>NW_027518697.1:6307500-7507500 GCF_043159265.1 Tasmannia lanceolata | reverse complement strand
CCTATGAATAAACAACTCAAGTAAATTCATAATTTCATTCTAGAGTTGCTGTCAATTGGCAAACCCAGTTTTGGTGTCAACTGCCATGAAGTCTAACCAGGTCTACTTGTGGACGTGGAGTGTGGAGACTGGAGAGGAGGAGTGGGCGCATACTTTCCAAGATTCATTTTAGGTGAAACATTCAAAGAAGAATGATGAAATGATTCTTGAATTTGAAGGATGAAGCAATCTTGAACTGATGGCAACACCGATATCCAAACAGAACTTGTTTTAAATTCACATAACTGGCTTGCTTACAAGGGTTGTCTCTGAGAAGTGAGATAAAAAAGGAAAGCTGATAAAGATCATAAAATGCTATGATATGAGGATATGCAAACGGAAATGTGATTGGAGATAGAACTTAATATTTTCTAAAATCTAGGACATACAGTAGACTCATTCTTGAAGTTTAAATTGGAAATGTGCATTGTACAATCCTAACAAATAATGAATATGATAGCTGACTGGACAAGAGCACCATGTTTCTGACCCATGATTTTTAAATCAACAAATGGAAGTACCCATGCAGTATAAAGTACTACTATCAGTGTCATATTGAATGCATATATTAGGCTTATACAAGTTCCTGGGTACAATAGATAAAATTATAGAGAAAATAAAAAGTTTCAATTTGGAAGGAGATAGGTAAGAGCAGTTTAAGGATGGAAAGAACGGATTGACTCGAACAGAGCAGGCGGATAATTGTGGTTCTCTTGAGCATTAGGAAGAGGGGTCAATCTAGGATAACAAGAAACATAGTGATATATACGAAAGAGATTCTGGTTACAGTATAAAATTATCTCTAACCTGCTAGACCGAAAGCTTGAATTTGGGGCATATTCATCACCGACGAGAACCAAGGAGAAGGGCTTTCAGATAAATCCAGGTTCTACATTACAATTCATTTGCATATTTATGTCAGTCAATGTGACACCTAACCACTGCAGGGTTTTCTGGACAAAGAATCCATGAGACTCAAAAGTCATCATACTTCTTAGACTTAAACCAGTACATACTCCCAAGTATTAGACAAAGTATACAGAAGTAAGCATGGATTAACACAAGATTTCTGATTACAACGTTTCGGGAATTCAAAAAGCTCAATACCAGTTTACATGAATTTTATGCATTACGTTTTAAAGCCACGTAGTCTGTTTCTCCAAAGAAACAACTCAAATCTGCCCTCTTACTCAGGCTCTTGTTTCTTCTGCCCTTCAGTTCAAACATCGAAAAATAAATGCAACCGCAAAACCAATGTAGACATCTCCTACTTACATGGAGACTATGCACATGGAAAGTTTCAACAGACTCAGGTGACTAACCTTGGGGCTTACAGTAAGATAGATGATAGACGGTTTATAAAATGGAGCAGTTCCCATGTTCCCTGCAAGAATGTTTCTCAAGTAGTTAGGTGACAACATAGAATATCCAGGAATTTAGAGGCTGTTTGGATACGTGGGTTTTAGAATCCGGGTTTTAGTTTGAAAGCGGTGAAAAATTCTGGATTTTACAATCAATTAGCCTGGATTTTAAGTAAGAAATCCAGGTTTTATAAATCTCTCCCCCATCCTGAGATTTCTAAAACCTGTCCAACTCTCTCGCTCGACGGAAAGAAGGGCGAGAAATCAGAAAACAACGGACGGTCTCCTTCTTTTATTGTCTCCCATTCAGGATTTTGAGGAAATCCAAGATTCTAAAATCTGCGTATCCAAACGGCCTCTTAATGATTATTAGTGGAAATACCAACTTCTTTGGATCTTCATAATAGCCTAAGGTTTCCTGAAATTTAAGCCAAAGTGGACCAGTCTCCTGAAGATTAACATTCTCTGGTCCTCTGAGATAAGCTTGAACGATGAACTCATGAGTTCTTTCTCTGCTTTTCAGAAAGGCATGGCATGAAAGTGAGATTGCTATTCAGTTCATAGTGCTCAATTCAGTTAGAAAGTGATGAATATTGATATAATGAGATACTTACCTCCCTTTGTATTCTGATAGCCAGGCCAAGTAGGCTGCACCAAAGTACATTGACAGAAATGGATTGTAAAAATCCTCTACAGAGTTGACTTTGTAAGCCTTATAGCCCACATCCCTTAAAATAAATGGAAAAATTCAGGCTCATTTCAGCGTTGGAATTGAAATTGAAAATGATAATATTTTAGAGAATAAATTAGAACTCGAGTAATCTCTCACACACATTCTCTCTCTTATGCATAACATGAACCGTTGGTTGCAGTAACCCATCTCTCTCTCTCTCTCATGCATAAAATGGACTGTTGGTTTAAGTATACCATTTACTTACTTGTAAAGCCAGAAAGCAGTGGGATAGTCTATTCCCATTATTCCACTACATGGACCCACCCCATTCACGAACCGCATGCTACTAAGCTCAGCAAGGGCAGATAAAACTGTCTGTGGAGAGATGAGTCTTAGAAACCAACTGAAAGATAGTTAAGCACGAAAGAGCTTAAAAAAATGCAAACTTCCACAAAAATGTGATATTGGATAATTTTGAAAGGATAGAATAAGATAATGTCCCAGACTCAAATATCCTTATTTAGCCAAGTTCACAAAACTGATAGTTGCCTTATTTCCCTCCCACCAATGTGTTGCTTGGGTGGAGGGCATAAGTAAGAAATAGAAAGATGCTTTATTCTTTAGGTTTCAAAAGAGATAGTTTTCTCTTTTGTGTTGTAGAGAATGACAACACATGGAGTCTTTGGTGTGTCGGCTGCCAAAGGAGAGAGAAAGAAAGAGAGAAGGAAAAAGAGAAAAAAGGGAGAAGAAGAAGAATAGAGGGTTTTCTATTTGGGCTTTTTTCTTGGGTTATTCTCTTGGGTTTCCCTCGGGTTAGTCTCGGTGTACGGTCTTGGGTTTGAGAAGCAAGGAAAGGGTTGCGGGTTTGTGATTAATCCATTGTAATCCTTGTATTTTGTTTTTCTCATAGTGGAAGATCGTGTTTCTCGCCCGTGGAGTAGGCTTGGCCTAACCACGTAAAATCTTGGTGTTCATCATGTGGCTTGTTTGTTTATTTTATCTTTTCCGTTTAATTTGTGCATGATCGAATTGTTTTGCCCGGCGGATTTTCTCAACAAGCGGTATCAGAGCTCAGGTGGAGCGATCGTCGAGGCCGGGTGGAGTGATCGTGGGTGTTGTGGTTGGATCGCGGTTAGCGATTTTTTTGGGTGGAAAGATTGCTAAAGAAGATTCTTGTTCGAGGTGGAGCGCAACACCGAGAAGTGCGAAATAATCTGAGATGGCGGTAAAATCTAGTTCTACCCAGTCAACATCGACAGATTTGACGGAAAGGGGAGTTTCACCCTATGGCAGATGAGGGTGAAGGACATCCTAGTTCAACAGGGCTTGGCTAAGGCGTTGAAGGGAAATGATGGGAAGTCGGAGAAGATGACGGGTGCCGAGTGGGAGGACATCGAGTCGAAGGCGGTCAGCACGATTCAACTATGTCTGGCAGATAGCGTTATGTTTAACGTTATGGAAGAGGAAGACACGCCTAAATTATGGGAGAAGTTGGAAAAGCTTTATATGTCAAAAAGCTTGGCCAACCGGCTGTATCTTAAGCGGCAATTGTACGGGCTGAAGATGCAGGAAGGCGGTGATCTTCTGAAACACATCACGGTGTTCAACGGGCTTGTGGATCAGCTCCACAAGGTTGATGAAAAGTTGAAGGAAGAAGACAAGGCCCTTTTGCTTCTTAAGTCTCTTCCTGATTCGTATGACAACTTGGTGACGACTTTGTTGTATGGTAAGGATACAATAAAGTTAGAGGAAGTCACGGCATCGCTCTTATGGAATGAGATGCGAAAGAAACCTATTCTTAGTGCAAATGAAGAGCAGGGGTTGGTTGTTCATGGTGGGAATCAAAGAGGAAGGTCGTCTGACAGGGGATCTGGTAAAGGCAAGTAACGATCCAGGGTTAGCGGAAAGGGCGTGCAATATTACCATTGCAAGGAATATGGCCACATCAAGTAGGATTGTCCAAAGCAAGCTGACCAGGTGGACAATGGTACTACGAATACTGTGGTGGCGGTAACGGATGAACAGAGCGAAGAGTTTGGAGACGTTCTCACAGTCTCCACAGGTAATCACACTTCTCCTCATGATGAGTGGATTTTAGATTCAGGGTGCTATGTTCATGTATACTCAAGGAGAGAATATTTTGATACGTTCCAAAAGACAAGGGCTGGTGTAGTGTCCTTGGG
Source organism: Tasmannia lanceolata (assembly GCF_043159265.1). Classification (NCBI taxonomy): domain Eukaryota; kingdom Viridiplantae; phylum Streptophyta; class Magnoliopsida; order Canellales; family Winteraceae; genus Tasmannia; species Tasmannia lanceolata. Next base: position 7,503,244 of record NW_027518697.1, on the reverse strand, counting down.
TGACGGGTCTACTTATGACGTCACGGGAGTTGGAACGGTGAAGATCAAGATGTTTGATGGAGTGGTTCGTACTTTGGGTGGTGTGGCGTATGTCCCAAAGATACGAATGAATCTAGTATCACTTGGCCGGTTGGACTCTAGAGGTTGTAAAATTTCAGCTGCAGGTGGAGCCATGAAAATCACACGCGGCTGTATGATTCTGATGAAAGGTGAGAAGTGTGGCGGATTATATCATCTGGTTGGGGATACGGTGGCTAGTGTTCCTAAGATCTCGATGGTTAGATGGACACGGAGTGGTAGCGCGTGCACGCGTAGGGTCTCTTTCGCAGTTGGTGCAGAGACATTTTTCCAGGTTGCAGACGATGGTGAGAGGATAACAGTACCTGCGTTGGGGAGGATGGATCGAGATCCCTCTCCAAGGTTGACTAGGTGAGTCAACGGGTTTGCAGCTACACATGTGCATTGGCCGTGTTGATCGAATCAGGTGGAGTCAGAACCAAGGTGATTCGAGGGTGTGTAGCTGGTACTTTAGAAGGCCAATGGTGGTTTGCGGTAATAGCGGACCGGTGGCGACATCAACGGGAAATCTTCAGGTGGCTGGGAAATATGCCAAGGTGGAGATTGTCGGGAAAGTTGCCTTATTTCCCTCCCACCAAAGTGTTGCTTGGGTGGGAAGGCATAAGTAAGAAATAGAAACATGCTTTATTCTTTAGGTTTCAAAAGAGATAGTTTTCTCTTTTGTGTTGTAGAGAATGACAACACACGGAGTCTTTGGTGTGTCGGCTGCCAAAGGAGAGAGAAAGAGAGAGAGAAGGAAAAAGAGAAAAAAGGGAGAAGAAGAATAGAGGGTTTTCTATTTGGGCTTTCTTCTTGGGTTATTCTCTTGGGTTTCTCTTGGGGTTTTCTCTCGGGTTAGTCTCGGTGTACGGTCTTGGGTTTGAGAAGCAAGGAAAGGGTTGCGGGTTTGTGGGTTTGTGATTAATCCATTGTAATCCTTGTATCATGTTTTTCTCATAGTGGAAGATCGTGTTTCTCGCCGTGGAGTAGGCTCTTAGAAGCACGAAGCGGGTGTGAGGGCGGGGGCGGGTACATATTTTGGCTAAATCTTGATTATCGATGATCAATTGGAAGATAATTTACAAATTAGGGATTTATAGCTAGAATACCCGTGATTTAATACAAATTTGTAGCTGAATGACATTTAACAATAGAAGCAAAGTAAACAAAAAAATCGTTCTAAAATCTGCAAAAATTAACAAAAAGAGGAAAAGAAAACAAAAGAACTTTAGGATGATGAAAATAGTTGTTAAATCAAACCACAAAAGGGAGGTCACTAAGGGAAACGAAATGGAAAAAGAGTCATTGCAGCGGTGAAAACAGCTAAGGAAAGGACTCATGGGATTAGAAATTTAAAACTAAAAGAATCTCCAAGAAACTTGACATTTGTAGCACAAATTTGCTGTCAGGAGCTAGTGCTATTGAGCACCAACCAGAAGCTGGTCACATGCAAAATTCTAATAAAATCCACTTGCAATAACTTGCTAGTGACAACGAATTATCAATCATAAATAAATAATTTTTTCTAGAAAAAAAAACATTTTCTCAAGTAAACATCAACATTAAGATTTCTGGGCATTCATAAGGTCCGACTCTTCATATAATCAAAATACACTTACAGGTCGTATTCCTTTTGTGTTGAAGTGTCTCGAGACAATGATTTCAGAAATAGCCTGTTAAGGATGCAACTATAAGTTGACAATAACAATCAAATTCAGAAAATGAATGGATATGGTGTATATAAAAAAGTTGGTAAATTAATATATAAATACAGAATGAAGAATACTGATTGACATAGTGGAAGGTAACATGTGTGTCTTTGCATTTGCATGTATGTGGAAGGTGTGTGAGCAGCAGGATATGAATCCCACAATTTCCCTTGGGGTCCCTGCGAATATTAGGAACATGACTAGAGGGATTATCTTTAAGTATTAGAAAGAGATAAGTAGGCGTGTTTCCGTTGAGTTTCACAAGATGCTACTCCCGCAGTGACAAACCAAGATATGTATAGATGGATAAAATTGCAATGTAAGGCAATAGGCCTTAACAGGGTCTTCTGAAATGTGGGTCAAGGCAATGGAAGGTGGAGGAGTAAATAGAAAGACCGAGGAGACATTTGAATGATTAGGGTAAAAAATTAATGAATCTTTTCTTGTTGCCCTAAATTTGTTAAGAGATAATAGACTTATCAAGAGATGAAAAATAGTGAAAGGCCTAAACATCGTAACCAGACCCCTATTAATGGGGGACCAACCTTCACAAAAGAATAGAAAAAAGGACCAAATACAAGAGTGGCGCACATTTGAAGAGAATTAGGGTTTTTTATTATTTTGTAGGTGTATCTTTATCATATTGGAGTTTTTCATTTTTAATGGAATTAGGAGGTTTTGGTAGTTTGTTTTAATTAAGGTTTACTATTCACGTCACTATTCACACACATGTTAGCGTTTTGTTACTAGTTTTATTTTTTTGAGGTTTAAGTGAGAAACTTCTAGAGATTAGGATGTTAGTTGTTTAAGTCATTGAGGGTCTATGTGTTACAGTTTTATTAGCACAAGTTTCTATTCGGGGGTCAAAGAGTTTCATAAAACGTTCTCAGGGGAGAATATATAATGTAAGCCTTAGGGCTAGTGAAGAAATGTAAAATGAAATAAGAGTTTGAGTTTGTTTGCTCTAGCACAAATCGTGGGAAACCCCACATCTTCTGTTAAGAGAATTTTCAAAATAAAAAAACGGTTTTGAAAAGTTTTTATAAAGAAAATATTTTTTTTAATGCTAGAAAATGGGTGCTTTTTGAAAGAGAAGGAAAAGTGCTTTTGGGAGACCAAAACATAGTCTCACATTGGAAACTAGATAAGTTGGAGAGGGGTATATAAAACTTCTCCTACTTATCTGTCTTGCTTTGTTGCACAAATGGGTATTGGCAAAGGGTGGACCCGCAGGACGGTGCAACGCACCATCTGCGCACGCGTAGCCTGGGCTGTAGGGCGCTAGTGGCGCTTTTTGGGCCTACTTTGCACTTTGCACTTCGCACGACACATTGACGCGAGGAGCGATTGGAGCGCTTAAATTTTTCCAGATATGATCCTAGCTGTTGGATCAAGACCAGTTAATCTCGGGCGGGTTAGGGTCGCGCTTGGTTGTGTCCAACGGCTAGTGCTAGATAGGGTTTGATCTGGTGTGTCAGATCATGGGTAATGGCTAGCATCCGATCGGGTGCAATTTGGTCCGTCAGATAGTGACCAGTCATGTCCCAACGATCACAAGTCGATCGGGTGTGATCCGGGTCGTGGACTGGTAATCATTCGTGATCTATCGACAGTGGGGGAGGGCGAAGGTTTACACAAACCAACAGTCATTCTAGGATATTTCAAGACCGTAGAATCGTGGATGGGCAAGATCTAACGGTCAAATTTCAAACTGATTTAAAAAGGTGCCTTGTACGGGTTGTTTTTCAAAGAGACAAGACGCCAGAATCTCTATTAAAAGAGCAGAAACCACCCATTTATAGAAGAATTCGGAATTCCTTTGTGGAGACTTATAAATTGAGAATTTTCAAAGCCTTAGACTCTCTTGAAAGCCTTTCTAAATCTGTTATTTACATTCTTTTAGAAGGTTTTTGTTCTAGCGTATTGTTATTATGCAGAAACAATCACTAAGGTCTCGCATACTTGTTCATCCAAAGGTGATTCGGGGTTTGTTTTCGTTTAGTGCAAAACGTCGTCAAACTTTTGGTGAAGAAATCACCGGGCTTCATTGTTTCTTGGAGGCGAATTCGTGATTCCCCTTGCACACAATTCGTGGGGGCGAATGTCGTCTTAAGGAAAGCGAGTATGCGCCTTGTATCATCTCATTTCCATATTCTATCATCTCCACCATCCATTTTCTCCAACAATCTTAAGACGATATTAGGAGATCTTCATGGCGCTATAATCCGTCAAGCAAAATGACCCAAGACTTTGTCAAATTGGAGCAGTTCAACAAAGGCAACTTCAAGTGATAGCAAAAGAATGTTCACTTCATCCTAACCACACTCAAAGTGGTCTATGTTCTCACTACTCCAAAACCGGTGGAAGGTGAAAATGAGACGCTTGCCCAAGCCCGTTGGAGAAGAAAGTTGGATCAAGACAACTACATGTGCAAAGGTCACATCCTCAACGCCATAACCAACGACTTTTCAACATGTATCAAAGTATGCAATTGGCGGGTGCACTTTGGAGGGCTTTGGAGGCAAAGTATCTTTCAAAATGCAGGCGGGAAGAAATTCGTTGTAAGTCATTTTTTAAATTATAAAATGATTGATTAACAGATGCAGTGTGCGATGTTATCATAACATTCAAATATAGCTACTAAAATAATTATAAGAATCCTTTTCTTATGCCTAATCTTACCGTTAGTTCTCCTCGAGAAAGGTATGGTCGCTTCTCTGCATCTTGGGAAAAGCGTACTTTTCCTCGTCTCTCTCCGGACTCTGTCCATTCTTTGAGGACATCAGGATGCCGCCACAACTCATCCATGTCTTCTTGGGAAACTCTCGAGTCCCAATATATCCATGTATCACCTGCTCGCACATGCATAACACAATTAGAAGGAAGTCCACAGTCCACACATTAAGATGAGATAAAGAAACTTATTCTTCTGACAGATGCATTAAGATTTTACTATAAAACAGTGGGACTTGAAAAAATTCATATGCTTGAGGCAATAGTGGCTACGAAAACTACTATAAAAGCAACTACTATTATACTCAACACTTATTTAATCCTTTATCTAGAAGCAATTCTTCATGTCTTACCATGTTACTCCAAGAGATTGGTTTTCCATCAAAAAGGGGATTTCTGCCAATAGAATCTCCTTTTCAATCACCATCAATGTAAACAGTTGAACTGTTATCATGTTCTTGCTGCACATCAGCCTATTGCTGGTGGCACTGCTGGGTTAGTAAAGGATTCTCTTGCTTATTAATGTGAGGATGTTTAAGTCTTGTGTGTTAATTGGAAGACATGAGCAACCACAATTGAATTATTTGGTCTACAAAAGCTGAGGTAGTGCATCTTCGACCTAGATAGTTATACCCTTGTACTTTCAGGTAGTAAACTGGCAGAGTTAGGTTCCATAAGTAGCCTACAAAAGAATCTTCATTCAATTTCCATGTTGAACACGCTTGTCTTAGCTCCTATCCATTAGAAATGGTAAAAAAATGGATGGACATCAGTCTTAAAAATGAACTAAATGGTTCATCAACAGCCAACGCGCATTTCCGGTTTTTCCTATATAATGTTATCTACAGTTAATATTGCGTGTAATTATGTATGTTATTCCAAGCAGATTGGTCACTTTTCATTTTCTTGTAACTATATTAGCTACACTTACATATACATGCCATTTGCACATCATTAATAAGTAAATCCCTAACAGCATGTGCGAGTTTATGCTCAATAAACTCTTTTGTTAGTCTCTCACACAAACAAAATGGTATTGTTGAGAGAATTCATGTAATAGCTTAGTTAGAGGTATTTTGGTCTTTTTCTTCTTTATGCAATAGGCATATTTATGCCTCTTCTATACCATAATAGAAAACAATGACATTTCTCTCTGAACTTCTTCTCTCCTCTCACGTTTCTCACGTTGACATGGGCTATTCTCACATTCCGTACAAGTGTTGGAATCCGGTGTCTCGTCGTTATGTAGTCTGTGCGGTGTCATATTCATTGAGAGCACATCATTATTCCCTGTGTCTGGTAGGAACTTGATCCTGCTTCCTCTGATTGTTCTTAGGGGGAGCATTTGTCTACCTCCATAACTCTTCCTGTTGTTTCTGATGACCCGGATGCCCTACCAGAATCTTTAGTTCAGACTACAGGGCTACTCCAGTCTCCAGGTATATTAGTGAGGACCAAAAGATGTTTATTACATGAATGAAATACCTCCAAGAGTTCAGACTCTACAAACCGCCATCTTCCTCAGCAGGTCATCCTTCAGGTCTTCCCATCACTTTGCATAAAGGTGCCCATTCTATTGCTGACTTCGTATTCTCTCCCAGTTGGAAAAGGCATGGAGGAAGACACAAGTGTGTTACATTAGAATCAGACTGGGAGTTGACTACTTTGCCTCCAGGAAAGCATGTAGTTGGGTATTGTCGGGACTACGATGTTAAATATCATCATGATGCCTCTATTGAGTGGTTGAAAGCTCATTCAGTGGTAAAGGGGTGCACATAGACCTTTGGTGTTCACTCCTTTGAAACATTCTCTCCTGCTGCGTACCTCAATTCCATCCAAGTCATTTTATCTATATTTGTTTCCTTGCATTGGTCTATATCTCAGTAATGCATTTTTGCATCTGATGAATCGAGGAGAGTTGGGTTAGTTTCTATTTTGGTTAAGAACCTTTAGAGTTATTTTAGAAAAGTTTATTCAAATTTGGAGATGTTTCCAGTTTCAGTTGAGTAAATTAATTATAGTTTCCTATTTTGTATTGTCCTTTTTTGGAAAGTCAGAGTTATGAACCTTATAATTCTTTTTGAAACTCTAGGCTGCTTAGATTGTGAGTTTCCAATTTTGTTTGGAGACTACTGATGCAATTCGTGGGGTTCACCATATATAATGTGGGCATTTGGCCAAAATAAACTCTAGGATGCTTAGATTGTGAGTTTCCAATTTTGTTTGGAGACTACTGATGCAATCCATGGGGTTCACCATATATAATGTAGGCATTTGGCCAAAATCATTATGATGAATTATGAATAAAAGTTTATGTTTGCTCTTTACAATGTGTGGATGTGATGTCATCTTTGTCTTGGTGTTATATCTTGGCAACCCAATGATGTGACGCCCTATGAAGGCCCTCAGTGTAATACCTTGGTTTGGTTGGTGCGACTCCAACTATTTATCCATTTTGTTCTTATATCAAAAGGTATTGGAATCTGTGCAAAATTTAGTTCTTATCCCTCTTTTCTTCCTATCTACAATTCCTAATTGATTTCCAGTTTTCAATTTCCTAGCAATATTGGGATTTTTTTGAATGTTTTGCAAACCCATGAACCACCCTCACAAAAAGATTATGTGCTGAATTTTGGCTACTTCTGTTTTACTTCCTGCTCAAATTAGAAATGCTGGTCTGGGAATTTTATTAACAGCTCTGGACTATAGATCTAGTTGATGATCTCTGGGAAATGCTGGTCTGGGAATTTTATTAACAGTTCTGGACTATAGATCTAGTTGGTGATTCTGGGTGCTTCCAACCTTCAAAAAGAGATTCCAAGAACAATAACCAACCAAGATTGAGCATAACCATAAGTCTCCTACAAACTTAACTTGGATTCTATCTAGTTAATTACCTAGCGTCTGTCTTTTTTTTTCCCAATTCAGCTCCTGCAGTTTTCTGAAAATCTCTCTGATAGATCATCCTATGTCATTGACATTTAGGCACAGCTTGAGGGGGAGTGTAGAAGAATACAAATAGGGCCCAGCACATTTACAAAAGGTTTTACTTTACGGGTATTTATATATTAGTTTTACGTCACTTAAAGTGATAAGTAGAGCGCACATCCTTTTGGATTTTTGAAAGTGAAGAAATATAGTGTTCATGAGATAGGTTTTCCGACCCCCGCTCTCCCTCTGTATTCTTCTTTTCTCTTCCTTCCATCTCATCTTCCCCTCTCAAATCTTGCCTCTTCTGATTAGTTCTAAGTCATCTTAATTTATGTTCTAGATTCATAGCACCATGATTTGATCATGAATAAGAAACTTCACATGTAGCACACGCCTAAAGAATGACATAAATTGGAAAGTGTGCAACCATAACCAAGAATCCTAATCTTAATAGAATTACTAGGCAAGTCATCTTTTAAATGGTGGAAGGCCTCAATTGATTCCTTGACTTGGTGACAATAGAGCAATTAATTGGTGCAGAAATCATTTGAAATGTCATTATGCAAATCCAGAAAGTAGTTTCAGAATGTTCCTGTAAGCATGCCTAGGTTAAAGAAGTGACTACCTGCCTTTGATGAAGCAGATACAACAGAACCATGCGCATCAGGAACCAAAGAATTATTTTCAGAGATCTGTGGTTCTCTGCATAACAATCAGAAAAGAGCAACTGATTTCAGAACTTAAATTTTCTTTTTCTTTGGATTGCAACTCTTTGAGGTGCTTTAAAAGAATTAAAGATGCATATTTCATAACTTTATACTAAACTTAATAGGCATACTCAAAACATACAGCCTTAACATAAACTACTAACCAATACCAGTTAGTGCTGAACTAGTATATACAAATAATTCAACCTGTTCAACAGATGGCAACATTAAGCCTTACAAACAACTGAACTTGTACGCCTTTCCAAAGACCGCTATAAATACTACGCATTTATCTTGCTTACTAATTTCACGATCTATACAAACCATTCATGTAAGTAGAGCATGAGAGTTGTAAGTAAAGGCATTGAATATATCTCACAACTCATATGATATATGAAGGCAACAATGAAACAATTAATAGCAGTCAATATTATACACTTTTCCTTTTTTTTATTGCTAACCAGTGCAAAATGGTGCAGGTTGACATCATCAATCATTAAACAAGAGCAAAGAAAACGGCCAAAGGAGAAAATAGAAAATGCACTAGCAAGATTTCCAGAGTGACATTTTGGGCTAAAGCACAAAGGAAACAGACTAAAAAAGAGGATTTCTGAATGTTTCCTTCATCAGATACCTTTTCTTCCAAAATCATACTCGATTTACGAATAATTTTTATTCCAAGTTAAAAAATAGCACCGAAAATCGAGTTTAGCTTCATTCTTTCATTGCATCCATTCGATCTTCTATATATTCTTTTCAATCAATATCCTAGATGTGGCTAACTTTGATTTTACAGAGCTCGTCTACATGTTACTCATCATTTTGAGACACTTTAGGACTGAGAATTGATGTTGATTGAATATCATCCTTACCATTCAATGTATCCTCAATTGTCGATTCTTTACTTCATCGATCTTTTGCAAATTTAGATAAGCAACCTTTACAAAAGAATGTGTTTTTCTTTTCTTTATAAGTTGCATCTTGGACATATCATCATGGTCCCCCTAGCTACAAGTGACATGCATTCATTGGGAATATCACACCACATTTATTCTTTGTACTTTGGTCCAATAGAAAAAGAAAAAAAACGAGTAGAAATAAGTACCTCACGTTCCCTTCATGAAAAATTGTATCTTGTACAGTTGGAGATGTTTTTCTTCTTTCAGATATAATTTTTCCAACATCTCCCTTGAAACGATGTTTTTATTGCATCCCCCATAGATAATAAGCTTACACAATGTTTCTTCCTAAGGTAAACCTTGGCCGGAAGATGTTCGATCGCTGCCATACGGCCCATCAGGCCATACCTCATGCTTGATGATCTTTGGAGGTGATAGATTGCTTTTGAACCAATGAACACTCTCCATTTTGATCTTTGGTAATAAAATCATCTTGTAAAAGGAATACTGTGTAGAGAAATTTTTATACAAAATTTATCATGTAGTTCAGGTATTATTGCCTTTATTCCCAAGTCTTAGTTCTGTTCTTGAGCTCAAAAAACTCAATCTTCATCATAATTTCGTCCTTGACTTCTATCATCATGATCTCAACCTCGAATTTTACATGTCGGAGCCCTGTGTCAATGATTAAGGGTTGATGCCGGTGTGTCCTCCATCATTCAAGTCCCTGTCAGCATCATCTTCATTCCCTGAATTCCGTCCATGCGATGAAACCACAACTAATGTGAATCAATCTAGTATTTCTTTCACCTTATGGGGAATCCTCTTCAGTTGATCAAGCCTTTTATGTGGATTAATAGCCTTCTTCATTTCCATTGCAAATCCTCAAACGATTTCTTGTATAAAACTTCCTTTGATTTCAATTGATGCAAGTAAACAACAAGAAATCCACCAAAAGTAGAAAATTATTAGGAGAATAGAACAATCACACGAATAATCCAATAGATCTTCACAAAGAGTTCTAGAGAGGGATAAAACGAAAACAGATTTGATCATAATGAAAATATATTTGATCAAATTATGATAAAAATAGGATAAAACCCAAAACCAAAAGAGAAAACTAGTAACTATTAATTTGCCTCTAGAAAAGTGCATCAAAACTTCATGCTTATATTTTTAAAATATCTTAAAACCCTAGATCAGTCCATGATTTTAAATTTCCGTTGAAACTGACACGAAACGACCGAAATGTTTTCGCTTCCATCCCTACCGATACACATAGCGAAACTAACACATATGCTAAAATAAAAATCGTAAGTGCATTAGTAGTATATTATATCAGTATTAAAAAAGGGCGGCCCAGTGCACGAGGCTCCCACCATTGCAGGGTCTGGGGAGGGTTAGATGTAAGCAGCCCTCCCCAGACATGCGTAATAATGCATGTCACTAGGTGTTCAATGTTGTTAAACCATCATAGATAGCTATCTTGCTTGTGTGATGGTTTCTACGTGTGTATTTGTGCCTAGTCTAGCATTTCCTGAAATTTTATCTTAAAATTCTATCATTTTCATATGCTTCCATATGTTTCTATGATTTCACAGTTCCACCAAAATTTTCAACCAAAACTGAAATATTAACTTTTCTATGGTGATCGAAATTGAGACCGAAATCGAAATTTAAAACCTTGGTTGAATCCTAACCATTGTTATAGGAGAAATTATATTATGAAAGGCCGTATAAACATGTAAAGGTGGTACGATAGAAGTACCACCCTTGATATTTGATCCAACAGCAGCTCCACAAAAAGTGAGCTGCTGTTGGATCAAATATCAAGGATGGGATGATGAGTACGTGCTTATAAGGCCCTTCATCGTATAATTTCTCATTGTTATAGTATCAATTCAGCTCTTAGATAAACGTAAATAAAACCAAACTTCTATTTTAGAACAGCCCAAAATAAAAATATAAAATGTATTACATGTTGTTCTAAAAATACAATTCACATTTTCTCTATATAAGGCCTACCAAAACTTACTGAAAATTTACTCAAAAAGTAAATAAAAATTTGCATAAATTATTACAACTATTTGAAACAGAGGCATGTGGACCCACTTGGATGTTAACAATACATTCCGAACACTTCTCAGACATCCTGAAAACTATTTGTGAACTGATTAATGATGCTCCCAGCGATCCATAAACATATCAGTCGTTAATGCCACTGTAAATATTGTTTGCTAGTCACGGTTATTTGAGAATTGGTTCTTATATTGACACCATGGTTTTAACTTTTAAATTTCCCCGAAATGACAGAAATGTTTCTGTTTCCATCCCACCGAAACGAAATCTCAATGAATTCCTTCCACGTCATTATTTCTGACCGAAATTTCCCAGATTTTACCAAAATTCCTGAAATTCGACTGAAATTCCTGAAATTCAACCAAAATGATTGGAACGACAAAAAAAGAAAGATGTTATGATTTGTATTTCATTTCACTTCATTAAAGTAGAAAATGATATTTGGTAGGCAACATCATTGAATTGCACAGTAAAGTAATTGTATCTTACGCATGAGATGTCGGTCGGAATGGACCGATAATACATCATAATTCTATGTGGTATTGACATAGAATTGGGATCTTTGGAGGGGAGACTGGTCATTGTAATTTCTTATATTTCATTGCATTGTACTTCTTCATTGACTTTATTGTTCCAGACATGTGCGACAACACATTTCACTAGGTGGTTGATGTGATTAAGCCATTATGGATGGCTTTCTTGCTTATATGATGGTTTCTAAGTATGTATTTATGCTTATTCTAGCTTTTCCCAAAGTTTCATCGAAAAAATTTCATCATATGTTTGCATATGCTTCTGTGATTTTACAAGATTTCAGCCGAAACTGAAATGTTTCCATGCCCGATCGAAACCAAAGTTTAAAACCTTGATTGACACAAATACAAACAATGCTCTACTTCCTGTCATTTCATATTAGTTTCGTATTAGTTGGGGGTAACCTGGATATTTGGCGGAGTAAAAAAGTCTTCGGTGCCTAGATTGAGTGCAGAGACGGACTACAAATCCATGGAGTACATGAGTTAATGATGTGACTTAAGTTTTTACTGTCACAGTTGGGGTTTGACACACGAGGTCCAATATGACTGAACGAAGCACATTGAGGTGGATCAAAATTTTATAAAGGAGAAGTTAGAGATGGATTGATTTGTACTACATACATCAGAACTAAATCACAACTAGCATATATACTCACTAAGGGTATTTGCAAGGTCTAGGCTGCCTGAGATCTCAAACAAGTTGGGCATTCTTGATATTTTTGCTCCAACTTGAGGGGGAGTGTTGAGATGTAGGGATAATATTGTATTATTGGCTTTAAGTCAGTTAAGTGACTTATGTTGGATGTGGGAGAGCCCACTTGGGTTTTCCTAAGTGATGAATAATAAAAGGAGTTTGTGGGGTTGGGTTTTCAAACACCAAAGACTAATCCCCATCTTCTCTTCTTCTTTTCTTCTTTATTCTGTCTTCCCTATCTCCTACAAACCTTAACTTCTTGCAGGTTTACTTTCAACTTCTAAGGCAGAGAATGAGTTTAAAAATTCCAGAAGGGAACTTCATTCCTTGTTTAGTAGAAAAACCAAATTCAAATGAGAGAAGAATTGCAAAAATTTAGCTTTATACTGCTTCCAACTTGTTTTATGCATGTCTAGAACATTATTTGCAGAAATATAAGGGAATTTCCAAATTAATTGCTAAATTTAGTCGGTCATAACAACCTCGATGGTAGACTCTGTTTAACAGAAAGATAACGAAGCCAATAGTTCATTGTCGACTTGTGAGTTGCCTTTTTTATGCCACCTTTGTAAGCTCTAACAACAAACTCGTCACTTCTTTGTCTGCAAACATAAGCTATAATGTTAACAATCCAATCAAGCAAAATCAATCCATTATATCATATAATTCATATGAAAAACCTACATTTGAACAATGATACAACAAAAAGCCACCTATTACAGCATTAAAGGTATTGTTTACAGCTATTAGGAAATGCACTATAATCGTTAGCATACTTTCCATCATAGCCTGATAGCCATTTTATATAAGCAGCACCAAAGTATACATTTATGAAAGGCCTGTACAGCAGTTCTGGATTCCCTTCTATATTCCCGTGTGCCTCGTATGCCCGATAACCCATCTCCCTACAAGGGAACTACATCATTAACTTTTGAGAAATATAGATTTGAAAAAGGGAAATGATTTTAGCACTCCAATGTTTTGATATGTCGTGAAATTAGCATCTTTTTTTGTTTTTAATTGGCGTTGTCATAGCTTTTTGGGAACTGTAAATAACCTTTTGGCAGCCCTTTAAACACTTGCGTCACATATCAAAACATTGGAGTGCTAAAGTCATTTCCCTTTGAAAAAATGCCACGTTTTCCAAGTTCTTGTCACTAACATCTAATAAATGAGTGTGATAATTATGTGTGTCATACCTTACAAGCCATTCTGCTTTTGTTGGAATCATTTGCATCAACCCCACAGTAATCTCTTTGGTTTTCTTATTATAACACTGTGCAGTGGGTTGTCTGTCACTTTCAATTTCAGCAATAGCACAAATCATGTCCTGCACAACAGGGTAAGGATGCCAAACTTGGAAAGATTAAGGATCAAAATGAATGTGATTCTTTTAGCTTAATTATGAATTTCTGAATATTTAAACAGCAAGATATGTTGTATTATTAAAATTTGGGATAAAAAATTCATGGTAAAGTTATTAATGCTTTAGTTATTATTATTATTATTATTATATATATATATATATATATATATATATATATAGAGGAAAAGGATTGTACGCTCGAGTGTACCAAGCTTATGGTACCCTCGAGTGCCCAAATCACATGGGTCCCACATTTTTTGTGGTGAACCAAAGCATTCATTTGCAAGGCCCTATCATAGATAGGGTGTGTAGCAAAAATCAGCTCCATTCAATCATCCTAACCACTCCAAAAGTGGGCAGATTTGTGGTCTGTCCATTTTGCCCTCCACAAATGGATGGGTTAGGATGATCCTATGGAGCTGATTTTTGGTACACACCCCATCTATGTAAGGGCCTCTCAAATGAATGCTTTGGATCATCCTAAAAAAGTGGGCCCACATGTGATTGGGCACTCGAGCGTACAATAAGCTTGGTACGCTCGAGCGTACAATCCTTTTCCTCATATATATATATATATATATATATATATATATATATATATATATATATATATATGTGTGTGTGTGTGTGTGTGTGTGTGTGTGTGTGTGTGTGTGTGTGTGTGTGTGTGTAGGATTTCAAGCGTAAGACAGCAAGAACAAGCTTGAGAAGACAAACCATAGGCAGTTAAAAATATGAAGATACTACGGATGCCTTGGAGTTTGCTTACTATTAATTACCTATACACAAGTTGGAATTCAGAAGAATACATGACACAACCATACTAATCCACCTTGAACCAAGAGACGGAGCAAAGCCAGAAACCAGAAAAGGTGGGCATGGCATGTGATATTTAAAAAATTAAAGAAGCAAGCACACCAGCTAGTGTATTGAATCCATGAAACAAGAAGAGTTGAGCTTTTAACTCATGATTCCTACAAGCCAAAAAAAAGAGTAGGCTAAAAAAATTGCACCTACACCATGGTTTATATTTACAACATCAATAAAATAATTTGGAAAAAGACATAGAAAATTGGTTCTTACTGATCCCTTATTGAAAAATGCAACAGATCTTGTGTTAACATTCGTGTGGCCTTTTACTCATCTTTACCTTGATTTTTGCATGCACAATATAATAAGATGTTACTTTTCTGATGTAACTGGCTTTATCAATTATATGTTATTAATGCACATAATTTTCTGCATATGATGACAATGGAGCTAGGATTCTTAATTAGCTAATCATAAAATTAACCAACAATCTTTGAAATGAGAACACGTTGCTTGCAACTGGACTGAGCCTTGATGAGCAGAAGAAGACCAATCACCCTTAGGTGATAAGCCTGTCTAATTTTTCAATGGATTTTTCAATGGATTAGAATGACACTATTTTCCCATTTATGAGCCAACCTGAAAAGACAGTGATAAGTCAGACGACCCAAATGATTCAATAAGAGCTTATCCTACATAGAGGGACCATTAGACAAGCTTTCCTAGCCCACCCTACAGCAATGTGTGTGATAACAGATGTGGTAGAGACTTACTACCTACAGCGAGTGAAAAAATTCAGCTAAAAAGCAGAAAACTTGCAAATTTTACCAAAAAGCCTTCTCTCTTGTTTAGTCTCTGTTGAAGCGGATGTGAGTCGTAGGCCCCATCATAGGGCTCCAAGTCTATTGCAGGTTCTCATGACTTCTTTCATTTTCTTTGCCCCAATTCTCCACTAACACTTTCTTTTAAATATCTATTTTATGAATTCTTGTGACTATCTTATTGGTTACCACATTCTCACTTCTCATATGTGTCATGTACGAGCCGCCACCCCTCACAACCCAATTCATTCGTGTAATTCTTTGTTGTTGCCATATACAGCACGCAACAAAGAGGGAAAATGTGAATACCAAAATTACAAAAAAGAAAAAGGGCTTATCAAATACCCTAGGAAGTTTC
Source organism: Tasmannia lanceolata (assembly GCF_043159265.1). Classification (NCBI taxonomy): domain Eukaryota; kingdom Viridiplantae; phylum Streptophyta; class Magnoliopsida; order Canellales; family Winteraceae; genus Tasmannia; species Tasmannia lanceolata. Next base: position 7,487,544 of record NW_027518697.1, on the reverse strand, counting down.
TACATTTTCTAAGACTATAAAGATCCATTACATTTTCTTCAGGATTCCAAAATAAACTACCTTCCTATGTTACTCTTTGAGCACACGTCCTTTTGGGCCCTCGCCATTAAACCGTCTAGATATGGGATCTCCCCAACATCTTATAAGGCTTTATTTTAGTCTACAATACATATCCTAATAAATAAATAAGAAGAAAAGGAAATCTAAAGAAAAAAGGGCTCACTCGACAAACTTCATCTTTCATATTCTCAAGATATAAGCCGGAAATTAACCCAAAAAAATTCCCAGATGTGCCCTTCCCAAGAAATTCCCAAAACAAATATGACTACAAGGTATAGATCAGATCAAAATTAAAACTACGCCACCCACCCTCAAGAAGTATTGTGCGGCAGTGATGTGGAAAGCATTTCTCCTAAATTGAGTTTTAAAGAAGTATGCATTGCAATCTGTAAATCTCTAAATGGCCTTTATAGAGGGAAAAGATGGAACATGTGGGAACTAAAATGGCCATAATCAAGGTTATTATGAATATACGAGAACTGTTTCAGTAATTACATATGAATTTCTTTTCATTTTTCTGTCTGCCGAACAATTTTAGGAGATTTTATTTCTTTTAAAGTATTGTCAGTGTCAAAATCTATCTATACAGACAGAGCAGGAATGATTTTCACAACGAAGAGACAAAAATTTAATGCATGGCATTTTCTAGACAAAGTCCTGGTTTCTTGATTCCTTCAAGAAAGGACAGTGCACTGCAAGGTTATATTAAAAGTTTGAGGAATCGCAATACGCACTCATGGAAAATTATAAAATAAATGAAATTCATCCAATTGCATTTTGGAAATTTTGAACAGTTAACAGATAAAATGTTTGCAGAATGCATTCTTTTATGGATTACAAAGTAACTAGAGAACACTGAAAAGTAAGATAAACTTCTACATTCTATGAGTAAAGGAAACAAAAAAAACAAATGGCAATACTATATAGGCAAAACAATAATCATAATAGCAGGTACCGGGTCTATTTGCAGTTTGAAGTGTCTGTGGACAATGATCCCAGCCACAGCCTGAAAATATATGACAAGAAAATACATAGAAGTGATGTCAGAATCTGAAGGTGAATATAGGCATAGATGTTTCTTTCCCTTTTTTTTTTTTTTTTTTTTCTTTAATTGATAATTGCTGTTGATGAATATTATGAAGTTCAAAAGTTAATTCATTACTTTTCCCTTATATAAGTTATTAAATATAAAACATTGGGTAAAAAAGACAACAGCTACAAGTCGTCTTCAGAACTTCACAGCCACTCAAACTTCGGTATATTAATCAAACTTGCACTGAACACTGACAAAACTATAATTACATACTTGGTTTCGTTTTTTCTGCCAATTCAAATCCCAGGATTCTAACTTCAGAAAATGCGCTACCATTCAATCGTAACTTTTAAGCTATGATTTGACACTTTGAATTTATTGCTGACACACGTTGCATGTCGTGTCCAACACGATACCCGTGTCCACACGTGTCGACACTCCTTTAGACACTTTTAAGTATATTGCTAGAAGCGTCAGTAACTTTATATGTATGCATGTGTACGAGTAGGCCACTATTTCTAGATTTTTAAGGGATTCCATGTCAGATATCGCGTATCAATGTAGAAACTCGGCACACTAATCTGTCTACACAAATCATGATTATACGTACTTTCTACTTTAGCCGTGTCCCCGTTTTTAAATTTTGGGAGTTTGCGGTTTCCGACACTCCGTGTCCGTGTCAACACGCGACACTCGTGTTCGTGTCCACAAATCATAGCTTTTAAGCAATTATTATAAAAACGAATTGAGCTTGGATGTTGAAATTGTTGATCCAGGGACGAACATGGCATGCCATATGCAGCAATAGTTGGGAAAGTGAGGTAAATCCAAGCTACAAAATTGAGCACTTACAGATGCTTTTAGGTAAAAGTAAAACCATATTAGTTTCTGAAAAAGTGGGTGTAACCGCAAGTTTAAAATAGTTGATGATTATTTCTGTATAGGCTCCATTGTACCTTGATGATAAGCGTCTAAATATCATCTCTAACATGTCCAAGTGAATAAATTCTAACTGTCCTGACCAGAGGTCACCAACGAAGTAAAAAGAGTACGACGAAAATTCTCAGAAAGGAAGTCTATTAGAAGGGCCCTAGCTAATCATCCCATTAAGAGGACTGACAAAAACTAATATTATTATGGCCAATTGCAGTTTCTAAAAATGCATCCAATATTAGAGGTATAAGAATTTCATTGTTTTACCTTCATTTCAGTCTGTGTCAGAAAAAGCTGTCCATCGGGATCTCGTGAGAGGTGAACCTTCTGTCCTTTAGTTTCTCCAACATCTATCCATTCCTTGCTCACTTCAGGATCCACCCACATTGCTTCCATGTCATCAATATCCATACAATCATCCCAATATTTGAAGTTGACAGCCATCCTATGAGAAATATGATGTTCCTTACACCATTAGAAGGCCAACATCAATGAGCAATGGAGTGCCCCCCCGGAGAAGGCCTAACAGTAATGATCATGAATCATAAGAATTTACTTAATCATATGTAGTAAGAATTTATACAGCCATATAGCAAACACACTCTGGCTGTGTAGATTATTGAAACCAAGTATCAGAAAGTAAAAGGTCTCACACGAGTTTTATGGCCAGATAACATGGCATTCACTAGAAATTTGTATTATGGTCTTCTCTGAAGCTTGCCGCTACCAATACAGAGCCCACTAACTGCATTTGGATCAGTGTAATAAGTAGAGAAGAAAAGACATAAAAATAAAGTGCACAATATTTCCACTTCCATCCATAGATTCATATATCTAACCAACTCGGCTTATTTAATCAGAGCCAAGGGACTTGATAAATATAACATGGTCTCATAGCCATCAAAACAATATATTACAGACACTTGAAAAACTTGTGATGCATGTGTCAGCCATGGCCCACCAATGATTGGCATGAGTGGAGGCCATGAGCTGCTTATGGACCCAAATGACCCTTGAGTAATCTTAGAGAGATTGCTTTTTCTTAAGTTTAGTTAGTATTTTCCCTTATTTAAAGGTTATTCTAGTTGGACAAAAAAATGTGCATAGTTTATGTTAAAGTGGGGGCCACTTAAGGGAGGGGTGGCGCAAACCTAGGGCTCGCGGATTCTTTAGAGAACTTTTAGGAGCATAAAGAATCTAAACTTTCGACACACAGAGAGAATTGATCAATTTTTTTTTCCTTTTGAAAATGTGAATTAATCAAATCTTAGCTAGGGTTTTCACACATACGTTAATCTTAAAGATAATTCACCATCAAGCTTAATTCGTCCTAAATAAAACATGCAAGAATAGCTCAAATCAAATAATATGAGATCTATAAAATCATGACAGCACGTCGCAAAAGTCCGTCTCAATCTGACACTATATGAAATGATAAATACTAGGGTCTAGAATCACCAAACGATATTTAGGGTAAGGTCAATATAAGGGTCTGAGGGTGAGTAAATGGCTAAAAAATGATAATGGCAGCAAGATCTGGTCAGTGAAAGGAACAAAGATGAAATACGACAGGTCTCACATGATGGCGTGTGCCTCAACCTCGAATAGCGCAAAGGAGAGCCCAAGTGATGGAGGAGAGATAGTGGCAGTCCCGATCTGTCCAAGGAACTGTATAGTTTGTACCATACATTGCTTCAAATGTCTGGATTTCATAACATATTATTGTCTAGTCTACATGGAAAATTCATAAATCTAGTTGAAGAGGAGGAAGACATTGGTCATCTAGTCTATGATAGCGAACCATATGTGGCAGAAAATGAGGACATCATATGGAGTGATTATGGTGGGACATTAGTCATCCAAAAGAGTATGATTTCCTCTAAGGTTGAAGAAGACTGGTAGGACATGGACATCTTCCACTCTCAATGAATGCACAACAGATGGGAAAGTGTGAAACTTAATTATTGAATGGGGCAGATGTGAGAACATCATGTCTCAGATCACAGTTGAAAAACTCCAACTCAAGACAAAGACGAACCCTAGGTCGTACAAGATTGCAAGGTTCAAGACAGGAAGCATTGTTTAGTTTCATTTTCATTGGTATATCCTATAAGGATGCGGTATGGTAGTGCCTATGGACACCTGTCTCATGCGATCATGACATTGTCCACGATGGATACTTGACCATGTATGCATTCTACAAAGATTTGGTGTCGAGGTTATTCTGGGGCCATCAAAGAAAGTGATGAAAAGCATACGAAAGGATAAGGAAACAAAAACTTACTTTCGATGGTATATTTCACAGAGAAATCCCAACAGTGGAGTTATTAATTTGCTAGTGGTTAAAGAGGCCCAAGAAGCTACTACTATATTCCCATAGACTACTACTGTTGATGCAGGAATGTGGATGCAACAACACTACTAGAGATCAGCCTCAAGCTTACCAAACAAACCAGCATATAGGATGAGTCTCAAGGAATGAGCACGAAGAGTTTTAGAGGCAAGTAGATGATTTGTTGCCTAGGGATGTGGTCAGAAAGGGTATGACCCCAAGTGCAGTTCCATTACGAAGCAGTTCCATTGAAGTATGGCATTTCTTGATGTGCATTGAAGCAGATATCCATTTTCCACAAACACATATCACCATGTACACAATCCATTGCACGACCTGAAGTTACGCTCTTAATGCGACAAGCAATAATTAACTAGTTACTCTCTTAATGCAAAAAGAAACAATTAACTAAGTCTTTTAGCTTTGCCAATGACAGATTCAATACAAGTAAAAAAAAAGGGAAATGATATCAGCGCAACCATATTTTGATATTTTCACTAACCCATCTTGTCTTTTAGTATTTAAATGGCTGTCAAAAGGTTATTACATTTCCCAAAAAATGCTCATGAGCCAATTAAAGAAGAAAAGACAGCTGGGCTATGATTTGTGGACACGGACACGAGTGTCGCGTGACAACACGGACAAGGAGTGTCGGACACGGCAAACTCCCAAATTTTAGAAACGAGGACACGGCTAAAATGGAAAGTACATATTATCATGATTTGTGGACACAAATTCATGTGCCGAGTTTCGACATGGATATGCGTTATCTGACATGGAATCCCTTAAAAATCTAGAAATAGTGGCACACTCATACACATACATACATATAAAGTTACTGACACTTCTAGCAATACACTTAAAAGTGTCTAAAGGAGAGTCGACAAGTGCGTCAGCAATAAATTCAAAATGCCGGCCAAATCATAGCAGCTGGGTTTGTGCAAATATCAAAATATGGTTGTGCTGATAACATTTCCCAAAAAAATGATCACAAAACAAGAATGCCCATGGTTGTCACAAATCGAGAAGGCTAATGGGCAAGATATACACTGGGGGATCAGTATATAAAATGAAAAATTCATGCAATACATGCAAGGATTAAGCACTCCAAGTTTCATCATTATCGCATCAATAAAGAGAATGCCCACAACATCAATCCACTTAACTTGTTCCCATAACGACCATACAGCAATTTATATTTTCCCGCAAATGGTTCCGAATGAACAATTGAACAGTTCAGCTCTCTAATACATTGACTCCAATCTGAATAGGATGCATACATCAATCGTTCATTAAACCACTGATCAAAGGTATATACATTTTAAGGATTTAATTTGGAAAATGTGAACCAAAACTAGGGTTAGATTAAACTATAGATGTGTTCTAATTGGAGAAGGAATAATCACCCGTTATGCTTAGCTTCATACTACGTTTAAATATCGAAAATTTAACATAAAATCAACAGCAAAAACATATTAAAATCCCATAAACCTAATGAGATCCCTTTTCACGAGAGGAAATCGTTGGCTCTGTGTCAGAACCCTAGCTTGTTAACCAAATAAATGCGAAAATTCGAAACAGAGAGAGGGCTGAAAGATAATTGCAAGATTATTTTACCAGAAGAACTGAGATGAATCCATGAGAAATTTCAATGAGAAAACAAAGGGCTCGAGCCTTTTCTAGGGCAAAATCTCGAATTCGTTTTTGGTTCGGTAAATGCCTGTAAAAAATGGATTTGTGGGAAGGAGAAACGGTTTTTTTGTTTTTTATTCTATAAGCAAATAGAAAGGGCGATGAGAAATTCGCCCCTTGTAGGATAATTCGCATCACTTTCACGTTAAAAAAGCGTTAAAGTCTGCCACATCTCCTCCTTTAAAGGGGTGCGAATTATCCCACAATGGGTGCGGATTTACCATTTTATTCTATAAGCAAATGAAAGGGCTATGATAAATTCGCCCCTTGTAGGATAATTCGCATCCCTGTCAAGTGTTAAAGTCTGCCACATCCCCTCCTTTAAGGGGTGCGAATTATCCTTCAATGGGTGCGAATTTACCATTTTTATTCTATAAGCAAATGGAAAGAGCTATGGTAAATTCGCCCTCTTTAGGATAATTCGCATCCCTGCCAGTTTAAAAAAAGCGTTAAAGTCTGCCGGCCTTTACAGTGGTGCGAATTATCCTACAATGGGTGCGAATTTACCATTGCCCAATGGAAAAGTCTAGCTGGAACCAACTTAAAATGGGACAGTTAGTTGCAACTTGCAAGGTTGTCTCGAGGTGACACGTGGCAATCCGGTTGGAGTAGTGATGTGACTAGGGAGCTTTATACATATGGTAAGCTTCACTTAAAAGAAGGGTATTCCTCAAGGTTTGATATTGGGGTTTGTAGGACCTTGGACAAGACATAGGACCTCTTACTTTTGGATTTTAAGAAATGATTTTGAGCCCAAAATTATTTTGATTGAATCTTATTTACAAATTGGACATTAAAACTATTAGGAAGCCATTAACTATATCATTTCTAAAGCTATTAAAACTGTTAATTATAAATAATCACATTTAGCTTCAAAATCATTTGCAAATTATAATTGTTCTGATTCCAATGATATTTCTTAAATTTTCTTTGGTTGCTTGTAGGTCCTATCATATGTCAATGTGTGATAAGAGCTGTCTAACCCTTTTAGTTCACCTATCTTTATAGCTAATATATATTTCTGTAACATTTGTTTGTGTTTGCCAAAGGGACTCTTTGACATGGGGTATAGCTAGGGCTGCAGCACGGTCGGGTTGTGCCGGGTTTTTCAAAACCCTAGCCCAACACTAGATCCCATTATCTTGTGCTTGACCCTCCCTGACCCTGAGTTACGGCCGAAAAACCTCAAACCCAATGCGGGTTCGGCCCTGCTCTTGCCCGCCCTGATTGGCCTTGATTGGGTCGGGCCGGGCAGGGCCGGGCCCGGCCCTGATTGGGTAAGGCCATATACCCAGACTCATCTTCATTGAATGATTATACCAGTTCAGTGTTTTGGCCGTTAAGTGGGGAATAAATAGATTTTAAATCAACGGTTCAGATTTATGCTCTACAAATTAGAGACTTAGAATTATTGGATGAGATCGGATTTTTTTTTATGGCTCATCCAATGAAAGGCCTAATGGACTCTGGATTATTGAACAAGTGGACCCCACAAAAGTGGATGTCCCTGGTAGTAGCATCTAATATTAGTTTATTAGGTTGCCTTCACAAAGCCGTTGACTTAGCTCATTAACCATGTGGGGCCCATTTGTTTTATCTTTTGTAAATATTAATATCTAAAATCAGTTCATTTGATAGCCTTGACCTTGCCAAGATCTGAATTGTTCATTTGCCAGCAAAAAATAAACACAAGTGGGCCCACATTATTAATCAACAGTTCAGATCTTGACAAGGGCTATCAAATGAACAGTTTAGATCAATCAATGTCGGACCCACTATTAAGTAGTGGGAGTGCCGCATTATATTACCATGGGTTGGACCCATTGTGACTGTAAAGTGTAAATTGGGTCAAATTGGGTCCGGTCAAGGTGGGTCAGGGTAAAGTGTAAACAGGACCGGGCCGGGTTGGCTCGAGGTATCAACCCTTAGTCCGACCCGACCATGAGTTAGAGCCTAAAAAATGAACCCATGCCCGCCCTTAGGGTTGGAAAATCCAACCCAAACCCTATTTGAGCTCAGGGCGTGTCAGGGCTCACAGGGCCAAACTTGCACCCCTAGGTATAGAAATCCATTGATAAGTTATTCAGATTGAAGGCAAGAGAAGAGGGCCAAGAGGAGGAGACAACAAGCTTGGCAGGAGAGAGGTGGAGGAATCTGAGTGTTGTAGGGCACTTGGGGAAGGGGTCATGAGGGTAAAGAGGAGAAATTAGGGGTTTTGGTTTTGGTGGCCTAAGAAGGAAGGGGCTAACATCATAATTGATGTCTAGAAACCTTCTTTAAAGAAATGGCAAGCATACCTCTATCTAGGCACCTCTCACCTCTCACCTCTCACCTCTCACCTCTCACCTCTCGTCCCTCTCACAAGTCACAACTGGCCCCAGAAATATTCCGTGGAATTTTTTATTTTTTTTCATGGCTACCAAACTTGCCCTCAAGCTTGTGCTTATTACCTTCCAGAAAACTTTGAACTTAAAAGGAAATAAAAGAGAAATGATCAATGAAAATGAAAATATATATTTCATCTTCTATTCAAAAGATGATATTACCCTCAACATCTCAGATCTTTGGGTCACTTTTTTACCATTCAATGGAAGATTTCATATTCCAATATTTCGAAAGGCCAGATTTGCTTTAGATTTTGAGAATTGATTATTGGACTCAAAATTGCAAGTAATTTTTAGTCCAAAGATCAGTTTTGAACTCATAATCAGTTCTAAGAAATCAAAAACAAATAAGGCCTTAATAGATATGAGAGAGAGAGAGAGAGAGAGAGAGATGTTGGAATCAACCTCTTCTGAAATTCAGAGTCTGGAGACCAAAAATTCCAAATCCGTTTTATAATGATAGGAAACCTGTATTTGTCAGGAAATTACCAACACAAACTCATCTCCCCAGCTGCTCCTTCAACCTCCACAAAGTCTGCCTAATGAAATAAACAACACAACAAAGGGATTTTGTCATTTTACAATAGTCCGGCCCTGTTCAATTTTGAGTCCAATAATCAATTCTCAAAATCCAAAACGAACAGGGCTCAGAAAGATCACCGTATGAACTAGAACATTTGGGCAATTCGAATATGTGCCAAACTTTTAATCTGAGTACCCTTCAGGAAAACAAGGCTAATATTGTAGACCTGCATGAAAAAGGAGAGGGAAGACAAAATGCCAACATTGTTGACCTGCATGAAAAGGGAGAGGGAAGACAAAATGCTAACATTGTTGAGCTGCATGAAAGAGGAGTGGGAAGACAAAATGCTATCTTATGTTACCATAAAACCTCAAAGAAGATGAAACCCAAAAAATTCGTCATTCGTAAAGTCTTATTATTTAAGAAATTACATACAGATCTCATCTGCTACGTTTATTCTTTAATACTGATAACAAAAACCAGCCACCCCATCAAAACCACAGCCCCAGCAAATCTAACTATTGCCGTGAAAAAATAGCACTTCAATTGTGTGCTGTTGCAGCGACCAATGCCATGTGCTCGATCAGGTCCAACACTCGGTTGCTAAACAGAGTCAAGGAAATTGATATTAGAATATGATGCATCAAAAAAAAAAAACTAACAACAAATAGGAGGTGCTAATAGAAGTGCTTGAATTTTACCTGTAACCCCACTCGTTGTCGTACCATGAGACGAGCTTCATGAAGGAAGAACTCAACCCTATACCGGCCTTGGCATCAAAAATACTTGACCTGGACAAAAATAAAACAAAATTAAGTAAAAATTATACTTTATAATCCCATGTTTGTTGAGATTGAATACCTTAGAAAGAATTTTTCTACCTGGGGTCACCAACGAAATCATTGGAAACGACATCCTCGTCGGTGTATCCAAGTATGCCTTTCATTGATCCCTCTGATGCAAACCTGAATCAACAGGTCAGTTTTTTGAAAATGCAGTTTGTAGGCTCACATGCGTAAATGATGACACTTCAAAATGAGGGTAAGAATATATGGAGAATTTAAGGCATTAATACTTTTGAAGAGCATAACCATAATGGTGACGCAATAATCATCCATGATAGTGTGGCATAACTACATTTATGGCATGTGACTTGCAACCGTCAACATGTTTATCGAACTGAGTTTAGTATTAGAGCTTACTGTACAGACAACGTTTTCAACCCTCAACCAATCTTTAGAGCAATTATTACAGCTTCAAAATTTTGAGCAAAATCATATTCAAAGAGTTCCTTATTCAGATGTCACAATCTGGAATCACAAAAACCAAGTTTTCTGTATGTTGAAGTGATGAGGTGCTACGAAATAATTGTAAATATGATATGACCCATCATTTAAAGAGTTAAAGTGATGTGTATGTTTATACAAGAGGGGACTATCATTAATGAGCATATCATTCTCATCTACTCCCTCTTCTTCTATTTCATGCTTTTCTAACATAGTATCAAGAATTGATACTTCGGTTTCGGTTTCGATTTCCTCAGAGGAAAACGAAATTTCAGTGGCAATTTCGGTTTCGGAGGAAATTTCAGTGAAAATCTTATAATTTCGTCCGAAATTTTGAAAATTCGGTTTCAGTTTTAAATTTTGGTCCCGGACGAAATCCGAAATTTCAGTATCTCGGCCGAAATTTAAAACCATGCATAGTATCAGATCCAATCTGATCCAGCTTTTAAAGTCTCTCTCTCTCTCTCTCTCTCTCTCTCTCTCTCTCTCTCTCTCTCTCTCTAAAATGTTGAAATCCTAACTTTGAGTTTGAGTTCTCGAATTATAAAATGCTACTCTAGGGTTTTTCAATTTTGATTGGTGTGGCCGCCTTAATAGTTGGCTGTATCATCCAATGCTGTTCCGACATATCATGTTCCTCTTCTGATAAATCAAAAGATTAAAGAGTTACGTGTGATTCAGGTCTGAATGTGTGTTCGAGAAGGAAATTAAAGCAAAGATTGTCACAGAAGTATACTGATTTGCTCCAACAGGCCCTATAAGCAAAGCAGTGATTTTAGATTAGTGTGTCAGTGTGTGTGCCTCCTCCAAATCAGAGGTGGTGTGTTTCATCTACGATTAGTTCCTATATTACCAATTTATTTAGTTTCCTGGATTACAACAGAATAAAGTAGAAGAAAGATCTGGGGTGCTTGGTCCTATAGAAAAGAAATACTCTCTACCAGGCCCCAAGCTAAAAAATGAGAGACCTATGAGTAAGCTCCCTTCCTAGATAAAAAAAAAACCATTCACCCAATCTCAAGACCCAAGTGATCACAATAGAGGAGGGAATCCATCCAACCACAATTGTATCCCACTTACTAAAGCTCAAAAACTTTTGTTTCTGAATTCTGAAATAGGACGCACTGAAGTGGCAGATAGTTGGCATTAGTATGAGTCGGGGGGACAACATGCTTGCTAGCCCACACCATTCATTTGCTAGTCCCATGCAGGATAGACTCTGCACCAAAAATCCTCCCCTTCAGATTATATCAACCCTTTGATTTTCTTTTCTTTTTTCCTTTTTTGAATGATATATATCAACCCTTTGATTAATGGCAAGGAATACACAACTACAAAAATGAAAGCCAACAATAAAAATCAGCTGGGAGATCTCCATTAGCCAAAGAGTGACACTGTAAATTTTGAAATGGCGCATCCCCATATAATGAATTTTGACATGGTCCATCCCCATAGGATGAATAGTAACAAAAGTATCGTAAATATGGGTAGCATGCAAGCCCTATGATTCAACAACGAAAATATGATTAAACAATAGATTTTAAAATTATCCACAAGTAAATTTAATTCTATAATCGATCTACACATTAGCATGCAAGTAGCAAGAATATCAAGAAGTTATAATTCTCACAATCAAGAAATTTCAGCAACCCGAAAAAGAATTTATTCCAATCCAGCATACAAAATCTCACAAGGTCTCAAAACAATAACAATATCTCTATGAGGAAGATTCTGGACCTCAAAGCATGGTTTGAAATTTCAGCCGGGACCGAAACCAGAATTTTAAGATTTACACCGAAATTTCCAACAAAATTGCCGAAATTTCATACCTTGCTTTAAAGAGGGTTTTTTGATAGGTTTAGAGGTGTGCAGACACGAGCCGAGAAATTGGAAATTTATGTCGGGGTGGTGTAGACTGTTGCGGTAAGGAATATGAGGGAAACAAATGGATGAAAATTAAAGGTTTTGGTTCTAAAATAGGTATTAGATTGGGAAAATATTTTCACAAGGTTTATGATATGTTTTGGAGGGGTGCAGACATATACCTGGAAGCTGCAGAATGATACCTAGGTGTAAAATTAGTTTCGGGACAACCTAGAGGGCGTGGGATATATATGGGGTTGAATGATGTTTCCAGGTTGGAAAAAATTAATGGATATTTTAAGAGTTTTGGGAAGAAGATAGGTGAAAAATAATTCAAGAGAGGCATCATTCAAAAAAAAATAATGCAACAGAGGTTTTTGGTGAGGTTAATGAAGGTTTGGGGCTCTGGAGAAGGTGGTTTATTGAAAAAAAAATAACAAAAAAAAGATGAAAGAAGATTAGTAGAAACAATAAATGGCAGGTTATAAGAAGTAATCTACTTATCTCAAGGCTCCACGCCATGAGTTTTTTTAGCATCTCACCGAACAAGAAGATGAAGCATTTTTCTCCAAGAAATTCTCACTCTCAATATCAAATAGCAAATGAATGTAGGGTTCTTCTGTTTTCCATACCCACATAAAGTAATTATATCAAATTACTTGAAAAAAGAAGGTTGTTTACTAGTAAAGTCTTGGTATTTAGAACTCTTCTCTCTTTCTCTCTTCCCTCGCTTCTCTCTATATATCAGTAATGACACTCCACACCATAAAACGATTTCAGTTGACTACTTACCACTACCCTGCGAGGAGGCTACTTTACTGCTATTACATTATGTTGACTACTTCCACCACTCTACAAGGCAACTAAGTGTAACCAAACTGACCCCAAGGAATTCTAAGAAGAAAAAGAAACGCAAAAAAAAAGGATCACAAAGACACAGAATTTAAAAAAAAAAAAAAAAAACAAATAAAGCACCAGCATTCTTTTATTTAATATAGATGTAACGGAAATGACGAAATAGAAATGAGAACATAAAAACAGAAGCAGTGAAGATAAAACTGTGCCAACCCAACCCACATTTATCGGTTGTAAAGAGGAAAGGAATCAAGTGCTATGATCAAAATGCAGAGCAAAAATATCAGACAAGAAGGAAATGTCAAGTTTGCTTTTCAGGACACTCCAAGGGCAAATTCAATATGTATGCATGTATAAATATGAAATGAATTTCATATGCAAACTTAGGTAACAAAGACAAAAGGAGCTAGCATACTTTATGGCTGCTTTGACATCTTCATATGACGCGCTTTTCTCAAGCCGGCATGTCAAATCCACAACCGAAACATTTGGTGTTGGAACACGAAAAGCCATCCCAGTGAGCTTCCCATTGAGCTCTGGAAGAACTTTTCCAACAGCCTGAATTCCAAAAGAAAATCATATACCCACAGAAGTTTCAATCAAGATTGGGTTGGCTGATCACAATTCCCTTTCTTACCTTGGCTGCCCCTGTTGAACTGGGGATGATATTTTGGCCAGCTCCACGACCTCCTCGCCAATCCTTCATTGAAGGCCCATCAACAGTCTTTTGTGTTGCTGAAAATGAAACGGCCAAGCAACATCAGCAAACTCATGTGTTCACAAGTGCGCAGTTGTAATTGTGCATAGTGCATAAGAATGCACGCGCGCGCGCGCGTGTGTGTGTGTGTGTGTGTGTGTGTGTGTGTGTGTGTGAGAGAGAGAGAGAGAGAGAGAGAGAGAGAGAGAGAGAGAGAGAGAGAGAGAGAGAGAGAGAGAGAGAGACCAGTTGTAGCATGTACTGTAGTCATCAGAGCTTCAGCAATACCAAACTCCTCATGGACCACCTGAAAAATATAATCAAGTTGCAAGTTTGCATCAATAGTCGTGATGATCTTGGGTCACCCGAAGCCCAAGGGATAAAGATTAAGAGAATAAACATAACTCGATAATCATTAAGTGGAAAAAGTTATAAAAATAACTTAAAATCTTTAGAATCAGATATGATTGTGCATATGATTGTGCACACAACATATCAAGCCAATTAGCTCATTGATTAATTAATTAATTAACCACTGTTTTTTTAAATGATCAGTCATTTCAAATATTATTGTGCACCTCAGAAGCTGCACAAATTAAAGAACCATTAGGTTTTAGAATGTAACCAGACCTTGGCAAGGGGAGCAAGGCAATTGGTAGTACAGCTCGCATTAGAAACAATATCCATGCTAGGCTTGTACATCCTCTCATTTACTCCTACTACAAACATAGGTGCATCAGCCGAAGGAGCTGATATTACCACCTTTTTGGCACCACTCTACAGAAACAAAGCAAAGTTTGTCAGAACAGAAGTTCTAGCTTTTCCCTTTAACCCATATCTTTTACTAGAGAAAGGAGAGTCGTAAGATTGTGGGAAGAGTTGTATAAAACTAGATGAGCCAACCCCATACACTTGATACCCACCTTCATATGAGCCGATGCTTTCTCCAGTGTTGTAAAAACGCCAGAAGATTCAACAACATATTCTGCCCCATAGTCACCCCAAGTGATCTCAGATGGGTCCCTGAAATAGGATTAAGTTGTAGTTTTTTTATTCAAAAGTCAAAATTCTGATTACTAATGTTCAGCATACAACTTAGCATGTCAGAATAAAACCTTTCCACCAGTATACCAACATAAAAAATCATCGGCATAGCGATCAACCCTCTCTTTTTTTAGCCAAGCACAGATGAACTTTACAAGTATTCAATACCAAGTTTTCTGGTCTAAGGTCAGACATAACAATTCTTACATGAAAGCATATACACTCTTTCACAATTAAAATCAATTACATTAGATGGTTTGAACATTCTTCAAGTCCCCCGGCATAACCATTTCATGAATTTCTCATCCGTAAAGATATACAGATATGCCCCCAGTGCAATAATACACAGTACAAGCTACAAACAAACACCCTGTTACTAATTTTGCCATGTGCCTTATTCATTAGCACGGACCCCATTTCCTGCTGCCAATGGCGAGCCCCTAACCGATTCGCATTGCATTTTCACCCACTAATTGTGATGTGATTGTACTGAATTGAACATGTAACATTACGTATTGAGAAAAGATTAAGTAATAGACATATGAATAATATATACTGATTGCAGACGCAAATGACTCATCACTTAAACTCCTTGAACCTGAGATAATGAATGTGAAACAGTAGGGTTACAGAATTACTGCAATATCACCATGTGAATCAGCAAGGACCGCCTTGCAAGGTTAAATAGTCTTGAGTGATCGATAGTGAAATGGTAACATGAGAGAACCATAGGGTTGATTTTTAATATAAAAGTCAATATTAGTAACATATTTATTCTCAGTTTCAACCCATAAAATAAAAAACACAAACCCATTATACCCAAATAAAAAATCCATGAAATCAATTAGGATACAGCAATTTTCCCATTTCCAAAACATTTTATGTCGGACAACAAATAAATGATAAGATGATATGCACAATCAAGTGTCAAACACAGTTAGCTTAAAATACTATACAAGACTTCTTTAGTACCTTTTGCATGTAACTACTATCCGCTTCCCATCAATTTCCAAAGTGTTGTCACCCACAACCTTAATGGTCCCCTTGAAGTTTCCGTGAGTTGAATCATACTTAAACATGTAAGCCTGGACATAAGACAGAGAAAGTATCCATCATCACTTTTACTTCTAAAACTAAGGACCCTGAGAAAAAGGAATGACGGGAAAAGGCCATAAATAATTGTCAGTTAATTAAATATTGAATGAACAGTGTCCAAGCAAATCCAGAAACCCTCATGAGAAAAGAACAAAGGGGGCCACCCCAGTTGTCTCCTAAGACTTCGAATGCTTCATACCAAATTAACAATATGTGCAACAATGAAGGACCAATGCCAATTCACTGGGGATCCCATATAATTTCAGATAAATCTGCACGGACTACCTGACATTTTCGCTAACATTGTTATGCTACTGAGAAGTGAGAACAGAACAAGGGGGGAATTTCAGTAGTCTCCGAAGACTTCAGAAATTTCATTCAAAATTACTAATAGGTGCAATAATGAAGGACCCATGCCAATTCACTGGGTATCTCATATCATTTCATCTAAAGCTGCATGGACTACCTTCCTTTTTAGCAAACAATGTCATGCTCACTCAAGGTAGATACATAGAATTCGGCTCATTTATGAATGACACTGGGAAAGCCCTTATTGTATTCCCCAACGTTACATCATATTTAGATATTATAATATTGCTGGAGAAAAGAAATTATCCCATAGCACCAATCGGAGAGGTTTAGTCAGGTGGAAGCCACATTAGATCTCAGCCACAATTAAGCCATAAGTCACGACGATGCAGCATCTTTTGCACTGATCTAAGTCAGAAGATTTGTCTTCAATATGTTAACTTGCATAAATAGTTAAGATTAATTAGCACCAGAAAAAAGCAAGGGAAATGCAAGAACTGTGGCCCCTTACCATGTACTTAGCATCAACAAAAGGATCATTGACTGCTACAACCTCAATATCGTCTCTAGCTGCAGCTATACGCAAGACTAGCCTTCCAATCCGGCCAAAACCTGCATAACACAAAGAACCTCAGAAACTTAAAAGAACTAGTTTATACTTCGGAATTTTTATGTAAAAGTGCATTTAATAGCCACTTCCCAAGTGAAGAATGTATATTCCAGTTTAAAGATCCATGAATCAAAGAACCAAGAAACAATTTAAAAGATCAATAGAGAAATTGTTATAAAAATAGGCTAGAAGGGAGAACACATAGTAAACCACATATATCGGCTTCACAAAACTTTCAGAATGCAACAACACTTCCCCAGAAGACCACATTCTAAATTTCTCCTACAATACTCACAGAGGGACTGGACAATATTGATAAGCACAAATTCACTACACATTCGGCAATGCCCGAAGACAGGGACAATGAATTAAGATTAAAATAAATAAATGGTTTTTTGTAAAATAGCATGTACATAAGAAGCCTAATTCCAACAGCCTACACGAAACAAAGAAACTACATTGACAAATCACAACCATCGTCTGAAAACACTAAACAAGACCCCGAGACAGGCCACCACATTAAGGGCAACAAGAAACAAAAGGGCATGGGCATGGTAAAATAGAAAGGAAAATGCTAACTTCTAACATTCTACGCGAAACAGACTAATCCATAAAAATTACACCCATCAGCATATAACCACTAATATCAAACCCACATATTTTTCAGATACTTCATTAACACCATCATTCCTAAAGCTTATGGTACTAAAAAACATCTTGTTGAGTACCATAACCATGACACAAAGACACCAAGGATGTCAGTGTTCAACAGGTTACCCATGCTATAATATAATTTCAAATATACCTCCTGATCACAACACAACAGTTACAGTCACATGCAAGACAGACTGAAATTTGAATAACTGAAAGCACGGTCATCAATAGAGAATACATGAAACATACTTTGTTTCTTGATTTATTTGATTAAACACATGAACATAACAGCTTGACATAAAGCAATGTCCATATAACAAATATCCATGATCACATTCCCAAAAAAAGGGCATACTTGAGAAGATTCGCCAAAACACAGCGGAAACAAACAAATACATCCCGATTCACACGATGCGTCTCAAGCACTGCCTCAAGAAACAGGCCAGTTTCACAAAAGAAAAAAAATTAATAATACCAAAAACAACATAACAGAGAACAAGGAGAAAACAACCCACCGTTGATTCCAATCTTTGTCTTCCTACTGCTTGATGATTCTAAATAAAATAAAATGGAAAGGAAATATTAGAAAATTCATTTTCTTTCCTGAATTAAAAAGATAAGTACGGGATATGCATCCAAGCTGGCTTACTCTGAACTTTAGGGGGGATCTCAGTAGCTGTGGCTTTTATGGGCTGAAAATTTCTGGCATCACGTTTCCTGAAAAAAAATCAGAAAGGAAGATATACTCCTATCATCAGTCTACAAATAAAACCATGGTAGTATTAAGATAAAAAAAATTGAAAGAGCTGAACAGAACACTTAACTGTAAGGGAGATACTTCCACAGAGTGAACTGGGGAACCAAAAATGTTGGTGTGGATCCTACCAGAACTTAGACTACGGCTACCAGCACAAGATACCTATGAAGACCAAAATCCAAACAAAAACATAAAAAAAGAAAGAAAGAGAGAAATCATAAAAATAGATCCGATCAAAGTCGTGTATCATTATCCTATGATTCTCAACCAACAAGTAAAAAACATTTAGAAAAAAAAAGAGAAAAAAGGAGTAGGACATGTTGCAAGGAATTACAGGTAATAAATAAAAAATGAAGAATCTATAAAATAAAAAATAAGCATCAAATTGTTCCTCAAAATCTAAACATTCATCAGAAAAGCGCGTTAAACAGATCCTGAGCTCGAGCAACGTATCAATAGAGCAGGAATTCATGAGAGATGAAGTCACCGTATGAAACGCCATAAAATTTTCAGCAATCAAATAGAAACTCGAGATAAACCGATCCAGAGCTCAAGCTATGTAATCAGACAGAAAATTAACAAAAACGCTAAGCCTAAAGACGCACTTATTTTGAGAATTACAGACAAGATTTTTCAACAAAACCGAAAAGAAACATCAAATCTCTTTATAAATATCTCGAAAAGTCGAGATAGACTGATCCAGAGCTCAAGCTACGTGTTCAGACAGAAAATTAGCAAAATCGCTGCGCCTAAGAACGCATTTATTGTGAGAATTAGAGATAAGAAGATTTTTCAACAAATCTGAAAAAGAAACATCAAATTTCTACATAAATATCTCAGAAATCGCCATGAAAATAACCTTAAAACGATCAGGAGCTCGAGCTCCAACGAAATCCGACGGAGCATAGTTATGAGATCCTTCTATCAGAGGAGATGCAGATCTGATGAGAGTAGAGAACGCCATGTGAAGAGCTTTTTGCAGATCTCTCCCTCTCTCTGCGAAACCCTAGAAATGGAGAATGGGGGAAAGTGACGGTGTGAAAAGAAGGTCTCGAAAGCTGTGTTTTAAAATGAGAGTGAGAAAGAGACTGCGTTTTGGCGGTGTCCTCTGGCAGGCGGAGATACGAATGTTTATTGTTCGGTGGGAGTCAGTGTGGGACCCATTGTTAATCATTCTTAGACTCAACCGTCTATTTTTGTTTGTTTGTGGCCCCCGCTCTGAAATTTTTATCAATGCCCCAATTATGAGATCTTTGTCTGTGGCCCACCACTTTCAGGATTAATAACCTGCTTATTACTTTGATGAGTATTTATGAGTTTTCATATGGTGTAAGCCCGTTTTAGTAAATACATTGAGCCCAAGAATCATTTTCATAGGATGATCCCCACCGTTAGATCTATAGAGGTTTTCATAATATGCAGTTCCTCAATAGATTGTAGGGCTAGGATCATCCTATGGAAATGATTTTTTCGACACAGCCTATTTATGTTGTGGCCCATTAAATAGACGGTTTGGATGGGGTAAGCTGTACAGTCATCATATGGTGTAAGCTCGTAGAATATTTTTGAAAAATACTGGACTACACGGGCTTACATCGTATAAAATCTCGAGTAAATATTTATACGTTGGACATGGGTGCTGCCCAAAAGTACACTGGGCCCTACACTAATGGATGATCTAAGCCATTCAAATTTTGTTCCCCACCATAGATAGGCCAGGTCGTGCCCAAAAAATGGGAGCTATAGGATGATCCTAACCGTTCATTTGTGCATCCCTGGTGGGAACTATAAGATGAAGGGTTTAGATTATTCATTCATGTGGGCCCCGCTGTAGTCTTTTGTCCAAAATTAAAACTCGTATACTCCGAGTAGGTAATATTTGAGGTTAGGTAGCACTGGTAAGGAAACGTGTCTTTATGTTGGCATGTTGCTGAGCTGGAAGAAGTTTGGCAAAAGAGTCTTGGTAGACACGTCGGAAGTGGAGCTTTCTAACTGCATCTGATTCGGCCGGACCCACGCCGGCATTTCCACTTTTTAAGATTTTTGTGGCCCTCTCTTTTGCTTTGGCGTGCTTCATACGGGGTCAAAAAACAACATAAAAAGTTGTATCGAACGCCCTTCTTCGGAATTTATCGCCCGGCAACCCTTCCGTTTGTCTCTTCCCTCGAAAAGTATTTCAGTTTCAAATGGAAAATGATAAATGCGCACCTTTTCAATACTTGGGACACCAAGCACTGTAGATAAAATGGGGGTGTTGTATCTATCTGTCACACCCCAAACCACCTGCCATGGCTTAGAACATAACAGGGTCACATACCTGTAAAGTTACCTTCACAAGCATACAAAGCAAGCACTATACAGAACCATGTTCAAAATAACTAAATCCAAATCCAAATAATTCTTATTCAATTAAGAATGGTTTATTCCATTACAATCTATATTGAATTTCTCTCATCCCCTTGCTAAAGAAAAAAAAGTAAATGAGTCTAAAGCTCTCTAATATTCACTAGTAACCTAAGAAAGCAAATAACGAAATCTTCATATAATCCTCCCTCGTTGCTCCAACGTCAAGCTGGAATCATACCTCATGATCTGAAATTGTTAAATAAGAGTGAGCAAAATGCGCTCATGTGATGTAATGAGAAACTACACTAACAGATATGCCATCAGAAGCAAAAGCAATCAAAATACGGTAAGGCATTCAATGATAACAGTAATTGGTAGTTCGATGGGCATCAATTTCAGAAATAAGGCATCATTCAATTTCAATATTCGATATGGGTGTCAAATTTGATAGGTCAGATTTTCTTGAGACATCGATAGTGCTATGTTTATTGATTCGATATCTGTCTACTATATGACAGTAATTACACTGGCTAGTGATATCTAAGTGCCAAAAGTATTATGCATTCCCCCATTGGCTAAGAGTCCAGAAATAAACTAGTATCTCAAGAAAAACCGATGCGATGTTCAGAAGAGTTAGGTATTCAATAGTATGTGGTTAAAAAAGGTTCATAATGGGTGTACAGTCTTAATCTATAAGGTATCTTGGTTTTTAATATTCAATAGAATGCAGTAATCAATAATTTGAACTGGTTTTCACATAGTAAAGCATGTGAATAATAAGAATATTATCAAAAAGGGTTTGGGATAACCCATCAGTATAGTCCCTTATTACTCACCTCAATTGAAGTTTGAAATTATTTTCATAGTACACCTTGGTCACCCACAATCAATATTATCAACATTCCCCATAAGTTCTAGTATTAATATCAGTCATATAAAGCATATATATATCATTCCACCGACACAAGACACCTTTTGGTGCTCGATCGGAAAATAATCGGTAAACCGTCACATGGTTCTTTTTAGTATTTTGGAATTATCATTGTTATAAAGTTTTCAAAACTTCTTGAAACTATTTTTAATAGAAAGAACACTTTTATGGCATATTCGTAGAGTACGAGAGTGTCGAAAACGAATGAGAAACGAATAAGTTATGAATTCTCGAAGTTTAAGCTGTCGGGTGAAAAACTGTTGCACCGGACGTCCGAGAAACTTTTAGTTTGCCCGACTACTTTTAGTCAAACGTCCTCCATTTGTGACGGTCATTCGTCCCCGCGCAGGCCCAGTTTTTTTCCGAAATGTGATTTTCACCGTTTTTTACACTAAAACGCCCATAACTAATTCGTTTGACATCCAAATCAAGCGTGGTTTGATTTGTATCGATGAGAGGAATTCATCTAATCCAATTTCACGCTCGAAAATCATCAGATCTAATTATCAAAAATTAATCAAATCTTTTTAGGGATCGATCTAAACCCTAATCATAGTTCTAAAAATCAAAGTTCTCTTATGGATCCATGAATTCATCCCTTAGATCAATCATACACCAAGTTCTATTCGATTTAAACTCTATCAAAATCCATCAATCTTGTTTTAGTTCTTTCTAATCACATAAACAAATAATATTAAAGGTCCTTACCCGAATTCGCAGACGAAGGCGACGAAATCGATCATCTGTGGCCGATCGTACGTATCTCTCTCTTCTAAGGCTGCAAAAACAATTAGGGTTGACTTATGTTCTGCAGAATCCCTAAATGATATATTTATAGTTTTCAATTAAGAGTCCTAACCCTAATAGGTTTCCAAGGACAAAAACGCCCTCCCCTTTCAAGGGTAAACAAAATTTGGAGTAAGGGTATTTTGGACATCAAAATTTCAGGTGTTCACATTATCACTGATCTAAACTTAAGTAAACTAATACTTGTAAACAATAAAACTAGGGCAGTGATAAATCAAGCCCATATAGGGCAGTGCTTAGAGAGAGGGAGAGAGATATGGGGGTCGATTTAAGATATTAGGGTGTTGATTTATCACTACCCTAAAACTAATCTAAATTAAATACAAGAAACCTAGCAAGAGCAGAGCAGGACGATGACAGCGAAGGTGCAATGGGTTAGGGACTTGGGGTTAATCATCAGAGGAAAAAAAGAGGGTGACTCAAGAGAGGGTTAATAGTTATAGAGATGATACCATGTTAACTTACCAACTTCTCCAAAAGCTTAAGTTGTTGGAGAAAGGCGTTATTTATCTTTTATACTTTAACACTCCTCTGCATGTGTGGCCCACTTGGCAAACACGTGGCACATGTGGTCCCACTTTGGGCCGATCGCATGTGGATTTTTGCTATCCGGGAGGTTTGAACTAGAGACCTTTGGCTCTGATACCATGTTAACTTACCAACTTCTCCAAAAGCTTAAGTCGTTGGAGAAAAGACGTTATTTATCTTTTATAGTTTAACAGAATCGTTTAAAAAAAGATGCATATAGCTTTTTTTTAAAGAAAATACCCATAAAATAATGTATAAATATATAAAATTTGAGGGTGTTTGGTAAAATGGTATAATAAAATCGAATTTAGTACTGTCCCATATATTTGTTTAGTTATTTGTATCCAATTTGAGATAATTTCGGATCTTATGACAGTGATCCAGAATGTGTCTCTGGATAGACCCTAGCAATGTGTCTAAATCTGGTGTGTTTATGTTGGGATTTGGATGGTCCATTGACACCCCAAATTTCTTCTTAGCACTTTCCTTTTACTATATTAGTACTTTGGAGTTCTTACATGGTATTTGCACATATATATATATATATATATATATATATATATATATATATATGTACATTTTAAAAAAAGTTATAATAGGGTCCGCTCTAATGATGATCCAAACTATTCATTTGTTGGCCCCAACTTAAATAGACGGTGCCCCATATATCTTCCCTGGGGCCCAATAAATGAACAGTTTGGATCAACCTATGGAGCAGGTTGTATTTTGTTTTTTTGAAAAATACATGCACATATGCGAGGACACCATATAAAAACCATTTATTAGTTCTAATAAACGTATAAAAGAGGTGACCATCAATGAGTCCCACACCCACCACACCTAAGGGCTAAGACATCACTATTATATTTTTTTTGAAGGTGGACAAAGTCTCGTGTATAACTGGGTGTCTATTTTTATTTTGACCTTTGACTTTCTTTCATAATTTTTATTTTACAAATTTTCCGTGGAAAGTGACATTTCCTCAGTGTTTACACCCCTTTTGGTTGTCTTGTTCTTGAAAACGAAGAAAAAGGGGAGCAAACAAGTGAAAATATAATATAAGAAAAAAACCAAACCGGAGAAGGTGGAAATGTCATTCCCTTCTAATTATTTTAGTCACTTCGGATGGGACTTGGTTGACATAACATGGGAACCCCGCCTTGTGTTGTCATTATCCTTCGATTTATACAAAGAGAATTGAGAAGCTTAGTCAATTATTTCTCCATCTCTCTAGGCATCTTGTCTGCGGTGTAGCTTCACTCTTCTTTTGGTACTGCCACCCCTTTATTATGGGGAAATGATAAACTCATGGTTTTAAATTTCGACCCAAATCCGAAATTTCAGCTTTTGAGACCGAAAATCAACGAGACCGAAAATCAACGAGACCGAAAACGGTTATTTTAATTGAATTTGGCGGATTTAAGCCGAAATTTCAGTTCCGGTGAGGCAAAACGCATTCCAAAACCGAAATTTGAAACCATGGTCGTAATTCATAAATACACTCGAGGGGGTAGACAGTGAAGAAAATTGAGCGAATCTATCACTTCACTTAATTTTATGTTTTCTCATTAACCGTTCCATTTCCATAAACCGTATTATTTTCTTGTAACCATCTTCTCTATCTATGAAACAAAAAATAATAAAATACAGAGTAGTGCCATGATTAAAACAGAGGTGTGTGCATATCATTTTCCGTCTCCGCCAGCTATCAAATAGTAGGAGCGAGCAAGCAATCAATATGCCGTTTTAAATCGAACCATTCATCAGATTGTCCTCACTTATGTTGTACATAATTCATCTTTAGATTTTATTATTGCACATGATCCTAACCGTCCGATCAATGATCTACAAATTAACGACCAAAAGACATAACATGTGGATCATGCTATCTACTAAATTAGCTTCGGCTTTTTACCCGGGGAAATGATATGTGCACTCCCTTATTTTAAGGATCGCAGCCGACTCCTCTCCTTGGTTAAGTTGTTTGTGAGATTCCCCAAAAAGCCACCTAAAGCCGGTGAAAAAAGAGTGTAAAACAGAGAGAAGAGTGTCATTATCAACACAGGCAAAAGCATATATACTTTTATTTACCGCCATATATCAGCTCAATTTATCAACGTCACATTGAAAAACAGCGAGAAGCGCGCGCAGAAACGGAAGACCCGCAAATCAAGGTGTAATGGGGCAGGTTAAGCTCCCGTCACATTAGTGGTGCAGTTTACCAGTTTAGCAAAATACTATTGTTGGACAATTTCAAATATTTAAAATATAAAAGTCAAAGATGCTTTTGCTTTGTGTTTAAAATTTGGAGGGAAGATTCAAATTAAAGTTCTCCCCCTTTCTTTGAAAGCTAGAATCAATTGCATGAATGGGGATTTGAACCCAAGACCTTGATGTGTGTGTAGACGTTGTGCTATCTAAACCAAGGCAAAATAAATAATCCCACATAGGAGCTTGAGAAATTTTTTTTCATCCATATAAGATGGAGAGTTGAAGAAAGGCTTGAGCCTTCAAGGGGCTTTAGAATTTGTTGGATCTTGGGCTTTTAGAAGAGCACAAGCCCATGTGTAAAAAACATACACGTGCGCGCCTCACCTCACCGGGCCGGCCCGTGGTTCGGGTTTGAGTTTGGATGAAAAGGTTATTTTTATTGTAAAAAACCGTTTTGATTTTTACCCTTTGATTTTGATATGGACACACCACCTTAATTGCAAAGAACCGTTTAAAATCTCAACGGTCACAAAAATGACTGTTGGGAGAAAAAACGTTACTGGCCTTTAAGGGTGTGTTTTAATGGTGGCTCTCCCCAACAGACACTTTCATGTCTATAAAAGGGGACGAGACAGATTGTTTTAAAAACAGAAATCACACAGACGTTTTTGCACATTCTGAAATTTATAACTCAAGGCTTTCTGTTCTGTTCCTCGTCCTCCTTCGTTCCGTTCATTCTGAGCACAGTTCCGTTGGTGATTCTGGGTGGACCGGTCAGCGAGAGTGCACGTGGACTGGGGCCAATTTCGGCTGTTTTATCTTGGAGCGTCGGTTCGCAAATCCCGGTTGCATCGGTAGGGGCGGATACAATTCTTAAGGAGAGTGACCAGTGGCACGACCCAGCCTTATTCTTTTCATTCCAATTTCCAAAGGGTTTTCAACCAAACAGATAAGTTCTATTTTATTTCTTATTTCCAAACAGAAAGAGTTTTTTCATTTCAAGTTGAAGATTTTTTGGGTTCGAATAAACCATAGACTAGATCCATTATCTAATTTTACAACAACTATAAATAGAACAAAAGAAAGAAGTAGAAGTTCAGTAAAAAAAGGGGAAATGATACCAGCACAACCATATTTTCATAATTGCACACCACTCGGTCTTGAGATCCAAACAACGCCTACTTCCCGATTATTTAGAAAAAAGAAAAAGAAAAAGGGAAATGATATCAGCACAACATTACCCTTAAAAAAACATGATATTAGCGTTCTTAAATAAGTAATACCACCACAAAATGCCAAATACAATTTTCCTGCCTTAAAAATGGGATAGGAAAACCCAGTCTACAACTCGGCCAAGTTCACAAGGTTGACTGGCCGAGTTCACATAATTACCAAAAGGTCCAAAACCTAAAAACAAATCGCAGCCGCAATAACATTTCGCATTCTATTTTCAGAATCACAAGAGGAAGAAAAGAAATACCATGTTCTGGATATGATATCCGAGAAAAACCCAGATAAGCTTCGACCTGATTTCCCGCTTCTTTTCGCCGGAAAATCGGATTTTTCCCCCCCGCTTTTCTCTTTACTTGGTGAGACGTAAAACGGGATGGAGAACAAAACCCAAGAATTTAAAGCAGGCACAAGAGAAGGAGAGAAATACGAGAGAGTATACGATTCGAAGAGCCATTAGAGAGAGAGAGAGAGAGAGAGAGGTTTGGATAAGATAAGATGAAGGGGGTCTTATCGGGGGTATATATTTCTTATGATAATCTTACACGTGTACGATGGATGGAGGTTGGATTTGCGACTTGGGGAGATTGAGAGTTACGTGTAGGGCTAGCTTGGGTTTGGACTTACACGTGTATGATGCCACGTTGGATGGATAGAATTTTGACCGGTGCCACGTAGGAAACTTTGGGTTGAAGTATGACTTGGTTCGTGATCCAGAGATGTAGGGATTTCACTATTTCAGTTCTTGGCGTACAGTCTAGTGTTTTTTCAAAGTACTGTATGGCTTACAACATTGGATGATCCAAACCGTCCATTTGATGGACCTTCAAAATCATTTCCTTAGGATGATTCCAACCCTCCGATCTATAGAGGTTTCCATAATATGTAGTTCCTCTATAGATAGGAGGGCTAGGATCATCCTATGGATATGATTTTTAGGGCACCACCTACTTACGTGGTGGCCCATCAAGTGGACGGTTTGGATCATCCTATCATGTAATCAAATGGAGGGTTTGGAACTTTGGATCATTGACCCTCAATATGAGATTTTATATGATGTGTGCGCTTGAAGTCCAGTACTTCTTAGGATGATCCAAACGGTTTATTTGCTTGGCCACAATGTATATAAGCCATAAACTTAAATTTTCTCCATAGGATGATCCTAACCCTCCGATCTGAAAATGAAGGGCAGATTATATAAACCTCTACAGATTGGAGGGTTAGGATCATTCCCTATAAATGATTTTCAGGGTATAGCTGCCTATTTGCTTTGTGGCACAACAAATGAACGGTTTGGATCATCCTATGAAGTGGGCCCTAATGTAATTTTTAAAAAATAATGGACTTCAAACACAGGAAGCATGGAAAAATCTTGCTAGATTGTGACAACCAATTGTGAGGCCCAAACCGATTAGGGCAACCAAAGTCCGGAAAAATGGCATTGAGAATACCTTGATGGGATGTTTTTAGTTCCTTGAGCCTAGGGGTGCAACTCGGGTCGGTTGAGGCCCTGACCCAACCCAACCCGAGGAGCCCATTTTTCCAACCCAACCCGACCCAACCCGATTTCCAATTCGGGTTGGGTTGGGTCGGGTTGACTCGATTTGATACGGTACCAACAGTTGACCACCTCAACTCAAGCCAGGTTGTTTTGGATTTTGAGAGCCAATAGTGAGTCACCAATAATCAGTTTTGACTCACAATCGGTTTTCAAAATCCAATTAACAAAGAAAAATGTTATCCGCACTACTATATTTTGATGATCACACTCCTCACTTTACTAAAGTAAGGTCTCGCCCGCACCATAGGATTATCCAAACTGTCCATTGTGGAGTCTGGAGACTATTTCAATGTTGAAAAAGAAAAACAATAAACTAGGATCATATGTATATGTTGGAATTAACATCACTACTAAATGGGATTTTGAAATTTCCAATTCGGGTCGGGTCGGGTCGGGTTGCCCGACACCCCAACCCGATTTTCAATTTGGGTTGATTTTTCCCAACCCTAACCCAACCCGATTTGCGAAAAGCTTAACCCGACCCAACCCAAATTCGGGTTGAACCCGTCGGGTTCAGGTTCAACCCGACCCGAGTTGCACCCCTACTTGAGCCATCAAATCTCTTTTAGGGTTTCGCAGAACAAAAAATAAACCATTGATTTTTGTATTTATTAGCTTGCAAGTGGCATTTCCAATAAGTACAAAACTAAGATCATGTGGTTTGCTGAGATTTTATACGGTGTAAGCCCTTATAGTCCCTTATTTTTCAAAACGCACCGTACGGACCAAACTATCAGATGATCCAAACCGTCTATATGACGCGCCATAACATAAATAGGTTGTGCCCAAAAACTCTGTTCCACAGGATGATCCATCTATAGAGGTCTCCACAATATGCAGTTCATCTATAGATCGGAGGGTTGGGATCATCCTATGGAAATGATTTTTGGGGCACAGCCTATTTACGTTATGGCCCATCATAGGGACGGTTTGGATCATCCTATAGTGTGGTTCGTACAGTACTTTTTGAAAAATAAGGAACTATAAGGGCTTAAAATGAGATTTTATATGGTGGCCGGCATTAAAGTCTAGTGTGGGCGGCACCACCCTTGATATTTGATTAAGGGCAGACCATTTTTTAAGAGTGCTGTTGGATCAAATATCAACGGCGATACTTATATCGTACTGGACTTCAGGGTAAAGAAACCATGTAATTTCTCTGATAACACAAGTAGTTTGATAGTTTCTACTTGATCTCAACATAAGTCTTCACACACAGTAGATTTGCTAAAATATTTTAATCAATTCTCAAAATTTAATTTTTTCGTAATAATACAGTAATAACAAGTAATATATATGGAAACTTTTAATAGGTTAAATAAATATCGGGAAATGATATCTTCACTACCATGTTTTGATATCTCCGCTAAAGCTTCTTGTCTTATAGTATTTAAAGGGCGGTCAAAAGGTTGTTACAGTTCCCAAAAAGCTAGTACCGTGCGACTATAAAAACATGGCTGTGCTGATATCATTTCCCTATTTTATGTAAAAAGCTAAGTATCGGATTCAGGACTCAAAAAAATTTTTTTTTTTTTTTTTTTGAAAAATGACGGACTCATAAAAACTCAAACACATGTTGTATTTGTGGTATTAGTATTAAAAAATGATAAAAAGAGATCTAAAAGTGTCATCACGAATCATTATTAGAATCTGACACATGTTTGACACAACACACGTACTTCACCCATTCAGAAGAATCCATGTAACACGGACCTTATGGTAAACCCTAGTCCACTTTGGCGAGCTGATGACGCACAGGTTTGGTTGCCAAAACCGCGGAAGACGGCTGGGAAATTTGTGGAATATGAAATGCGGGATGCTGTTTGGTTGCCAAATTTTAGTGGAAGCTCCATAGTCATGAGCTTTTTTCCTAGGTGGCAGTGGCACCCTACTTTTTCAATTGTTCCCTCCTCTCATCTCCCAAGCAAATTTCTCCAAAAAGTAGGTTTTTGGGTGGAAGGAAAGTACAATGGTCATGTCTTATTCTCTTTCTCTCCTCTCTCTCTTCCACTCTATATTTTGATAATGGCACCCCTACATTTTCCACACGCCTTCTACGAACAACCAAACACTACTCTACCACTCTTCCTCTATTCTCCCTAGACAACTCTACACATCTTCCATGCTTGTCACTACCCTTTTGACTGCTTCTTCCACTACTCTCCCAGCCAACCAAACAAAACAGGGCCTTAGAACAAAAGAATATATAAAAAGAGACAACTTATAAATTTATTTCACTCAAGAAAACAAAAATAAAGCACATAAATTTACATTGAATAGATGCAGATATCTCCCCATCAAACATGCCAACAACTAGGGGAAGCCACAAATGGCATATGAAATACTGCACCTATTCTGTTTCCTTCCTGTGAAGTAATAAACTATTCTACAGTGATCTCCAGTATGGTTGTCAATCTGGGTTTTTTGTATCTTCTTAAAAGCAAAGAAGAGCATACAACACTTACAGATGAGAAGGCCATGCAGGCCCCAGCAACCCAAGGTGGCAATCTGATTCCTGTGAAGGGGAAAAACACGCCGGCGGCAACTGGAATGGCGATAATGTTATAAGCCATGGCAAAAACGTAATTCCAACGTATACGAGAGACGGTTTTCCTCGAAAGATCAATGGCTGTTATGACATCTTCAAGGCTATTTCTCATCAATACATAATCTGCAGCTTCTATGGCAATGTCTGTTCCTGCTCCAATCGCCATCCCAATGTCGGCAGCTGCAAGAGCAGGAGAATCATTGATACCATCACCAACCATTGCGACCACGATTCCTTCTTTTTGAAGTGAATGTATGACATCGGCTTTTCCTGCTGGCATCACTTCTGCTCTCACATCTTGAATGTCAACCTGTACGTAATAGATAGAAGACACGGATTAGTCACTTTTGATAAGTAAAATAGCAGAATAGGGTTGCCATTCAAAAGAAAAAAAAAAGTAGATTAGGCTGGGTCTTTATGAAACCAATAGCTTGAATAAGAACAAACACCCATTCTAGTAGCTAAGATACATGGTGTCAATCACATCACATCAATGTAAATAAACTGGCCTGTGACTGAAAATTAAGTATAATAACTGAATAACGTTTGATGGAAGCTTAGAATATACTTAGTTTTTTTCTATGTTTTAATATAGAACATTTTGGTAGTCAGGACTTCGGAGTCGAAACAAAGAACCCGCCTTAAATATGGGGCAGAGATTGTCTATTACATATCTCCCGTTTGCAAACATCCTCTCTAGCAAGCAAGCCAAAATGAGGATAAGCTTAAGCATACATAGAATTATATTCATCAAAACAACTTGGTCAAGGAAAATTGCCGATTGGCATGCAATAGTCTATCTTCAAGTTTCTTGTTTCATGGAAATGTTTAAAATTTTAAATAGTTTCAAAGCCATATAACATCATAATCCATTTAAATGGAGTGTTTTATTTGTAATTAACATTACACTTGGGAGGATAAACATAAGTTAGCATACTTCAATAAGAAATAAACTATCCAGTTACTGTGCATGCGCTGCTTTCACTGTTATGTAAATGTTACAAGTGAAGCTTCGGATTTCATACTCAAAATATCAGCCCTGTTGCACCACAAGTTGAGGATTCTTTCACAGGTGATTTCGGTTTTGCATTTTTTTGACAGTGGTCCTAAATATGGGTTTCCAGTGAAGTGTATAGGTTTCCATTGGTCCAGGAATTTTTTTTCCATGCTTCTTCCAAGGTGCTGGGGTCTGTTAAATTTGGTATCTTTCCTGGACATACCAGTAATTGCTACAAATGATACTATGAAGATGGCCAAATGGCCAAAGTTAACTATATTTGAACGCAAAGAAAGAGTAATTATCTATCTTTTCTGCCCAGATATTTGAAAAACTACAGAAAAAGTAAACAAAAGATTGACTAACCTCCTTAGCCACAGCCCGTGCTGTCCGCCAATTATCCCCTGTTACCATGACTGGCTGGATGCCCATTTTCTTCAGGCCTTCTATAACAACAGCTGCCTCTCGCTTTAAAGGATCCGCGACTCCCAAAACCCCAATAAGGATGTCATTACTTGCCACAAGTATCCCTGTCTTAGCATTTTCTTCCAACTCTACTAAAAAAATTTCAACCTCTGAAGGAATAGTAACTCCACTTTCGGCCATTAGTCTGCGGTTACCAACCTGTCAGGACACAATAACTTAAATGAGAAAGATAAATTGTTAAAGTGCCTTCTTTTCAAAGGATAAAACATCTGCCAAAGTCTTCGCTTAAAACCCACCAAAACCCTTTTCCCTTGTATCAAGCACTGCACTCCCTTCCCAGGCAAAGCAGAAAAATCCAAGACATCTAAAAGCCATCCAGAGAATTTAGCATCTTTGGTGTGGTTCTGGCCATCCTTCGCTTTAGGCAGCTCACCAAAAAAATGAAAGTGGTATGCATAGTCTATAATTGCTTGCGCCACAGGATGTTCACTGCTGGCCTAAAAGACGAGGAAAAAACAAAAGGGTCATTGTTAAAAATCGCATTAACTGAAGACAAATACTTATCTCAGAAAGTAGTGACAGTCTCAAATCACCTCTGCAGAAGCTACTATAGTGAGGAAGTCTCCCAAATCCATTCCTGTGAAAAGTTTAGCGGCTGTTACTTTCGCTTTCCCCTGAGTAAGGGTACCCGTTTTGTCAAAAACAACATACTGAATTTTCTGAGCCCTTTCCAAAGCATCTCCTCCTTTTATTAGGACTCCATGCTTAGCCCCTACACCTGTCGCTACCATTATTGCAGTTGGTGTTGCTAACCCAAGGGCACAAGGGCATGCAATCACCACAACCGATATTGAAAACATAAGGGCAAAAACAAAATAATTGCTATTTTCAGGTAGCCATTCCTCAGGGTATGCACCTAATGCACCACAAATGTACCTAGAGAGAATCAGAACACACTATAAAAATTGAGTCCAAATAATATAACCACTACCTAGGTCAAATAGGTAACAGACTAACAGTATACTCACCATCCTAACAATGTCAATGTTGCCATGGCAACAACTGTGGGAACAAAAATGCTCGCAACCTGTAAATGATATAGATAGAAGAGTTTATTGTTACAGTTCATACAAAGGTGCTGGAAAACCATAAATAATAAAGATAACTTATAAAGCTGAAACTTATGGTTGGTGTTGATATACAGACACATGCAACCTGTAAACAAATAACTTGTAAGGTATTTTCATATAAAGGAGGAAGATGTCAAACATCCCCAAAGACGTGTTAGCAGTGGTTTAAAAATGCGGCTGCGGAATGCGGCCAAGAAAAATCCTTTTTCGACTCGGCCAATAACGTTGTTGACGTGGTCATAACTCGGGAGAGTCAAAGGAGTTTATTGACTATGTAGGGCAAAACGCGGAATGCGGATGTGGTGCAGCATGGAATACGGCCAAGGCAAAAAGGAGTCGACTCTGGCGAGTTCCTCGTCGAGTCAAGGAGTTATTAAACACCGTGTTAGACACTCAGGAGCGAACAAGATGATCCACCTCTCAATTGACTGATCGAAACAAATGCTGAAAAACTGTGGCGTGGTTTTAAACCATGTCCAAAATCTCCTTAATAGCATTAGCAAAACCTCTAGGGATAAGTAGCGCCATCTCCAACCCAACATATCACATTGAGGGAGTCCCCTTCCACAATAAGCAAGTCTAAATTAATTTTCCACGATCTTGATCCCATTGAACAGAGTATGGGCCTCTGCTTTAGTAGAATTAGTAACTTAGAGCAACCCTCAAAGGCCCGAACAATCTCAGCCTTCGAACCACGACGAAGACCGCCACACATGTTAGTCCACAATTTTCTAAACTCGAATCCATCTAAGTTCATTTTAAGAAATCCTACGGGAGGACGCGCCCATCTGGGAGCGGGATGCTCCGCACGAAATTGACTTTAGTCTAATCTCTTAGGATTGGCGAAATGCAGACACGACGAGTCCTCTAAAAATGGGAAGAACCATTGTCCAATGCACCACTTCTGAGAAAATATGATGCCTAATGGCTCGGACTTAGATTGATAGACCCTTGAAAACCCTAATGCAGTCCCAACTTTAATGGGCAAAGTGACAATAGGATAACAAATGAACATTCTCCTCCAAAGCGAGATAGATGGCACAGTGGCTGACAATGATCTTCTCGTGACTACAAAGATGATCAACCATCAAGATTGTATCCAAACACATGGTCCAACAAAAATCAATCACCCTTTGCGGAGGAAGCACTCCCCAAACCCTCCTGAGCACGCAAAATATGAGGCAAGCTGAACATAGAAAGAACTCATAAACAACACCATCAGAAGTCCCCGTCCAAATCCTAAGATCTTCCTCCTCTCTACAGATAAAGGCAGAAACAAATCTGATAAAAAATGAAGCAACTAAGTTGATCTCCCAGTCGGAAAGCTCTCCTAAGTGAACCTTACAACACACTCTTCCATCTTGAAAAATAAATGAGGATCGAAACTAATCTCTTATGTGGAGGCGACACAAAAAGGAGAAGGAAAATCGGTGCACAAAGGATTAGATCAGCACCAATTGTCTTGCCAGAACTTGACTCTAACTCCCTTAGCCACTCTGAAATGAACGCCATTATAGAAAGGGAGAAGTCATGTCAACTTCTACACCAGATCCTTTATCACAGCAAGGTACTACTTTTGATCATTTATCACTACTAGGTACTACTTCCGATCCTTATTATTGCAAGGTACTGCTTCCTCTTTCTCTAATTTAGGTTATGCTTCATCTGAATCGTGCACCTTACATCGTTTTAGCCATCTTCCTAATCCTCCCAATCAATTTGTTTTTCCTCTTCAAGCTCTATTTATTTTCTTCTACCCATAAACGACAAAAAAGATGATTAAAGGGAAATGTATGAAGAGCTTCAAGCTCTACATGAGAATGATTCATGGGATTGGTTCAGTTTCCTTCAAATGCATTGATTGGGAGAAAATTTTTTTTATATCAACCTTACGTTATGTGGAAGCTTGAAAGAAAGATGTTGGTGGAGAGATGAAAGCAGTTTCGGTGAGGGAAGGATTAGGAGAGGGCAGGGGTTGTGCGGTTAGGAGAAGAAAGAAAGGTGTTGGTGGAGAGAAGTGGCGTAGCCGGAAGCGGGAAGAACGAGTCGGGAGTTGATTACCGTCGACCTCCGATCGAATAAACCTTCGAATCCAAGAAGGGTGTTCAACGAATCCACGTAGAAAGTGATAAAACCAGCACTCTCTCTTGGAAAAGTCTGGAAATTTTATTTAAGAAAACAAATTGTCAAAGACGTGCAAACATCCCTTGCACATAGGTATATATTAACAACTTAACTCTCTTCTCTAACTAGGACTCAATCTAGACCTTTGATTTAAACTAACTACTAATACTAGTCATCTAACTAATAGCTACTTCATCTACGACTTATCCCATTCGTAGTTAAGCCTAAAACGGAAACGTGAGGAGTTGTCTTCTTTTTGGGTTTGCTAAACATGCAATAGAGACGTGTTGCATGTTACTGTTCGTCGGATATACTCAACAAAAATAAAGCAACCTCACCATATGGAAAAGAGACGTGCATACTCAAGTAAGTATTTGATGAAATCATTATCCTGTAGAATCCAGAGATGTGCGCTTTATCTCAAGAAGGGAGTGGTGGTCGTTAGTTGAGGGAGAAGGGTTAGAAGCATGGTTTTAAATTTCGACCGAAACCGAAATTTGGCGAAATTTCAAATTTTGGTAGTTTCGGTCCAAAATTTCGAGAAAATGCCATTAAAAAAAAAAAAAAAAGTGTTACAAAATTTCGGCCGAAATTTCGGATTTCGGTGGGGTCTGAAATCGGTACCGAAACCAAAATTTAAAACCTTGGTTAGAAGTGGTGTGGTTGGAGCGTGGAGGGTTGCGGATGAAGTGGGAAGGAGGAGAAGTCGTGGCATTAAGGGAGAAGGGTGGAGAGAGGGTATAAGGGAAAGGGTTTCGGGTGAGGGAATACTTGTTAATGTATTCGCCTAATTGGATCATAGGCTAAAACAAAATATTATAACTCATCAAAGCATCCCATTAGTAAGTAGGTCCGAGATGATTCATCAGATTAGATTCTGATATTATCGATCAATTCAGGCGTATAATACGACTCCTCTTGGTCTTCCTTTTCCTTCGTGCTCATCATTAGTGTGTCGGCTTCAGAATTCTCTTAATGAACTGAAACAAACCCTCGAGCTTAGTTTCATAAGTTCATGAGAGCTATAGTGAGCATATGCTTTCAGCAAATTGCCTTCGGTTATTATCTCTTTTTCAGACATAGTCAAACAGGGATAACTATCCTTTTTATCTATATTGATGATATCATCATTTTAGGGGATGATTTGACAGGCATCAACAGGTGGACTCCTTTGTTCAGTGCATGATTAGGAACAAGGATTGAGGTCATTGACATACTTTCTTGAATTGGAGGTATCCTGTCCAAACTAGGTATATTAGTGAGTCATAATAAATATATCAAGGATGTGATCTCTCTTGCAAATCTCACAGATACAAGACAATTGACACTCTTGAGCTTAATCTAAAGTATCGCCAGACTATTGGTATTCCATATCCGAATCCCAATATTTAAGGTCACCTAGTGGGAAGCTTGATCTATTTGAAGATGACACTTTATGATGTAGTGCATCAATTGAACATTTTAAGGTCACCTAGTGGGAAGCTTGATCTATTTGAAGATGACACTTTATGATGTAGTGCATCAATTGAACATTTTAAGGTCACCTAGTGGGAAGCTTGATCTATTTGAAGGTTGCCTTAGCGGAAATATTCACTTCGTTGATGACTCGATCACAGGATGATTTTTTGATTCACATATTGATGTTTTATGATGTAGTGCATCAATTTGAGAGGAATGTGAAGAGTAGCTCGTGTATATGACTTGTATACGCCATTGTATGGTGTCCATCAGTCAGAGACTTTTATTAATATTAGAAATCATTTTATATGTTATATGACCTGTATACATGTGTATGAGTACCTAAGCAAGGTTTTAAATTTCGGTTTCGGTGTCGGTTTAGCCGTTTGGTTTCGGACCGAAATTGAAATGTTTCGGTTTCGGGCCGAAATTTCAGCCGAAATCATGTAAAAATATGATTATAATTTCGTTTATTTTTTTTTAATTTAAACCGAAAAGTCTAAAATTTCGGGGTCAATTTCGGCGAAATCTTGTAAAGAAACGACTTCATGTGAATTTCGTTTCGGTTTGTGCTGAAACCAAAATATTTTGACCGAAAAGAAACGTTTTGACTAAAATTTATGCTGAGTAATTTGTGTATAGTCAAAACAGTTCGTGTGGTTTCCCCATGCATGGATTTGACAGTTTTAGTATATACATTTGGTGTTTAAGAAACATAAACTTACTTGAAAGTTGAAACCGTTTAAGGAAAGACAAGAATGGTATCCAACGCTTTTGCGGGCAATTATATATTTGACCAAAGTATGAAATAGGAAAAATAGCAAATATAAAGAACTGGGGTGAACCAAGTGCAAATTCAAAGTATGAATTTTATTGGGCTCGGATCTATTAGGTACATAAATTTAATATTGCCCAGGTTAAAAGCAACAATGGAAACATAGTTACAAAGTTTGGACCTGAGTATAATTTGGGGCTTCAATTGCTCAAAAAAGTTAGGGAAACCATCTGGAAATTTGGGCTTTTACTTAAATTACATATATTGTATGTAAAGAATAAGGGATTTGCTAGGGTCCATTGCAAAAGGCATTTCGCGGCTGGTCTGTCGCACGTTAGACCAGCCACCTCTTGAACGGAGACAAAAGCTGTTGTCTTCATTCACAAGGTGGCTGGTCTGACGTGCGACAGACCAGCCGCGAAATGCCTTTTGCGATGGACCCTAGAAATTCCCAAACAACAAATATATACACATATTTCTTAAGAAAAAACATTAGTTTTTTTTTTTGAATGGTTAGAAAAAACATTAGTTAAGGCCATGGAAGTTGGTCGAGACACTTTGGCTTCTAAAGTTTGTGTTTTCAATTCCCACTCTACCCAGTTTAAAGGGTTCTACAAATTTATTTTGATATTTTAATAAACCTTAAGAAACTAAGTGAATATTTCAATAATTTGAAAAAATTCATTGAAAAAACTTTACCCAATTCATTGAAAAAATTCAGGAATATTTCATCAATTTGAAAATAAGTGAATATTTTTTGAATTTTTCAAAAGAAAAAAATGGTAACTATAAAGTGAAAATGTAAAAGCTTGTCACCGAAGAAACTCTAATAAGGGATCAAAAGGTAATTAAAGCATGGAAATTCTCTAAATTATGCATTTCAGGAAGGGCGGGCTTGTATTGTAAATGAAAATATTCCTGAGTATATCAGATGGATGTTTAGAAAGATAATAGGCATATAATTCATGCACTTATGGCATGCTAGTACGGATTTTACATGTAAACAACTCCATCTGGTCCAAGAAGAAAGAACAGAAATTATCAATTGGACTTATTTGATTCTGACATGAAATGTATAGGCGTTTTCACATTGCAACGAGCAGCAATAATATTGTATTAGTATAGTATAAACTTACGGAAGGGCCCATAAAAAAATTACGGAAGTCCTCAGACATTGGTCTTTTTAAATTAACTAAATCTAAATGAATGTCACTGAATCAGTTTACAAATACCATCTGGCATTCACACGCTGAGGATTCGATAAAAAAACCAAAATAGTGTCAGGAAGGGTCTAATTGAGGGAGTGATATACTAAAGAGATAAGAAAGCTCATCCAGGTATGAATATGAAACCCAATAGCAAAAGTACATACGAAAGAAGGAGAAACAAAATGTGGAGGTTGAGATGGCTATTGGCTACAGTAATTATATAACGTTAAAAGGCACCCAGGTCAATTATCATCCCATAGAGTTGAGTTGGCAATAAATTGGAGGCCAGCATAGAATATGCTCCAAATAAATATCACTGGTGATACTTACATAATCAGCAAACTTTTGAATTGGAGCTTTGGACATCTGGGCTGTCTCAACCAGGCAAATTATCTGGCTCAAAACAGTATTGGACCCCACTTTGGTGGCTTGAATGTGAAGAGCACCATGTAAATTGATGGTACCTCCTATAACTGAAGAAGAAACCTCCTTTAAAACAGGTACAGATTCACCAGTTACCATACTCTCGTCAACATAACTTGAACCCCATACTACCACACCATCAGCAGGAACCTTTGAACCAGGGAGAACTTTTAATAAGTCCCCTGGCTGAATTAGCAATGCATCTATCTCTCTTTCTCGAATGTAACTTTCCCCTGGAATCGAACATAAATAAACCATCAATTTGGTAGCAAAAGATAGCAGAAAAGGATAAGAATATAGTCATGTTAATCAGGCATATTTGCATTTAAAATTCGCCATGCCTACATAAGTTAATAACTAAATAGGCAAAAGAGATTTTGAGAAAGATTGGTGGCGTTATTAGAGACCACAGAGGTGAGGCTATACTGGTGATATCCAAGGCTAGAGGTTAACGACTCAAATGGGGCAGAAAAGGTTTACCTCTAAGATAAGAAATAAGGCTATTCATTGAAAATTTCCAAAACACTTTCATGGTGGATGGGAACTCATCAACATAATCAAGTGGATGAACAATTGGCTGGAGTTACCTCAACAATTATTTGACTCTATAGACTGAGATTTGGACACTGTCTTGGAGAAGCATATTACATTTCATCATATTCAACAGGAGGCAAATCCATATGTAGACACTTTAGATAAAGATGGAACTGGTAGATTGGAGCTACTAGTTAATACTAGAATTCCTATTGTAGATGGGGTAATGACATGTTCATTTCTTTCTGTGACCACTTTAGTCATCCTTTTGTACTTTATTTCTAACGAATTCAGCATCACAAAAAAAAGAAGATGAATTCTTGATTGGGAATTATGAATATAGATTAAATTCAATAATTAAAAGCTCTTCCAATATTGTTAAAAAAAATATGTTCATTGTGAAAGAGCAAACGATGAAGGTAGTTAGTCTTGTATCTTTCTATGACCACCTCAGTCAGCCTTTTGTACTTTATTTGTAGCTTTTCAAGAAATTTAGCATCACATATAAGAATGGACTTCTTTACGGGAAATCATGACTACATATGAAATTCTGAACAAATTAATGCATTTTCCTGCAATGGTAAAAAAAAGAACCTTCATCTTTGACAAGCAAAAGAGCCGTCGCTGGTGCAAGCTCTATCAGCTTCTTGATAGCATCTGACGTCTTCCCTTTAGCAAGAACTTCCAGATACTTTCCAAGCAACACAAAAGTTATGAGCATGGCACTTGTCTCAAAGTACGTTGGAGACCAGAATCCAGTGACTGCACCATATAAAAGTGCACCAATAGAGTAGAAATATGAGGCTGAAGTCCCTAATGCAACCAAAACATCCATGTTGGTTGACCCATTTCTCAGTGCCCTATAGGCTGCCACATAGAAGCGCTTCCCAACAACAAATTGAACAAGTGTCACCAATGCCCACTTCAACCAATCACCCATTTGAAAGGGCCCACAGCGCCATAGCAGTAAAGAATAAACAAGAGGTATGCGGGGACAGACTACCCGTATGAGAAAGACAGGGACCTGTAACATATTAATGAGTATCACCAGTTTAAAAAAGAAACAGCATAAATTTATAAACTAAGTAGCAATAAAACAAATATGAGCCAAAATCTTATTTTAAAGCAAGGTAGAATCATACTCACACTGAGAAAAAAACTCGATGTGAAAAGACGAAACATGTTTGAGGATTCTTCAACATTATTTGATGTCATTGTCATGTATGGATTCCGGATATGTGCCTTAAACTTTCCATTACTTCCTCTCTCAATACCATCAACTATAAATCTCAAACCCACGACTTCTGGGTCAAAAATAATTTCTAATTCTGTGAGTGTTCTGTTGAAAATAAACTGCTTCACACCTTTCAAATTTCTAATTATGCCCTCTAAAAGCTGTAAATCCATTTCAGTGGACATCCCAGACACCCCTAACAAAATTTTATCTTGCTCACTACTTTGTAGAAATGCGGCATCAAAGCCAGCATCTTCAATTGCTTGAACTATTTCATCCTTAGTAATGAGTGAGGAGTCATACTCAACTTCCCCTAATGAGGTTGCCAAGGCAACAACTGCCCGTTTGACACCAGGTAGCTTTATCAAAATACCCTCGACAGAGTTTACACAGGCTGCACATGTCATACCTCCTATTCTGAATTGCCCTGACATGAACCCTTGTGATTTTGATTGACTAACATTTGATTCTGGGAGAATTTCTGCATCAAAACCTGCATCTTCAATAGCAACCTTAATGTCTTCATCCTGCAGCAAACCAATGCAATTGCAATAAGCTTTCATCGAGGTAAAAAGAATTGTTTCACCTTACATATCTCCAGCTGCAAAGAAATTCATAACATAACCATGGTTTTAAATTTCGGCCGAAATACCGAAATTTCGACCAGGGTCCGAAATTTTGGTATTTTTCGAAAATGTGATTTTTTAAGGTTTTTTTTTTTTTAAATTTCAACCGAAATTACCGAAATTTCGGTACATTCATGAAATTTGCTTTTTTTTTTACCGAATTTCAGCCAAAACTTCGGTATTTCGGCCGAAATTTTGGTTTCAGCTATGTCCAAAACCGAAACCGAAACTGAAATTTAAATCCTTGAACATAACTGCATTTAGCAAAGCTTCATTGTGGGGAAGAAGAAAAAAATCCAAGATAACCTCTTTAACTGAAATAACTCAGTTTGAAATCATTAACACCTTAATAATCAAACAAAAATTGTTGGTTATAGAGCTTCAGATACATAGTTTGTAAGAAAAAAAAATCCTAAAAATAAACTATTAGACTAGAATTTCCTTTCTGTGATGGGCAAATTCAGACATGGTGCAGTCATAAAAAAACCAAGATTAACACTTGCACTCTGAAGAGTGGTAGATTTCAACAGAGAGGGAGTCCTTCATAATTCGTTTTTAGGAGATATAGCTTGTAGATTTGGCAAATTCATGCAGAACATTATTAATTGAACATCACTATAGGAACAAACAATGGTAGATTTTGACTTATCTGCAACGAAAGGTTGATCCACCAATTCAAATGTTCAATAAAGTTGTTATCACTCAAAAACGAAAAGAAAAGGGTCACACATTTCAATTTCTGTGAAACCTATTGGATTAAGGAGTGCAACATACGGATGCATTGTAGGAGACAGCAAAACTCTTATGCACATGCTCCACAGAAAAAAGGTGTGGCTGGACATAAAAATCAATATCTCATGGAAGCAGATCTCACCTTGTTAAACCAATATGAATATTCTGAGAAAGAAACCATATTGGGGAGATGTTGTAATGCCCCTATTTTTGTGAAGGCCACAAGTGGGCCAGGATTGTGGGTTGTTGCCGTCATGCCCTATAGAAGTATATGGGAGGATTTTTATGTGTTCAAAAGAGCTTTAGGTGAGAGAGGTGGGCTCCACTTATATTTTATAAGGTTTTGAAGAAGGGAATGCCAAAGATGAAAAAAATCGGGTTTCCTCTTTGGCTTGCACACGAATGCAAGTGAGGGTTGCTCCCTTCTACTTCGTCCACCCCACCCACCCACCCCTTGCCTGAGAGACAAGGCTGATCCTTGCTCTTGCTGGGGTTCTTTCAAGGGATGATCCATTGAGCATTTCAAATGTGGACCAATTCTGGATTCATCTCTCATCTTCCATTTTGGGAATCACCACAAAGTGCATCAGGTTTTGCATATATGAATTGTTTATTAGAGAGTTGTTCCAAGTATTCCGAATTTGTACTTTTGTTTCATTTAGGGCCCGTTTGGATACCTCATGCATTTGTATTTTGATTTGGATTTGAGTTTTGAATACAAACTACATCAATCATCTTCATGATCATGTTTTAGGAGAGAGAGAAAGAGAGAGAGAGAGAGAGAGGGGGGGGGAGGGAGGGAGGGAGGGATGTCTCGCTGCTGCCGGAGCAACGTCGAGGAGCAGCGAAGGTCAAGGAAGTTGCCCCAAATATTGATTTCCAAATAATGTCTCGCAGAACAGATTTCAAAATCGGAATTTTTTGCACTGTTGTAGCTGATTTGGAAATCTAAAGGATCTTATCTAGTTCAAAATATGAACTAAATCCAAATCTTAATCTTGTGGGTATCCAAACTTGGCCTTATAGTTTCATTGCAATCTATTTAAGCTTTTTATGTCCCATTCACAGAGTTCTTGCTTTGGTTTGGAATTCATTAGTGGAAACAGTCCACCATTTGCTTGATGAAGTTTGGGTGTTTTAGATCAGTGTTATTAGTTATTACAGTGGTGTCAGGGCTTTGTTCCTATCATCATGTGAGGAACTTTGATGCCACATTTGAATCACATGTACAGCACGAGGAATAAATCCAACCCTAGTTCTGAGGCACAATTGGGAGAAATTTTGACCCAGTTATTGGCAAAAATGCAACAGAAATTTTGGTAAAGAAAAGTTTGACGCCATGCTTGAGTTATTTGCTAAGATTGCAGAAAAGCTTGATCAGGGGGAAATCCACAGCCACCACACAACCAAGGGGAACCTTCGAATAAGTCAGCTTCCGCAAAAGAGTGAAAGGCCAGTCAGGAACAACCATTCTCCATTGCCTAGACCTGCAAAGCCCATGTTCCTGCAAAGTCAGACCTCTAGTAAACACCAGGTGTCTGAGGAATTAGATACCTTAATCACAGAATACCAAGGCAAGTCCAAAGACTTCAGAAATATAGTTAACTTTTTTTTTGAAGAAAAGAAATGCGGTTAACTTCTACAGCCACTTGGATATTCTTGGGAAAAAAGGTTGGAAGGGGTACTGAGTATGATGAAAAAGGAAATTTGCTGAAGATAATGAATGTGCCGATGTTCGACGAAGAGATGACATGTCGGAGAGCATTCCCATATAAATTGCAGACCTATTTCACTCTTAGCCCCATAGAAGAAGAGGGATACAGTTCAGTTTGCAACCTTGTATTTGGAGGGTTTTGCATATGATTGGTGGTTCCATGAGTTAATCACACAAGGTCATGGAAAGATTTGCACCTTCGATGGATTCACTGAAATAGTCTTAAACAGATTCGAGAGGAGAAGTTATGAAGAATTCTTCAAAGATATGGCCACTCTCAAGCAAGGGACAATGGTGGGAGCATATGTAGAGGAATATCAAAAAAAAAAGTTATGGCGTTCAAAATTTCAAAGAGGAGAATCACATTCCTCTTTATTGAAGGTTTGATAGAACCCTCGAGAGGTTTAGTAAAAGCT
Organism: Tasmannia lanceolata; assembly: GCF_043159265.1. Taxonomy (NCBI): domain Eukaryota; kingdom Viridiplantae; phylum Streptophyta; class Magnoliopsida; order Canellales; family Winteraceae; genus Tasmannia; species Tasmannia lanceolata. The sequence continues at coordinate 7,443,458 of NW_027518697.1, read as the reverse complement.
TTCGAGCCTCCCAAGTTTTCAAGATGCCATTAGAAGGGCTTTGAACTTGGAACCTCGGCAAACCCAGGACAAGATTTTGAACTTCGCCACCATCAAAATCTAGCCAAGCAAAGCCACTTCATGGAGAAGCTCCTATTCAGAGAAAGGAACCATCCCCACCAAAGAGAAATCGGTCCCCCAAACCAACATTATCTTCACAAAGATCGTTAAGAATTACATCATCGGGAAATAGCAACAACAAGGAACGTAATGAGTTGAGACGAAAGAAATTATGTTTCCACTGTAATATGCCATAGGACGTAGGCCACCGATGTCAAAGCAAGAGCCAAATTCATTACAATGTAAAGAAGACTCCGACAATGAGTATGAGCGTGGGGAAGAGCATGATGAGGGGGAACAACCACAAGAAACTCAAGGAATCCCAAACTTAAGGACGTTAGCTACATTTTGAACAATGCAAACAAATATAGTAATATACCACTATTAAAGGGGGGAGAGAAGAGAGTTGGAGAGGGGGGGGGGGGGGGGGGGGGGGTGGCGGAGTGAAATATGAAAAGTTTTCAGTGTTGCCAAGGGAAATGGAAGTATTATAGCATGAAACAAACTTATGATGCACGTGAGGATAAAGGTTGAAAACTAATCGGTAGTGGATGACTTCGTCGTGTTTTCCATGAGATGGTTCATCATATGGTGCTTGGAGTAAACACCACAAACCATCAGACATTGGAGCTGAAATTCAAGTCTACGGGGCATGGAGTTATCTTGTGTGGGATCAAAGGTGGGACCCAAGAGGTGACGTCCAAGAGATTGAAAGGGATACTCAAAGGGGATGAGTACGGAAGACATTTAGATCCCATTTTGAGCATTTTGGAGCAGCAGCAGAATTTGCCTCCATCCGTCAGTTTGACTGAATTGCTCAAGGACAAGCAACCTTGCAAGTGTAGTAGTTGTCATGTCCCTTTTTGTAAAGTATAGTCACAGGTGAGACACGTAGTGGGTCTTTGCGCTCATGTCTTTTAGAAAAATATGGGAGGATTTTTATATGTTCAAAAGAGCTTTAAGTGAGGAAGGTGGGACCTACTTATGTTTTTATAAGGTTTGAAGGGAATATCATATAAGAAAAAATTGGGTTTTCTCTCAATTGGGCACGAGTGTGAGTGAGAGTTGGTCCCTTCTCCTTCGACCACCCCCCACACTCAAGAGACAATGCTGATCCTTGCTCTTGATGGGGTTCTTTCAAGGGATGATCCATTGAGCATTTCCAGCGTGCATCAGGTTTTGCAATTTCCACAGAGTGCATCAGGTTTTGCATATTTGAACTGTTTATTATGGGAGAGTTGTTCCAAGTATTTTTGAATCTGCATTTTGTCTCATTTACCGTAACATTGCAATCTATTTAAGCTTTTTATGTCCCATTCACAGATTTCTTGCTTTAGTTTGGAATTCATTAGTGGAAACGGTCAACCATTTGCTTGTTGAAGTTTGGGTGTTTTCAAATTAGCGTTATCATAGTTTGTCCTCACTGCTTGCTACCTAATTAAACGAATTTCATCCTCCATCTAGCATGGACAATCCTCTATTATTTCAAATGAGTAACACAAAATATGTGTTATTTCAACTAAACAAAGTAGTGGTGCTCCATCCAACACCAACTAGATATTGCAAGTTGAAAGATTCAAAAAAAAAGATATTGCAAGTTGAACCCCCTTTTTGACTTGCATGGTAGTTTCAGTTCGATTTCTACAAGATCTTAAACCAGGCTACCTTTTCTCTCATGGCCAACCACTTGAAACCCAACACCCTTGGCAAAGGTTAATAGTTCCGAATATCAGCAAAGGATGTAGGACTGCTATCATCAGAAATCTAGGGACAAAAATGATTATGAGAGATGGTCCGGCCAGTAACCTCCTTCACAGAGTTGAGAAAAGCAAATCAAAGTAAAGATGAAACAACCACTAACTTGAGGGTTTGTATGAGTAAAAGTTTAAAAAATGGACACGTCAGATATAGAGTTAGTGGAGAAAACCAACCAAAGAAATATATGCATGCATTGTTTGCCAGTCTAGGATGCTATCTGCTTTATACTGATTGTATTTCTTTTAATCTTCTCAAAACTATCCAACCATGTGTAATTCAAAAAACAAAAAACATTCAACCAATCAAAATGAGAGCCCAAAGCTTTTCACAATCACAAGTCTATAAATAATGACTAGAAACTTCTTTTTTTTCTCCATGACGACATAGTCTAGCATTCATTTGTGACATACTACTATAGATTGCAAAGACCCAACAACAAACTACCTAATTCAGAGACACAATGCAGAGAAAGAAAGAAAAGGTACAGATTCCACACGTAAAAGAAGAAAAATAAAAGAGAAAGTACTCAGTACTACATAAATCAACTTCCCATGGTCCCAATTCCTAAAGAAAATTTTTAGGTACCTAACCAAATATGCCAAAAGCTCCAGAGCTGATGGAACACGTTCGGGTAGGCCCTTTAAACACATGTTTCATACCAAGCGGGGTCCCATCTAATCACATACCTATGCAGACGCCCACTTAGGACCGTGACATTCCACCACGCTTCCGCATCCGCCATCCTTGGTGGCCCACTCTGTGACGGTTTTCACTCCTATCGTAACATTCCACAACCTTCCGTGGAGGCCCACTCTGTGGAAACTTCACTCTGGTGGCTTTCACTTTGGCTTTTTACCAGGTAGCCCTTTTTGGGTAGTCCTCTCCACAGGTTGCCCCTTCCGTGACTTGAACACGGACGTGGTATCTGCTCTAATACCAAATGTTAGGTACCTAACCGATATACCAAAAGCTCCAGAGCTGATGGAAGGAGTAAGGCTACACCCTTTAAACCTGTCCCATACCAGGCTAAGTCCCACCCAATCCCATACCTAAGCAGGCACCCACTCAGGACTTTAACAATAGACCTAGGTAAACCACTGAATTTTTCAAAACAAGAACCAAACACAATTCAAATCCCAACTCAAAAACTAAAAACATTATATATGGGTGAAATAGACTAAATTAACCTGCAATCCCTAAATCCAAACAAAAAAAAAATCAAAATCAAAATCAGAAATGCCAAAGATCAAAAAGTCAAATACCCACAAAACAAGAAATAATTATCAAAATTCACATGATCCAACACCAACAATAATTATCCAAACAATCTAAAACATAAACCCCCTCAATGAAGGCACTAAAATTAAAACATTAAATTAGCAACTGACCTTAACCCGCCTCGGATCAAAAACCACATCAGCTTTGTTCTGCAACAAAGCCACCGATGCCCTAACCACGCCATCGATTCCAAGAAGTGCCGATTCCACGGAATTAGAGCACGCGGCGCAAGTCATTCCGGTGATCTTGACCTGAATTCTCCTCATCTCGTTATGAATTTCCCTCTCTTCTCCTCCTTCATCTTTGTAGGAATCTAAAAGACGAACGTCTTCTAGGTCATCGGAATCGTCCCTCGCCGCGATCGGTTCCGGCCGCCGGCCGGAGATCGTGGTGAGTTGGAGGTCTCTGAGATTTGGCGCCATGGAAGGAGCCAAGAGAGAGAGAAAGGGAAGGGAGAAATGTTTTGCAAGAGGAATGGTGAGGAGGGCATTTTTCTAAGAAAGACCTGTTGGAGTTGGTGGCTGCAGGTGGGGGAGACTTTCCACCCTCTGGTCAATTTTATCCTTGGAAACTATTTAAATGACTCATTAGTCCTCGATTCTTTCTTTCTAGTTTTTTCTTTTGGGAGACGAATTTTTCACCCCCTCTGTACGATTAGCGCTCCCCTAATAACGTGATTTGACGTCAAAAGGAGTTAACAAGTTCACAATTCACGTTGAAAAGGGGGGTGCATAATCCTACAGGGGGTGTGAAAAAATAAGCTACAGGCCCCACAATCGATTGTCAAAATGTTCAAAATCTAGAACGAACAGGCCTGAGTTTATCAGGTAGTTTCCTATTTGAGTTTGGCTTTGTTGTGGGCTCGGGCGGTGGAAATTACCTAATGTTTGACTCGGTGAATTGAATAAGTTCTACAGGAAGGAAAAAACAAATGCTAAAATGATGGTGGTTGTTACTTGTTAGGCTTAGGCTCCTTTCTAAGATACATTTTCTGGGTCCACTTGTACTTAATCGGGTCTGTTAATCCAACCTTAGACCAAAATTCTATCCAAATTCCATTGTGATGATCTGGATCGGACAATCCTACGCCCTTGATCCCTCAAGCCAAATTTTGGGCTCCGCCAAAAGATTGTAGTCCTTTATCTTACATGTGGGATTTGAAGATCACGATGTATTACAGGTTCAACGGTCTTGATTGTACTAACATGTCCCTGTGTGGGCCATGATTATTAGACTTAAAATTGCATCCGATTATGAGTCCAAAATCCAAAACGAACAGGACCCAATTCTTGAAAGACTTGGATCTATATCAAGTTGGGTTATATTCTTGAGTTCGTATTAAAAACTATGATATTTGAGCCTCGAGCTCAATTGTTCAAGGCTTTGTCCTTCAACCTTGAGGTCTGAAGATAAATCCCAACTTACCTACCAAAAAAAAGTTATGATATAGACACGCACCAAACGATCCAAACCGTTAAACAATTGATATTTCCGCATTTAATGTGAATAGTTAATCATTTTATTTTAAATATCCAATTGGACGGTTAAGATTGTTTCATGTGTGACCCACTGTCCTTTTTTGGGCTGCACGAGCCTCCATATAAAAACTCCTCAATTAATAGTGAAATTTGTTACTGTTAGGGAGCTTGATGGGCGATGGAGTGCTTCCTGAGTAAGATGCGTGTTCTCACTTAGTGGGAGACACGGTGTTGGTCATAAGAACACGGTTCAATGGTCAGCCTTCCCATTAGTAGGGTTGGTTATGTGGGCCCTTCTGATTGAAATTTGACCTGCCACCTTCTTTTCTTTTCTTTTCTTTCTTTTTTAAGAAGAAAGCCATCACCAAGCCATACACCCCTCTTGTAGCCACCTGAAATTGATGGCGTCTATTAAGCTCTTGTATTCTTTGTGTTGATTTTCACACATAGTGAAAGATTGTGATCTCGTCCTATAAGTAGGCTTTTACTTTGAATTAGCAAAATTTTTGTGTGTCCTTTGATTTTGGTCCTTTGATCTTTACAAAGTCGTATCAGAGTTGTAGGAATGACGGAATTGGTTTGAAGATTCTCATCGGAGGTGGGATTTCTCAATGAGGTAAATACTAATTAAATGTATATATACTATGAGGTATTTGGTAGGGACCATCGCAGAAAGCATTTCACAGACCGGTTGTTGCATGAGAAAGCAGCCACCTCAGATGAATTAAATGAATGAGACAGAATCTGAGCACATGTGGCTTCTTTCTCGTGGAAGTATGCAACAGCCAAAATGCCTTCTGCGAGGGTCCCTAGCAAACCCCATACTATGATCTTGAGAGGTTTTCTAATCGATGTACAGTGGTGTAGATTGATTAGCTCGAGAAAGTAACAAAACAAAGATTGGGTGAATTACTTGTCCAACCATTGGTTTCGAATCAAAACATATCATGGTCTTGTTGAGGTTCCACACAAAAGCAAAATAGTCCCACATCGGATAAGTGGAATGGATGGGGATGGGTTATATGGGAATGGGCACCCTCCCTCTAACAACTAGCTTTTAGGGGTGAGTTCTACCTGGTTAATTCCCTACAATTGGTATCAAAGATAGGGCGTGGTAAACCCGGTTTGCCTCTGAGGGTGGGAATGTCCCTCGAGGAAGATCTCGGAAACTCGGTTTGCCTCCGAGGGCGGGAATGTCCCTCGGAGAAGATATCGGAAACTCCAGTGTAGTGTCTCGTGGTTCCCACGTTGCCACCTCATGGAGGGGTGAGATTGTCCACGTTGCCACTGCATGGAGGGGGAGATTGTCCACGTTGCTTCTGCGTGGAGGGAGAGATTGTTGGGGTTCCACGCAAAAGCAAAATAATCCCACATCGGATAAGTGGAATGGATGGGGATGGGTTATAAGGGAATGGGCACCCTCCCTCTAACAGTTAGCTTTTAGGGGTGAGTTCTTCCCGGTTAATTCCCTACAGGTCTAATAATGAATCATTCTGCATTTTTCTAGTCTTTCTTGGGCTTTTTTGGTTTATGTCAGTACCGACCACTCAATACGACGACCACCTTCTATATAGGGCCACAAAATTTACAAAGAGTCATTTATAGGTGCAGGTGAACTATAATACATCAAAGGAATCAAACTCGATGTTTAATGTTGAAAGGTTTGATGGAAAGAAGAATTTTAGTTTGTAACAGGGATGGTTGGGTTTAACATGGCATGATTTAGGCGTTGAAAAAGAAAAGGATGGGATGCTGGAGAAGATGAAAGATACGAAATGGAAGGACATCAAGTCGAGATCTCTCAACGTAATTAAACTGTATCGGGTGGGTAATGTTATTTTTAACATTGTGCAAGAAGATTCAACCGGTGTATATGGGGATTGAAGAATCTATACATAGCGAAGAGATTGACAAAGATGCAAAAAGATAAGAAATCTTTTGAATATGAGAACATGATCAACAAGATCTTGGATCAACTTAGCAAAATTCATGTCAAGATTGAGGAAGAAGACATGGAAATCTCTAGAGGAGAAAAGTATGGAATAGGGGCTGATGTTTGGAGTAATTACGGATTGCGGGCACCTTTTAAAACAAGAACAAAAAACGGGCTAATCATCAAAATCGGGTTGGAAAAAGACCCTGATACCCTTCTGACATCGACATAAACGTCATTCAACTTCTTTTTTCATTACTGCTTATTAAATTGGCGCGCTTCACGATGCTTCTTTTGGTTCGTTTGAATGCGTATTTGAACTGAAAGAACCTTGGGTTCGTTTCTATCTTGTCCGTCGGAAATAACTAGAGACGGATGGATGCTTGACACGTGTTGAAAACTTTTTGGAACGCTGACAACCCAAAGTCAATCACTATCTTTTCTCACTTCTCATTTGGCTTAGAACGGTAACGTTATTGAATACGTCTCTTTTGGCTTTGGGTTCGTTTCTATCTTTTCACTTCTCTTTTAGTCCCCACTTCTGTTTTGGTTTATAATGATAACGTTAGTGAATACGCCTCTTTTGGCTTAGAACGGCAACGTTATTGAATATTTTATTATTTCTCACGTCTCTTTTGGCTGAGAATGCCGCCGGAATATTAAGGGGTACGCCGACGAAAATAAGGTGTAAGCGGAAATAGGGTGTACGCCGGTGGAAAGAGTAAATAATGGGGTAAGCCGGCGTAAATAATGAGGACCAAAAGAGAAGGAAAAAGATTCTAAGCCAAAAGAGAAATAATGGGTACGTCGGTATAAATAATGGGGTACGCCGGCGGAAATAAGGTGCACGCCGGCAGAAATAATGGGGACCAACATAGAAGGGAAAAAATTCTAAGCCAAAAGAGAAATAATGGGTACGCCGGCGGAAAGCGTAAATAATGGGATAAGCCGGCGTAAATAATGAGGACCAAAAGAGAAAGAAAAAGATTCTAAGCCAAAAGAGAAATAATGGGTACGCCGGCAAAAATAAGGGGTACGCTGGTAGAATTCAATGGTACACCGGCGGAATTCATGAGGTACGCTCGCGTAAATAATTAAGACCAGCAGAGAAGGGAAAATATTCTAAACCAAAAGAGAGAAATAATTGGTACGCTGGAGAAATAATGGGGAACGCCTGCGAAAAGCGTAAATAATGGGGTAAGCCGGTGTAAATAATGAGAACCAAATAATGAGAACCAAAAGAGAAGGGACAAGATTCTAAACCAAAAGAGAAATAATGGGTACGCCGGTGGAATTTATGGGTATGCCAGAGTAAATAATGGGGTATGCTGGCGTAAATAATGGAGACCAACAGAGAAGGAAAAAATTCTAAGCCAAAAGAGAAATAATGGGCACATCGGCAGAAATAATGCGGTACGCCAGCATAAATAATGGAGACCAATAGAGAAGGAAAAAGATTATAAGCCAAAAGAGATGTGTTCAAAAGAGAAGTGAGAAAAGATAGCGCTGCTCACTAAAGTATTCAATAATGCTAGCGTTTCAAGAAGTTTAAGTTTTCCAACACGTGTCAAGCATCCATCCATATCTAGTTATTTCCGACGACCAAGATAGAAACGAACCCAAGGTTCTTTCGGTTCAAATACCTATTCAAACAAATCAAAAGAATCCTCGTGAAGCTTGCCAATTTAATAGGCAATAATGAAAAAGGACTCTGTCAATGTCAGAAGGGTATCAAGGTTTTTGACCACCCGATTTTGAAGATTAGCCCATGTTTTGTTCTTGTTTTAAAAAGGTGCCCACAATCCGTAATTTCCCCACGCATTCCGTACTTTTCTCTCTCTAGATGGAAATGATTTATGGGGCAGAACATATTTACGTTGTTGCCCAAAAATGGACAGTTTAGATCATCCAATGGAATGGGCCGGACACTATTTTTTGAAAAATACTGGACTATACGACCACACTCCATTTAAAATCTTTATAAAGCCGAACCACGTTACTCATGAGGTTAGCTACGTAATTTGGTCTTTGATCGCAGTTGCGTGGAAAACAGAGGAGTTGGGTACAACGTCAACAACTAAACAGTTATTACAAACCAAGAAATGAAGAAAAATGTTTCATTTTTTTAGAGTTGGTCATCCAACAATAGTCCTTCAACCATAGCCACGTGACTTTATAATATAGCACAAAGTTTTCTATATTGAAATTTCGTAGAGGCAACGCCACTAACGTCATTAAACAAATCGGAACCATTACACTCAAATCAAAGGTAATGAGGAATGATAGATACAAGGGAGCCCTTGCATAAAGAGCCTGAAAAGGGCTCTTCATTGGATCCACATCATCAAATGTAACTATGTAACTGATTTTACTTTTTCAACCGATTTTAAAATGTAACTGAAAATGACGTTGATCCAATGAAAAGCCCTTTTGTGGCTCTTTATGCAAGGGCTCCCTTGTATCTATCATCTGAGACTGAATGTTTGCATAAATGCTCAGATACACCGAATAATGGTGTATGTTCTATAGATTATAATTTGGAGTTTTTATATGGTAAGTGCAGCGAAAAGAAATAAAGTGGGGGCTTATTATCCCGCGATCTAAACATTCATTTGTTGGGCCCCAACATAGATAGGTGGTGCCCTAAAAATCTTCTTCATAGGATGATCCTGACCGTCCTATATTCTGAAGTTTAAAATGGAATGCACATTATAGAAACCCGAGGGTTAAGTTCTTCCTAGGGAGAAGATTTTTCTGGGTGCAGCGTATTTATATTGGACCCGGAAAATGAATGGTTTAGATCACAAAATAATGTGGGCCCTGCTTTTTCTTTTTTTTCCTTTTTTTTTTTGCTGAAATTACATGCTAGGCCATTCACCTTATAAAAACAAATGGCTTGTTTATGCTTGTTTAGTACAAAAGTAGAAATAAATTAAAGGCACGTTGAAGAGGTACTTTCATGTCTAGGATATAATGATTGATGCTTTGAGTAAATATTAGGTAGGATTCGATGATCTGAGCAGAGGAAAAAGAAATGGGAAAAATAATTGACTTGCTATCCTGCCTGGCACTCCAATGGGGATAGAAAGATCATGGGTATAGCAAGACCGGGTTTATTTTATGTGAATGTGTCTTTCAACACCGAATAGACTCCTTTATTTCAAGTGTTTGATTTTTATATGGCTGTTTTAGTCTTTCTAAAAGATCTCTTGGATAGGTAATAGATAGAGTTTCTATCTATTTGGATTCTGGATGGTTAGTAGAGATACAGTTGGGAAGCATTAAGATAGGGAGTTATTTTTATCGGTTAGTAGAGATATCGAAGTGGGAATACCGGTTTGTTCTTTGGTTGCTTCGAGGTGATATCGAGGTTGGAAGAAGAGATGGTGGAAAGTGTTGGTATGTTGGCGGGGATCGAAAAGCTCAACAATATCAATTACATCTATTGGAAGTCGTGCTTGGAGTCGTATCTTCAAGGACAGGATCTATGGGAGATAGTAAATGGCAACGACACCGAGGTACCAGAAGAGGGAGCGGATACTCTACGGAAGTGGAAGATCTGTGTCGGAAAAGCATTGTACATATTGAAGGCGTCAATACAGAAGGAGTTGATTGAGCATATTAGAGATGCAAAAACTCCGAAAGAAGCGTGGGAGGCACTCTCATCTCTCTTTTCACGGGCGAACGATGCACGGTTGTAGTTCTTGGAGAACGAGATCGGCTCATTAACACAAGGTAATTTATCTGTTTCTGATTATTTTATGAAAGCTAAAAACTTGTATAATGAGATATCTCAATCAGACGAAGAGTCTAAGATTAGTGAAAGCCGGATGCGGAGAATGATTATCCGCAGTTTGAGGCCTGACTTTAGTGGTTTTATCACTGCTGTTTGTGGTTGGCCACCCCAACCGTCTCTCCTGGAGTTGGAGAATCTCTTGATTAATCAAGAGATGTTGGCAAGGCAGATGGCCGGATTGTCTGTGAAAGAAAGTGAGGAAGCGCTTGCGGTGAATAGTAAGTGGAAGTGGAAGAAAAATAAGAAGCCAAAGGATGGCTATAAGAGAGATGATCGGGCTAATAACAATGAAAATTCACAAGAAAAACATGTTTTTTATTGTTATGGATGTGGGAAGCCTGATCATATTAGAAGAAATTGTTAGGTTAGGATTGAGACCGATGATGGAAATTTTATCGTCGAATCCAAAGACAAGGAGGATGATGACGATGGTAAATGGGATATGCAAGCTTCTTTTGCATGTGATGTGGCAATGAAAGAGACAGCTACGGAATATGACTTTGAGGGGGAGGTTTGTTTTGCACTGAATGTTGCGGAATCTCCTATTGTGAATAGTCATGATTGTGAAACAAATTTGGTTGGCGATCAAGAGACACTTACGGAAGAGTGTAATGTCTCAGAAGATCATGAGGTGGAGGAGCCACTTACGGTAGATTGTAATGTCTCAGAAAATCGTTAGGTGGCAGAGCCGACTTCTTTTGAAGAGGCAAAGACATCAAGGAGTGGCAAATTGCTATGGGCGAGGAGATCAATGCCTTGAGGAAGAATGAAAGGTGGGATCTTGTCCCACCTCCACCAAACATAAAGCCTATTTCTTGTAGATGGGTATTTAAGGTGAAGCAAAAGGCGGATGGTTCGATTGATCGATACAAGGTGAGGCTAGTGGCACGAGGTTTTTCCCAACAATATGGGATTGACTTTGATGAGACATTTAGTCCGGTAGCGAAGATTACAACAGTTCGTATGTTGATTGCATTGGCAGCAAGTAAAGGATGGCGGTTGTTGCAGATGGACGTGAAATATGCGTTCCTCTAGGGAACTTGATAAGGAGATCTATATGGTCCAACCACAAGGATTTGAATGTTGAAAAAATCTTAGTTATGTGTGTAAGCTAAGGAAGGCGTTGTATGGCTTAAAGCAAGCACCACGTGCTTGGTATGGGAAAATTGCAGAGTTCTTGGTATTCAGTGGGTATACCGTAGCACCAGCGGATTCCGGCTTGTTTGTGAAGAAGATAGGAAGACATGTGGCTATTGTTCTTGTTTATGTTGATGATCTTGTCATCACAGGAGATGCCATAGAAGAAGTAAAGGCCATCCATAAATATCTTACCGTAAGATTTGAGATGAAGGAGCTTGGGGAGCTCAACCACCTCCTTGGTTTGGAGGTAATCTATAGATCTCAGGGTCTATTTTTGTGTTAGAAGAAATACACATCTGACATCTTAGAGAAGTTTGGTATGACAAACTGCAAGTCGATCTCAACTCTGATTGCGGTGAATGAACGGCTACGGAAAGAAGATGGGGAGATTTTGAAGGATACTACAATGTATAGACGGCTAGTTGGGAGTCTTATATATTTATCACTTACACGGCCTGACATAACTCATGCAGTCAGTGTTGTAAGCCGATTCATGGAGAAACCAAGAAAGCAACATCTGGATGCAGTTCGTTGGATATTGCGATATCTTGCAGGCACGATTGATTATGGTATCGTTTATGAAAAAGGGGTTCCATTTGAGATTTATAGTTGTTGTGATGCTAGTTATGCAGATGACCATTCTACACGCAGATCAACAACTTGATACATATTCAGTGGCAGATCTGGAGCAGTATCTTGGTGTAGCAAGCGACAATCAACGGTTGTGTTGTCAACAACTGAAGCGGAATATCGAGCAGCAACGATGGCAGCTCAAGAATGTACATGGTTACTTTAGCTGTTGTGGGATGTTGGGCAAGATACTGATTATGGGGTTGGATTGTATTGTGATAATGAAAGTGCAATTCGACTTGCGGAGAATCCGGTGTTCCACACAAGAACCAAACACATCGAAGTTCATCATCATTACATTTGAGAAAAGGTTTTGTGTGGCGAAATTTCACTAACACCGATTGAAACCAATGAGCAGGTTGCAGATATTTTCACGAAGGGGCTATCGATCGACAAATTCAGAAAGTTTCGTGAAGAGCTTGGTTTGATGAGCATTAGTCAGTGCTCGGAAGGAACTTAGCATTGCTAGTGGAGAGTTAACGCTGAAGTGAAGTGCTAGAGTCATCACTGATTCATGCACGGCATCGGAGGGGTCAGACCGACGGGATTGATTCATAACGGGTTTGAGTAGTTTGGCGAGTCGGTGTCAAGGGGGAGAATTGTGAACATGTCTTTCAACACCGACTCTAATAGAGTCCTTTATTTTAAGTGTTTGATTTTTATATGGCTGTTTTAGTCTTTTTAAAAGATATGTTGGATATGTAATAGATAGAGTTTCTATCTATTTGGATTCTAGATGGTTAGTAGAGATAGAGTTGGGAAGCATTAAAATAGGGAGTTATTTTTACCTAGAAATTGGTTGTGTTTATCCAACCGCGCGAGCAACAAGTTTATGTATATAAAGAGATGGAAACATGAATAAATTTAGAGTGTTGCTTTCACGTTTTGCACTGTGAATTGACGTTCCAAAAATTTCTTGTGTATCTCACATATTCCCATAGCATATTTCTCTCTCTTGTTAATTCTAATAGTGTGTTTCTTCTTAAACAATACCAAAGTAGGTTTACATTTTATCCTTGTATAGACCTGCTATTCATATGTGTCTGTTCGAGATCCGAGCCATTCATCTGGTAGGGCCTCGCATATGAGAAATAAGTTACAAAGAAGAGAAGTGCCCCCGGAAATGATATATAAACTCTCTTGTTTTGACGATGACACTTCCTATTTTATTAAACACTTCTAATCGGTTGTTTGTAGCTTTTTGGAAAACTTTAAAAACCTTAAACAACTCTCTATATAAAGGTATAAAATAAAGGAGATTTCATAAAATGAATGAGATTTTATAGGATGTGTGCATGTGAAGTCAAGTCTTTTTAAGAAAGTAAAGCGGGGTCCACTTTTAACGAAGATCCAAACCGTTCATTTGGTGGGTCACAATGTAAATAGGCTCTACCTCCTATATCACATCTCGATAGGATGTCCTAACCCTCCAATCTATTGAGATTTCTATAATGTTCAGTCCCATTACAGATGGTTATGGTCATCCTATGGAGATGGTTTGGATCATTATAAGAAGTGGGCTCCACTGTTTTTTTCTGGAAAGTACTGGACTCTACGTGTCCACATAAGATAAACTCTCAGAATAAAGAAAGGAGTGCCATTAGCATAGATACCATTTAGCTGTACTTCCAAGCAAAAAACATTGAGGCCATGCGTAAGAAGTTCCACTACACAAGCTATTCCATGATTTTTCATCTTCCCCGGTGATGCAACACCCCACCAAAGCCATATCAGAGTGCACCAAGATATTATATGGAATCATCGGTGTAAACCCTATATGGGAAAGTCCCTTGACGCAAAAGAGAATAGGACGCAAAAAGCCAGTAGCTTTTCTTACATGTCTGCCACTTGAGGGGAGAAAAGCAAAATCAATTTGATACATGGCTTTGAAAGTTCACTTAAATCTTGTTTGGACCTCTTGACGTACTCCCAAATCAATCGTTTGATTTTCACATAGCTTCAGTGGATTTCCACCGGGCAATCACAGTTTAATCATGCTTACTTGATTCAAAAGGTGTCATTTTACTTTCAATTATCTATTATATATATATATATATATATATATATATATATATATATATATAGAGTTCCTGAGGGTGCCCTCATATAGCTTATATGAGGTGGCTCTCACAAAACATAAGGGGCCCACATTGTTAGGATGATCCGAAGCATTCATTTGAAAGGCTCCATCATAGATAGGGTGTGTACAAAAAATCAGCTCCATTGGATCATCCTAACCCCTCCAAAAGTGGGGGCAAAAATGGATAGACACGTTTTGTCTACGAATCTGCCCATTCTTGCCCCCACTTTTGGAGGGGTTAGGATGATCCAATGGAGCTGATTTTTTGTACACACCCTATCTATGATGGGGCCTTTCAAATGAATGCTTCGGATCATCCTAATAATGTGGGCCCCTTATGTTTTGTGAGAGCCACCTCATATAAGCTTATATGGGGGCACCCTCAGGAACTCTCTCTCTCTCTCTCTCTCAATATATATATATATATATAGAACGGTTCCTACACATATGTGTAGATAAGTTATCTACACACTAGCTTAAATACAGTGGGGGCCACATTATTTGGGTGATCCAAACCATTCATTTTTAAGGCCCTCATATAGATAGGGTGTCCACAAAAAATCAGATCCATAGGATCATCCTAACCATTCGAACTGTGGAGGCAAAAAATGGACTAATTTGTGAAGGTTTAAAGACATCCATTTTACCTCCACAAATCGTAGGGTTGGGATGATCCTATGGATCTGATTTTTTGTAGACACCCTATCTATGTGAGGGCCTTTAAAATGGATGGCTTGGATCACCCAAACAATGTGGGCCCCCACTGTATTTTAAGGTAGTGTGTAGAAAACGGTTCCTACACATATGTGTAGAGAGTTCTCTACACACTACCTTAAAATACAGTGGGGGCCCACATTGTTTGGGTGATCCAAGCCATCCATTTTAAAGGCCCTCACATAGATAGGGTGTCTACAAAAAATCAGATCCATAGGATCATCCCAACCCTACGATTTGTGGAGGTAAAATGGATGTCTTTAAACCTTCACAAATTAGTCCATTTTTTGCCTCCACAGTTCGAATGGTTAGGATGATCCTATGGATCTGATTTTTTGTGGACACCCTATCTATGTGAGGGCCTTAAAAATGAATGGTTTGGATCACCCAAATAATGTGGCCCCCACTGTATTTTAAGGTAGTGTGTAGATAACTTATCTACACATATGTGTAGGAACCGTTTTTTCTCTCTCTCTCTCTCTCTCTATATATATATATATATAAAGCTGGATGTGGTACGCTGAGGGTGTGCCACGTGGCACCCCCTCTGCATACCGCATTCAACCTTTTTTTTTATAACTTCAGCCCTTTTTTTTAACGCATCTATTCACAAGGCATTTCTAACCGTTTTATTCTCTCTCTCTCTCTCCCTCTCTCTCTCTCTCTCTCTCTCTCTCCAATCAAACCCTATGAAGGATCACAACCCTTCAATCCATAATTTCAGCCCTTTTTTTAACGCGTCTATTCGCAAAGCTTTTCTAACAGTTTTATTCACTCTCTCTCTTACTCTCTCTCTCTCTAATAAAAACCCTATGAAGGACCACAACCCTTCCATCCATAATTTCTAAATACCCACCCATACGTTATGTCTTTTCAGAAATGCCTCCTAAACTCCACCTATTTAAATATAGTTTCCTTGCCTCTACCCTTCATCCATCCAATTTATGCAATTTTCCCTATATCTTCTACTCAAAATCCACCATTATATCAGACACCAGGTACTCTTTTTTATTGTGCTATGTCTTATTCCTTAAAGAAAAGGCATTTTTTTGCAATTAATTTATATATTGGTTTATGCTTCTACGACTTTATAAAAATTGATTTATAATTTTTCTCGCCCATTAATTCCTAATTTGTTTGTACATTTAGCTTTTTTTTTTTTTTTTTATAGGGTTATCAACATTTATCCTCATGGATCTCTTTTAAAATGCATCTTTATTTAAAACAGTTTTAAAGCATTTTTTTTCTCGCCCTGTGCATCGCACGGGCCTGCAACTAGTTTAACATTAAAATCTAATAATCAACTTTTGCCTCCTTCAACTCAAAAGGATTTTCAATGTTTTAGCCATATTTCTGTTACTGTCTTAAGTGTGGGCTTGTCCAGGTATGAGACTAGACGGAACCTCGCCTGGCGACATGTTTAACGAGCCTAACCTTACGTGTTCCATTAGCTTGGAGTTCTTGGTCTAGTTACTTAACATTTAGCATCAGAGAAGCCGCCACGGTATATGTTTGAGTCACGGAAGGGGCAACTTGTGGAGATGACTAATTGAAAAGAGCTACTAGGGAAAAAGATAAAGTGGAGTTACCAGAGTGGACAACCACAAAGGGACGCCATGTGAAAAGGGTTAACTAGAAAAAAAAGGCCAGAGTGAAAGTCATCGTAAAGTTGGTCACGAAAAAGCTTCAGATGCACTGGAAGGCATAGGCGGCACACAAGAAGGTAGTGATTGTATCTTAGACTTCACGATATGTGCGAAAAAAGAGGTACGCCAAAGTGGACAACCACGAAGGGATGGCATGTGGAAAGGGCTAACTAGAAAAAGGCCAGAGTGAAAGTCATCGTAAAGTTCGTCGCCAAAAAGCTTCAGATGCATTGGAAGGCATGTTGGATCTTAGACTTCGCGATATGTGCGAAAGAAGAGGTACGCCAAAGTGGACAACCACGAAGGGACATCATGTGGAAAGGGCTAACTAGAAAAAAGGCCAGAGTGAAAGTCATCGTCAAGTTCATCGCCAAAAAGCTTCAGATGCATTGGAAGGCATGGGCGGCACACGAGAAGGCAGTGATTGTATCTTAGACTTGGCGATATGTGCGAAAGAAGAGGTACGCCGTAGTGGACAACCATGAAGGGACGGCATGTGGAAAGGGCTAATTAGAAAAAAAGGCATGAGTGAAAGTCATCGTAAAGTTCGTCGCCAAAAAGCTTCAGATGCATTGGAAGGCATGGAGTGGTTGTATCTTAGACTTCGCGATATGTGCGAAGGAAGAGGTACGCTAGAGGGGTCCAGCTGATGGAATGCATTAGGTTAGGCCCTTTAAATGTGTCCCATACTAGGTTGGGTCACACCTACTCCCCATATTTGGGCACGCCCCACTTAGGACCGTAACATTCCACCACACTTTCGCATTCTTCGTCCTTGGTGCCTCACTCTATGGTATCCTGTTACAAACTTGATCTGCTTTGTAACGGAATTGATCTTCCTAGAGGGAAGATTGACCTCTTGGTCCACTTCGAGGGAAGGATCAGTCCTCCTTTGCGCTCCCATAATCTTCAGGATAAAATTCATCATTAATTTCTAAAAAGGGTGTTGAGAAAATCCGCCAGGCAAATCCAATCCAATCGTGCACAAATTAAACAGAAAATAAAATAAACAAACAAGTCACAAGATGAACACCAAGATTTTACGTGGTTCGGCAAAGCCTACTCCACGGGCAAGAAACACGATCTTCCACTATGAGAAAAACAAATTACAAGGATTACAATGGATTAATCACAAACCCACAAACCTGCAACCCTTTCCTTGCTTCTCAAACCCAAGACCATACACCGAGAGAAACCCAAGAAAACCCGAAAGAAAACCCAAGAGGAACCCAAGAAGAAACCCAAGAAAAACCCTTTTCTTCCTTCTTCTTATCTCTCATTTTTCTCTTTCTCCCTGAGGGTAGCCGTCACACCCCAAGCCTCTCGCTACTTCTCTCTTACTGTTTCCCCTTCTTTTAGTTACGTTATTCCAAAACCCAAAATAAAGAAACACTTCCGTTTTGGGTTCTACCTTACCACGCAAGTGTTGTCCAAGAAAGAAATTTTATAATTATCGTTTCCCACTTATCTTGAAAAACAAGGCAACTTCCCAACAATCTCCACCTTGGCTTGTTTCCCAGCCACCTGAAGATTTTTTGTTGATGTTATTACCAGTCCGCTATCACCGCAAACCACTATTAGCCTTCCGAAGTACCAGCTACACACCTTCGAATCACCTTGGTTTTGACTCACCCAGTCAACCTTTGAGAGGGATCTCGATCCATCATCCTCAACGCAGGTACTGTCATCCTCTCACAATCATCTGCAACTTGGAAACTTGTCTCTGCACCAACTGCGAAAGAGATCCTACCCGTGCACGCACTACCACTCTGTCTCCAACTAGTCATCAAGATTTTAGGAACACTAGTCACCGTGTCCCCGACCAGACGATACAATCTGCCACGCTTCTCTCCTTTCATCAGAACCATACAGCCGCGTGTGATTTTCATGGCTCCACCTACAGCTGAAAACCTGCAACCCCTGGAGTCCAACCGACTAAGAGATACTGGATTCTCCTATAGCTTTGGGACATACGCCACACCACCCAAAGTACGAACCACTCCATCAAACATTTTGATCTTCACTGTTCCAACTCCCGTGACGTCACAAGTAGACCCGTCACCCAAGGATACTACACTCGCCCTTGTCTCCTGGAACACATCAAAATATTCCCTCCTAGAGCATACATGAACATAGCACCCTAAATCTAAAATCCACTCATCATGAGGAGAAGTGTGATTACCTGTGGAGACTGTGAGAACGTCTCCAAACCCTTCGCTCTGTTCATCCACCACCACAGCATTCGTAGTACCATTGTCCACCTGGTCAGCTCGCTTTGGACAATCCCGCTTGATGTGGCAATATTCCTTGCAAAGGTAACATTGCACACCCTTTCCACTGACCCTGGATTTTGACCTTCCTTTTCCTGATCCTCTGTCAAACGACCTTCCTCTTTGATTTCCACCATGAACAACAAACCCTTGTTCTTCACTTATACCAATAACAGGTTCTTCCACATCTCATTCTATAAGAGTGACGCCGTGACTTCCTCTAACTTTATTGTATCTTTACCATACAATAAAGTTGTCACCAGGTTGTCATACGAATCAGGAAGAGAAGTAAGAAGCAAAGGGCTTGTCTTCTTCCTTCAACTTTTCGTCAACCATGTGGAGTTGATCCACAAGCCCGTTGAACACTGTAATGTGTTCCAAAAGATCCCCACCTTCATGGATCTTCAGCCCGTCCAATTGCCGCTTCAGATACAACCTGTTGGCCAAGCTTTTTGACATATAAAGCTTTTCCAACTTCTCCCATAATTTAGGCGCATCTTCTTCTTCCATAATGTTAAACATAACGTTATCTGCAAGACATAGTCGAATCGTGCTGACCGCCTTCGACTCTATGTCTTCCCACTCGGCACCCATCATCTTCTCTGGCTTCCCATCATTTTCCCTTCAACGCCTTAGCTAATCCCTGTTGAACTAGGGTATCCTTGACCCTCATCTGCCATAGGCTGAAACTACCCTTTCCGTCAAATCTGTCGATGTTGAACTGAGTAGAACTTGATTTTACTGCCATCTGAGATTACACTGTACTTCACAGTGTAGCGCTCCACCTTGGACAAGAATCTTTCTAGGACAATCATTCTACACCAAAGATCAATCTAACTGCTATCCAGCCACAACACCCACGATCACTTTGCCCGCCTTCGACGATCGCTCTGCCTGAGCTTTGATACCACTTGTTGAGAAAATCCGCAAGGCAAATCCAATCCGATCGTGCACAGATTAAACGGAAAATAAAATAAACAAGCAAGCCACAAGATGAACACCAAGATTTTACGTGGTTCCGCAAAGCCTACTCCACGGGCAAGAAACACGATATTCCACTATGAGAAAAACAAAATTCAAGGATTACAATGGATTAATCACAAACCCGCAACCCTTTTCTTGCTTCTCAAACCCAAGACCGTACACCGAGAGAAACCCAAGAAAACTCGAAAGAAAAACCCAAGAGGAACCCAAGAAGAAACCCAAGAAAAACCCTTTTCTTCCTTCTTCTTATCTCTCTTTTTTCTCTTTCTCTCTTAGGATAGCCGTCACACCCCAAGCCTTTCGCTACTCCTCTCTTGCCGTTTCCCCTTCTTTTACTTATGTTATTCCAAAACCCAAAATAAAGAAACACTTCCGTTTTGGGTTCTACCTTCCCACGCAAGTGTTGTCCAAGAAAGAAACTTTCTAATTACCGTTTCCCACTTAACTTGGGAAACAAGGCAACTTCCCAACAAAGGGCTTACATGTTATTTATAAAAAAATAGCTGACTTTCTAGTTCTTCTAAAACTCCTACCGAAGCAAATCTAGATAACTCTAGTCTCTAAGACTCATATCCATACCAACAAACTGTGAGATAAAATTCCACAAAATATAAAATGATTTATTCTACGTAAATGAGACCCATCATCTAACCACGTAACATATCTCCACTCTTGCAACTCTCAGGCATGGTTTTAAATTTCGATCGAAATTTCGGATTTCGGTGGAGACCGAAATCGAAATTTCCCGAAATTCCATTTTTCGCCATTCAAAATTTCAATTAAATACCATTATTATTAAAAAAAAAAGTGTTACAAAATTTCGGACCGAAATTTCGGTTTTCGGTGGGGTCCGAAACGGTTACCGAAACCAAAATTTTAAACCATGCTCTCAGGCTTTTTACCATGTAGCCTTTCTAGATAGTCCTCTCCATAAGTCATTAAGGGTCCTTTGGCTGGTGGTGACCAGCCAATAAGCTAAAAGCTAGAGTTGATGGAATGTGTTAGGCTAGGCGAGTTAAACTTATTCCATACCTACTTACTTAGAGACGCTCACTATGGCCTTTTTTGCTTGGGCTCTCAGCGACTTGAACATATCAAGTGGTGGCTACTCTCTTGCCAAAGGTTACTCAAAGCCCCCTCAAAACCCCAAACCCCCAAATTCCCTCCCATTTTACTCTCCTCGCTTCTCGTCTCCGCTCTCCGGACGATTTCGACCTTTTCGTCAGGTATTCTCCTTTTCCAAATCCCCTCCTTTTTCTTTATTAAATTTATTGCATTGATTTGAAATCTGTATTTTTAGGTAGATTTTGATGCCAACAACCTCACAAGTTTTGAATTTCATAGAATTTTGTTGAATTCACGTCTATTAAGTTGGGTAATTTGTATTCAATATGAACAATTGTAGAATCTCTGTGAATTATGTACTATTTTTCAACTTTAGTATTCCTGCGAATTCTTTATAACGATTGAAGTATCTTTTATGGTTAATTTATAATTGGGGATATCTTTTAAATTTCAACCGAAATCCGGTGGAGACCGACACCTAAATGGCCTTTCCCCGAAAGGGTCATTTATTTTGGTCGAAATTTTGTTTTTGCCCGAAATTTAAACCAAAAAACTTTTTTTATATTATTATTTTAATATTTTACCGAAATTACCGAAATTTCTGCCGAAATTACCAAAATTTAATATTAAATAAAATACCCTTTTCTTTGTGGTACCGGATTTGAAATTTCGGCCGAAATTTTGAAATTCCAAGGGTCCGAAACCGGTACCGAAACCGAAATTTTAAACCATGGTTAGGACATTTACATTGAGGAATAGTCACTAATGAAATTTCTGGTACTGTTATTTGGACACTTGTAGTCCAAGCATTGTCTTTTGACACATTTTTGGGATCATGAATTTTTACATGCAATTACGTTTGCTCTGTTCCAAGAGGATCCCAATGCAAGTCTGTTGAGTAAAAATGAGCAATCTGAATGCATGCTGCTTTTGCTTCTAAAGGTCTTGATTTCTTTAGCCTTGGTACAACAAAATTGTAGGCATCAAAGATATGATTGCACTCTTGAGAGATGCTCGAGGCCCTTGCTCATCCTGGTTGGCGCGTTGCTATGGATTTTGAGATGGCCGCTTTTCAAGTCAATCAGACTTGAGATTTGGTCCCTCTATGTCATGATGCTCGGCCAGTGGGCTGTCGTTGGGTCTATGCCATCAAATACTTACCCGACGGCATAGATGAGCGCCTTAAGGCGTGCTTGGTTGCCAAGGGCTACACAGACCTTTGGGGTTGACTACATTGAGAAATTCTCCCCGGACGCTAAAATTCCCTCCGTTCGAGTGTTGATCTCTCTAGCTGTCAACCGAGGGTGGCCCTTACATCAGCTTGATGTCAAGAATGCCTTTATGCATGGAGACCTACCTGAGGAGGTTTATATGGAGCAACCTCTGGGTATGTTGCTTAGGGGGAGATGTCCTCCTCAGTTTGCCAATTGCGAAAATCTCTTTATGGCCTAAAGTAATCACCTGGAGCATGGTTTGAGCATGGTTTGGGAGATTCAGTGATGCTATTATCCACTTTGGCATGAAGTAATGTGCGATTGATCACTTCTTCTTTAGCCATTAGTCTAATGCCGACTATATTCTTCTCATAGTTTTCGTGGATGATATTATCATTACTGGGAGTGATTCAGTGGGCATACAAAAGTTGAAGACTTTTCTGCAGAAAGTTATCCACCAAGGATCTAGGTCGCATGAGATACTTTCTTGGAATTGAGGTAGCCTATTCTCTCAGTGGTCTTTTTCTTTCATAGAGAAAGTATGTATTGGACTTATTAGATGAGACAGGTTCTCTTGGCGTAAAATCTGCTACCATGCTTATGGACCCGAATATCAAACTTCTTCCAGAAGAGGGAGAATTGTTAGATGATTGTTGGATTTGAAATTTTATAAAATATGAAATATAATAAAATCCCTTAGTAAATCAAGAAGAGAGAGAAAGGGGTGACTACAAGTTAATTTATTCCCTAAAGTGAAAAATGATAAGTATAAAGTCAAATTACTTTAATAAAGTGAAAAAGGGGAGCCTACGACTAAGGGTATCCCCAAACTATAGGGAATAAAGCAACTTTCGCGAAGGAAGAAGTAAGTCGTTCACTGTTCAAAAAAAAAAGAAGTTACGTAACTCCCCACAAAAGGGGAAGTGGAGATCGTGAAGTTGAGGGATAAGGGGTGAGGTGGCAGTTGCCAACCACTTCAAGAGAGTTTATAAATAGATATTCGATCTTTGAGAAAAGGGATCGCATCCTTTAGAGAAAAGAGGTTACGCAAAGTAAGAGCAAAAGAAGGAAGCAGAGAAATAAAGGAAATATAAAGATTTGCAGAACTAACAGTTCTTTTTCCATTTTGCAGACTTCTTCTAAAAAGTAGAGAAGTCCTTTTGTGTCTCTTCTAGGAGACTCAAAAGGCGAAGAAGACATTTCTCTACCGGGGTCCAGGGATAAAGATGATAAAGAAACTCGGAGACCTTTCTCTACCAGGGACCGGAGAGGAAGATGATAAAGAAACTCGAAGACCTTTCTTTATCGGGGTCCGGGGAAGAAGATGATAAAAAAAACTCGAAGGCTTTCTCTACCGGGGTTCAGGGAGAAAGTAAGGTTTTAAATTTCGGTTTGGGTTTCGGTTTCGTGCCAAAATTTTGGCCGAAATCATGTAAAAATATGATTATGATTTCGTTTTTTTTTTGACCGAAATGTCTAAAATTTCGGTGATTTCAGTGGAAATTTTGGCTATTTCGGTGAATATTTCATAAATTTCGGTGGGAATTATAACATTTCGGTGGACTTTTTTAATTGTAAAAAAGGCTAGAAAAGAAATTTCAACCGAAATTTCGTCGAAATCTTGTAAAGAAACGACTTCATGTAAATTTCGTTTCGGTCGCGGCCGAAACCAAAATTTTTCGGCCAAAATTTAAAACCATGGGAGAAAGATGATGAAGAAACTCAAAGATCTTTCTCTACAGGGGTCCGGGGAGAAAGATGATAAAGAAACTTGAAGATCTTTCTCTACAGGGGTCTGGGGAGAAAGATGATAAAGAAATTTGAAGACCTTTCTTTATCGGGGTCCGGGGAGAAAGATGAAAAGAAAGAAAATCTTTTAAGTCTCTTCTAGAAGGTTAGATGAAAAGATGACAGAAGACCTTTCTCTACCGGGATCCGGGAGAAAGATGACAGAAGACTTTTCTTTGCCGGGATCCGGAAAAAAGATGACAGAAGACCTTTCTCTTCCGGGATCTGGGAGAAAGATGAAATGACCCAAGGGAGTTCCTTGCTAGGAGGACTCTCTTACAAAAGAGTCTAAATTAAATCATCTGAGATGACTCAAATGTTTCTCTCTTCCAGAAGAATCTGTTACAAAAGAGTAAAATAACTCAATGATACAAATCATCATAGTCAAATTCTCTCTCTCCAGGACCTTTTTTTTGGGATGATACTCAAAAGTTGTATTTAGATGGGGAACATCTTGATGGATAATCAGAGGCGTTTTCTTCTTCAAGCAATGTAATTAACGGCCAAGAAAGCCGGAAGTGTACGATCCCTACCAAAATTAATAAAACCTCTTCTTGCATGAGGGAAATTTGATCTCAATTTATTTAATGTGTGTGATCCTCTTTTCCATGCATGCGAAATTTGTTCCGAACAATGATCCTCGCAGGTACAAGTGGTTGGTTGGCAAACTTATATATCTCACAGTCACTCACCTAGCCATCTCATTTGTTATAGGGGTAGTCAGCCAATTTATGAGCTCACCACGTACCTCTCACTATTACTTCAAATTATCAGGTATTTAAAGGTGCTCCAGGGAAAGGCTTGCTATTCAAGAGACATGGGCATGAGAAGCTGGAAGGATTTTGTGATGTAGATTAGGCAGGGTCACCAGCAGATAAGAGATCCACTATTGGATATTGTACTTTTGTTGGGGGTAACTTAGTGTCATGGCGAAGTAAGAAATATGACATAGCATCCAAGTTAAGTGCAGAAGCAGAATATCGAGCCATGTCACATACGAGTGGAGAGTTTATCTGGTTTCGCTCCCTCCTATATGAGATTGGTTTCTTTTCATCATCCCCAGCTCAGCTTTTGTGACAATAAGGCTGCTATTCACATTGCTACCAATCTTGTCTTTCATGAGAGAATCAACCACATAGAGGTGGACTGCCATTTCATACGTCAGAGACTACAAAAGGGCGAGATATCCCTTACCTTCACTCGATCTGTGGATTAGCTAGCTGATGCGTTTACTAAGTCATTGAGTAAAGCAAAGCTAAACGATATTTGTAACAAGCTAGGAATGTATGATATATACATTCCAGCTTGAGGGGTGGGTGGGTGTTAGAAGTGTTGTGGACACCGATCGAGGACGAGTGCCGAGGGACGCGAGATCCCTCCTGCAATCCTCTAAGATCTCCACAAAGTGAAGGAGAGCTCTGCCAAGGAACTCTCGAAACGGATGCCACCCTCACAGCATAGCATGAGTGGCGATACAAAACGAATGAGATACATCCTGATCAGGAGCCAGGGCTCGAAACCAAGATGTACCTAAAAATAACTCAGAGTCGCCATCCATGGACACGCCATGGAACCAAAACAAATGCTCTGTTTGCAATGGATAACCAGAGATACAGAAGGTCCGTGCCTGATGACGAATGGAGAAGGTCCGAAGAGCGCCCCAAATTCGCCTGAGTGCGAACACTTGGTCTCTTATGCCATTTATTATTAACCTCGAAGAGTTTCAAGCGAAAATCATGTGAAATGGGAACACGCATCTCCGAGAAAACGTCTATCTAATCATGCATGTCTCGGAGATGAAAATAAGCACACACAAGATAACCGAAATAAATGCCACCTAATGATAACTAGATTATGAGTGACATACTTAACTGGTGTCTAAGTTCTGATGTGCAAACACATGCAAGCTATAACTAAAGGTATAAGGTCAGTACAAGAAAGTAAGAAAACACAACAAAATATACAATATAACAACACCACAAATCCTAAGACTCTAAAACGATTTAGCCCGAGTCCTCGGATGGTCTGATATTCATCCAAAGAAGCCTACGTATCCCCGCCTCCACGAGAATCAAGGCAACGTAGTTCTTCGCACCTATTCTAAGCTAGGATGCCTAAGACACCTAGACCTCTATCTTAGACTCGATCTAAAAGACCGGACTAATTATTAAAGCTTCTTGAACGATTATTTAAATTCCAGTGGATTGTAGATTTTAGGACACCCTATATGCCATAACTAAATGTAGGTTAGCCCTAAGCTAATGCAGGTGGTTCCTACAACCTATGTGTAACTAGGCTGTGTGCCCTAAGGAAAACAATAGGATTGCTAACGTATCCAAGACCTAGTCATCAGTCGGCGATGTGAATCGCCAACTAACCGGACGGAGGCACTCCTAGCTAGGACAAACCCCTAACTCTAAAACAAACACAAACAAGCACACAACAAATCAAAGACGAACTCCTAACTCTAAAACTCTCTATCTAGGACAAACTCCTAACTCTAGAGAAAGATTTTTGTTAAAAACAAGGTTTTAAAGTTGAAGGGTTAAAGCATTTTTATTTACAAAGTTTGGCTGGACTTGGGATGAAGATCCCAAGCTGCACTACGTACCTCGTGGAAGAGGATCAAGCCAACGTAGTTCGAAACGAACTCTCAAACTACGCTTCTAAAAGAAACACTCAACACTTTAGATTTTTTTAAAGGTTTTTTATGTTTTTCAAATATTTTTGATATTTTTAAAGTTTTCAAATGTTTTTTTTAGTTTCGAATTTCTGATTTTTTTTGGATTTTAAAGCTTTTCCAATGCTCTAAACCTTTAAATGTTTTCAATCTTAAAGGGAACACGCAAGAACAACCACAAACTAGGGCAAAGCCCTAGATCTAAAGGGGAAACCCCAAATAAGCAACTAGCGTCTCAAAGAGATAGACCACAACAAGAAAGATAGCGTCCCAAGAACAGAGAAAACGATCTAAGATCCCAAGCAGGAAAGGCTCCAATAAGACTGAGTTAGTCTTGAATCAAAGTGAAGAAAAAGGTTATCAAGTAAACTCAGATTTCCATTCAGTTATTATAAAAATAAATCAAGTGGTAAGCAAAGAAGAATTTTCAATTAAAAAATGCACAACCTATAGCAATCATAAAATGATAAACAACATAAATTAGTCCAGACCAGCCGCTGGATAGCCTAATAAAGCAAAAACAATATCAAACACTTCTATGCCCAACCACAAACACCACCCCAATATGGGGATGAAATCAGATGATGCTAAAGTAATCATCTGATATCATAATACACAAGATAATATTTCTAATCCCACCTTGAAATCAGACAGTACTCACGTCGATAATATCGAATAGAGTAGTCATCTGATCTCCTTCTTTCCTAAAACAATTTATTTAAATAAAATTAAACAAATATGATAAGCTTCAAGATAATCTCACCTGAACAGTCCATTCATTATTGTCTTCACAACCTAACTCAATGCTTAAGATAAGAAGAGTATTAGAAATATCAAAAGATTATGATAATCCCAATTAGTAAAAATTTCAGTGCATACAGTGGACGTCAACTTGTGCAGATCCAAGTGCAAAGCGGTGAGCCACAAAACATAAAGACGGGCTCCAAGTAACCTTATCATTGCCCTGAGAAGGGTTCTAACTGGCTAAACACTCCAAGAGGAGAGAATCCCTTAACCTGCAAAAACTCTAAGGCAGGAAGGGAAGAGGCTGGCTCAAGAAACGTTCCATCGTTGCCAAACCTAAGAGAGGTGTTCCCAAAATCGATGAAATCCCGAAACTCGAAAAGGATCCCGATGAACGCGCAAAGAATAGTCCCGAAAAAGAAAGAAAACCCCTCAAACCCTGTGAAGACTCTAAGATGGGGAAAATGATAGGAAGGGCAAGGGGCTGGCTCAAGAAACATTCCGTCATCGCCTAAACTCGAGAGAAACGTTCTAAGAAATCGATGGAATCCCTTGATCAATGAAACCTGAAAACGCACAAAGAATGATCCTAAAGAACTGAGGTAGATTGAAAAAGACAAGGATGATCCTAAAGATCCTAAGAAACCATGAATCCGAGGAGATTACAAGAACCTTATAATAACCCCAAACACCGAGGCAAGGCCTGAAAGAGAGTCGAAGAGGAAAAGGCGAGGGGCTTGCCGCCTTGATTGACTCGTTCCATAGGAAATGAATTCAACTCGACTAAGAGGGATCAACTATCCCGATCGGCCTGTTCTACAAGGAATGAATTCTGCTAGAGTAGGATGAAAAGATGATCCGAGCCCATACATGCACCTGTTAATCAAATGCGACCAATGAATTTTTGTATAGCCCCTACACAAACAGAATTTCCTGATTTTCCAATGACCTACCATTAAACATGCTCTCACTAAGATGATGGGCACCTGCTTTAGCAACCAAGGAACTAAAATCTTATGCATTCCAATGATCAAAGAGCACAAAACCAAATATAGAATTTGAGGAACAGATTGTAATCCTCTGATTTTTTCTAAATTCGGAATGCTAAGAATAAATATCAAAAGAACAAAATTGTCCAAAACATTTTTCAGATGCTAGCATTCATTTTTATTTTTTTTAGAATTTCAGAGAATATGACAATGCTAACAACAGACCTCAAAGATACCTACACAATCAACTTGATCAAAGAAAAAATGTTATTTATCAAGAGAAAATGATAGTAAAGAGATTCAGCAATTTCTTTCTGATCGAGAATCCTTCAATTCAGCACAAAACAGTGAAAATTATGGCATCATCATAGAAGCAACAACTTGCATACTCAAACATCATAGATAATGAATAAGGCACAAGGATTTAAGAGAAGTATCCACACTTACAGTGAATTAAACTATTGGACAGCAAATCCCCGATCCCTTAGAAAATTCGCGAGCAATGGCGGGATTCCCGACAAAGATCAAGGAAGATGGCGGTACTAGCCGGCGGCAATGGGGAGACCGCAGATCGGATTCCGGCCGGAAATGGGGTTAGAGGAAATGAAGTGGGTTTGGGGTGCGGCTGAAATTGGTGATGGCTGGGGTGGTGATGTGGTGGCAATTGGGGGTGAGGGTGAAAATGGAGGTTGAAATTGAATGGGATTAGTGGCGGCTGATGTGGGTTTGGGCAAAATGGAGATGTGTTTGACGATGGTGGATGTGGGGTAGAGGAGAATGAAGACGATGATGATGGTGGCTTGGATGATGGCGAAAATATATATGAAGAAAAGGAAGAACGTGGTCGCGGCCGATCGGAGTTCTGGCAGATCTGGTAAACCCTTCTCTCTGTTTTTTTCCAGAAATGGGTTTTGGGTTTGATGGTGGCGGTGAAATGGGTTTTTTGGGGTTTCGGATTTCCAATTGGGGGTGGAGTCTCGAACGGTCGGAGAAGATGATGGAGGTGGCTCTTAGAAAAAGGGGGTTCGGTGGAGAAGGAATGGCAGAGATGAGAATGGGTTTTGGAGATGGTTTTG
This sequence comes from Tasmannia lanceolata, assembly GCF_043159265.1. Classification (NCBI taxonomy): domain Eukaryota; kingdom Viridiplantae; phylum Streptophyta; class Magnoliopsida; order Canellales; family Winteraceae; genus Tasmannia; species Tasmannia lanceolata. The sequence continues at coordinate 7,414,096 of NW_027518697.1, read as the reverse complement.
GAAGTGGCTGTGGTAGTGGTGGAGGGTAGCGGTGGTGGTGGAGATGGAAGGAGTGGGTTTGGGTCGGATTTAATGGCGGTCGGAGGGAGATGGCTGAGAGAGGGGGGTTGATGGAGGCGGTGGCCGGCCGGCCGGAGTTGCAGAGATGAAAATGGGGGTTGGTTTTGGAGATGAGAGGCAAGGATGGAGATGAGAGGTGGATGATGGAGGTTGCCGGAATTAATGGGGGAGGGTTTAGGAGAAGATTGTGGTGGGTGAAAGAGGCAGCAATGGCCGGTGGGTGGCTTGCCGGAGAAGGTGGCTGTGAGGAGAAGGTGGTGGTTGCTAGGGAGGATGGGGAGATGATGATGAAGATGGGGACGAGGCTGTGAAGATGGCGGCTCCTCCCCTTTTCTCTCCCTCTCTGCTTTCTGCTTCACGAAAAAAAAAATCGAGATCCTCTCTCTAACCCTAATTCGTTTGGGGCTTTATAAAGTGAAGAAAAAAATGTAAATTCGACCCCCCCCCCAATTGCTTACTGGACCACCCCATGCAGTGTATTTGAGGCTAATCCTTTGCTCCATGGGGGGGCCTCGGGTAAGATGAATCTAAGCAAAACTAAAAAAGTATTCGACCCCTCCTTTTCCAGGACAGCCCCCCTATTGCATGGTGACTACTCTCTTGCCGGATAGGTGATTAGATGGTAATGGCACCCTTCTTTTCCGTAATATGAAGCTAATACTAATGGCACAACCTCGGCTTGTCCTTTTGATTACCATGCTTCGCCCGATCCACTTGAAACCTTGCTGAGGCCTACATAGGATCTGGAACTACCCTATAACTGATTTTGGGACACAGATTCAATTGTTTTAAGGAGATTTGTTCAAACAGGTTTATTTGAGGTTCGGTCAAAATGGGGTGTCTACAGATGCCCCTCTTTGGCAGAGTGTGCTTGTCACACGAATGGCAAAGCTGAACAGACAACACATTTTGGCCGGCCCGAAAACAAAGCAAATTTTTAAGTTTTGACTAAAAAGATATTCACAAAGGTAAAATAACAAACTAACACTACGAGTCTCAAAGACTGAAAGCAAAGGGGAGATAACATCTCTCCGACTCTTGACTCGGCAAACATTACATCTCAATGAGATGGCCTCTCTTGAAACTCTTAACTCGACAATACACATCATATTGGTGAAACTACTTTTCACCTCAAGCAATCAAAACAATGGGGAAACTGCTTTCAAACAAGCATTCTAAATGAAAAGAAACTACCTTTCTCTCGAACAAACAAAATCAAAAGGAAACTACTTTTCCGACAAACATAAAAAACACGAGAAACTACTTTTCTCCAAAAACTCTATCCAATGAGAAACTACTTTTCTCTCCAAAACTCTGCCTTTGAGAAACTACTTTTCTCTTCCAAAATCTTCAAATAATTGAGAAACTACTTTTCTCTCCAAAAACTTCAAATAACTGAGAAACTACTTTTCTCCTCAAAACTCTATTTTCGAGAAACTACTTTTCTCTTCAAAAACCTCAAATAATTGAGAAACTACCTTTCTCTTCTAAAAATCTTCAAATAATCGAGAAACTACTTTTCTCTTCAAAACCTTCCAATCAAAGGGGAAACTACTTCTCGCCCAATCTCAAAATGAACGGTGAAACTACTTTTCACCCAATCTTCCAAACAACGGGGAAACTACTTCTCGCCCGATCTTAAAATCCACGGGGAAACTACTTCTCGCCCGATCTTCCAAACAACGGGGAAACTACTTCTCGCCCGATCTTCAAATCCACGGGGAAACTACTTCTCGCCCGATCTTCCAAATAACGGGGAAACTACTTCTCGCCCGAACTTCAAATCCACGGGGAAACTACTTCTCGCCCGATCTTCCAAACAACGGGGAAACTACTTCTCGCCCGATTTTCAAATCCACGGGGAAACTACTTCTCGCCCGATCTTCCAAATAACGGGGAAACTACTTCTCGCCCGAACTTCAATCAACGGGGAAACTACTTTTCGCCCAATCTTCCAAACAACGGGGAAACTACTTCTCGCCCAAACTTTCAATCAACGGGGAAACTACTTTTTGCCCAAACTTTCAAATCATGGGGAAACTACTTCTCGCCCAAACAAAAAAAAAACAGGCCACTACTTGGCACCTCACCAAACAAAAAATAAACATGCCACTACTTGGCACCTCACCAAACATCAAAAGATTTCATTTTTTTTCTGAAAAAAAAATGCCCCTTGTTTGGGTTTAACAAAGAAAAAGATTTTTTTAGGCCCAAAGGGCTTGCAAACATGATTGATGGGTTTATCGATATTATATCGAGTTCAATGATAGCATAGCTATCTCCTGCCGAGAATAAATGGGAGTGCATGATCATTGCTGAAGACCAGACTCGAAAAACTTGATGGAATTTTTGAGTATTGACACTTTTAAAGAGAGGAAACGCATTCTGCTAAGATTTGAAGATTGCAAAAGTGAATTCTAGACTCCGTTGAGTACTAGATTTTCTGAAACATTGACTCTTTCAAAGAATGAGTTCAATTTCTGAATTTGATTCAAAAGAGCGTTCAAGCTTCTCTTGCTTCTATTTGCTGAAAATATTTATCTAAATTATCTTGTATTTGATATCTTTTATGACGCGAGTCATAAAAGATGCCCCTAGTATGATGTACTTCCATGACAGGATTCATAAGAGAGTAAAACCAGGATAGGTAAGAAAAGTTTAAGCTTGCATGTGCTCTTTCTTTGGTATATGGGTAAAAGGATATCCACAATGGATGAGTCTGAGAATTTTTTTCTTTCATTGCTCACTACTTGAGGCTTTGATGTCTCTGGCAAGTTTGAACAAAATGTCTCTTGCCCTTTCCTTGATTTCTAAACCAGGATCTACTCTGAATTTTTTTTTTTCGCATTTCAGAAGGTGTACTCTCGCTCTTCCAGTGCCAAACACTTCGGACATTGAGAGAGAAAATGATAAAAATAAGAAAAAGACTTCTAAAGACTCAAACGAAGAAGACTCAAATTACTCAAGGGACTTGACTTACTTTTGATTCACCCTTAGATAAAATGTGTTATCTTATTATGGTAAGGCTAGCCACTCTTAGAGTGCTCTCGAAAATCATGTCATGAGGCTCTAGTTTCCTCCATCGGGACATCCGTCATAGTTATTACCCCCTTTGGGTTGCTCGGTTTTAATGCCCCTAGTTTAGAAAGGTATCAAAGTAAATCTTATCGACACTACTCGGATTCCGGGATCCTGCCCTGTGCAGAGGTTGTTTCTCCGTCTCCCTGATTTCTCTCTTCAAAAGAAGTCACAACTTATGCCTTCCAATTTTCGGTCTAAAAGACCACTTGTCTCAACTTTTGCTTGTTTCACCAGAAAAACTTTCTAGGAAGGCTTGGGATCAAAAGGGTGGGATATTTAAAGTTCAAACGATTTGGACCGAATCTGGTCTAGCCAGACTACCTACGTACCCCAAAAATGGAGGATCAGATCCGCGTAGTTCGCTTTGGGATTTTTCAAAGAATGGTTTAGCATTTAGCTTCAAATTTTGAAAGGAATTTTATTCCAAGGTTTGACCGAACCTGAATTAATCAAGTTGCCTACGTACCCCTGAAGAGTTGGGGATCAGGTCCGACGTAGTTCGGGCGCATAAATGCCCCGGGTTTATAATGTGTTTGAAAAGAAATTGTTTAATTTTGCTGTTAGCCCAAAGGGTTTATAGAAGAATTTTTAAACGTTGGGATTTTGGCCATAAAAGTTCAGACGTCCAAGGATGGCCTCCTGATGTATTTGATGTACAAGCTCTTTTGCTTAAGATTCAAAGACTTAAAATTTTTTTCTAGGAGTCTGACGGCATGTCAGGCAAAACTGCAACCATTGTGCTCCACTCCCATCTCGAAGATCTTGAATTTATGCTTTAAGGTTCCACAACTCCTTGTCTCTCTTTTTTTTTTTTTTTAGGAAGACTTAAATTTATCATACAACTTCCTTGCCTGAAAGTCTTCTCTCAATATCTCATCAGCTCCACAGGATGCCTGATGCTCATCTCCTTAAAATTTTATTCTTCAACTGGATGTCTAAAGCCGATGAAGTCTTGCTTTGCTCAACGACAGGGCATTCCCTTGGTTTATCCTTATAGGATCAAGCAAGACTACCTCAAACCCCTCTAAACAGGTTTATCAATTCTTTGCGTTCCTCGGGAGATAAAGTTTGCCATTCCATCTTTCTCGAGTTTCGAATTTCGATACCACTATCAATGGCTTCGATTTCTTCTTCAAGTGGCTACGCTCGACGCTCTTCCTCTCGTTTGACTATCTTTCAGATCTCGAGGTGAATTTCGTCTGCATTCTCATCCGAGAAGGGAGCATCTTTAGTTGTTTTAAACATTAAATCCAAGAGTGAATCAAAACATTGAAGATGCAGAACCAAATGCTATATTGAATTGAAAACTTTGAAGTACATAGATGACTCACAGACATGCCTCTATGAGCTCTTCATCGGTTCTGATAAAAAACAAAACACTGACTCTATATAAGAAAGACTGACACACATGACAATTCTTTTTTTTTCTTTGACATTGACACTACACGACTCACCAACTTTCAAAAACTTAACAAAATACAAATCTTGAAACAAGATACTTGACATATGACTCTTGAAACATAACAGTTGAACATAGGCAAGGAATTGGCACTGAAGATCACAAGTAGCACGCCTTCCTCCATGATAATGCTGGCTAAGGAGTTCGACCCTGGTTCAGAAACCTTAGAAAGGGTGGTCCTCTGAAGTCCTGTTGACTTGGCCCAAATTGTCTTTGAAAACCGGCTGATGACATCACCTTCTCTGCCTGAACATTCTCAAGATATTCAAACTCTGACATTTTTTCTTTTCCCTTCAACTTATTCTCTGGCTCTGGAGTGACATAAGTGACGGGATCTCTGCGAGGTTGAATTGTTCTTTCAAGTGTCTGATTCGCAAAAGCATAGATTTCAGCAAGAGCAGAAAAGTCTTTCTCTATCCGGTTCTGGATTGCATGCTTCAAAGCTAAACAATTCTCTGTCAGGTGACCTGGGCCTCTATGATACTCACAGTATTGATCCATCCTCCAATTGTTGGGGAATGGTTCAGGCACAGGTTTAATATCTGGAAGTCTCAAACAACCTTCACTGACCCATTTCTTCATGATGGCTATAAGAGAACAAGGCATTTGAGTGAATTCTCTTTCCCATTTCTGACCCATCTTTTCTTCCTCTACCACTGGCTTCTTTAAAGGTTGGCGAGAAGGTTCAACATTCTTAACCTCTCTAGGAGCAATGAGAGGCTTCTTAAGAGGTTGGCGAGAAGGTCCAACGCTTTTAACTTCCTTTGGAGCAATGTAAGGCTTTTCCCCATTATGCAAATCAACATATCTATCAAGGATTAAACTCTGAACAGAGGCCTCTTCTGTCATAGTACCCATATCAACAAGCTGCTTCGGAACAGAGTCACATCTAATGGACAAGTGCTGCATCTGAATTTTCATCTCCCTCACCTCTTCAGTTAGCATAGCCATCTGACCAAAGAGCTTGACCATCCAGTTTTCCATTCTGACAAGTGTAGTCTTCTCAACAGATTTTTTTACAGATCGGGTGTTTGATGGGACAAGTTGGGTCTCAGAAATAGGGTGAATGAGAGATGCAGGATCCAAGATTGCTCCTTCAGTAGAAATGACATTTATCGAAGCTAGCGGCGAGACATCATGAGCATCGAAAGGCTCTTCAATAGTGAGCTTGTCTCCATCGATCATATATTGCACTTTATGCTTCAGAGTATAACATTTATCAGTCGTATGACCCGAGCCACGATGATATGCACAAAATAAATCCTTTCTCCAATTCTTAGGCAGAGGATTAGGTAGGACCCTTTGTTCAGGCAATTCAATCTTGTTGTCCTTGATCAATCTCCTGAGAATGTAGGATAACGAGCAAGGAAGCGGAGTAAATTTTCTTGTTTTCTTTTCTGCTGATTCTTCCCCTTCCAATACTGTTTTGACTAGAGTCCTAACAGAATTGACATTATGCACCTCATTTGGCTCGACCATAGGTCTTTTCCCCTCTTTGATATCAGATAAAGTCTTGGACCTCAGGCCTTTTACCAAAGCATCTTCAATTTGAGTTCCCGTCTTTATCAGATGATCAAAACTTGGGTAGTGCTGAGGTGCCATGAAATGAAAATATTCGGAGGATAGGCTCTTTACTACCAGCTTGATTTGATCTGCCTCTGAGAGTGCTTGACTCAATTGCGCTAACTTTCTTTTCCATCGCCGGATAAAAGAGGTAAAGGTCTCCTGCGGCCCTTGTTTCAACTGCTTCAAGTCCCTCTTCATAACCTCTATCCCGTCCTCCATCGAAAATTGTTCGACCAGTTTGTTTGCTATGGCCTCCATAGTTCTGACTTCTTCTGGTTTCAGGCGTAAGAACCACTGTTTTGCGATTCCCACAAGGGACACAGGGAATAGCTGTGCCATCTGCTCGGGGTTGAGTCCATGTTGTTGGGAAAGCTTTATGAACCATCCTACATGACCCTGAGGACACCCAGTTCCATCATATTTATCATAGTTAGGGGTTTTGAATTTGGGTGGCAGAATAGCCTCAGGAGGTATCATAAACTCAGAAATGTCAAACTTCTTTGGCCCCTGAACTTTCATATTCTCTACATCTTGAGCCAACCTTCTGAACTTATCGTACATCTCCTTCTCTAACTTGTCATACATCTCCTTCTCTTTACTGACCACAGGTACACCATATTCCTCAGCATATTGCTCATCTTCTAAATTGACTTCAAATGGCGAAACAGTTGGTCTGTTCGAATTTGGAGACGCAACTCGAGGAGATTGGGGTATTGGCTCTCTAGAATTGGGGGCCTTGTCAGTATTCTGAATTTTCATATGGGTCATCTCTTCCTTCATGCTCGCCATGTCGCGAGTGAGATTTTTCAGCATCTCCTGAATGGCTATCATAGGATCAACTGGGTCAGCCATTGGATGAACCTCTGGTAATTCAGACAACTCAGACAAAGAGAGCAAAGGTATTCTTGATGTAATGGGAGGATTAACTAAGTCTAGATACCAAAGATGGTCTAGACCAAGCAGGTTTTGCTTAGTTATCTCTTTTGAGGGTGATAGCGACAATTGCTCACCTTAAGAATCCTAAAATTGAGGTTAAAACACTAAGTTAAATAGATGATAACGGAGATAAAATATCTTGTACAAATAGAGACAAAAACAGTCCTGAACATGTTTGAATTACAAAATAGGGAAGTCAACCTACGAAGGTCAAAGAAAGGTATGCATTGACAACATGACCTACACCAACAGGATCTCAAGGAATCTTCAATTTATCTCTTTAAGTCTTTTTGGGATATGACTGCTCTCTTTTGGGGTATGAAAAAGTTAAGAATGATAACACCCCTCATCTAAATGAGTTTAGACCTCAGCAACAATCATGCACTCGTGACAGATAGGCGAGATTTAGCTAATCCATCAATGATCATGATATAATAAAGGTAAATCCATGATGGAAAATATGAATCAATTATATGCACAAAAGATCAAAAAAAAGATTATGACCAAAGTCAAGAATCTGATGATAATCCACAAATGGATAAATAGGAATAAACAAAAAGATCACGATACAACAAACTCATGGTCTATCCCTGACTTTGAAGAATAGTAGTCATGTTCAAAATGTTCCAGGTAAAATCCGGCAGCATAACAGCTATACAAGAAGGTCGACGTAAGGTAAACTCATGGTTTAACTAACTCTAAAGGATAGCCGTCATGCTCAAAATATTCTGCGAAAAAATCGGCAGCATAACGACTAGACAAGAAAGTCGAGGTAAGGTAAACTCATGGTTCTCCTAACTCTATGAAATAGCGGTCATGCTAAAAACAAATGCTCTGGATAAAATCCGGCAGCATAACGGCTATACAGGGGATCCCCACGGCTCAACAAAAGGGTATATGAATAAAAAAAAATAGAACAGGACTCCTAGCAAAAATATTGATGCTCAAATAACAGTGGCAGGAAAAGCTCACGACCAATAAACAACTCCTGACTACCGAAAAGAGTTAATCAAAAGAAGGACTAACCATAGATGGGAACATGTAACAACGGGTTAGATCCTATGAACAACAGATCGAAGGACAGATCATGGCCAAGGTAATGGCAAGCAAAAGCCACTGACTAGATCTAGATCTGAACAGAGAATGGATATAACCAATTGAAATGAATAAGGAACTCTAACTAAGAGGAGAACCCTATTACACATAATCAGTATATATATATATATAAATATATATATACACACACACACACATACACACAAATCCTAACCAGGGGCACCAGCTCAAATCTAATCTAACGGAGTCAAGAAAATCTCGCCTCAAGACAGACTGATGAGTGTACTAGGACCGTGTTGTAGCCATATAAAATGAGCTACCCTAGTCTACAAATGGGACAAGGCTCCTAACTCTAGGCTCCACATGTGTGAGCAACACATGTTCGACCCCATATGAATGCAAAATATACATATATAAACACGGGTACTTCCTAGTTGGATTTCACTAAGTCAGTACGTACATACATAATATATAAAACAAAGTAGGGCTCCGGACTCAATCTAATGGGTACTATGCGTATGAACCATACTTAATATGTATAACTCAAGTGCACCGAGTGTTATACATAGTATGCTTCATTGCTCATCGGCTGCTGTAAACACAAGTGCACCGAGTGTTTACGGCTACAGCGCTGGCGCATAGCTTGGAAATAGATTCAACAGTACCATCAGGGTGTAATGACATCCCAGTCGGGCACGCATTAAATCTATCCCGTGGAGCCAATAATAAAAAATAATGAAAAATAATGAAAGAAATAACAAATATGATAATGCATGATGTGTAGTGTGTGAATCCCTTGTTTTAATTACGCACCTGTCTGGTGCCCCTGGATTCTAACGATAGAATTCCCATTTAAAATGATTTTAGCTCAAATTTCTCCGAAATTAGTAAAAATGGCATTTTTATAGAGTTAGGCAATGTTTTAAGAACTCCCCAGCAGAGTCGCCAGCCTGTGGACACCGATCCGAGGACGAGTGCCGAGGGACGCGAGATCCCTCCTGCAATCCTCTAAGATCTCCACAAAGTGAAGGAGAGCTCTGCCAAGGAACTCTCGAAACGGATGCCACCCTCACAGCATAGCATGAGTGGCGATACAAAACGAATGAGATACATCCTGATCAGGAGCCAGGGCTCGAAACCAAGATGTACCTAAAAATAACTCAGAGTCGCCATCCATGGACACGCCATGGAACCAAAACAAATGCTCTGTTTGCAATGGATAACCAGAGATACAGAAGGTCCGTGCCTGATGACGAATGGAGAAGGTCCGAAGAGCGCCCCCAATTCGCCCGAGTGCGAACACTTGGTCTTTTATGCCATTTATTATTAACCTCGAAGAGTTTCAAGCGAAAATCATGTAAAATGGGAACACGCATCTCCGAGAAAACGTCTATCTAATCATGCATGTCTCGGAGATGAAAATAAGCACACACAAGAGAACCGAAATAAATGCCACCTAATGATAACTAGATTATGAGTGACATACTTAACTGGTGTCTAAGTTCTGATGTGCAAACACATGGAAGCTATAACTAAAGGTATAAGGTCAGTACAAGAAAGTAAGAAAACACAACAAAATATACAATATAACAACACCACAAATCCTAAGACTCTAAAACGATTTAGCCCGAGTCCTCGGATGGTCTGATATTCATCCAAAGAAGCCTACGTATCCCCGCTTCCACGAGAATCAAGGCAACGTAGTTCTTCACACCTATTCTAAGCTAGGATGCCTAAGACACCTAGACCTCTATCTTAGACTCGATCTAAAAGACCGGACTAATTATTAAAGCTTCTTGAACGATTATTTAAATTCCAGTGGATTGTAGATTTTAGGACACCCTATATGCCCTAACTAAATGCAGGTTAGCCCTAAGCTAATGCAGGTGGTTCCTACAACCTATGTGTAACTAGGCTGTGTGCCCTAAGGAAAACAATATGATTGCTAACGTATCCAAGACCTAGTCATCAGTCGGCGATGTGAATCGCCAACTAACCGGACGGAGGCACTCCTAGCTAGGACAAACCCCTAACTCTAAAACAAACACAAACAAGCACACAACAAATCAAAGACGAACTCCTAACTCTAAAACTCTCTATCTAGGACAAACTCCTAACTCTAGAGAAAGATTTTTGTTAAAAACAAGGTTTTAAAGTTGAAGGGTTAAAGCATTTTTATTTACAAAGTTTGGCTGCACTTGGGATGAAGATCCCAAGCTGCACTACGTACCTCGTAGAAGAGGATCAAGCCAACGTAGTTCGAAACGAACTCTCAAACTACGCTTCTAAAAGAAACACTCAACACTTTAGATTTTTTTAAAGGTTTTTTATGTTTTTCAAATATTTTTGATATTTTTAAAGTTTTCAAATGTTTTTTTTAGTTTCGAATTTCTGATTTTTTTTTAGATTTTAAAGCTTTTCCAATGCTCTAAACCTTTAAATGTTTTCAATCTTAAAGGGAACACGGAAGAACAACCACAAACAAGGGCAAAGCCCTAGATCTAAAGGGGAAACCCCAAATAAGCAACTAGCGTCTCAAAGAGACAGACCACAACAAGAAAGATAGCGTCCCAAGAACAGAGAAAATGATCTAAGATCCCAAGCAGGGAAGGCTCCAATAAGACTGAGTTAGTCTTGAATCAAAGTGAAGAAAAAGGTTATCAAGTAAACTCAGATTTCCATTCAGTTATTATAAAAATAAATCAAGTGGTAAGCAAAGAAGAATTTTCAATTAAAAAATGCACAACCTATAGCAATCATAAAATGATAAACAACATAAATTAGTCCAGACCACCCGCTGGATAGCCTAATAAAGCAAAAACAATATCAAACACTTCTATGCCCAACCACAAACACCACCCCAATATGGGGATGAAATCAGATGATACTAAAGTAATCATCTGATATCATAATACACAAGATAATATTTCTAATCCCGCCTTGAAATCAGACAGTACTCATGTCGATAATATCGAATAGAGTAGTCATCTGATCTCCTTCTTTCCTAAAACAATTTATTTAAATAAAATTAAACAAATATGATAAGCTTCAAGATAATCTCACCTGAACAGTCCATTCATTATTGTCTTCACAACCTAACTCAATGCTTAAGATAAGAAGAGTATTAGAAATATCAAAAGATTATGATAATCCCAATTAGTAAAAATTTCAGTGCATACAGTGGACGTCAACTTGTGCAGATCCAAGTGCAAAGCGGTGAGCCACAAAACATAAAGACGGGCTCCAAGTAACCTTATCATTGCCCTGAGAAGGGTTCTAACTGGCTAAACACTCCAAGAGGAGAGAATCCCTTAACCTGCGAAAACTCTAAGGCAGGAAGGGAAGAGGCTGGCTCAAGAAACGTTCCATCGTTGCCAAACCTAAGAGAGGTGTTCCCAAAATCGATGAAATCCCGAAACTCGAAAAGGATCCCGATGAACGCGCAAAGAATAGTCCCGAAAAAGAAAGAAAACCCCTCAAACCCTGTGAAGACTCTAAGATGGGGAAAATGATAGGAAGGGCAAGGGGCTGGCTCAAGAAACATTCCGTCATCGCCTAAACTCGAGAGAAACGTTCTAAGAAATCGATGGAATCCCTTGATCAATGAAACCTGAAAACGCACAAAGAATGATCCTAAAGAACTGAGGTAGATTGAAAAAGACAAGGATGATCCTAAAGATCCTAAGAAACCATGAATCCGAGGAGATTACAAGAACCTTATAATAACCCCAAACACCGAGGCAAGGCCTGAAAGAGAGTCGAAGAGGAAAAGGCGAGGGGCTTGCCGCCTTGATTGACTCGTTCCATAGGAAACGAATTCAACTCGACTAAGAGGGATCAACTATCCCGATCGGCCTGTTCTACAAGGAATGAATTCTGCTAGAGTAGGATGAAAAGATGATCCGAGCCCATACATGCACCTGTTAATCAAATGCGACCAATGAATTTTTGTATAGCCCCTACACAAACAGAATTTCCTGATTTTCCAATGACCTACCATTAAACATGCTCTCACTAAGATGATGGGCACCTGCTTTAGCAACCAAGGAACTAAAATCTTATGCATTCCAATGATCAAAGAGCACAAAACCAAATATAGAATTTGAGGAACAGATTGTAATCCTCTGATTTTTTCTAAATTCGGAATGCTAAGAATAAAAATCAAAAGAACAAAATTGTCCAAAACATTTTTCAGATGCTAGCATTCATTTTTATTTTTTTTAGAATTTCAGAGAATATGACAATGCTAACAACAGACCTCAAAGATACCTACACAATCAACTTGATCAAAGAAAAATTGTTATTTATCAAGAGAAAATGATAGTAAAGAGATTCAGCAATTTCTTTCTGATCGAGAATCCTTCAATTCAGCACAAAACAGTGAAAATTATGGCATCATCATAGAAGCAACAACTTGCATACTCAAACATCATAGATAATGAATAAGGCACAAGGATTTAAGAGAAGTATCCACACTTACAGTGAATTAAACTATTGGACAGCAAATCCCTGATCCCTTAGAAAATTCGCGAGCAATGGCGGGATTCCCGACAAAGATCAAGGAAGATGGCGGTACTAGCCGGCGGCAATGGGGAGACCGCAGATCGGATTCCGGCCGGAAATGGGGTTAGAGGAAATGAAGTGGGTTTGGGGTGCGGCTGAAATTGGTGATGGCTGGGGTGGTGATGTGGTGGCAATTGGGGGTGAGGGTGAAAATGGAGGTTGAAATTGAATGGGATTAGTGGCGGCTGATGTGGGTTTGGGCAAAATGGAGATGGATTTGACGATGGTGGATGTGGGGTAGAGGAGAATGAAGACGATGATGATGGTGGCTTGGAAGATGGCGAAAATATATATGAAGAAAAGGAAGAACGTGGTCGCGGCCGATCGGAGTTCTGGCGGATCTGGTAAACCCTTCTCTCTGTTTTTTTCCAGAAATGGGTTTTGGGTTTGATGGTGGCGGTGAAATGGGTTTTTTGGGGTTTCGGATTTCCAATTGGGGGTGGAGTCTCGAACGGTCGGAGAAGATGATGGAGGTGGCTCTTAGAAAAAGGGGGTTCGGTGGAGAAGGAATGGCAGAGATAAGAATGGGTTTTGGAGATGGTTTTGGAAGTGGCTGTGGTAGTGGTGGAGGGTAGCGGTGGTGGTGGAGATGGAAGGAGTGGGTTTGGGTCGGATTTAATGGCGGTCGGAGGGAGATGGCTGAGAGAGGGGGGTTGATGGAGGCGGTGGCCGGCCGGCCGGAGTTGCAGAGATGAAAATGGGGGTTGGTTTTGGAGATGAGAGGCAAGGATGGAGATGAGAGGTGGATGATGGAGGTTGCCGGAATTAATGGGGGAGGGTTTAGGAGAAGATTGTGGTGGGTGAAAGAGGCAGCAATGGCCGGTGGGTGGCTTGCCGGAGAAGGTGGCTGTGAGGAGAAGGTGGTGGTTGCTAGGGAGGATGGGGAGATGATGATGAAGATGGGGACGAGGCTGTGAAGATGGCGGCTCCTCCCCTTTTCTCTCCCTCTCTGCTTTCTGCTTCACGAAAAAAAAAAATCGAGATCCTCTCTCTAACCCTAATTCGTTTGGGGCTTTATAAAGTGAAGAAAAAAATGTAAATTCGACCCCCCCCAATTGCTTACTGGACCACCCCATGCAGTGTATTTGAGGCTAATCCTTTGCTCCATGGGGGGCCTCGGGTAAGATGAATCTAAGCAAAACTAAAAAAGTATTCGACCCCTCCTTTTCCAGGACAGCCCCCCTATTGCATGGTGACTACTCTCTTGCCGGATAGGTGATTAGATGGTAATGGCACCCTTCTTTTCCGTAATATGAAGCTAATACTAATGGCACAACCTCGGCTTGTCCTTTTGATTACCATGCTTCGCCCGATCCACTTGAAACCTTGCTGAGGCCTACATAGGATCTGGAACTACCCTATAACTGATTTTGGGACACAGATTCAATTGTTTTAAGGAGATTTGTTCAAACAGGTTTATTTGAGGTTCGGTCAAAATGGGGTGTTTACAAGTGTATATGTGCCTAAGGGCACTATAGTCATTGTACCCTTTTCTTTTTATATATAAATACATAATTGAGGGGAGCACTGCCCAAACTCTCTCATTTTCTTTCTTTCTCCTCCTCTCAACACCATCAAATCCGAATGAGACCTGGAGATGAATGGAAAACCGCGCTCAAAAGGATGGCCTCTATGAATGGTTGGTTATGCCTTTTGGGCTCTCTAATGCTCCTAGTACCTTTATGCATCTTATGAATAATATCTTTAGACCTTATATTGGGAAGTTTGTTGTAGTTTATTTTGATGACATTTTAGTTGTAGTCTCTAAGAACACCTCCAACACCTGCAGGGCCGGGATTACCCAAACTTGATCCATCAAAGTTTAACTTGAGCAAGAGACACTGGAGAGCCTTCCGTTCTTGAATGATTTGAGGGTGCCTTTCAACACTGAAGCACATCTCCTTCCAGCCCTCCCAAAGATCAAAGGCCGAAACAAATCGAAAGCAGAGAAGAATTCTCACCCAGGCTATAGTCAATACTATCACTTTGATAAATAATAAATGAGGAGATTTAGCACTACCATAAAAACCTTTACAATTTCTTTTCTTCCAAAGCACCTACAGTGGCTAAAAGGTACACATTCCAAATCACCTTACCTTTTTTCTTCCAAGGGGCTACTGATCAACCTATCAGAAGATCAGATAGATTGGAAGGAAAAACCCAAGATATACCAAACTTGGATAAGATGCTACTCCAAGCCTCTCTGTCTACTATGCAAGGAAGAAAAATATGGTGTATCGATTCCCCAGCTTCTAGCACAAAGAGTAGTGGTCCACTAGCCACATCCCCTGCTTCCGAAGGAAATTAATTGTATGAATTTGACCATGGCAAGCTACCTATCCGAAACAACAAACTTTAGGAGGAGCTTGGATCCTCCACACTTTAGCCGCAATGGAAGACACAGAACAAGGGAAAAGCTGGTTATAGAATGACTTGACAGAAAACACCCTAGAAGAATCTCAGATCCATACCCTCTTGTCCACCCCAGTCAATTTGATATAGCGCCCTTCTAACATCTCGAGGGACCTAGACACCAATTTCAATTCCCTATCAAAGAAATTCCTTCTAAAGCCCGGCTTCCAAACCATTCTTTCCTCACTTCTCTGGAAACAGTCTTTCACTAGAGCCTCCTTATGCGCCGCCACTTCAAATAAGCTAGGGAAGATTTCTTTTAGAGGTAACGAGGAACACCAACCCTCACACCAAAATCTTACCGTGCGTACTCTCCTCTTTACCTCGCGATAGGCCAGCGAAGAAGGAAAGCCAAACACTTCGGCCTGATGGGAATGAGCAACAACGAAATGATAAGATGAGGTGCCCCGGGCACCCCCCTTGCCCCTTTTCTTTAGTTAGCATTGATTGCTAATCAATTGAGGATTTCTGAATGAAAGATTTGGTGATTTTGTTCAAACTAAGGGAAAGGGAAGGGAAGACCTGAGAATCTCCCGAGTATACTTTGAACACGGTGCGAAGTATTTGGTATTTATGTGCTTCAAATTACATAAATGTTATAAGATCTAATAAAAGGATGCCAGGTGCGAAGTTTTGGTATTGATGTGCTTCAAATTACATTAATAATATAAGATATAATAAAAGGATGCAAAGTAGTTTAAATTCTCAATTTTAGGATAATTCTTTGAAAATTCTCAATAACTTTCAAAATTAGTCATCACAATAATTTACTATTATACAGGTGTGGACCCGCATCCGTCCGATGGTGACTGTGATCCATCTTCAAGGTGAGGGAATGGTCCCTCCGAAAGATTTAAGCACATGGACTGTCCGCTGAATGGACGATCCACATTCTATCATATAAAAGAGTCACCACCTAGAGTTTTGGGATCTAGGACTCGTCAATGGCTCTGAACTCTTAATTAGAATGATCTGCTCACTGGATCTAGGTAAGCAGATTGGTTATGGGGACGGAAGGTGTTAGGCACCGAGCCCGCCTGACCATATATCATAAACTTTTCCTTTTCTTCATTAAGTAATCTTTTTTCGAAATGGAAGCAACATCTATAGAAAGGCACATCAAATCTTGAAAATCATAATAATTTCTAGACATTATAGCAATTTCTATAGAATTGGAAAATTTCTAGATTGCCTTGACCATAGTATTTCGGAATCCTGAAGACTTCTAAGCTCATAGAACAATTAAGATCAAAGACTAGAGCCAAAATACTTACCTGATGACCAATTTTTAGATTTCAAGATACCCAGGTACTTTACTAGAATTCAGCCATGAATTTATCAGAAATCCAAGTGAGATTCAACAAACTATTAAGTCATAGAAGCTTTCAATCGTATAAGGATTCCATGTACCCTCGACATCATCTTCTTTTGCTAAATCTACGGGATCAAACGGCTCGATGTATTGGTTGTTATCTTGCCCTTCAAATTGATCAACTTGTTCCTCATCGATGGCCAAGGTAAGGTGTGGGCAACGAGACAGTATATGACCCTTACCATGGAAGTTTAAGCACTTTGGACCTGATTGGGATTGATGTGAATTAGTAGGCGCGGGTACCATATATCATAAACTTTTCCTTTTCTTCATTAAGTAATCTTTTTTCGAAATGGAAGCAACATCTATAGAAAGGCACATCAAATCTTGAAAATCATAATAATTTCTAGACATTATAGCAATTTCTAAAGAATTGGAAAATTTCTAGATTGCCTTGACCATAGTATTTCGGAATCCTGAAGACTTCTAAGCTCATAGAACAATTAAGATCAAAGACTAGAGCCGAAATACTTACCTGATGACCAATTTTTAGATTTCAAGATACCCAGGAACTTTACTAGAATTCAGCCATGAATATATCAGAAATCCAAGTGAGATTCAACAAACTATTAAGTCATAGAAGCCTTCAATCGTATAAGGATTCCATGTACCCTCGACATCATCTTCTTTTGCTAAATCTACGGGATCAAACGGCTCGATGTATTGGTTGTTATCTTGCCCTTCAAATTGATCAACTTGTTCCTCATCGATGGCCAAGGTAAGGTGTGGGCAACGAGACAGTATATGACCCTTACCATGGAAGTTTAAGCACTTTGGACCTGATTGGGATTGATGTGAATTAGTAGGCACGGGTACCCTATTCTTACTGGTGCTAACTGCCTGACTAGGGTTGTTATTACCTTTGGAGACACTGTTGTTGCTCCTAGAGGCAACTGGACCTGTCTGATTAACTCCACTCATTCATCTTTTGAGATGAATTGAATTAGGGAAATGATATTTCCCCCCCTCTGATGGATAAAATCAATCCCCCCCCCAAAATGTTATTCGTTAAGTTTTAAAGGGGTGAATTTATCCTCAAGCAGTGAACCATTCTCACAGAAACCATTGGGGGGGCGATCATTTCCCAAGTATATTTATAACACTACGAATCTCCTTATGACTTTTTCAATTATTTTGTTGTAGATACATCAAATTTTCAGCATCTCGGTTATCATTGCTAGCCACATTTAGTGTGTTTGTTATAAATTTTGGCTGTGGTTAGAAGCAAGGTTTGAAATTTCGGTTTCGGTTGCAGCCCCAGCTGAAAACGGAAAATTCGGTAAAAAACATATAATTTCGGCTAAAATGTTTAAATTTCGGTCAAAATTTGAAACCATGGTTAGAAGATTCTGACTCACCTAAGATGTTACAGAACCATCACTTAAACAATGATTTCAGTATTTGTCTCATGTTACAGTGAAACTATTCAATGTTGTGGCCTTCCTTTCTTCACACTGACTTACATAGAGTCCCTCTCTTATATCCTAATACTTGCCCTACAGTTTTATAGATGATCTAAATCTCTCTTATATCCTAATACTTGCCCCACAATTCTATAGATGATCTTGTCGAAATGATTTGTGTAGTGGTTCTGTTATTCAACTAGTTTATTTCCATTCCCTTCTACTTTAATGTTTATACAACAGTTAATTATGGAGTACAATGTAACGTAGTTTATTTTCCCAGTCTGGTCTGATGTGGGTCTTTTCGCAGCCAACACTCCACTTCTTCCAAAATAGGATTCTGAAGTGTTCAGTGCTAACCTTGCACGCCTGAGGGACACCATGGAAAATCTTTACTAGTTGTAAATCAGTCAGTTTTAACATGTTTCTAACAATGTCTCTAAAAACTTAATCAATTCACCTGCAAGATATAACTGTTTTATTTCCAGAAACATATACATTACACAATTCTGAAGTACCTATGCGACATAAACTGTAGGACTAAAATCTGGGTCTGTTTCTATTTTGCAGGCAGGACTAAACCAAGGAGTTTGGGGGAAGAAAGCTGATTGGCATGTTTAATTTTCTATATTGTAATGAAGGCAAAGGACAATTATTGTGGGACAGCAGTTGAGGACAGGTAGTGTGTTCCTCTGGGCCCAACTGACCAGGTGCAGCCTTAACAAAATTTTCAGCCCCTTTAGGGTACCCTTTCTGTCCTCCATCTTGGTCATTATGTCTTTGGTTGACTCAATGATCTTTTCAAACTTTTTTTTTTGTTAGGTATCTTTTCAAAGTTCAGTCAATACAATCTCAACTTGGCAATGCGTTCAATAATTTATAGAGGTCAGATGCAGTCAGGGCTTTTTTGAAACTACTTTGTATTTCTTCTACCATGTTCTTATTCATGTTAACATTCTGTCGTTAATAAACAAAGCCAACATTTATCTGATTGATTTTATTTGCCCTGTTCGTTTTGGATTCTGAGAACCGAAACTAATTAGTGGACTCAAAATTAAACGTAAATTTGGGTTAAAAAACTGATTATTGGACTCAAAATTAAACATAAATTTGGGTCCTGTTAGTTTTGGATTCTGAGAACCGATTTAGTCAAACACTGATTAGTGGACTCAAAATTAAACGTAAATTTGGGTACAAAATTGATTAGTGGGCTACAAAATAAACATAAATTTGGGTCCAATAATCAGTTTGGTCTCACAATTGGTTCTCAAAATCCAAAACAAACAGGGCCCAAGTCTTTTCAGAGGAAGCAGAGAAATCAAGGGAAGTCATTTAGGTCTAATGTTAATGTAACAATTTCATTATGTAGAGAATTTGAACATGCCAGAAAGGAAATATATGCAGCATGTGCCATGGGGCCTCTAAAAGGAAGAGGAGTCAATTCAGATTTCAGAATGGCCTTGTGAAATTTGTGGGCTATTTGAAAAGGCCTCTCTGTTGAAGGAGGGAAAGTTGTACATGTGAACCCCCTGGTTAGCATGTGATTCTCTTCTTTTTCTGCTCTGTGGTGGGTGTTCCTGTTTGGCAGACTGGAAGTTTAGATTCTCGAAATCCTAATTGAGGGGTGGAGAGCTTCTGCCAGAATTGATATTTGGATGCTGACTGCTATTACCAGCTTACTGCAAATCCTTTCTTCCTCATTTTTTCCTTTGGATGGAAATATTGTAACTCGGCATTTGGTAAATAAAGAACCTGGGTCTGCCATTATCAAAATACGGCAGTGTGGATATCAGTAAATTTGTTACTTGACCGTGGTTTTAAATTTCGGTTTCGGTATGCGTTTCGGCCCTTACCGAAACTGAAGTTTCAGCCGAAATCCGGTACACTATTAAAAAATAATATTTATTTAGGAAAATGTTATCAGCACTACTGTATTTTGATGAGGGCACTTCTCACTTTATTAAAAGTACGGTACGGCCTGCACCATAGGATGATCCAAACCGTCCATTAGATGGGCCACAGCCTAAATAGGTTGTGCCCCGAAAATTATTTCCATAGGTTAATCGCAACCCTCCGATCTATAAAGGGTTAGGATCAACACTCTAACATTCAGATCGGAGGGTTAGGATCAACCTATGGAAATGATTTTTAGGGCACAACCTATTTAGGCTGTGGCCCATCTAATGGACGGTTTGGATCATCCTGTGGTGAGGGCCATACCATACTTTTAATAAAGTGAGGAGTGCCCTCATCAAAATACAGTGGTGCTGATAACATTTCCCTTTATTTAATACCAAATTTCGGCCAGAATTTTGGGAAAAATTATATAATTAAAAAAATCGAGATTTTTGGGTTGAATTTCCTTAAATTTTGGTCAAAATTTCGGCTCAAATCCGGTACCATTTTGGTTATTGCCAATTTCAGTTTCTGTGCCGGCCGAAATCTGAATTTCAGTCGAAATTTAAAACCATGTATTTTACAACCTGTTATTCTTAAGACAGAGATTTAAAACAGATTTTTCTATATAATTAAGTCTCCATGGACCTTCTACATAGGGGAGTGATAAATCGACCCCCATATATCTTAAATCGACCCCTGCATGTCTATCTCTCTCTCCAGAAAGAGGAGAGAGAGACACAGGGGGTCGATTTTTCACTGCCCAAAATAAATAGTTTGGATCATCGAGCAAGTTGCCCCTACTTGTACTTCTGTTGGCTCATATTTTTCCTTGGAAAAAATATGTGCATCCTGTATGTCAAAGATCATGCCATTCAATCAACTTCCAAATTCATTGTTTTATTAATTTAGAATGTCACGATAACATGTACAGTATATTTAAAAAAATTTCTAGTCTAAACCATGCAATCAATATAGAATTCAAGGAGGACTAAGAACATACTTTGATTGGCCATGGCCGATGATGATCGATTTGGGTAGGATCTTCTATTGCTTCTGTGGATGATTTGATCTCTTTATTTACAGTAAAATAATTGTCTGTGTTCTGCTCACGAAAGAACTCTATCTATTTAATTTACTGCAAATCTTCAAATAGTTAATTTAGGACAACACTAAAATATTCATGTCTAATTACGATAAGATGCACTAATTACCCTTATACCTGTTATTGATTACATTGTCAATAGGTAAATTCAGCAATTTCACACAATCTTACTCTTCAATCCAGATTGTCGATCTTATATCAATGGTTGCCTACATAAGATCTTACATATCCATCATATATAAGAGACCCGGTAAGAAATTATAAGAAATTGCGCAAAAGGCGAAATTCCACATTGGCAACTCAACTCAACTCAACTCAACTAAGCCTTTGTCCCAAACTAGTTGGGGTCGGCTAAGTTATTTGATTAGCGTAAATTTTGGGTGACTAGAGATACATGGTGAACAATCTAAGTCGCCTACTATTTAAATAGTGGGAGTGCTATATTAACTGTACGAAGGAATGTGTCCCCGTCCATGAAAAATAAGTTAATCGTAGATTGAACAATTGAATTGGAAAAATTAGGCCCTGTTCGTTTTGGGTTTTGAGAACTGATTTTTAGTCCACAACTGATTATTGATCTCAAAATCATGTTTAATGTCGAGTCATCAGTTTAGGACTTAAAATCAATTCTGAAAAGGCGTTGGTAGATTTCATTAAAAAAAAAAAAACAAGGATATTTAATTCAAGAAAAATAAAAAAAAAATCGATTGAGAGCAGTTATACCGGTTTAGATTAAGCTAATGGCGTGCATAGTTTACATATCCATTACATGTTTTGATAATTGCACTTACTCATCTTGTTTTTTTATTATTTAAACAGATATCAAAAGTTAGAAGAATGCTAAACTCAGGGGCACCCTTTAAAAAAAGGGCGCGCCCTTCATTTTAGCATACCTTGCATTTCCCAAAAAGCTCTCACAAGCCAATTAAAAATCACAAAACAAGATGAATTTGTGCAATGATCAGAACATGGTAGTGTCAACATCAGTAGCCTTATCTTATAGTTATTGTAGAATTCCAGAAAAGAAAGAATGGTAAAGGGATATCCTTACTCGTGGATTTTATGATGTCACTCACAACTCACAACCACACTTGCACTCTTTCAATTTAGTTATAAAAAGTCTATAATAATCTTCAATAAGGTGAGGGGGAGTGTCATTATCAGAGAGAGAGAGAGAGAGAGAGGATCACTATTCACTATTCACTGGTCAAAGCAAATCCCTGTGAAAGAGACTTGAATTAGCCAATCTTGTGTCCTTATGCAAGAAGAGGACACAAGGAGTGATAGAAACGTCAATTTATGAAGATCCATTGAAAACAGACCGAGATTTCCCTCTGTTTTTCCAAACCCAATTGCAAAGAAATAGCAAAAGAAAAAGAAAAAAACACTGTCTTTTCATCATACTCACATAAATAAATGCATGTAGAAAGGCAGACACGCCGACGTACATCAATAACTCAGTAATAATAGTAATTTCAAAAGAGCTTTCATTTTCAAACACAACGGTCAAAAAGTAGGGGAGCAAACAAGAAGCCGCCAAATGTAAATGAGATATGTCATGTGAAGTGGAAAAGCTGACATGGGTTGATAGGGATGGATGGTACTTCCACGTCAGATTCTGGTTCTTATATGCTTTGAATTTAAGGGCATATATCAATCATTGGGGAACTTACAAAAACTAAGTTATGGCCCCCACCTCCTGAATTTTCAAGTTGTATATGGGTAAGGAGAAACTACTAAGGTCATGTTTGGCCACAGCAAAAAAAAAATTCCATGGAATATTAGTGGGGCTAGTTGTGAGCATGGTTTTAAATTTCACCCGAAATCCGAAATTTCGGAATATCAGTGTGGCTAGTTGTGAGCATGGTTTTAAATTTCGGCCAAAATCTAAAATTTTGGATTTCAGTCAAATCCGAAACTGAAAAGTACCGAAACTGAAATTCAATTACAGGTGAAATTTCAGTAATTTCGGCTCAAAAAATTGAAATTTCGGGACTTTCTACCGAATTTTGGCCAAAATTTCGGTTCATGCCGGTACCAAAATCGAAATTTAATACCATGGTTGTGAGAGATGGGTGGGAGAGGGAGAGACATGAGAGCGTGAGAGTGAGGGAGCATGAAAAGCTAATAAAAATCCAGAGAACCGAAAACCAATTTTAAATGGGCAGGGATGGCTTGGGGCTTCTGCTTGGCATTTATGTGCCACATCAGCAAAATTCCTTGTTTTGTTACTAATATAGCATTGAGATCCTTGGAGACTAACCTTGGGATGACTTCTGGTTAATCATTACTAATATAGCTGCTGATGTGTCACACTTGTCTATTCCCTATTACATCCAAGCCAACAATTACAAAAAAAAATGTTTTTTGCTTGGATTTCTTGGGAATAATGTCTTTTCTTTCTTTCTTTCTCTCTTCAATGAGACTCCTACCACTACTCTTTGAGGTTCACAACCAAACACTACTTACCACTATTCTAAGAGTTGAGCTCTTGGTTGATGTACCACAATTTCTTAGTATTTCTAATACTTGGGAATTATTATTATTTGTTTAGGAGCCTTGTTTTTTGTTTAGAAGTTGAGAGTTTCCTTAGAAAATCATATCGCTCATAGAAGTTGTATTATGAGTAGCATATTAGTTTGAGTAGATTAGGGAGAAGGAACAATGAGAATCTATAACGAGGCGCCGATATCTGTGGAGAGATCTTTCGTTGAATAAACTAATTTAGTTGACGATGACCTTCGCCTTCTTTTCGCACACTTCCGCCCATCATATATGAATCCAATGCTTGTCTCTTGTTGACTATTTGCACCACTACTCACGGCCGAAGAAGAGCGAGAGGGACGCACAAACGAAAGGAAAAAGGGCGACTTCATAAAAGGTTTTCAACTAATAAAAAGGCGGAGGTTCTTTTTCAAAGGCGGAATCAAACAGCTTGCTTTACAACCGAGCCCCTAAGCTATCCTAGTTTTTTTTTTTTATGCCATCTCTACTCCTAATATTCAATTCTTCCCACTCCTTAGCTCCTAACTCACAGTTATGGTTGCCAAACAGGGCCCTTCTTAAAAAGGGGAGCGTGCATGTACTGCAGGGGGAGTGAAAATATCATCACCCTTTCTATTCATTCTTTTTAGAGGAATGATAGATACAAGGGAGCCCTTGCATAAAGAGCCGCAGAAAGGCTCTTGATTGGATCCACGTCATGAAACGTAACTGATTTTGCATTTTCAACTGCTTTTAAAATGTAACTGAAAATGACGTGGATCCAATGAAGTGTGCTTCTGCGGCTCTTTATGCAAGGGCTCCCTCGTATCTATCATTGCTCTTCTTTTTATATTCGTCATTAGAGTTGCAACAGGGTCGGGTTTTTCAAAACCCTAGCCCAACCCTGGATCCCATTATCTCGGCCCTGACCCACCCTGACCTTGAGTCAGGGCCGAAAAACCTCAACTCATTGCCCACCCTACAGGGCTCAGTGCTGACCCTGGCCCGCCCTGATTGGCCCTGATTGGGCAGGGCCGGCCCGGCCCTAATTGACCCTAGTGTAAATACCTGTTAAGAGCAAGGTTTAAATTTTTGGTTTCGGTACCGGTTTCGGACCTTGAAATTTTGGTCAAAATCTGGTACAAAACCCTAAACTAATATTTTATTCAACCGAAATTTCGGTGAAATATTAAATTAATATTAAAAAAACAGATATTTTGGGGCAAATTTCGGAAATTCTGAAATTTCGGCCGAAATAAATGACCGTTTCGGTGTCAGTCACTTCGGTCCAAAATTTCGGATTTCAGTCGAAATTTAAAACCATGGTCAAGAGTGCCAAAAATAGAGCAACCACGTATCATATAGAACAAAATGATCAATAAACAAAGAAAGGGGACAAAATAAGACAATATGAATTCAACAACATGACAGGCAACAGAGACAATTAATAATAATAATCTAAAAAAACATCAATCCAAGATAATAGAAAACATTAGCAAAAGAAACATGCACATATGGTTCAATTCTATAATAGAAAACTTACGGTCGGGCCGGGTAAGGGTACCCGAGGCATTAACCTAGAACCCGACCCGACCTGGGTCAAGGTCTAAAAAAATGAACCCTGACCCGCTCTCAGGGTTGGAAAATCTAACCAGGGCTGACAGGGCCAAACTTGCACCCCTATTCGTCATTATGCCTGACTTCTTTTCTTTCTTTCTTGTTTCTTGGTCCAACCATTATGGATAATGAGGTTTGCCATATTTGGTCAAGAATTTTGCTTAAAAATAACTTTAACATGTGTAGTAAGTGAGTAAGCATAAACATCATTAAGAAATTAGCAAGGATGTTCTTTCTAGTAAATTTAGAGAGAGAGAGAGAGATGTTCTTTTGATAAACACTTACACCCATAAATTCAGGCTTTGTCGTAGTTGGTTGGGTCTTTCTTCTAACCAATAGGACAAACCTAAGTGGGTGCCATGAGTAATTTTAACGGTGTCTAAAATGACTGTACAGGAAGTCACTTTTAATAAAAGACAATTTTGGGATCCTATGAGGCCAGTAGGGATCGTTGCCCAAACATAGTGTCACAAAATCTGATGGAACATCCTCGATCCGAATGGAGGGCACAATGTATGAAAATACTCTCCATATTTCGTTCATATATGTCTATTTTTAGGGGTATTTTCATCATATTTAAAAACCTAATAAAAATCACAAACAGCATTTTTTTTCCGGATCTTATTTTCTGTTGGAGCAAGCAGTTGAAAACAATGGATCTAACTAAGAAAAGCAATGCAGAAATATAAAATTTTACTGACTTGAATGAAGGATGATAAGCAATATGGATTGCGATACTACCGTACGTCCTCGAATACCCACCTTAAAGTGTTATTCGGCCCAACTCCAGTGCAAGAATCACACGATCGAACCACCTCCAGAAACAGCAGAAGAATAAATTGTTGTAATGCACCGCTCAACAATCCGATCAGGCAAGCTCTCTAATGAATCACACTTTCTATTATCTTTAGAGGCTCTAGAGTAGTTTCATTTCTTGGTGTCTCTGGATGCTAGAATGATGGCTCTATTTATAAAGTTCAAGTAGCAACCCAAAAGACACCCATTAAAGGTGATCATTAATGGATTCATGTATTTATAGGTGAGTCTTCTAAGAGTCATACATGAATCCTTAATCATAAAGGTCATGCATGAATCTCTAGATGACTCTCCATAAATTCCAAGTTCTTAAGAGCCATGCATTTCCATGTCATTAAGAGTCATGCATGAATCTCCACATTCATTGAAACTTCTAATATTTAATGTTTCAATAAATATAGAGCCATACATGAATCCTAATCCAAAGAATCTTCATCATTAGATACATGTTCAAGGTTTAATAGAATATTTGAAACTCATTTATTGGAACAAAATCCAACATTTTCCTTCACTTCTTTTATCCTTTTATTATTTTTTGCATGGTTGTGTTCTTAAACACCAAAAAGGGCATAACAGAAAGCTGGCCACCTCGAAGAAGGGTAATCTTCACCAACAAAGAAAGGTAGACTTTGGAAGAAGGGATTAGACAAATTTGGAAATTAAAGAAGGAAAGCAGTGCAAATTCTATACCAGAGGGAAAAAGTTGAAAGGAAGAAAGATCACCATCTCCTTATCTCCTTATAAGAGTCCCTCTCATGGAAAGAGACAGCACTCTCCCAAAGTCTTCTTCAAACAACACGTACATTGGAACCTGCACTCTTAGATTTTTGCCAACTACAACTTAGATACTTCAATAAATGATATAAATCTTCTTCCTTTACTTGTTCAATTAATCTTTTGAACAACCCACTTTCCTCATTTGGAAAAGGAAAAATAAAAAAACAAAAAAAAAGGGATAAATGGGTTAGTTTTGTTTCTAACGGGCAATGACATTTAATTAAAAAATCTGGTTCAATTACTTTTGAACAACCCAGTTTATTCAAGTTAGACTTCTTTTAGGGAACACCAAAAGAGAAGAGAAAATAATTCAAATAGTTGGGACCGTGGGACCATCCATATTGTGGGGCCTTATCATGGCTTAGACAATCCTAGCCGTCTAACCAATGGATCCCGATAGCTAAATTGAAATTTCAAATATACGTGTCACATAAGAGGACCCACTATGTGGACCTTTCGGATGATATCAGTAGATTTAGAAAACTATTAGGGGCCATTTAGATACACATATTGTAGAATCCAGGTTTTTAGTTTGAAAACAGTGTAAAAGAGGGTTCATGATCAAGAAGCTGTATGCTGTCCTGACAGCATTTCTTGGGTTTTAAGTGAGAAATTCAGGTTTTAAAGATCTCTCCCGCATTTTGAGAATTCTAAAACCTAGGAATATGAGAGGATTTGCTACTCTCTTGATGTCGGAAAGAAGGGCGAGAAGTCGAAAACAAGTTAAAAACGACGGCTGATCCGCTTCTTCTAGTGTCTCTTAGCTACAATATTGAAGAAATCCCGGATTCTAAAACCCGAGTATCCAAACGGCCCCTTAGTATTTGAAGGTGGTGAGACAAAAGTAGAAGAGTTGATGGGAAAAGAAAACCTGTTCCACACAAGTAAGTGTTGAATGATTAAATAAGGGAGATGATATTTTCCTCCCTTATAACATGAACAATGGGCAACTTTAATGCTTTTTGACGTCAAACCACGTTAAAAGGGGGCGAATGTGTACTGCAGAGGGGTGAAAATATCATCTCCCTTAAATAACACCAACTCGATCAACTTAAACTTTTTGCAAGGCCCCCTTGAGTTTAGCAGAGGTGCCCCATTGGATCCATCTCACAAACAAGAGAGTGATGAATGCCAAATTAAATGAGTGATAATTGCACCTGGGTTTTTCCAAAGGCGCCTTTCACTTTAGCATTCCTCACACTGTAATAGTATCATTAAAGGACAATAATCGAGTTTTGCACATGTGAATGTGAAAAACCTAGAAAGGAGGTGATAAAGACATGAAGCCATTAACGAGGCTGCTGTTGGGCATTGATGTCCTCTACACAGAAAATGGACCTAACTAATAAAATAGTGAAGCAGAATATATACTAAACCGTCATTGGTTGTACTATTTTGTCAAAGTGAATGAAGTTGAGCGCCCCAAAAGGAAATGAGGTTTCTGCGAGTTACAAAGAAAAAAGAAAAAAATGCAGTGTCCTTTTCAGCTGCACCCCACCTTGTAGTTTTACACTTCCTCGAACTCCTTCACTCTTGAAGGGCGAGAACCACTGGGTAGCCTGGGCCCACCCACCCCTCTTCATTCATGGCTCCCATGTCTCAATGACCATGCAATCGAGGTCCAACCCAATGCCACGTGTCATGTTTCCCACCTGGCAAATTGTAAGCGTGCCATGTAGGAAAATGAATTTTGGGCTAAAAATAAAAATAAAAATGACGTGTGATATTGTGATCCACCTGGTCAAAAAACCACATGGCTTAAAGGCCATGTGGTCAGATAGTGATATCCGGTTACAACAGTGGTGGGTACTAACGTGCGCCTTGGACTCTTTGTTTGTTTTCAAGTGTCACGTGAAGAGCTCACATGATGTATAAAAGTTAAGAACTTTGTAAGAAATATAATCTTTGCTCGAAAAACATGTAGAGAGAAAAAATAAAGAATGGAGGGTATTTTTGGGTAACCGTTGGATGAAGTACACATCACCATGTGGTGCTATTTAGCATTACTACCGTAACGTAACGTGGCTGAGGGCCTGAGGCTATCCTGCACCGTACTGCACGTCAAGCATATGATTTGCCACTGTATGCATGCCCTTAAATAGATGAGTATCTATTCTTCATAGATATTTTGGAGATGCTTTTCTTTTCGGGAGCTGATAAATTCGCACCCTCTGTAGGATTATTCGCACCACTTTTACGTGAGTTGATGTTAAAAAGGTTACATGTCTCTCCACGTTACCCTCCTTTTTTACGCTGTTTGACGTCAATTTACATTGAGCGGTGCAAATTATCCCACAGGGGGTTGCGAATTCATCATCTCCTTTTTCTTAAATAGAAGTGTTGATATCAGCTCAACCATGTTTTAATATTTCCACAAACCCAGCTTGTCTTTCCTTTTTTCATCGGCTCGTGAGTCATTTTGATTTTATATGGTGGCCGGCCTTGTGAAAACAAGGGCGCGAGAGAGAACACCCACCCTTGATTTCTGATCCAGCAAAAGCCTCATTTTTGGACTTTTTGTTGGATAAAAGATCGAGAGTGGGAGTTTTCTCTCTCTCCGCCCTTGTTTCCTCACAGTCAGCCACCATATAATTTCTCCCTTTTTACACCACTTTAAGGGAAATGATAAATTCAGCCCCTTTTCTTTACATGGGACAGCCACTTATCCAACGTCAGAGCAGGCTGTTCCGAGTAAAAAAAAAGGGGTGGATATATCACTTCCTCTCTTTAAATACCCAAGGAAAAGATGGCTCAGCGAAAGAAACAAAATATGGTTGTATATAGTAATCGATAACTTAGGAAAGTGTTGCTTTCTGAAAATTTGAAAGGCAATTTTGCACGCCGTATCTAAGAGACTAAGACAGACAGACATTAATGGTTTTTCACATGCAGGTTGAAGTAATTAAGAAAACCTCCAAGAAATGAGATGGGTCCCATCAATTCCTGCACAAGAATAGTTCGTCAGATAATAGGATGCATGCATGCATGCATATATATATATATATCTACTAGTTATCCACCACAGAGACGAGGATGGGTGACTAAAAATAAGCTTTCATTAACCAAATCCTTCACCATTGAGCAAGGCCAGTTAAATATGAAATAATTTCAGAACTACCAATCACAAGAAAAGAACTATTTTGCCCTTTCAGAAGCAATTTTATAGTAGAAGACAAAATCAGCAGGGGCAAAAAATGCTGGAAAAGGGTGGAAATATCATTTCCCTCATATTACTGAAAAGAAAAATAGAAGCAAATCTCTCTCTCTCTCTCTCAACACACCAAAATAATCTGAATTCAGTATCAAATACCCAACATATTGAGGAAAGACAGCAATTGAACAAAAAAGAACATTATAGAGACAGTTGAGTATAGAAAAAACACATCTGAATTTATTATATTGTATCAAATATATATCTATGATAATATATTTATGGGCATTCCATTTACTAGGATACAAAATTGGTAGCCCAAAGAGCCTTGAATAGGGTCAATAGCCACCGTATGAGTAAAGGAACAGCCCTGCGCGCCCATAGGAAATTCCATAAATAACCCTGCAATAACACCAACAACAACAAAAAAGGACTAGGGTATTCCTCTATTACCTCTACAGTAATATAACTTAATAAAAACCAAAGGACAATAACAGTTTAATAGCTAAGTTTATTAGAGTTTGTATGCTCTTATAAATATTTCTTCCTTTAATCTTTCATCCTCTTTCTTGTCTAAGAAAGGGGAGACCTATGAGGAAGCCCCTTTCTCCTGCTCAAAGGGCACATTATCTGAGAGAGAAAGCCACTCCCATTCTTCACCACATCAGAATCCTCAGAAACATCAGAATTGGCCCTGCTGCTAGAGCATGAGTAGCCCTTGTTGAACTCTAATGAATCCTCCAAGATGGAGTTTGGTGTGATCTGAGCATCATCGTCTATAAGATCAGACCCGTCCACCCGAAGCCCCTCGAATTGCGAAACTGCAAAGTCGGATTCATCGAACTTGCATAAAATGCTTGATAGATCTTCTTGTGACACGAAATAATCTACCTGCATTTTCTTTTTCAGTTTTTTAGTGTATTAAACTAATCAAAGATTATCACTAATAACGACAACCAAGTACGCAAAAATACTAATGAATTCAACCAAATGCAATAATAAGTTAAGGTCAGACAGAATCCAACACATAAATTGAGAATCGTGCAATATTTATAAACGGATATCAAATTCCTAAACAATGGTTAAGTTCATAACCATCAAATGCAAGCTAATAAAAATTATAGAAAGTCATTAACAGAATAGCAAAGAAAAAGAGAAATGATACCAGCACTCATTTGCTCTATAATGACACTTCTCTCCTGATTTACACTTGTCTAATTGGCAGTTAAAGACTTATAATTCTCAAAAAGCTATAAACAACCAATATTTAAAGACAGATTTTTCATTGAGCTTTTCTTGGGAGATTGCTACTAATTACTTGAATTCAGATGGAAAAAAAAAACACTTGTGAAGTGCCATTATCAAAGCAAGGGAGTGGCAACATCATTTCCCCAAAAAATAAATAAAAGGAAAGAACAGTAGTTTTTGACATATATCAGTTTTTCTTCTTCTCTTCTTATTCTTTTCCTGTTTATGATTGTCTGAAATGGGATGAGTGGGATTTCAAGAAAATTATCTATAACTAAACCATTTAAGTAAATCCTTAAGCTTTGGTTAAAGAGTGTAAGTGCTATTCTGATCTGCGTGATATTTTGGTGTGGGACACCATTTAAATCAAGGAAATGACCCATTGCATTGATTAATTAAAGAGTACCCAGTGTATTTTTTTTAGGGTTCTCTGAATTGGAACAGCATTTAAACCAGAAAAATAACCAAATGTATAGTGTATATACATTAAATAGTATGTGTATATCCACATCTCAACTATTCGATCATGATTACACACTGACCAGGTGGAGTACTCACCACCTACCATAGCACTGTCTGAACATGAATGGGTTGGGATGAACATATACACCAATTATTTGGAGCTATCGATGGTGTATTCACACATCCAATAATACACTAAGCTATGTTGCAAGGTACGGGTATGAGTGTCGAAATCTGGTATGGTATTCAGTACATAATCAGCTAACCTCAAAAAAAAGAAAAAGAAAAAAAGATTCACCAATATATTATAATCAATTCTAATGTTATATCTTTTACATGACATGAAAATGAGTGAAGTGAGGGACCTCGGGTGAGGGACCAAACTGAACAATCCCCGCTCACAAACTGTAGCTGGGGCGTCCCTCCCATCCCAGCCTCTGGGACACA
This sequence comes from Tasmannia lanceolata, assembly GCF_043159265.1. Lineage (NCBI taxonomy): Eukaryota > Viridiplantae > Streptophyta > Magnoliopsida > Canellales > Winteraceae > Tasmannia > Tasmannia lanceolata. The sequence goes on along the minus strand of NW_027518697.1, from coordinate 7,382,185 downwards.
CCCACTTCGAATAACCAATGAAGGAAAAGCTTTACTTGGTTTTCTCCTGGTTACTAGCCACTATCCGACTCCCAGGTACTTGTCTAGCTATGATTCCAGTATTTTAGATCTACCAGTATTGTCCACACACGTGATCCGCAGTGAAGGCTAAGGATAATGATTCCAGTTTCCGCGGGAAATATGGCTATAATAGGTAATACATTGGGAATTTTAGTATGTTACGTAAATATAATGTTTTATTTCCATATAAAAAAACTTACTATTAAAATAGATAAAACTCAAAACATATGATATTTGTAAATTTGTTGTAGTAGTATTTAGTAAATAATAGATAAAATTGATCTAGAAGTGTCGCAGTGAATCCTAAGGTATTGGAATCTAACATGCTTCCAACATGGGTACGCTGCCAATTCAGAAGAATCAATGTAACATAGCCACTAAGCAATGGCTGTTGAGTATGGTGAATCTGACCTTGCAAGAGAGGGAGCAAAAATGGAATGGTTCTTGGAGAATCCTGTCACAAGTGAAGCACATGTTTGCTGAGCCTTTGGAAGGTCTTGATTGTGGCCTTTGCTTCAAGAACACCACTTTGGCATTGTTCACAGTGTAGGACTGCGATACATGGATTCAAATAAATAAAATATGACAAAAGCCTCCATCTATTTCATTAATAAAATTCTTTTTATTCGTATAATTCCCATACCTGGACAAATGAACAGTCAATTAGCTTCTTCAGATCTTGTAATCGAACCACGTCGTGATAAACATACCGCCTCACCTGTTACATGAAATAAAAATTCCAAATTACATATGGTTACAAGAAATATCCAATTTAAGAACTTAACAAGTGTATGCTAGCAAAAATTCTCCTACTTAGAAAGAAAAGTATAATATTGGCCTTGGCTCCTTGCATTGGTTCAGTGATCTTTTTTCTGAATGGTGAATAATTTTATTAAGAGACGAGGCAAAACACGAGGACTGAGGTTGTAAAAGTACAACAAAACTAAAAAAGGACGTAAAATTTGTTTTATTTTGTAAAATTCGTTTTATAAAGCTTGTTTTATGTTCATTTTTACAACATAAAACAAATTTTACGTCCATTTTTACGTCGAAAGAAACTGAAGCCTTAGGAATAAAGAGGAAGGAAATCAAAAAGCTCCAATTGATTCAATGCTCATTATCATTGAGGATACTAAGAGAAGCCCACATTTTCTTCTTCATGCATTTTTGAGGAATGATCCAGTGTAAAAGATTATACACTGAAACCTGGTGGATAGTCTATTAAGTGATGGGAAGAGGATTATCAGGGCCCAGCCAAGCAGGCCCCTAACTTGATGGATACCCAAATGGGCGACTGGTGGATACCCAAAAGTTCTGTGTATATAAAATTAACTACGAAAAATTGTTTTTTAATAATTTTGCATAATCAAGTCCCTCAAAAACAAGTTTAAAATTACGAAAGGTGCATAACGCAAGGATGGGAAAAATTGGACTGTCAACGGGGAGGATTCAGGCTGGATCCAGGTGTGTGTATGTAATTATCTTACTAGGATTTAGATTTGAATTTAGATTTCCAAAAAATTTCTTTCTTTTTTCAACCAAAAAAAACACACACCATCTAACTTTATGTCACTTGTGCTTAAGCTTTTGCTTACAATATCAAAATAAATATATAATTGTCTGCTTGGTTATGATGCCCAGCTTGTAAGGAAAGATATGTGGATATCTTTTCTCAAAATATTAACTTTTGCTTGAACCGTCCTTGCGGGTTTTTAAATCAGTGAATAATGACCTTAATTTTTGCCTTATGTCACTTTTTCTAGTTTTTTTCCAATAGTGATAGATTGTATTAATGAAGGGGCAAAACCCAATGACCGAGGGGGTCAAGTAAAATCACTCTTTCTAGTTTTCAATCTGAGAGGTCCCAAACCTCCTTTCTTTACTTCTTATTTTTCTGAATTGGAAAAAAAATAGAAGTAAAATTTCATTCAAAGAATTTCTAGTCAATTAAATCAAACAATACATAGTAACAACATTCTTTGGCCAATTTCTTACTCTAATTAACATTTCAACAAATACGAAACAATGCATAGAAAATTTTAAAACAAAGTCCCTCAATATGATAGCTATTTCATCATTAATAGATACACATAATTCTAAATTCCATCCCAAACATTTCGTTTCCGCCGAAATATTTCGATTTTGGCTGCGACAGAAAAACGACAAAAATTAAAAAAAGAAAAACCATTGACAGAATATTACTTAGATTTTGGTCGTGATTTCGACCAAATACGTATCGAATGGAAATAAATGTACCGAATATAATCGGGTCAGGTCATCCGAATCTTCGATCCTACGATCTTTCAAAACAAAATTTGTGTTAAAATTTTTGTCTAGATGGGCAACATCCAATTGATCCCAATGGGCCAGAAGCCCATTGACAACCCTAACAGGACTGTTCTCCAACGGAATAGAAATCCTTGGATAATCTGTTTCTGAGATTGGGTGGCCTGATTGTATAGTAAACCCAATCCATTAGAGCTGTTTCTCAAAGTGAAGGGAGGATAGTAAATCCAAGAATAAAGTAAACCCAGGTTTACTATTCCAATAGAGAACAATCCCATTGAGAACTCAAGCTAGACAAAGGGCTAAACAGGTAATTTCACTTTAAGCAAAAAGCCAAGTTATGTTTCCAAAAAGCATCGAAGCTTTCGCAGTAGAAAATCAGTAAAAAATTTACAGGAAAAACAAAGGAGAACGAAAGGACAGAGGGAAGTTAAAAAAAAAAAATCAAAAATATATATTAGAAAATTTCAGCTATCAATTATTATTCAATTCTTTCAAAATTAAAATAAGTGAGAACATGAAAGGGGGGAAAATAGATGAAAATATAGAACAGAAAGAGAATAAAAGATAAATACAAATCTAATAAAACACATAGCAGATAAATTCAAAAGTGAAAAAAAAAAAAGCAAAAATCACGCCAAAAAATCAGGAAACAAGAATCCACTGAACCAAAGTTGTCGATGGAAAAAATCAATAAAATCATAAAAGTAGCGGCAAAAGAACTATTTTTAGAAAAATCGAACCCATAAAAAGAACTTAGCTAAAAAGAAAGAAAGAAAAATTACATAAAATAACAGCAAAGTAAATCATAAAAAAAAATACAGAAATTCTACACGAAATTAAAGAAAACACAAATTCTCATAAAAAACAACGAATCACAAGACGAAATTAAAACAGAGAAAAAAGAGAAAAAAAAATCTTGAAAAATAAACACAATCTCCAAAATCAAAATAACCCAAGTAACATACAAATCTAACTTAGGCTTAAAAAAAGAATACTGCAAATTCTCACTAAAAACAAAGAATCATAAGAAAAAAAGAAGGAATGAATAGAATTAAACACCAAAAAACAAAGAACAAAACATTAAAAAAATGAACCCAAATCACCAAAATCAAAATAACAAATAACATAAAGAGGATTTAACCAAATTCTTAAAAAATGAACCCAAATCACCAAAATCAAAATAACAAACAACACACAAATGATTTAAACAAATTAAGGAGAAAAAAAGAAGAAGTAAGATTTAACCTGGATAAGAGGATGAGAACGATGAGAAGTAAGGCAATTTTGGCAGATGCTTTCACAACAATCCAAGCAAAAAATATTTTTCTCATTTTTCCTCCTTCTTTGGTGGGTCCCACACTCTGTAAAAAAAGTCTCTCCAACTAAACCTTCAAGCCATGATGGTTTCTCCATTTCCATCTCTGTTTTTTTCTCAAAAACACCCTCTTCACAGTCCAAAACCTAACAAACCCCACCTGTATTTATAAGACATGCAGTACAGCAGTAGCAACATTAAAAAAAAAAAAAGAATAAAAATAAATGAGGATTACTAAATAATAAGTAATTAAAAACAAAAAATAAGAAATGGGATTTACACATAAACATTCTGCAGAGAGAAGGACAGATGGATTTGGTGTAGTGGGTTTATGGCGGGAAAGACGACCCACTACCTATGTACTTTTTTTTTTTTTTCTCTGCAGAGAGACCAAGAAAAAATGAAAAAAAAAAAAAAAAAAATGTTTTTTCTCTTCTTCTTTTTAAATTTTCTTTTTTTTTACGCTTCTTTGCTTTTTTACTTTCTTGAAAAATGCTAGGTTTTTGTTTTTTTCCTAAAGAAGGAGTTTTTTAAAAAGGGCATGGAATTGTGTTAAATTACGGGACGTAGACAGAATTTGAAAATTTTCACCTCTGAGGAAAATGCCCTTGTAGTTGGATAGAATTACAGAGATTCCTTTTTTTTTATCGTTTACTTAATTTAGAAAAGCGTATTATTAAGTATCATTTAATGAAACGCGGTTTTGCAGTTCTGGTTGAGTTAGTTTTCTTGCTGGAGAATTCTGGAATAGTAACGTTCTAATTGGGTCCGATGTCTCTTACGTGTACATGATCCATACCGTTGAATAGTGGGCCATCATGTGACAATTCCAAAGTAATGTGTTTGGAAATGATATATTCACCCTTTTAATGTAAAAGAGCATTCATAAATACACTAGATGGGGCTGTCCAAGGGAAGAGAAAAGGGTTAATTTATCATTTACCTTAATATATCGGCCATGTCGGAATGGGAAATATTTATGGATATATCTGCCATTATATTGTGATATATTTAAAATTAGCGATTTGGTAGGGACTTTAGCATAATGGCATTTCACGACTAACTGTTGCATGAGAGAGCAGCCACATAGGCTCGCTTTTCAGTAGATTTTGTCTTATTCATTTAATTCATCTGAGGTGACTGCTATCACATGCAAAAGCCAGCTGCGAAATGACCTTATGTGAAAGTCTAACAAATCCCTTCTGTTTGGATGCCACAAACCAGGCATCCATAAGTGTTGGGATCTAGGGGCACCAACTACGTTGTTTGGATGCCAAAGTGATCCATCAAACCCGGGTAAACTATCGGGATGGTCGGGCGGCGGTCGGACAACGTGGCAAACAGTAATCGACCGTAGCAAAGGAGGAAGGGATATGGAAAGTCATTTTAAAATTTAATACACCTTTTTAGTTCTTTTATTTTAAGTTTTTTCCCACAATCCAATTTTAATTACCCGCAAACAAACAGAGAGAACCCCAGGTAAGTCCTAAAAATTCTCAATTCCTGTATTCTGCCTGAAGTTTGTATATCCATGGAGCTAACCTGCATCCAAACAGAGCCTAAACTATAAGGTTATGTGGACTGGAAGGTGAATTTATAGGAAGAGTCCTCACACTGATGTCGAGATAGCTCATTTTTCAGGAAACTACATGGAGCTAGCATGAAAACACAAGCACTTGATTGGAGATCAATTATCAAGGTCCTGTTCGTTTAAGATTACGACAACCGATTCTGTGATAAACCTATTATTGGACTTAAATTTAAACGTAGTTTTGAGTCCAATAATCAGTTTGGCACTCACAATCGGTTGTCATAATCTTAAACGAACGGGGCCCAAAGATATCTCATCTCACAAGGGAGAATAACAAAATAGAGGAAAGCAGATTTTCGCTTCATGGTTGGTGCAAATACTTGGTTATATAAAAATACATTTTGACCATATCATCATCTGGGGATAGCATTTCTCTTACGTATTAATTGGAACATTGCTCTTGGGCGCTAATTTTAGTCATTGCCTTTGTTTTTTCCTTGATACGAAAGATTCTAATATCCCAACATATGGCACATTTATAAAACAAGGCTTGCTAAAGTGAAGGGTGCCCATGCAAAATGAAGGCGCAAGGGCGTCCCCATTGGATCCACGTGAACATATTGTATTTTATTGTTCCTTCAATTTTATCATAGATCCACATCCTCGTTTTCAAATGATTACGGGGATTTGCTAGGGACTATCGCGGACTGATTGTTGCACGAGAGAGCAGTCACATAGGCTCAGATTTTGTCTTATTCATATGAGTTCTGGGGATTTTATCAGGGATTTGCTAGGCAATTTTGCGGAAAGCCATTTCATGGGTCAATTATGCAGGAGGGACACAGCAACCCCTGATGAAGTAAATGAATAAGACAAAATCTGTTTAAAAGTGGAATCCCATTTGCAGGAGAGAACAGCCATCTGAGATTAATTAAATGAAGGAGACAAAATCTGTTAAAAAGTTAGCCCGTGTGCTACTCTCTCCTACAAAAGTGAGCCCCCGCCAATTTGTCTATTGATTGGATGAACAAACACAATCAAACATGTGTGGGTGATGTAGGGTTTTAAGGTCCAAGTATAAAGGACCCCTTCCGGTACCTATATATTCAAAATATTTCAAAATCTTCTTAAATATTCCTCATATATCACACCATATGGTACTCATCTGATACTATATCCTACTCTTTCTTGATATCAAATCTTCATTGAGCTGTAAATATCAGTTGAAATGAGAATTTTGTTCTGTTTTTTTAAAAGCAAACTCTGAAATAACAGTCAAATGAGCTTTAGCTCTTAACAAAACAGTATTTCGCAGGAGTAGCTTTATATGAATTTATTTATGAAAACCCCACTAATTCTTTTAGAAGATCTTGTGTGAAGGCATGTGTGTGAAATCAAGACCGTTAATCTTGTAGAACATCGTTAGCAATCCACTTGATCTTGCTCCTATAACGGACGGACATCCAATGCGTAAGATGATGGACTGTAAAAGAATAAACAGTCTAGATTTTCTTTATCTAAAGTAGACGGATCAAGGGTCTAGGTTGATCCGATTAAGGTGCTGTTGATCTTCTTGATAAACAAGTGTGGCCAAAAAGTGCCTTTTGGGAAGGACGCTGCTAATTTCCTCCTTACCATTTTCCTAGACAGTGCCACAGTGGTGGTTATGCTTCTTCGTAAGAGAGTTTTTGGGCCCGCTTCTACAACTTGTGTGTAATCAGATATGTTGATCCAACCGGGTGCAACAATTCAGTCCAAATTCTGTTGAAAACAAGTTGATCTGATTAGAATATGTGAGATCTCACAGTCAGATTGTGTTGAATTCACACCGTTGGATCACCATGGTGCTAGATTCGGCAAGTGGGTTGAATGGGGTAACCTAGCTAGATTAGGTACCTAGCTTAAGTTAGCAATTAGGCTAATCTTAGTTGGTAGGATTTCTAGAATTATCTCTTTCCTTGGTTTTATGCTTATCTGTTTCTACGTTTAACCCTTTGAGTGTTCTATATAATCACTCATTAGGGCTAATTGTATTGTATCCCAGAATAATAGAAAATCTCCAATTTTATCAATGAGACCATGATCGAGTGGATCGCCTCATGATGAGTTATAAGTTCAACAGTCTTGATTGTACAAAAAATGTCCTTGTGTGGGACCTAAATGATCCAATGGTGACTATGAAACAGAAAATCAGTACTTACAATTTGAGACTAAGCTTTTGCACAGCTAGTACTAGGAATCAAACCTGTTTACTGGATAAATTTTTTGAAATACACTTTAAAAATAAAAATACAACATAGTTTGATATGTTTAAAGAACTCAAATACATAAGATACCTTGGCCAACAAGAACTCATTAAGCATCACCAAGTATCAGTGTCGTCATAGAATTGTCAAATGGTCACTTGGTGAAATAGTAGTGAAATTATCTTTAAGTAATCTTGAACTGGACTTTCTAAGTGCTGTTTGATTGTCGGGGTAAATGACTAGTAAAATATTGGAAAAATAGAGGATTGTGCATTTGCTAGTGGTTTAGTGAAGTGTATGGTTCCCTCTTTTCTCAGGTGTTTTGCTAGCGGTTTTGTGAAGCTCAGGATTTTAGCACAAAAAAACATTTTTTTTCAAGAATTTTGCTGGTGATTTAGTGGAGGTTGAGATGGATGTCACTTGGGCCGACGAGGTAAGTAGTCTCCTAGTAGTTCTACTGCTGTTTGGCAACCAAACACCCCTACTAGTATCCAACATGACATCCCAAAATCAAGAATTATACCTACTAAAGCCGAGCTTTTAGGGAACCAAACAGACCACAAAAGTTTCTTTAGTACTTGAACCTACTTAGTTTAGGTGCATTGGATTTACAAGAATTTGGTTATGATATGCCTTGAACTAAATCCTTTTGAGTGTGAGCCTAGATAATACATTACACTCATAATAACTTTACAAGCGAAGTTCTAACAATTTTACACTAACATAGATAAGGTGAGAACTAACTTAGGCATCGTGAAGGATTTAAACTCATGCTTTCAACTTACTGGGTGTAGCAGTGAGAAGCCTCGATGATAATAATAATAATAAACCACAATGGAAATTGAGAACATATATAGGATTATGAAAGAGGAGAGATGGTGATTTCATATATCTTAGAGAGGTCATCAGTCTCTCTAATATAAGAAACGATATGATGCACTCATCTCACTAATGATATTTTTTAAGGTAGGTAAGCTAGGATTGAACCCCTGACCTCAACGGTGAAGAACACAGCCTTAACCAGTTAAGCTACAGGCACAACCATCTCAATTATGATAATCACTGTGTTATGTTAATTAGTTTCCTCATATGATTACTGAACTACATTTTTTTGCACACCCAACACAACGAACTTTTTTTTTTTTGACCTTTTTGAAATATACTTGCTTTTATACTTTAGAAACATTTAAAACTAATTTTTCGAAGTGTCAAAATCCAACAATCCTCAACAAGTTTCAAAAACAACCTTGGTTCTCTCTCCAACGAGGAGGCGTCACGTCACGCATTCAGCTTCATCTGCACATGGCTTCAAAGTATCACCAGGGCAGCAGGAATTGGCCCCAACATTTCCTACATCAGCCATTAAAAGAAAAAGAAGAATCTGAGTCTCATTGTACACATCAGTTATCAGTTATGATGGCACCACATAAAACTCAAGATTAGCTAATCCCAAGCAGAAAATGCATTCAGGATAAGCACCTAGAAAACATTGGTTTCAACAAAGCCAAGAGAAACACTTTCAGATCAAATGTTCTCAGACTATAGATATCGTAGATTCAAGCAATAATTATCTCGACCATAAATCTGCAGCCAAGTAAGCTTTTGAAAGGTTCAAAGTTTTGTTAGAATATATCCAGACTGAGATTAAACATTTTCAAAGTGCTATTGGAGGAAAATTTAATCATATGAGCTACAAAAAGCTTTATATGAGAATGAAATTTTCATGTCCCACTACTACAGTGGAAACCACAATGTCAATGCTGTTTACTGGTGGTGTTTTCAGCACAATGTCTTTAAGCTTTGACACCAGTGTTGAGAAAATTAGTAGACTATTGCCTACACTTGGAGATATATATTCTTTCAAGACATAAGAGAAATCCATTATTATGTATGGATCAACAAAGTTGTAAGTGCTATGTTCTGCCCCTTACCCCAAAGGAGTGACCAGTGGAGGTTAATAATTTCTACCCGTTTAGCCAGTGGGTAGTTTTAGCCGAAATTCTTGTGAGAAGATCGGAACAAGATCTCATTCAAAAAAAAAGAAGAAGGTTGAGACATGATGCTTGGAAGGTATTTCTCTATTTCAAGGAACTATTGTGGAAGGCTGTCAAATATTGAACGCAGTGTAACATAGCCAATGAGCACCATTTAAGCAATTTAGAATGTGGTTGTTGGTGTTATTCATTTCTCCAATTTGGAATGTGGTTGAGGAAGGAAATTTGTGGAGGTTTTTCATTGGATGGGTGAGGGGCGGTTCCACTCTGACTATCTATCATTCAAATTTGCAGATGCAACAGTTGTTGGGACTCAACGACTCAAATAAGAAACCTAACTGGTGTTTTTGGTGGTTCGAAGTGGCTTCAAGTTAAAGGGTTAATATGGAGAAGAGACCTCAGTGGGTATCAATCTGTGAGAGGAAAGGATGGTGAGTTAGTGCGAGTTATTGGGCTAGAGTTAAGAGGCTTTCGATGATCGACGTTGGGTTACCAGTTTCCATTCTGACCTTCTCTCATTTTCCATATGCTGAGTTAATCCCACAACTCCATAGTTTTTTAAATGTTGGAATAAACTTACCCCCCATACTGAGGGTGATTCTCTGAAATTCAGATTCGACTGGAAATCTGCAACGTATGCTGTCAAGGGACCATAGTCACTTGAGGCCTTCAGTAACAAATCTGAAAATTGTTTCTGCACAAACCCAAGCAAAAGATGTCACTAGCATGTACATATGTTTCACAACAAATTAGAAATACTACAGTTACATTAAATGAAAGTCGCATTGGAAACGAGAAGCAGCACCACAGGCTAGTAGTGCTAAACATAGCCTAGAGAGAAATTGTATGACTGGCTCCTGAGCTTCATAATTTTTTTTCTTCTGAATGATAGCCAATTTTATTGCAACAAAAGGGGACCGAGATGGTCAAAATACATACATGACCAAAAAACAAATGAGAGCAAAGCTAATCTCAACTACAACGAAAAGAAGTCAGCGTGGAAGACAGTCAAACAACACAAAAGTCTCCTTCGAAACCCTTCTCTAGCTAGGCTATCCGCCACCGAATTGACGGATTTGCGAACATGCTGAAACACAATTGACGTGGATCTCACCTAATCTCGCATCTCATAAAAAAACCTATCATACCTCCAAGGGTGATTCTACGAGCCTTTAAGTCATATGATAATATTCAAAGAATCCCCTTCTACCACCACATTATCCAATCGATCTCTCACCAACAGTTTCAAACCTTGGTGAACTGAGCGCACCTCTGCCTCCGTAGCATACGCCTCCCCTATTGGGCCCTACTAACTTCATTTAAGCAATTTGGAATGTGGTTTGTTGACTTCTGGAAATGAACTACAAGGAATAGGAAGTCAATGAAATGAATTACAAGGAACTTGTGCTGCTCCTCCAAGAAAATGAAACCATATGGGGAAGGCATTGTGGTCAATACTTGACAATACTCAGCCCTCATATAAAAGGCCTAAAGGATGGAGCCTTAAGGCCTAGAGGAATTTTGACATTTTGAAGAAAGCTCAAGGAGCTCCCACCTGCAAAGCATGTTCCCCCTTCTCTTCCCTCCCTTTTACCTCTCCTCCTCTATTACACCTCCCCTTTTTCTCCCTTCATACATCCTACATTCATTTTTCTCCCTTTCCAATCCACCCTTTCCGGTTATGTTTATAAACCACTCCCTTTTTACCCCTTTTCTTTCTCCACCCTGATCTTCTTTCTTCCTTTTCTTGAAGTTGATCTCTCTTAGATCTTGATTACCTCTTTTTTTCTTCATCTTGATCTCTTTGATCTTGACCTTGATTATTTTTCATTCAATTCTCCTTGTCCTGACTAAGATCGGCCCTTATTACTCACTCTATCTTTTCTCTTTCATCTCTCGAACACATCCCACAATTAATGGACAATCAAGGCATAAAGCATGGCACGTCACTCCCTGGTACGGATCCAATCATCTCTATCTTTACAAAGCAAACCTTTCCCATCACTCTTACAGCCATTTTCTAATTATTCCGTAACCCTTGTCACTTGATTAAGTGCCTGGATATATGATAGCAGTGCGAGGCAGCAGTTACCATCAGACGACACAAATCAATAGGAAGTTCATCATGGTCATGAAGAGTATAACAGGGGAGGAAGAGTCAAGCGCACCCCTGTTTGGATGGAAGATTATATTATCAAATAGCTTAAGAGTTGTTAGCACTAATATGCTTAATTAGCTTTTGTAAGTGTCTTTAGGAATAAGGAGGGAAAATCTCTTTGTACTGACATATGTCATAGAATAATAAACCGTTACAATACTCTTATATAGTAATGTACTATGGCAGACAAGATATGATGAATGAAAATATTCCCTCATATCCCTTCCTTCTTCCTTCGTCTCTTCCTCTTTTCTTCATCTGAAACTTGTTCTTGTTAACTGGTTCTTGAAGCTTGGTTCTGAGTACTGTAACAATATATCCATGTCCATCCACCATTACTCCCATACCACGTTAGAATTTTTTGGATTCATTAGTTTTGGGATTATTGTATGGAACGTGTTTGGGATGGAACTAATTTCTTTTAACGAATGATCTTAGAATTTCTTTGAATAGACTTTGAACCACCTGGCCTAATAGGGATAGGCACCCCTATCTCGTCTCTGCCATTCAATTCTTAGGCTGACCATAGTCTACACTAATCTCTGCTTTTGAAATTGTAATAATTAATCTCATTTTGGGCACTTCCAATCTCCGGGAAGGAATCTATTATAGCATAGCAAAAGAACAGCATACACAAAGGCCTATATATGAATGAAAAATGCAGGTTCAACTCAAAAATGAAAAGAAAAAAGAAGCAGATATTGAGTTTTGATTCCAGGAATACGAACAAGAGTAGAGTTATATAAGCATTAGAAAAAACTGTGAAGGAACCCAGATGAGATGCTTCTCAAAATGCATATTCATCTTGGAGATCGGAGGGTTATGGACATCCTTGAAATTTATCTTGTGGCCCAACAGATGGACGGTTTGGATCCTCCTATGGAGTGGGCCTACGGTACTTTTTGAAAATATTGGATTGATTATACAGTCATGCACCATATAAAATCTGAGAAATTATATGCTGAAAGAGCGGACCTCATTCAGCGTACGATGGAAGTACAGCCCTTGATATTTGAGCAAAAGCATCTCGATCGGATCAAATATCAACGGTGGGATGATGAATCTGAGCATGTCCGCTTGTTCATCATATGATTTCTAGACACTATATAAAATTTCGTAAATGGTTAACTCATTCACTGGTTCTTCAATTACTAATTTGGTCGTCATCAATAGATAATCATTGTAAGATCATGCAAACATTTGGATGGTTTCTCAATCAAATACATTTATTGAGCTCCCGGAATTTTACCGTTTTTCTAGTCATCTATTTTTAAATTTTCTCAAATCAACATATTCTTAGACTTGATCACCCGAAATTTATAAATTGTTTTGCAAATTCCTACTATATAATTATTTGAGTGGTAATATATTAATTTTGCAAAAAATACGTCGCTAATTTTTCAAGAAAATTAATTCCAATAACAAAGATTCCACTTTCGCATGATTGATCATCAATTATAACCATGGTAATTATATTTATTTATCAAGCATATGTTGAGCACTCTAAACACACTTAAACTAAATATAATTAGATATAAATTAAGTAAGAATTCCAAAGATAAAGTCGGAAGTTTAATCAGCACATCGCAATGAGTCCCGGCATGAGCGATCGCCACTTTAGACCTCGTAGCGCTCTATGCCTCATGCCTAATAGTTCACTACAACAACTTCTCAAGTTAAGTGTGCTAGATACAAAATATTGTATTGTAGGGAACATAATTCAATGTGTTCCGAAAAAAAGTACACAAGCCCAATTTCATTTAATGACTCTCCAATCACCTTCATATGTGTATATTTTCACATGTTGGGAATGAGTGCAGTCCAATATGAGACACACCAACACCCGATCCATTTGTTTTCTCACATATGGTCAATAGTCTTCAAGAGCCGATCTCTTTGGACAAAACCATGCAGAGCATTCCAAGTACCATGTTCAGGGGGATTATATTCCATCAGCAGGTCCTGTGGTCCTATCACCACTACTCTATTTATTAGTCTGTGGTCTTGTTTCGGCTCTAATTATGCTAGTTCGCATTACTAATCCTGCTACATCGCATTACTAATCCTGCTCACTGTAGAAATATAAGTCCTGACCGGTTAAGAGGAGTTTTCACTATTGCATCAATCACATAATGTATATTAGAGTACAATTAGAGATAATCAGATTGGTGGCGATAAATGGCCTTGCAAAGCCACATAAAATGTTATAAAATCCTTGTCTCTCTGAAAATTGTGAAAAAGAAAATCACTCTGTGCCCTAAAACTTCAAAGAGGAATCCCTTGTTCTTGTGCGGCAGCCGACTGTCTTAAAAGAGGCAAAAGGAACATTTGGGTTCCACACGTTCTATGGTCTAGAGCATTCACTACATGGCGCAATGCCGATGGTCGACCGAGCACTGGAGATCTCCTCTCTCTTCACCCAACTGTGTTGGAATAATTTGAACAAACATGTTATATTTCCAATAATCAGTTTTGAACTCTAATCAATTATCAAAATCCAAAATGACCGAGGTCTAATTGATAAATCATAGCCATATCATTTCCCTAAAAGGAGAAAAAAATTCTAAGAAAAGATTTTCTTCCAAAAATATTTTTCCAGCACAAACATGGCATGTAAAAGGAATTTTCCGGCAATAAATCCAGAAAATTTGGACCCAACATATTCAACAATCCGTTAATCCGCTTCATAATGGCCTACAAAATTTAACACATCGCACCGTTCTTAAAATTTCCCTAAAACCGATAAACGGTCAGATATGCCCTCTGTTATATGGTGGGCCTCACCTTTGGTTGATCTTGAACGACCACACATGTAAAAGGCCCTGTAAATGGATCTTCATTGACCCAAGGTCACGTCAATCATAAAATGTAAAATCCAATTAAATGTATTACTTTTAAAACAATATACAATATGGCCCACTCCATCTGATGATCCAAACCATTCATTTGTTGAGCCCCTACTTAAATAGGCTGTGCCCCAAAATTTGTCTCCATAGGATGATCCTAATAATCAGGTTTGGACTCACAATGAGTTTTCAAAATCCAAAAGCAAGCATGGCTTTAATTTTGAATTTTGAGTCCAATAATCAATTTTGGACTCACAATCATTTCTCAGAATCCAAAACAAACAGGGCCTAAGAAGCCCAAAAGAAGCTTTATCCAGGACTACCTTCGTGACACTAATGTGATCTGAAAAAAAAGAAAAAACTTATGTGATCTGAAAATTGAAAAAAAGAAGTCTTGGGCATCCTAATACACTGACTGGAATACTCAAATGCAGACGTCTACTTGGATATTTTAATGATAATTTATTTGCATGCCGTGGAGGATTAGGATTGCTCGATATGAGTGATTTTCATTGGTTGAGGGATCTTAGATCATGCCAAAACCATGAAGGTGATTTCCATTGGTTGAAAGGTCTAGATCATGCTAAAACCATGAAGGTGGGCTTAGATGAAGCTTCTCGTAAGCTTCTCTAATGTCAATGATCATTTAGGGTTCTTCTATTATGGACTAATTAAATTAACCTACTCTCTCTATCAAATAAAATATGTATGCACTTAACCTACTCTCTCTCTCTCAAATAAAATAGTGCCAATAGAAGGCTAAAGCTATGAAATTCCCTATGAATTCATGTTCACATGAGAAAGAGAGAGAGAGAGAGAGAGCTATGAAATTCCCTATGAATTCATATTCGCTTGAGGATGAGAGAAATAGAATTTAATGAGGCTGCCCCAGCTAAATTACTTTATTCAGCTCAGTTCTACTTAACTCTAGCTAGCAATGGGAAATCGTGAAGAATGTTGGTTTGAATCTACTCGAATGAAGCACTTAGGAGAATGGCCATTTTCAAGGTTTTTAATGTAAAACCATGCAAGAGGCCGGTAAGCCATTTCGGGGTAAAACACTTCGGAGGAAAGTACTTTTTGGAAAAATCAAAATAGAAAAGGGGAAAAAAGTAAAAGGGCATGTTTTCCTTTTCCTATCATTGTTTGGTTGCCATTTATACTACTCACATCCATGGTTTTAAATGTCGACCGAAATTTTGGATTTCGGTGGAGACCGACACCGAAACCTCACAAAACCGAAATGGTCATTTATTTCAGCTGAAATTTCAGTTTTTCCGAAATTTGATACAAAAAATCTGTTTTTTTAATATTAATTTAATATTTCACCGAAATTTTGACCGAAATTTAATAATGAATAAAATATTGTTTTTTCGTTTTGTACCCGATTTCAACCGAAATTTCGAAATAACGGTCGAAATTTCGAGGTCCAAAACCGGTACCGAAACCAAAATTTTAAACCTTGCTCACATCACAGTCCTTGTTGGCTGTGAAATTTCCAAATGCAAGCATTTTTTAACTGTTTATACTTTCCTCTCAAATCAGGAGAAAAAGGAAAGTGAAGAAACGAGAATCTATTTTCCTTTCTACCTAGATATATATTACGTCTATCCAAATATGCATTATTTTATTATGCACTTTACCTGCTCTCTCACTATCAAATAAAATATTTGTACACTTCACCTACTCTTTCCTTACGAATTCATGTTCACATCAGAGAGAGTGTGTGTGAGTTTTATATGGCAGCCCCAACTAAATAATGCTATTTAGCTCAGTTCTGCATGAAAAGAAAACGTGACGACTGTTGGCAAGATGAGAGAGAGAGAGAGGCACATGCGAAATTTTATATGGTATTTGGGCAGCCACATAGGCTAAGTTTTCAAGAGATTTTGTTTTATTCAGTTAATTAATTCATCTGAGGTGGCTGCTCTTCCACGCGACAGTCAGCCTGTGAAATGCTTTCTGCGATGGTCCCTAGCAAATCCCATTTTCCAATTAGTATTGTACGACCAACTCATTGTATGACCCACCCCATAGGATGATCCAGACCATCCATTTCTTGGGCCACAGCGTAAATAGGCCGACTGCACATTATTGAAACATCTATAGATCGGAGGGTCAGTATCATCCTACGGAAGTGATTTTGGGGGCATAACCTATTTACATACGTGGCCCAACAACTGGACAGTTTGGACCATTATATGGGATGGATCGTACAGTCATTTTTGAAAAATACTGGACTA
This sequence comes from Tasmannia lanceolata, assembly GCF_043159265.1. Taxonomy (NCBI): domain Eukaryota; kingdom Viridiplantae; phylum Streptophyta; class Magnoliopsida; order Canellales; family Winteraceae; genus Tasmannia; species Tasmannia lanceolata. The sequence continues at coordinate 7,365,503 of NW_027518697.1, read as the reverse complement.
CGATTACACACCTAGTAAATGTTAATCGTCTAAGACTTTAGAGACTATCGGCATGGATCATTGGTGATTTAACTCCGAAGAAACCCATACATTTCAATGGTTTTGAATGTAAACGGTTAAAAATACTCAACGGAAGCCATTGATGATGATGATCTTGGTGCTTAAAAACTTTCAGAAACCTTCCTTGATCTCGGTTTCTCCTTGCTTCACGAGGTTTGATGATGAGAACCGGCTTCGATGACTCTTTTCCGTGGATTAGAATGGAGAAAACTAAGGCATAGTTACTTGTGCAAGCATGCGACCTTTAGGAACTCTTTTATAGAGGATTGGGGAAGTGAGAGAAGTGCTCCAAATCATGCAACCTCCACACACGATCTCCCCTCAGTTTCATTCACGTTTTCCACTTTCAAGAACTCATGTAATCAATTTTAACAAACAGTTAGGTTGTTGTTGTTAAAAAATTAATGTGCAAATCTGTAATTTAGGATTCGAGAATACCTTATAACAAATTAACCTCACAACTTGAAGACAGAGATCAATAATGCTATTTTCTGCAATAATAATCTGTAAAGAAAAAAAAATCGTTAGATCACTTATCGAATTGAGGCACGAAGAATCTTCGCCGTCCTTAAGGCAAATCTCGCCCCCACTATGACGAATCAACGATGCAGATGGGCGTCTCGGCGTATGCCTCAAGGATACAACAACTCTCGCTCCAGGGGTGTGCACTCACGCAGCCCGGATGCCTAAGAACTCGCTTATATTTGCCAAAAGCCTTGAGCAGAAAACCAGAGAGAAAACCAGAGAAGAGAAAGAGCAGAAGAAGAATCCGTCAAGGCTATCTTTCTGTTTTCTCTACAACCGATTTTATAGAAAGGTAATCGACACGTTAAGGTGAAACGTCGCACTCTTTTAGTGCGTGAGAGACGTTTTCCAAACGGTCACTAAACCACGATTAAGGAATCTCAAACGCTAAAAAAGAGTTAAAACAAAATAAATAAATTCTTGACCGTTAAAAGGAAAAAATAAATAATAGAAAAAGAAAAGCCTTAGGTCCACGCGCGCGGCCGGCCCAGGCAGCGCGCGTTTGTGGTAAGATCAAAAGCCCACCGAACCCAAGTGGGCGATCCGTGCGCATAGGATCCCCATGACCTCTTGCTCATTCACAAGGCTAAGATAGTGAAAGTATATATATGGCCACTCTCATCCTCTCACACTTCCCATCTAGGACTAAAGTTTTCTCATGACTTTAGTCTTTTTGGAGGAAAGCCCAAGTAATTTGAATGAGAAGCTCAAAAGCATAAATATAATAACTAAAAACACCCCATTGTAAGTTTGAATCACAAAAAGACTTTTTTCACATAAAAAGTCAACGGTTGTTACCACATTTTATCCTACTCCTTGTTTATTGCAAAAGCCATCTAAAGACTTGGGATTTAATCCCAACAATAAAAACTCACATTTATAAATGTAAAACAATTCGGCAACGGGATGAAAGTCAAAGTGTCCAACGATTTGATCAATTTCCGGTGTTTTGGGTGTTTGTGAGGATTTGAGCCCTCTTCTTTGTTTTCTTGGCCGTATCCTAATAAAGACGCCCTTTCCCAAATCACTCCCTCCAAAAATTTTCACTCCCACTCTTCATATCCTATCTCCCTCTAAAAATCTTCACTCCCACTCTTCATATCCTATCTCATGACTACATAGATGAAGATTTCATATTTTTTTCATGGTTGTCAAACATGGCTTTAGGTGACGAAAGAAATATTTCATAGAATATTTGTGGGGTCAGCTGTGAAAGAAGGGTGACAGGGAGTGGTTCATGAGGGCGGGAGTGAGAGAACCAAATAAGAATACCCCAAAAAACAAGGGGAAAAAACTCAAAAACTATTTTGAGTAGGATTTTTTTGGACACTTCTCTAGTTCTCCCACTCTCCCACTCCTGTCCTCTCGTGCCCTGTCTACCCTTCTCTCACAACTGGGCCCACAAATATTTTACGGCATATGTTTTCATGGTTGCTAAACGTACCCTTCACAACTAATTAGAAAGAAAAATGATTTGGGGACACTATATGGGCCATCTAGCTACAACCACTCAACAAATAATTTCTTTTTACATTGAGCAAGTATAGATGAATTTAAATATTTAATAGGGTGTTCTTAAAACAAAAGAGAGTGTCAATTGGTGCGATGTCATAGTGCACTACTAAGCATTTGCATTTTGGGACCATACAATTACATTTGCCCGCCATGTGTTGATATATGGACCCCACCATAAATATTTTAGGGCAGTGATAAATCGACTCCCCAGATGGATAAATCGACTCCCCATGTGTCTGTCTCTCTCCTCTTTCTCTCTCTGACCTATAGGAGAGAGAAAGACACATGAGGAGTCGATTTATCAAGCTAGTGCACATAAAGTTTCTTAGTTTATTACATATGGATGTGATTTACCTGGAGAAATGATATAGGCACAAGGCACTTAATCAACTTGTCCCATATGCTTTAACCAGCTGTCCAAGGCTGCTGGCGTATTATCAAAACATTGGCGGAAGGACAAGGTGAGACAGTGCAGATTATCAAGACATGGTTGTGCTGTTGTCACTTTTCTATACTTTTTGTTTGAAAAAAGGACTAACTTTTGAGGAAATGGGTTGTGTGCAGCTGCACAGATAGCTTATCTGTGCATGGCTGCCGCAAACTATGGGGGTGCTCACATTTTGGGAGAGATCCAAAGCATTCATTTGGAAGACCCCGACTTTGTAAGAGTTTTTATATCATGCCCGACTTTTTATCATGAAAAAATGACTATACTTCATGACGACGGTCGGCCACCATATAAGTTCTCAACTTTAATAATACAAAACTGTTACCCACCTGCTACACTTTCCCAAAGTGGGATTCAAGAACATCAAAAGCAAGGATTAGACAAAAAGAACAAAAGAAAATAAAAATTAAAGATTAGACAACGAGAATTAGTTTATTTCTTCTTTCCCTGTACTTGTACGGACCACCTTTGCTAAAAAAAATTTTAAAAATTTTAAGTAAATTATACCAAAGAAAACTTGAGTTGATATCACAGTTCAAACCCAAGAGAAATTATATGATACAATAAATTAATGAGTGCATTTCTGCCGCATATTGTTGTTTTTGGGGAAGGGAAATCTTAGGCCCTCTTTGGACTGCATGAATTGTTTGAAAAAGAAAAACTTTTCCAGAAAGGGAAGTCAAATATCCGCCCCTTTGTTTTACTTGGGACAGCCACCACAAGTGTATCTATGACTTCAAAGGGGGCTGATTCAGTTCATGGGGGAAGTGTTCAGCAGGTCTCATTGCCATGTACACTGCAGGTGGCTATCCCATGTAAAAACAGGGGGCGAATTTATCATTTCCCATGTAAACAGGGCCTTAGAATTTATACGCGTGCCCTCATGCGGAATTTATACGCGTGCCCACATGCATGCAACATGAAACACTCTATACAAGGAAAGCAACCCCAAATTTTGGTATTTTATTTTCTATCAAACAAAGAATAAGGTTTAATTACAACCGTCCGATCATGACCAATCTCTTAAGGTGTAAGGCCAATACTCTTAGACATGTGCCCGCCACTTGCCTGAACTGTCGGATCAGAATCAACGGTCTAAATCTTACCAGTCCGTTACGTTCGGCTTCTATAAAATTAGAAACATTTTCCCTCCTTACAGAGAAGAAACCCTCTCTATCTGAACAAATTTGTTCTTTCTGTCTTTTTCTTCTCTATGGAAGTTCGTACGGATTCTATTGATTATAGGGTAGAATTGCTCTCTCCAAATCCTGCTGAAGAGTCTGTGATTTTGTCAAGGGAACCCTCGTGGAGACTCAACTGTAATGATTTTCAGTTACCAGACAGACCCAAAGATCCTCCTCATGTTTTTCATGACTGTCTCAAGAACCTCAGTATGCTTTATCTTCTCTTCATTTATTCTTTCATTTTTTTGGTGGGGTGGGTTTTTATTCTTTCATTTTTCTAATCAAAACCCAGATTTCTCCCTCCCCATTTTCTCTCTTCAAATTTAAATCAATTGAAAAAATGCAAGAAGGGTCAAAGTCATATGGCTTTGTTTGTTTCTATTTTGTTTCCCTATTGAATGAAATATGAAAAAACTTAGGCCATGTTTGGATTGCAAGAAAAATATTTTTGATGGAAATTTTTTTATTTCTTTCTATTTTATTTCCCTTTGTGTTTTTTCTCTTGGATTGCAAATAAAAAATATAAAAAATTGATGACTGTGGTTGATTCAGACGGATATTAACATGAATTGAAGATCTCACTATGTAAAAATTTAATAATGTTGGTTCAAGTTATCTTTCTTCATGTGTACTAGAAGATTTTAGAACTAATTTTATTTTCCAAACTTTTTCTGAAAATTCATGCAATCCAAACAGGACCTTAGTGAAAAAACTAATCAATCAGATGGAAAATCATTAGTTCATAGATTGATCCTTTTTTTGAAACAAAAAATGAATTTGGGTTTTCCTTCTCTTATCAGGCAAACAAGGAAAAGTTGCAAAATACTACAAGAGGCAAGAGAAGCTTCTAGAAGGATTCACTGAGATGGAGGTTATGACTGAGATGGGTTGTTTACCAGGAGGTTTAACTCAGGTAGTTTTTGTTAATGTTTTTTTTAATTTTCTTTTTTGTTAGTTTTTTACATGGGCTTTTTATTGCTTACCTATTTATTTATGGAAACTGATATAGTCCTTGAATTTAGATATGGGTTTCTCTTATTCTTTTCAATTACTCTATTTTTTTTTGTTCTTGTTGGGGTAGGATGAAACAGAGAAGCTTGCAAAGAGCGAAAGACTCGCAATCCGTATTTCAAATGCAGCTAACTTGGTTCTTTTCATAGTGAAAGTTTATGCTTCTATAGAAAGCAGATCATTGGCCGTGATTGCTTCCACTTTGGATTCTCTGTTGGATCTTTTATCAGGCTTTATTCTTTGGTTTACTTCGAATGCCATGAGAAAACCAAATCATTATCGATATCCGATTGGGAAGAGGAGAATGCAACCAGTGGTAAGTTTGTTATGAACTCTACAATCCTGATTATAGACTATAAAATGAGAGATTTGGTGTATAAACTCTGTTTAAGAGCTTACCCCTTAGTTGACTTGCCCAAATTGACTCGGTTTTATTTATATTGGGTGAGTTCTTGGCCGAGCATGAGTTCTTAACACAGTTCTTGGCCGAGCATGAGTTCTTAACACACTTTCTGTACCCATTTGCTGATCGCGCCAATCAATCCGAATCAATAGCACACATTTGACAATGAACAAAATTTGGTATTTATGGACATATTGTTTAATTAATGTATAACTTCTTCTGTACAACTCCGAATTATAATCAGGTAGAACTACAGAAACTAGACTTCAATATCTTTTTATTGATAGTTTACATACTACTGTCAGTAGAGAATTATTCAGTTAAAACTATATCTAAACTTACTGTTACAGAAATTTAAAATGAGACTCAGTATATGAACTCTTTTTAAAGGGAACCCCAACTTGACTCGCCCAAATTGACTTGGTTTCATTTATATTGGATGAGTTCTTGTCCGAGCACGAGTTCTGAAGTCTTTCTGTACCCATTTGGTGATCATGCCAATCAATCCAAATCAAAAGCCCGCATTTGACAATGAACAAATTTTGCATTGGTCGGATGATTAGGAGTATCAAAATCTGGATTAAGTTTTAGGTTCCGGTCCATCAATTGATTAACCTGTCCTTATCAATGGGTGTTTACTTTGCTCTGATAAAATAGTAGCTGTAATATTGGTTTTGGTGGAATAAAATTTGTTACCTTTAAAAAAAAAAAAGATAAAATAGTAGGAACAGCTACGTTATTATTATCATAGAAAATGCTAAAAGACAGGAAATCTTAGCCTCATCAGCTTGTCAAGATTAAATGTCATTGAGAGCACCTTGATTGGATGATCCTAGGCCTTGTTCCATCAACTCTTTTTTTAATTGTTTTGGTTCTGTTATTTTCTTTCCTAGCTCATTTTTATATGGGTGGTTATATGATGGATGCAGGAAAATATAAGCAGGTAGAAATACAAGTGAGGCCCACACTTGTTCTATGATCCAAATCATTCATATCATAGGCCTTTCTATCAATGGGCCATGCATCAGAACCCACTTCTATCCAACGATTCTAACCCTACGATTGTTATCCGTTGAATGGATGTTTTGAAAACTAAGAAGCAATTGTCTATGTTCACGGCCACACAAAGGGCCTTGTTTGGGACGCGACTTGAGGCCCATAGACTGGATCTAGCCCCCCTTTTATAAGCTCGCTGAAATGTGTAGGCCCAATAACCCATTACTAGCAGTAAAAAGGGTAATTATCTTGGGTGAAACTCCTGCATAGAATAATTCATGGAGTGTTTGCTATAACTATCAGATCATGGTCCTCCAATGATGATAAGAAATAGAACTCTGGGTTCTCTAAATTTGAGTGTATCTCCCTAATTATAAGCAATGATCTTGTATACTTGTGGTTGGCTTCTGTGATAGGATAGTTTTCTTGCACTAACATTTTAATAACAAAGAAAAGGGTGTCTATTACCATTTTATTATAGGTCAATGATCTAGTGATAAAATATTGAGGCACACATGTATTTTATTGAGATATGCCTCACCTTTTGATCTTTTTTGAGGACCTTGTATCTCTTAGTACCTACGAGTCTTTGTCATCCTAACCATTAGATCAAGAGCTCACAAATGGATAATCAAAAAAAAAATATAAGCAACGAGACATTCAATAACCTAGGATTCATTTGATTATATAATTAAGATCATCTTATGAAACTTTTAGGCTATGGTGTGGGAGATCCAAATTGGCCTCCACTACTGGGTCATGCATTTTTTGAATCACTCATCCGTTTTGAAAATGTTCGAATGCAAGTCTTATCTTTCAAATGTTAAATATTATAAACTGGATGTGTTGGTCTTTATTTAAGCTTTTATAGATTTGTTGAGCTTGGGCTTAATCCTCAAGGCCAAAATGTGTTTGTGCTAGGCTTGGGCCTCAGAAAATATGGGCTAAACTTGGCCCACTGTGTACTAACACTTTAATAGTTTGAGGAGTTCAGACCCTAAGAAAGCCCAACAAGTTAGGGGTCATTTCAAATAACATAAATGGCCATACAATGTAAGGATATGATACTATGATAAGCCTTAAAAATGAGGAAGAGAAGGGGAAGCTGACCCAGGCTTACCCTCATGATGTTAGCATGATCTAGATGCTTTCATTGGTGGGCCTCTGACGTGTAGCTGAAATAATGTGAAATTCACTTTGTTCAAACAATTCTAATCTTACTTTCGTTATAAAATTTGAATATGGATAGTTGCTCTCTTTTTTTATTAATCATTCCTTTCAATGGCAATAATTGGGAGTTATAACCTTTTAAGGATATTCTCTTCATTTGTTGTCACTAAATCAAAACCAACATGACTTCAATTTCCAGGGCATCATTGTTTTTGCTTCTGTGATGGCGACTCTTGGTTTGCAAATATTGTTAGAATCTCTTCGGGAAATCATTGCACAGGTATGTATGTTTTCATTTACCTGTAAAAATAAGTAAATGGCCAAAATGGAAAACGATATCAGCACTCCCTTGTTTCAATAATTTCACTCCTTTCTTTGTTTATACTTTTTGAATTAACTCTAAAGGACAATTGCCTTTTTTTTCTGCAGTCTCACTCTACAATGGATCATCAAAAGGAAATGTGGATGATCGGGATCATGACCTCTGTCACAGTAGTGAAATTTGCACTCATGGTATATTGTCGACGATTTAAAAATGAAATTGTCAGAGCCTACGCCCAGGACCATTTCTTTGATGTCATTACCAACTCAACTGGTTTAGTGACAGCGGTCCTTGCAGTAAGATTCTACTGGTGGATTGACCCAACTGGAGCAATACTGGTAAATTTATGACTTACATTTTCACTGTCAACAGTAACACAAATACTTGTGCCCTTAAAGCACACAAATACTCAAAAACATAAGTTTACAAGGTTAGAATGATATACCAAACAGTATGAATGAGAACAAGTAAATTATAAAAGTGAATTACCTATTGCATTAAGTATAAAATATGCACTTCAACTTCACACAAAACATCGCTACCATCCAATCAGTACGCGTGCCTATTGATCAATGCCATCCAATTGATGGTCATCCTCTTGGATGGGCCATGATCAAGAGTCTCTCCTATGAAATTGTCTCGGCTATCTGATAAATGAGCCCTCGCCCATAACTTTTGTCAACTACCCAAAGTCAAGCTATTGATCAAACATATAGGCACATCCGGCCACTACAGTTTTAGTGCCATTAAATGTCCAAGGGGTGGTCCATTGATTGGATAGTAGAGATGGTTTATACCCCAAATTTTGGTCAATGGTTCGTCGAAATGATCTTTTCTCATATGTAAATGCTTTCCTTGATTAGTTCATTGCATTTCCTTAGTCTATGTAGTTGAAACCAACCTTTTGGCTCAAGCATGCCCCATGATTCTAAGTCGTTTGAGCATTTATTCAGATCTTTAACCATGCATCAATGACTTAGCTAAGATGCTATAATGAATTTTGGATGCAGATAGCTATATACACAATGGGAACATGGGCTAGGACTGTTATCGAGAACGTGTGGTCATTGGTTGGTAAAACGGCCCCGCCAGATTACTTGACAAAGATGACATACCTCGTATGGAACCACCATGAACAAATTCAACATATTGACACAGTTAGAGCTTATACTTTCGGTTCTCACTACTTTGTAGAGGTTGACATAGTCTTACCAGGGAACATGCCCCTGAGCGAGGCACACAACATTGGTGAGACACTCCAAGAGAAGCTTGAGCATCTACCTGACGTCGAGCGTGCCTTTGTCCATGTTGATTTTGAGTTCAGCCACAGGCCAGAACACAAATTTAAGGCATGAAAACGGCAAAAAGTGATAACAAGAAGCAATGACAAAGGCTACTGGTGATGTATTACTTGGCAAACAAACCAGTTAGAGAAATAAGACTACTTTTTTCGCTACTTACACTGCTTGGGAATTACTGTGTTTTTCCTTAATACTGTTCTGAATGATGGTCATGGCAGCCTTACAACTGATGTAACTGAGCTTGTTTTTCATTTTTACACTGTGTATGCCTAGGAATAAGATGATTCACATTGAGCCACATGCAAAGGTAGACTAGGTTGAACTTGAACTGATTAACAGAGTTGCTTACTTGATTTCTCTGCAGTAGCCAGTAGGGGCATTCTCATTTTAATATTGTTTCAGATGATCTGAGTGTTTATCCCCTAAATTTCGATTACGATACTCTAAACCTGAAGATTTCTTATAGTTTACACTACAAAGAGCTAGTCACAAGTCTTTAGGAAACATTAAAAATTAGTACATGTCTCTTTTATGGATAGTGAAAGTCCAAGTTAAACTATAGCCTTATCAAATTATTTTCCAATTTAAATATTAGCCTTGTCCAATTATTTTAGGGGGATTGCAATTGATGCCCATAAAGTCTAAGCACTTTTCACCATGTTAGAGTTTCTTGTTTCCACACAAGTGGATGCTCTATTTTTGTATTCTAGTTGGACTAGGACGGAAAATGAGAGATTTAGGTTCAGAAACCTAACTTGTGTAAGGTATTACGTATCTTATGCATAGAGGGGGAAGAGAAGGGGGAGCTTGAACATGTGGATAGTAAAGGTGGGTTTGCTTGAATGTTGGGTGATCTTGGGTTTCATCTCCTGGATTTTAGCATTGAACATGCAATGATTAACTTAAGAGATTGGAGATTATATATTATTTTGTAATCACTTGTGCTTGTTGCTCATAGTGGAAGAAGGTTTCTCTCCCATGGATGCCGGCAATCTTGCCTAACCAAATAAAACACTAGTGTTATCTATGTGTATTTGTAATTGTATTTATGGTTTCCATTGTGTTTGCCCATGTGTTTGCCAATCTTCGCCTACAACTTCAAACTCATGAATTTACGCCAATTGGGACATTTGTGTGTCCTTATTATGGGCACACAATCACTCAATTGATGTGTGACTTGATGCTATTAGGACATTCAATGGTCGATATTGTGTAAATTGTACACATGATCACTCGGTTAAACAATTGAGGTTCCAACTCATCCTAATAATTGTAGGAGAACAAAAACTTACATCATGGAAAACACCAAAATATGTATGAAAAATACATGTGTGCCTCTAGTTCTCTGCTTCGATAAATATTTATGGTCGATTACCCAACTAGTTCATATAGTCGATATCCAAATCTTCTTAATCACCTACCACCCAAGTTTGATGATCCCATCTTTGCACTGAAGACCACGATTATATCCACTATATAAGTTGGAAACGAAGGCCATGTTTGGCAACTTTGGAAAAGATTTGTGGGGCTAGTTGTGAGAGATGACCAGGAGCAGCAGACTTGTGTGCGTGCGTGCGTTGGTGGTCTTGTGCAACTAAGTAATTCGGTGCTCCAAGGCATTCGAATCATAGGCATATATATCAGATTTGAATCATCTCATTGTGGAGGGCGACTCGCTCAACATCATCAGGTGGCTCGACTGATCACTCTCTTCGCTGCTTTGAGGTCTTCGATGATGACCGCTGGAGGGTTTTTCCTGTCCGTTTTGTCTGTGTTGAGGTCAGGTAATTAGGAGGCGGATAGGTTAGCTTGCTCTGGTATATCGTGCATAGGGTTGCAACTTGGGTTAGGCGGATTGGGTCGGGTTGGGTCTTTATGGGAAAACATCCAAGATTCATACGCCTAACCCTACCCAAGATAGTTTCCTGGGTTGGTCAGGTTTTTAATGTTTAGCTTACTATAGAGATTAATTTCAAAGATTGTAGAAAACGATAAATTTTCCCATCCAAAATCTCTAAATTTAAGTTGTTAAGTGCATAAATATAAGAAGGAAACTACTTCTTCACATCACAAACATGATCACCTCATTGAAAATAATTATATCAATATAAGTGAAAATAATTTGGCATGCTATTTAAGAAAATCATAGCCCGCCTAAGAGTTGTGTCGGGTTTCAGTTTTTTTTCCCTTTAAACCTGACAGGACCCAAGATCGGGTCAGGTTTTTCAACATGAAACCCGACCCATGATTTTCTAAACCCAACCCATGTTATTTTCGAATCAGATTTTACCCGATCCAAGTTGCAACCTTAATCGCGTATGCGTTTAGAGACTTTTTATTCTCTTGCCTCCTTGAGTTTGAGGCCCCTTTTTCTTAATTTTTTCTATGTTGTAATCAGTTCCCGACCATCTCAGTCGTGTGGCTCATTGCTCTCTTCATTTAATAAATTCATTATTTTCCAAAAAAAAAGACTCCTAGTTTTAAATATTTAATTTTTCTCTCACTTAAAGACTTTTTTTTATTCCATGGAATAATTTTTCATGGCTGCCGAACATTGGCCTAAAAATCTTTAAATTACTGGAAAGAATGGATATATTGAATAATCAAATGAGGGAGATGCAAATAGTCAAAGTAGCAGACACATTATGCAGGCTCCAAATTAAAGGAAAAAAAATTATGAAGTAGGTAAGCGAAGCTAATTAAAGCCTATGGTAAGGACTTTTATCCCTCCACTTATGCACTTCACTCTAGCATACAATGCCCACAAACTATTGATCAAGGGTTACACCCAAAATTCTATAGCGAACTAGCATGCTTGCAGTTTGATGTAGCAGAAGATGAAGAGGAAGAACACAATTTTAAATACATGTAGACAATTCTAAAGGTACATGAAATAAAACTTTGGCATTTGGATATAGGGAAGAGAAACTTATGAAAAATAATCTATGGATCAAAATTCCATGGTCTAGTAGTGTTGCCGCTGAAATGAGAGTGAGAGCAGGTGCGGTCGAGATGAGAGAGATTTGAGAGGGTGCGGTTAAGATGAGAGAGATTTGAGAGTAGCTAAGGCCCTGTTCGTTTTAGATTGTGGCAACCGATTGTGAACCCCAAACCAATTCTTGGACTAAAAATTACATTTAATTTTGAGTCCCAATAATACGTTTCGGGCCCACAATTGATTGCCATAATCTAAAATTAACAAGGACTAAAAATCAGGAAACAAAAAACTCTACTTATTTTTAGCCACTAATCACCATCATCTAAGTCATGCCCTCTCAATTCTCTCTCCTTCTCAGACCTGCCCTAACCATCTCTCACCATTTGGTGACACTAATTTATCATAAAAAGAAGGGCGATGATATTTTGATGCCCTGCAGTACGCATAACGCATGTGCTCCCCTTTTAACGTGATTTGACGTTAACAAGCGTTTTAATGTCTAATCTTGAGTCAAATAATCAGTTTTAGAATCGGTTCTCAATATCCAAAACAAAAATGGGCACAGAACAAGGTTTAAAATTTCGGTTTCAGTACCGGTTTCGGACCCTGAAATTTTGAAATTTCAATGGGCATAGAACAAGGTTTAAAATTTCGGTTTGGTTACCGGTTTCGGACCCTGAAATTTTGAAATTTCGACCGAAATTTCAATGGGCATAGAACAAGGTTTAAAATTTCGGTTTCGGTACCGGTTTCGGACCTTGAAATTTCGAAATTTCAAAATTTCGGTCGAAATCCGGTACCACAAAGAAAATGGTATTTTATTCAATATTAAATTTCGGCCGAAATTACTGAAATTTCGGTATAATAAAAAAATAAAAAATAAAAACACTGGTATTTTGTGTGAAATTTTGGATAAAAAACGAAATTTCGACCGAAATCCGAAATCGGTCGAAATTTAAAACCGTGGCACAGAAGGAGGACAACAACTCATAAATTTTTAGCAATTTTCATGAGTTTTAATGTCCTTCACATTGACAAGTGGGTCCCACCCTTTTGCCCCCTCCTGACCAGTTAGGCCAGACAAGATGGAGTGCTCTCTCGGACCATCATCAAACAACAAGTCTTCGTCATAAATGGGTCAGAACACGTGCTTGACGGAATTGGAGTGGTCCGGTCAGTCTCGAAAATAAATCCCGCAAATCAAGCACGGGGGAGAGAGGCAAATAGTCAAGAGTCAAACACATTGGGCCCCACTCCAACTAATGTATCTCACCACGTTTTTAACCTAAACTTAATTTTAATGATTTGCTTCCCTTTCAATATTCTCTCGTGTTTTTTATTTTTACTTCATAGAAGGAGAAGATGCCTTTCTCTATCACAACCACGCCATCTATGACGTCAATGTGTCACGTCTCCCGAGACGGACCCATGTCCGCACCGCAAATAGCAAAACTTCGCTTTGTAAGTTCGACGTATTAGAATTTAGAATAACAGGCTGGCAAGGAGACGGGCTGCCTTACAGAGACCGGAAGCGAAGAAATACCTGTATGCCACCTGGCGCAGGGAAGGGATCTAAACATTAATGGACGGGATTAGCATGAAATTGAGTATTTTTTCAAAGAGTACAGTGGGGCCCACTTCAAAGGATGATCCGGCACGATCATTTGTTTGGCTACAACATAAATAGGATGTGACCAGTAGATCATTTCCATAGGATGATCCTAACCCTCCGATGTGAAGATGGAATGCATATTATATAAACCACTACGGATCGGAGGGTTAGGATCGCCCTATGGAGATGATCTACGGGAAACATCCAATTTATGTTGTGGCCCAAAAAATGAAAGGTTTTCATCATCCTATGAAATGGGCCCACTTTAGTTTTGAAAAAATAATTAACTTCTAGCTCATACTGCACATAAAAGCTTTGCATAAAAACTCATTTCAGTACTCAACTTAACTCAACTAAGCCTTTTGTCCCCGAGCTAGTTAGGGTTGGCTAATGAATACTTTAGAAAATTTTCATGAAGAAGGTGAAAGAATCTACTCGGCTCAGATTGACTAAGTCTAATCCTGACACTAGTGGGATCCGTCTACATGGATCATTTTCTTTCATTCTCTCATATCAGTAGGACCTAGAAAACTCGAGTTGAAATGGATCGTGACCTGACTAAACTCAAGCCTTTTATGAGCAAGATTTTCTAAAATGTGGGCTAATGAATCCTTTAGAAAATTTTCATGATGAAGGTGAAAGAATCTACCCAGATCAAATTGACTAAGTCTAATCTTGACACTAATTGGGTTCGTCTACATTGATCATTTTCTCCACATTCTCTTATATCAGTAGGACCTAGAAAAACTCGGAGTTGAAATGGATTGTGACTCGACTTAACTCAAGCCTTTGACGACCAAGATTTTCTAAAATGTGGGCCCTATGTGGCATCGTTGAACATATTGACGGATCAATCTTAACCATTGATCAATAATATTTTACATTTGTATGATTCAAACTTTATAAAGTTTGGGTATCGCTCACTGCTCATGTTAGGGCAAGCAACTTGACATACAATTGCACCCCATGAACAGTGAAGATATGAACAATGCTATAATTGAGAAATTGTATGCTGTTTGTCTACGCTAAAAAAAGTCCAACTGGGCCCACATGCTTGGATGATCTAAACCATGTATTTGTGGGTTGATCTTAAACCATCCGAGATTTCGGTGTAAAATGGATGACTCAAAAAGTTTAAAATACACCAGTATGAAAACCTCCACAAATTGGAGGTGTGAAACTAAGCTTTTAGAGTAACGGGTAGTTTCATATGATATTAGACACAAAAGTCCTGAGTTCAAACCTCGTCAATAGCAAAAATCCACATATAATGGCCAAAACCAAAAGAAGGGCCACATGTAGATCAACCCTAGAAAGAGGGGCCGCACGTGAGGGGAGTGTTAAAGTATAAAAGATTAAACAACGCCATATCTAATAGCTTAAGCTTTTGGAGTTACTGGTAGTTTCAAAGGAGGGTAAAATCATCTTATGGAGAAGATTTTTGGTGCACGAGCTATCAACAGTGGGTACCAACAAATGAATGGTTCAGATCATCGAAGAACGTGGCCCCCTCCAGTGTATTTATAACCACTCATTTACATTACAGGGGGGGTGGCGAAAGGAAGAAAGGAAGCGAATATATCATGGTCCCGATGATGTCACCTCAATTAATGATGTCATTGAATGAATGGATTATATTACCGTTGTTTCGGCGAAACTACATAACTCAGGACTTTCCCCTTCGAGAAGAAAAGGAGTGGTCTCTACTCCCCCAACCCCCGCCACACCTACGTGGCCTCCTCCGTAACCATCCATCTATACTTCAAATGGACGGCCACGATCACAAGAAAGTCAAACTTTGACCCATCATGTTTCACGTTCCACAATATATAAACGTTCATAGAATACATCATGTCTTCTTTCTTTATTAGCAAGGGACTAGTCTCTAGTTCCATCTCTCCCTTCCTCGTACGGCCATGACCAACACTAATTCCAACCCTAACGACCGGTTGCATTTCTACCAGCGGATTCCGGCCGCCGGGCAACCGGTGCATGGTTCTCCTCCTGCGAACTCCATGTTCAGCCGAGGCCCCGCCGTGTCGGAGTCTATCATTGTCACAACCACCACGGCCTCAGACCCGATAACCACACACAATAGTAATAGCGTCGGCGTCGGCTTAGGCATCGATGGTCGGATCGGAAAATCTTCTCGGAGGCGCTCTAGGGCTTCGAGGAAAGCTCCCACCACCTTACTAAACACCGATACCACCAATTTTCGAGCCATGGTGCAACAATTCACCGGTTCCCCTGTCATACCATCGTCCTCAGATATCCAGACTAGTGGGCCCGCCCCAAATTATGTGTTTGGGGCACACCATCAACATCATGGGGTGACCAGAATGCCTTCTCAAAACGATTATCATAATCAGCAGCAGCAGCAGCAGCAGCAACAACATCAGCAACTACAAGGGAGTGAAAATCTAATTTTTTCGTTGGGTAACACAAGTGAGGCATTCGTTCCCATTTTTACCAACCCTAGACCTAATTTGGAGATCCCAGATGGTTTTCTAGAGAGTATTTCTTCTAATATGTTCCCTGTACATACTTCCACTAAAGATGACACCCATGATTATATGTTCTATGAAAAGTGAGAAAAATAAAAATAAAAAATGAGTACATATGTAAATACCTATCATACTTTATATGCTCTTTCGGTACTTTTCATTTTTCAAGCTTAAATATATTTGTAACGTAAAGAAGAAAAGTGTAAAAGAGGGAAGGGGGTGAATGTGAGTGGAGTGGGCCCTCTTTTCCCTCGGTTGTTTCCATCCGCATGTTGGCTTTTATTTGAATAATATTGAGGATTGGTACTTGTACTTTCTCATTTGCTCTACAGATTCTCATTTTATCGGCACCATATACGTGGCATGATGGGGAGTGATCAGTGCCATTGAATCGGTCGGTCACCATGGGATCGACTGTATGCGATGTCCAATCTCACGTTGATCAGATGATCTTATCCACTGATTCAAACATAGGGTTGGTGAGAAGGAAATTGGATGTAGAAAACCTAACTTCAATGAATATATGCAGACAAGGAGGAATGCATCAGTACTGTAAAGCGGGTCATGTCTTTGATTCATCTAAACCGTCCAGTAGAAAGGCTTTTTTTTCGATCTTTTATGGCCCAAAAATCACACCAATAATGCAATCGTGACATATCAACAACTACACCATATACATAATTGGATATTAGGATTGTACGATTGAGTGATTTTGGGCTATAGGAGATCTAAATCAAGACCTAACAAATGGACGGTTTAGATCACTTAAATGTGGGATCCTTTAAGCCGTAATGGGCATGCCTTGTAATAAAATGGGGTCACGCCCAACTTACATAGTTCTCGCATATAAGTTTCGTAGAGATTTTATATGGTGTAAGTCCGTGTAGTCCAGTATTTGCCAAAAAGTAGTGTATGGCTTACACGATAGGATGATCCAAACCATCCATTTGATTGGCCGCAGCGTAAATAGGTTGTGTACCAAAAATCATTTCAATAGGATGATTCAACCCTCTAATCTCTATGAGTTTCAACAATATGCATAGCGCTAATGGAAATTATTTTTTGGGCACAACCTATTTACGTTGTGGCCCATCAAATGGTTTGGATCATCCTATAGTGCAAGCCCGTACAATAGCTTTTGAAAAATACTGGGCTACCCTGGCTTACACCATATAAAAACTCAAGTTTTCTAGGTCATAATATATTTGAAGAGTCCATGTGTAGGAGCACAGGTGATATCCAAAATTAATGACATACTTTTTAGCATATTTCTAAATGAATATACCATATTTTGGAATTTTGAAATTTAATGGGTGGAGAGGAGTATCCTATGGATTTTGTTCATATCAATGGATAAAAGGTGTAAACGAGGCAAAAATGGTGCCCAATAATTACCTTTAATTAAGAAAGAATCATACAAGAGAAATTGAGTAATTATTCACGAAATTATGAGACATTTCTGTTTTATTTCAAATTATTTGACATCAGAAACAAATGTTATTTTTCGTAAAAAAAAAAAAAAAAGGGCCCATAAACTTAGGGTCTCCCTTCTCCCAAGTCCCATGGTGGCAAAGATGGGACCCATTTCAGTGGGCCACCTTTCTCTTCTGCTTTAGAAACTTGTATCTGGATTATTACTTATTAGGTAAAGAGTGGAAATGTTGGACAGGACAGGGGGCGGAAATATCACATCCCCCGACATCTGGTCAAAGTTTCCGGTTATGGTTCAGCTACGATGAGACAGAGAAAAGTCAAAAGGATTTGGAAAGAGAAAAGTATGAAATGTGGGCTAATGTTTGGAGTAATTACGGATTGAGCGCACTCTTAAAACAAGAATAAAAAATGGGCTAATCTTCAAAATCGGGTTGAAAAAGACCCTTATACCCTTCCGACATCGACAGAAACGTCATTCAACTTCATTTTTCATTACTGCCTATTAACTCAGCGCACTTCACGAGGCTTCTTCTGGTTCGTTTGAATGCGTATTTGAACACGAAATTTATCAATGACTTTTTTTAGTTCAATAATAAATTTTAGGGGCTGTTTGATACACAAAATTTAGAATCTTAGATTTCATCAAAATTGTAGATGGGAGATGCTAGGGGTAAAATCAGAATCCACCGTTCAGATCCAGACACGTTTTGTGATACCCTCTAACGGTCCTCAATGCATCGCCACTCTCTTTCTTCAGATAACAAACTCCACGATCTCCCTTGCCATGTCATCCGAAGTTGTTAGAGATCGGATCTCACGATCGCATGGCTAAGACATCAAGCTCCAACTAACGTATACACCATATATGATTGTGTTTACTTCCTGACCAATACAAGGAAGACAGTTAGGCCTTACACCAGGCTACTGGGTATGAACCCCTTTAAAAGAGGACTCTTCTGCTCAAACGAGAGGAAGAGAATGAAAACACACTCCTAATTCCAAAAGAGTAGCACTGAGCTTTCTACGGCACGAGCTCTCTCCCCTGTCACCTCCTCCTCCCTAGACAAACAAGATCTAATCGGTAAAAGGTTTCAATTCATAGATTAACATGTGCTTTCAGTTATCTTTCTACATATATTTCATCTTGTGGTACAAATTTCTAACTAGAGAGTCGGAGTGATCTTTCAGAGTTAAATCTCCAGGATCCCTTACGCTTTACTGTGAGCGTAGGTAGTGAACGGCAGAACTCTACCAGCTGTGCAATCACATAGATGGAAATCAGTGCTATCAGGAGACGAGAGAAGGAGACAACCATCATTTTCTGATTTCTCGCCCTTCTTTCCATTAGCAAGAGATTAGGAGATCATCCCATGTTTCCCGGGATGGGGGAGGGATTTCTAAAACCTGGATTTCTAGCTTAAAATCCAAAACTCGAGAGAGAAGCGAAACGGATGGTCTCCTTCTTCTCTTGTCTCCTATCTACAATTTTGAAGAAATTCAAGATTCTAAAATCCACATATCCAAGTGGCCCCTTAGAGTTGAAATTGATTCTCAAAATCCAAAAGCCTAAGACACAATCGAGTATTCTCATTCAATAGAAAGGAATTTTTGGGATGTTATCTTTGCTTTTCAATGTTGACTGTTGTCTACTAGCACGCTTATCTAATGCTCACATGACATAATGTATACGATGATGTTCTTATTCATGTGAAATAATCAATGACTCCAAAAGCTTAATAGTTAAGATGTTAGAGTTGGTGTTATTTAATTATTTATACTTCAATACGCCTCACGTAGAATTTTAATATCAAAGAGTTGTTGGGTTTTTAACGGACGACCTGCCGCGAGGCAATAGCTCTAAATACCATGTGAAATAACCAATTATTCCAAAAAGCTCAAGCTGATAGAGTTGGTGTTATTTAATCATTTATACTCCAACAATTATTGAGTATTATGATCAAACCCTTCTTCTTCTTCTTCTTCTCTCTCTCTCTCTCCACACTCTCTTTCCTCGCTTCTCTCCCTCTCCTCCCATTTCTCACAACTCGTCCACTGTTATTCCATGGAATATTTTTTCATGGTTGCAACCATGACCAAAGTCGTCATCTATCTACAAATCGCCGGAGAGAGAAGGGTTTGAGAGTTAGGAATGCATGAGAGTGAGCTAAAAAATATGGGTTAAAAAAGTTCTTCACCAAGGCAGCATATTTTTCGTCTATTTTTAGTGTCCGTTCATGCTCTCCTCACTCTTACTGTCGCACTTCCCTCTAGCCCAACACTTCATCTCATTTTGGTAAAATTGTCACATGATTTGTTACACTAAGAGAGTGACTTATATTTGAGTGAAGACCTAGACATGGGCTATCACCATAGGGGTACTTTAGTCCGTATAGAATAAACTCGAGGCAGTGATAAATTCACCCCCCCCTTTCTATGATGAATTCACCCCTTATTTAAAAAAAATGGACGGTACAGCCCACACCATGGAGGATCAAAACCGTCCATTTGATTGGACATAACTTAATTAAATAGGTTGCACCCAAAAAATCATTACCATAGGGTGATTCTGACCCTCCGATCTAAAGAGGACTCACATTATGGAAACTTCTATAGATTGGACGGTTGGGATCATTTTATGGAAATGACTTTTGGAGCACAACCAATTTACGTTGCGGCCTATCAAATGGACGGTTTGGATCATCCTATGGTGGGGGCAGAGCGTGAATTTATCACTGCCCTAAATTTGGGTAGTTTCGTCAACATGAGGGGAAAGTTATACCCTTCCTAATCTCCATCGCAAACTTGTGTTTCATTCTTGAATTCTGCAATGTTTGGAGCCATTTTCTCTAATCCCTCTGCAACTATTTTGAGTTACCCAAATCATAAGAGCTTAAAGGCGTTGAAGCTCAGAGCATCGCTTCCTCCAGCGAGCAAAATCTTCGTTAGAAGTAAGAAATTCTCATGCCCAAATTGTCTTTTCTTCTTCTTCTGGACTCGAAATTTTATATTTTCTTGTGATTTCACTCTATTTCTCATCTGGGTTATCTTCAAATAGTTGAATTACTCTTTGATTCGTAGTTCTCGATGAGTTATTTGACGACAATGAGCATCCTCTAGTTTTTTATTCCTTTTTTTGTCCTCTATTTGTGTGTAAATAGTACCAAAGCTTTAGTTGAAATTCTCTTCATGTAGTTAAATTCACTTTATTTTGATATTAAATTTCACCCTTTATTGTGAACTCACTTTATTTCTCATCTGGGTTTCTCTCAATTGCACTTGTGGTGGTGTTGTTTTTGACAAGTATGAACATACCCATTTTCTCTTTTGCTTCTTTTTTCCCTGTTAATGTAATCTGTGGTTGTTTGTAGCAGTTAGATTTTTATTTTCTTGTGCATAAATGTGGAATTTCAGGTAATAACTGGTTTAAAACAAATTGGGTTGTTCTAAAAAAATATGAAATTTCCACTGAATAGGTTATGTTTCCCATTCATTGGTATTTCGGTTGGAACTAACAACAACACTCGCTTACAAGTGCAATTGAAGAAGACTTGCAGATGATGGAGCATAAACTCCCTCAAAGAATATGCACCTAAACGTCTAACTTATTAAAGAATGTTCATATTTGTAATTTTGTATCCCTGACCAAGATTTGAAGATCTATGGATACTATTTAGAAGGTTGAGAAGTAAACTCATGGCTAATAATTTGAGAAATTCGAAAAGGACTCTCAACAGAATGTTCATATTTGTAATTTTGTATCCCTGACCAAGATTTGAAGATCTATGGATACTATTTAGAAGGTCGAGATGTAAATTCATGGCTAATAATTTGAGAAATTCGAAAAGGAAAGTCATGCTACTTTGGCAGACAAAAACTTAAAAATGTCAGGACTGCAACAAGCAGGAGTTTATTTCATGTTCTAGTGCTAAAACCAAGTATGCGATTAGGACTTCCAAGTGGACTTACTTTGGTGAGAAGGTTAATGAAAGAAGCCGAGAAACTCAATTATGAGCTTACATTATGCAAGCAAAGTGTGATCAACGTTGGTACAATACTATGTTTCACAGAGAACCAAACATTTGTAGGTTGATTGTTGCTTAATAATGAAACAAGAGAACAAAGGACCTATTAAAACCACTTCCAATCGAAGTAATGGCCACCTAGCAGATGTATTCGCTAAAGCTCTTCGGCATGACAAGATTCACTCTTCCATTAGCAAGCTTGGAATAGTGGAATTATATTCTCCATATCAAGGGAAAATCTTCAATATGTTGTTTGATGTATTGTACTTGTATTTTGACCATTACAAAATCATCCTAGTTATTGAACCTTTTTTTTTATTAAATATCTAAGTTGGATAAATATTGAAGGGAAAGTCTTCAACATATTTATCGAAAAGGTTTTTTTTTTTAAAAAAAAAATTGATGTATTGTATCTAAGTTGGGTATTTTTCACTTTGAAATGGAAGTAAAAACATGCTCCTTCTAACCCAAATCATGTAAATTCATAGTTCTTTTGTTCTAATCTTGACTTTGACAAAACTTCAAAACAGTCTCCGGGCATTTTTTTTCCTTCCAACCGAACCATCATATCCGTTTACCAATTGCTGTGCCGTGTCACCTTATCTGACATTAAACATGGCATGTTCTCGGGTTTTGAAGCGAGGCATGTGTCACTCCCATGTTTTGATAATTGCACTAACTCATCTGGCCTTTTATTATTTAAACAGCTGTCAAAAGTTATTGCATGTCCAATAGAATTGCTTAATAACATGAGTATGATATGTTGTTTATATTGTAAAGCTAGATATGCAATCCAATGCTTATTTGGCATTTGTTCTTTTTTAAGTTCAGTTGTCAAAGTAAATGTATGCTATTATTTGCTGCAGCTGTGTCTCTTGTATTATTTGACTATTTTCTATGCAGTAGTTCCTATTAACGGCAGTCTTAGTAATGAGTTGATTATTTCTGTAGCTGCTATGTGTACAAGTGGAATCTTGGTTTTTGATTTATAGTTGAGCAAGTATGTTGTTGCATTAGAGACCACATTGTCCACCGGTGAAAATGTTTATTGGGCATCTTTTTGTCAATTAAATCCTACTCAACCTATTTATGTGTATCAGTTGTTTCTTTCCAATAAATTATTTAGCTTCAGTCTGTTAGGGAACATCCCATTTTAAGGTGTTTCGATGTCAAGTAGTCTTCTGATTAAGAATTTAATCATTTTTCACGAATGTAACTAGTAAATGCTAAGGGTTTTTTTTTTTTTGGAGTGAAGTAAATGCATATGGTGTCAACATGATGAACAAGGTCACTATTTTGTTAAGGTTTACATAAGATATTCCGTGTAATCATGCAATTTCCTTGAAATATTATATACACTCAATAAGAAATTTCTTTTAAATGATATGTTAACTACATTTAACATTGTTGGTTTGTTTGAAACTTTTATTTTCTAGTTAGTACTTGTTTGTTTGTACTGTCATATCTGACCGATTTTCATAAATAATAAAAACCATGTGTTTCTAGCGATTTGGGTTAGGAGAACTATAGACTCGTATGGCCAAAGTCCTGGTATCAAATTCTAGTGGGCCTTTGGTTTTCTTTAATACATTCCCAATGAAAATCCCTTGGGACCTTTTTCAATCTTTTTGCAACCTTAGGAGGTATATTTGGAAAAGGAACATGAAGTAAACCGACAAATTTGACAATATCACTTTGATGAGAGTAATTTTCCCGCCAAATGAAAGATACCTTTCCTCCATGATGTTAGATTCTTTTCCACACTTTCTGTATCAGCTTTAACAAGTTTGATGCCCCCCACTAAACGCTTACCAAGGTTAATTTTTAGGCCCGAAACAACATCAAACCATTTAGATAGCTTTCTCAAATTCTTCATGTCCTCTTCTTTATTGTTAAGAAGTATGAATATGTCATTTGTGAATTGCAAATAAGATATAATAGGAGCATCTCTTCGAACTTGGAACCAACCCACAAAACCCCTTTCCTTCCCCCTCTTAATCATCAAACTAAGCGCTTATGCCTACTACGATGAAAAGGTAGGGGGGAGCTGGATCCCCTTTGAATTCTTCTTGTGGTTTGAAAGAAACTCGTTGATGCTCGATTGATAAGTATTGAAAAGGAGGCCATTGATAAACATGCCGGATTCCATCCTCTACAACGATTTCCACATCCCATTTTTTCTTTGATAAATTCTACCAATTCCCATTCAATATGGGTTGTAAGCCTTCTCCATATCAGTTTTTGCAAACAATACCAGTTGTGCCTTCGCTTTTCTAATGTCTAAACATTCATTTGCAATTATTACTCAGTCTAATATCTGTTTAACTTTTATGAATTCTCCTTTTAATGGTGATATTATATCCCCAACCACCTATTTTAAGCGATTTGCAAGAACTTTTTTTTGGATTTAGACTATGCATGAGGTTAATGGGTTGAAAATCTTTAATCTCTAGTGCTCCTTTCTTTGTGGGATGAGAGTGATGAAAGTTGAGTTTAATCCCTTTCCTATTTTACCTCTCTTATGAAATTCCTTGAAAGCGTCAAGTAAATCACCTTTTATGTTTTCCCAAAAGGACTGATAAAAGGCCATTGGGAAGCCATCTGAACGGGCACTTTATCCTTCTTTATCGAAAAAATCGCTTGCTTAATGTCTCCCTCTTTGAAATCCCTTTCCGACCATTCCTTCCTTTTGGGTGTGAGAATTTTGAAATTCATTTCCTCTGTCTTTGGTCTCCATGATTTATCTATAGATCAGAGCCCTTGAAATTATTGAGTGATGGCACTTTTTATCTTGTCTCTATCACCTAGCATTCTTCCATAATGTTGTATAGAATTAATGGAGTCAACTATTAGTCTTGTATTTGCCATCCTATGAAAGAATGAGGTATTTTTTGTCTCTCTTGAAGCCAATTGTCTCTAACTAATCTCCTCTCTTGTTGGGATATTTTCGTATTCCATTTTTTATATTCCATCTGTCTACAATATGTTCCTCCTCTAATGGCCCTTCTTATTTCAAATGATCAATGATTTTCAATTTCCTTACTATTTCTTCATCCTCTTTCTAAACTGTCGCGACCTTTTCCATTCTTTCATTTTCACTTATATTGATTTTATTTTCTGCAGAATTTGAAATCTTTACACGCTTCCACAGGTGTTTCCCTTCACCATTTCCTCACTTCGTCAGCAAAATCCAATGCTTCCAATCATGATAGATCCATCTTAAAAGGTAGAGGGTCACCTTCCCTTTTTTCCAAATCCAACAGTAGTGGGTTGTGATTGGAAATTGGTTTTGGTAAAGTTACAGAGCCTCTGGTTTTGCCTGCCTTAACCCGAGATGTTCATGCAAATGGATGACTTCTATTTCAAACTTCATTTTGAACACATGCATAGGGAACCCCCACATAAAATTAAACTTGAAATATATTTGTTTATGTTTGCGAGCATGGTTTGAAATTTCGGATCAGAAAACCGACATTTCGCCCCTCTTTACCCAATTTCGTCCGAAATTTCGGGATTTCGGCTGAAATTTCAGTTCCAGCCAAGTCCGAAATTTATGCTGAAACCGAAATTTCAAACCATGTTTGCGAGTACCCATTTATGCCATCTGTATAATGTACATACACCTATCAATCTCAGGCAAACACATCCTTAATCTACAGGATGTATAATTTTGTGTCCATTGGTATACCTCTTTCAATTTTTTGTTCTAACACTGTCGATCTTCCTTTCGGTATTGTTTGAGTTCTAATGGTATTTTACGCAGCAGATATATCATATTCTACAAATGAAAGCAGCTTGAGAAAAGATTTCTCAGATTTTGGTCAGATAGTAGAAGGTAAACATGCTATAGCCACTTTAATTCAAACATATTGTTTAAAATAATATGTAGAAGCAAAAGCATTGTGCATGTCACCTTCATATTATCTAATTTATATGCTTATTGGTTAAACTGTTCTGTCAGTAAAACTTGCAAAAGATGAAGGCACAAAGAGATCAAAAGGTTATGCGTTTGTACAATATACTTCTCAAGAGGCTGCTATGCTAGCCATAGAACAGATGGACTCTAAGGTGATACTTTACTTACTTTCTTTTACTCAGTTTACAAGATCTCAAAAAGCTTATGACTTATGAATCTGTTTCTCCTTCCCTCTCAGTGTCTGGATGGCAGGACTATTTATGTGGAACTTGCAAAAGCTAGGCCTGACATATTTGGTGCTTACCCTATAACCTCGGGCCCCCCTACTGAGAAAAACTCATAGATGCTAATACAGTAATGAATCGTTCAAAGGGAGATACCATTGAGTTGGATTACTATGCCAAAATACAACAAACTATAATAGGTGATGTGGGTCCTTTATTTGTATTAAATTAGTGGGCCTTTTCTCTGAAAAAACATTAAGGGTACGTTTGGATAAACCAAACAGTGGGAAAATCAAAGTAAAAGGACACATTTTCCATTTACTAGCTGACATTGTTAAAATTTCCTCTCAAATCAAGAGAAAAAGGAAAGCAAAGAATGGGGAATCTATATTCATTTCCTTCTACTCATATTACATGCATCCAAATGGACCCTAAGGATTATGTTGTTCGGCCACGGCCAGGGAAAGTGTAAGACGATGACTGCCCGTCCTTGTGCGTATTTATTTAAAAAATATATTGTAGGGCCCACATTGTTTGAATACCCAGACAATTAATTATATTGGGTAATGTAAATAGGCTATACCTTTTGCCTGGAAAATCATCTCCGTAGGATGAACTTATCTCTCCTATCAATAGAGGGATGACACATTATACAAATCTCTACATATTGGACGGTTAAGATCATCCTCTGGATATATATAAGTAGGACCTATTAGGACACTCTGATGGATGGTCCGATTTGAAATGGATAGCGATTGAGGCACAGTAAGTAGGATCCGAGGAACACTCCGAATCCAGTCTGACCCATAAGGGATTTGAAATGGATCGTGACTAAGACGGAAGTGGTGATTGAGATATAGGTGGATCCGATCTGAATTGGATACTCTGTCACCCACTAGTCGGGGGAAGAAAAAGGGATGAATGTACTGTTTCTCTAAATTCTATATTAATTACCAAAAACTAATGGACCCGCATTAGTCGATGCTGCTCAACATTTCTTTCAAGACATAAACGAAATTGCACCGTGATTTTAAGGTGGAAAACTTTAAGAAACAAATAGGCATTTTCCATTTCAAATGGACATGTATTTACACATTAGAAAGTCCAACAAAGCAATGCGGTGATCTTCTTCTACATTCCACCACTTGCTTGCCTACCAAACAGGCCCACAGGAAGGAGAGCTCTTCATGAGTCTTTTTTTTTTCTTTTGATGGGCAAGCTGGGGTCAGGCAGACCCCTACCAGATTCATTAAAATATAAGATAGTACAACTCAAGGCGGCTCAAAAGCCAGCAAGAAGGGAACAAGCTCCCAGCATAACAAAAGCCAACAGCAACAATAACATATCATCAGAAAAGAAAAAAGCAAATACACTGAAATGCATCTCACAGCGAATAGAGGGATCATGGGCAGCGCCGGGATTCCAGACAGGATCCATGAGAGAGTAGTCATCGAGAAGGATAGCGAGGATGCAATGAGAATCACTAATAATCTCCAGCAAAGTTAAGAACCAAATAACGAACAGAGGAACCCTACTGATAGTACGGAGGCAAATGAGATGCATCGAAATTCCTGAAGGCAGCAGAATCTTGGAAAAATAAGGTGCGTTTGGATTGCCGGAATCAAGAATTGGAAACAGCTCCTATCCTAATTCTCCTATTATAGGGAGTTTGGGCAAGCACTGGAATTCATCAAGCGAATCAGTCATGATTTTTTATTCTAGCGTTTGGTACCATCCTGACCAACACCGTAATGGAATCAACGGATGACCCTCCAAACTCCGAGATTAATTCCGCCCTCCATAATTTGAACCAACCGCCAGAATAGGTGGAATGGGATACCGATTCTGAT
This sequence comes from Tasmannia lanceolata, assembly GCF_043159265.1. Taxonomy (NCBI): domain Eukaryota; kingdom Viridiplantae; phylum Streptophyta; class Magnoliopsida; order Canellales; family Winteraceae; genus Tasmannia; species Tasmannia lanceolata. Next base: position 7,338,068 of record NW_027518697.1, on the reverse strand, counting down.
TCCTAAATCCGGTAATCCAAACGCACCCTCAGGTAATTTCCAAGTGTAGAAAGCAGTGTCAAAATCAAAACAAGGGTATGCGGAATCCAGCTCCAGATATTATAACAAGGACAATTTGGCCATTTTACCACGCAGGGAAATGATATAGGAAAACGGAATACCGTTTTGGCAAAAACAAACGGGCATTAACCAGTAGAGCCACGTCCACTAAAAGACAAACGGAGAAGCTCAAATGCCCATAAAGCAATAAATACAAAATCAAAAGATCGAATCAACGGTCATTTCAACCCCGTTTTTATTTTCCAAACGGAATAGCGTTTTCAAAGTGTTTTCCAAGTATATATTGCCTTGCTTCGATTCTACCTGGAAACCCTCTCTCTCTCTCTCTCTCTCTCTCTAGGGTTTCACCCTAGCCCTAAAACCTCTGCATCTACTCTCTAATGGCTTCCGCCATGGTCGAAGACACGAGCATGGAAGACGACCAGCTTGCTTCCATGTCTTCAGACGACATTGTGAGGGCTTCTCGTCTTCTTGATAACGAGATCAGAATCCTTAGGGTTAGAAAATTCCCCCTTTTCCAACTTTTGTTTCTCTCTTCTTGTATTTCCTATTCATATATCCTTAATTTCCTACTTATTTCTTGTGTTCCCTTTCGAAGGAGGAGCTCCAGAGAACGAACCTAGAATTAGAATCATTCAAAGAAAAGATAAAGGAGAATCAGGAAAAGATAAAGCTCAACAAACAGCTTCCTTATTTAGTCGGTAACATCGTCGAGGTGATTGATTATACACTGCTTTTCACTTTCTGCTTTCTTCATTAATTTGATTTTGAGCCCAAAGAGATAGTTTGGAAGTCTTTGATTTTCCCCCACTCTAAAGGAGGCTTGTTTGTCTTTATTGTTTGCATACCACTTAACTTCTGTGTGTTGTTCCTAGTCCCAACCATCTCAGTCTGTTTGTTTGTATTTTGTTTGCTTCATAAATAAAATTCCCACCATTAAAAAAAAAAAAACAGAAGTTGAGAAAAAAAAACCCTTAAAATCTCTAAAATCTCTAAAATCATCCAATATATGATTTTAGATTATAAAAATGTTCTTATAAGATCCCTCCAATCAAGTTAAACCCTAATGAGGGTTGAAGTTCAGGAAAAAGAAAAATCAACAAAAAAAAAATCAAAATTTTCAAGGGTCAAATCACCCCCATGTTGCAAAAAACCATACTGATTTTATTGCAAAAAAAGGCCCTAAGGGCCCGTTTGGATTCCTGATGCATTTGTATTTTGATTTGGATTTGAGTTTTGGATACAAAATACATCCATCATCTTCATGAACATGTTTTAAGAGAGAAAGAGAGAGAGGGAGGGAGGGATGGATGTCTCGCTGCGGCCGGAGCAACGTCGAGGAGCAGCGACGGTGAAGGAAGTTGCCACAAATATTGATTCCAAATAATGTCTCACAGAACAGATTTGAAAATTGGAATTTTTTGCACCGTCGTAGCTGATTTGGAAATTTTTAGGATCTGATTCAGTTCAAAATGTCAACTAAATCCAAATCTAAATCTTGTGAGTATTCAAACGTGGCCTAAGTGAAAGGTATATACAGACGCCTTCATATGCCTTAAGCCAAAAGCATGCACCTTTGTGGTGTCCCACACATTCTCCTTGCCCCGGAAGTCATTTACCCGTGCCTTGCCACGAGGTGCAACTCCAGCGCCTTTAAAAACACTGGTATGCACCTATCAAGTTGAAGTTTTAGGTTAGCATAACACAATCAGAATGTTTCATCACAGTAACTTTGCTCACATTACTTGATGAAACAATTATAAAGCTGGTAAACGTTGAACAGTTAAAGCCTTCAACATCTCATACATATTTGCAAGCATGCGGTTGGCATAAAAATTTCAATAGTTTAATTTACATAGTTCAATTCTTCTACTGCTGTCCTCTTGTTGTTTATCATGGTGGCCCTAAGGTTCATAATTATTTCATGCATCAAGTAATTGCTGGCGATTCCTGTGCATTTTGCTTTCCTTAGATTTTGGACAATAACAGTGATTTATTACATTCCTTAGATTTTGGAGATGAACCCGGAAGATGAGGCCGAAGAAGATGGTGCTAATGTTGATCTGGATTCACAAAGGAAAGGGAAGTGCGTTGTACTAAAAACATCTACACGTCAAGTGAGCCAACATTTTCTCATTCACTCGTATTTTTTGGATTGTTCTAGTTTGTACACACTCTTATTATTTCTTTCTTTCTCCAATATTAGGGAAGATCCTTACAATTACTAGAGTGTAAATCTTGACTTGAATATTGAAATAGCAAGTGATCTCCATGGTCAATTATTCGGTGTCAGCAATCTGCTCATGTGTGCAGTTGTTGCATATTCTTTTTTTGAAATGGAGTTGTTGCATATTCTTAATCATGAAAGTTATGAATATGGGTTATGCTCGGCGATTCTATGCATATACTGAAATTTGGGTTATGCTGTAACTTTTCTGTTGAAATTTTATATCTTATACTATCAATTGAATTTTGGTCGAAATTGGAATCAGTTCATTAAGGGAAATTAAGTCAGTTTCAAGGTTTTAAATTTCGGAGGAAATCTTGTAAAATAAAGGAAACATATGCAAATGATAGAGTTTAAAGATGAAACTTCCAGAGATGCTAGAAAAAGCACAAATACACACTTAGAAACTATCATATAGCAAGACAACCATCCACTTAATGACATGCACTGTCGCGCATGTCTAACAATTTAGCACCCACCAAATTTCACATGTAGTTTATATAAATATTTATAAATAATGCATGCACCACTTTTTGCATGCAATTTTTATAAATATAATTATATAATACATACTAATATAGTATATGATGACTATACTTACGATTTTGGTTAATGCATTTCGGTCATTTCGGTTTCGGTTTGGATGGAAACTGAAACGTTTCGGTCGTGGGTTTCGGTGGATATTTAAAACAATGGTCAGTTTTTGTTTAAGTGAGGTGATGAATAATAAAGTTTTGCGAGGATTTGGAATGGATTCAGAATTTTCTTTCCACCACTCTTACTGTTACTTCTCTGGGGGTTTTAACCTATGATACCCTGATATGGATATGGGGAACGGCAATACGAGTAATAATTTTCAACAATCTAGGACACCGATATGGATGTAGTTGTCCCATATCATACCATGATGTTACAACTTACAAGACACATAAATAAATAAATAAAAGAAATTGGAAAATTAACTAGATTTAACATTTATGTTTTGCTTCTAGGTCACCGATATGGATGTAGTTGTCCCGTATCATACCATGATGTTACAACTTTGAACGCATTGAAATCATTAGGAAAATTTAATTTTCAAAAAAAAAAAAAAAAAAAACTAGATTTAACATAGAAAACAAAACAAGGTACATATAATTAATGCTTACTTTTGAATTTTGTTGGAGTTTCAATTCTAGCGAGGTAAGAGTGTCTTTTTATTTATTTTTCATTTCATTCTATTGTATTCCTATTTATTTATTTTTGGTTGGTAAGCTAGGATCGAACCTTCAACCTCATGATTAAGAAACAAAGCCTCAACGGTTGAGCTATTGTATTCCTATTTATTAGTGCCGAAATTTGTTTAAAATTTATTCCATAAAATTATGAGCTAATATAACAAGATCCAAGGGGTATCTTTTTATATTTTTGTATTCTTTTCATTACATGTAAATGTAATTTTAGTTATGAACATTTTAGACCACAAAATTTTGAAAACAGGCAAATATGACACGAGCTGTATCCATGTCGCGTTCTATGCGTATATCCATATCCTATCATATCTCTATACCAGTACTCTCAGCTTTTACAAGTATCATGGTTTTAAATTTCGGCCGAAACGTTTCGGCCGAAATATTTCGTTTCGGCCGAAATATTTCGGTTTCGGTGGAAAACGAAACGAAATTCACAGTGAGTCGGAAAAGTACCAAATTTCGCCGAAACGTTTCGAAAATTTCGGCCGAAACGTTTCGTTTGGGTAAAATTTCGGTGAAACGTTTCAGAAATTTCGGTGAAATGTTTCGGTGAAGTACAAAGTTTCACCCGAAATTTCGGAAATTTCAGTGAAACGTTTCGGAACCGAAATTTCGGTGAAATTTTTACAAGATTTTGTCCGAAATTTCGTACCGAAACCGAAACGTTTCGGTTTCGGTGATGACCGAAACCGAAACCGAGATTTAAAACCTTGCAAGTATCTGGGTATCATATAACACTTCATACTTAGATTTTTGAACAAGCAATCATTTTTTTTTTGAATGGCTTGAACAAATAATCACTTTCTAAATTCAAAAGACAAGTGCTTTCTTGTATATGGTTACCATTTTTGTGGATATAATAGATATTATTGATAGCAATTTAATCTCCACTTATAATTTGCCACAAAATTTTCTAACAGCACATGCAGTTCATAATGTTAAGATTTTATGCTTCTTGCAAATCTTGCTTGGAATGTTGATCCATTTATAAGATAAAATTAAATTCTACTGTAATTTTTTCCCAATATCGCCTCCGCTATGGCGCCATGAATAATTGAGAATTAGTCTGCAAACAAACATACACCAATCACTTCTCTGCTTTGAAACTTGTCTGTCAGTACTTTAAAGTGTTTGCTTTTACTGTTGATTTTTTAATTTAATTTAGGGATTTTTTATCCTCTTGTTAATGTGCTTAACTGGATTCTATAGTTGCTAAAAGTAAGCTTTGTTCCTCCTTTTAGGCAGAGCATTGGAAGGAAATTTACACTTTTCTTTTTGATTGTAGACAATCTTTTTACCTGTTGTTGGGCTGGTAGACCCTGATAAGCTGAAACCTGGTGATTTGGTTGGGGTGAACAAAGATAGCTATTTGATATTGGATACTCTTCCTTCTGAATATGACTCACGTGTAAAGGCAATGGAGGTTGATGAAAAGCCGACCGAAGATTACAATGATATTGGTGGCCTTGAGAAACAGGTGAACTTCTGCTTCCGATTTCATGAAAAATAGTAGTTTTAGACTTGTACTTGATGAGATGGTTATTGGTTGTCCAATTAATGCGACTTTTGGGTGTAATCTGCTTATAGTGGGGGTCGCTAGGTGTATGATCTGGGACCTGTGGGGCCCACCAAATGTACATTGATGTTGAATAGATGATTACGCGTCATCCTAGATAGAATGCATCCTCAAATATGTGTGTGTTATTAAAAACCAATCAAGAGGTGTTTAATAAAGTGATGAGTGCCATAACTAAACAAGTGAGTGTGTATATCAATGGCTAATTTATATGTGGGCTGATATTTCTGCTCCTTAAATTAGCCATTCCACCCCATTGAATTTAATCCCCAAGTATGTGTTCCTATATTTACGTAGGGAGTGGAGGTGTTTTTTTGTGTGTGTGCGCGCTTGCTTGCATGCGTACGTCTGTGTTTCCACATTTTTATCCATCCACCGCTCCGCCCCCTTATTTATTTGCCTTTGATCGAATTTGATGGTGTATAAGTTGGTAAACCTCTCTCTCTCTCTCTCTCTCTCTAACAAACACACACACACACAAAACATAGTTTACACACTGAAACCCCTTTCCTCAAACCCTCTCTTCGATCTCTTCAATGTACATTCCTTATTTGTCTATTTGTGTACATTCTTCAACATCAGATAAGTTTCCTTGGGTGTTTGAGAAAATTATAGCATTTGTGTTTGTCTTATGTATTTGAGGAATACCAACGTGACGGTAAGGTTAATCCCTTGAACATCGAAAGCCAAAGGCAAATCATTCTGCCCCTTTGATTTATTTCTGCTCCTTAAATCAGCCAGTCCACCATTGAATTTGATCCCCAAGTATGTGTTCCTATATTTACATAGGGTGTGTGTGTGTGTGTGTGTGTGTGTGTGTGTGCGCGGACGCGTGTGCACGTCCGTGTTTCCACATTTTTAGCCGTCCACCCCCTCCGCCCTCTTATTTATTTGCCTTTGATCGAATGTTTTGATGCATAAGTTGGTAAACCTCTCTCTCTAAGTCACTCACACACTCACACAAAACACACAGGACACACACTGAAACCCCTTTCTTCAAACCCTCTTCGCTCTCTTCAATGTACATTCCCTATTTGTCTATTTGTGTACATTCCTCAACATCAGATAAGTTTGCTTGTGGGCTGTTTGAGAAAATTATAGCATTTGTGTTTGTCTTATGTATTTGAGGAATACCAACGCGACGGTAAGGTTAATCCTTTGAATTTCGAAATCCAAAGGCATCTTGTTCCGCCCCTACTAATCAAAAGCTTCTTTAAAGGAAGCCCATCGATACACTCGATAACACACCGTTTTGATCGTGCCAAAGTCAGGGTACCAGACCTCATGTTTACCAATCTGTTTGATATCTCATGCTATCCAAGTCTAGAAAAAGTGTAGACGTCCAACCAAATGTTGAGAGCATTCATGAGATCCATGACCACAAGTGTAGGCACTTGGAAGCAAGCAATGCCAAAAAAAAGAAAAAGCTGATACCCAACGGTGACACAAAAGTTTTAAGGAGATGGGTTGATGGTCTATCTACAAAAAGAAAGGTTCCTAATGCTCAACTATAACAAGTTAATGCTCAATAAGATCAGTTCTTGCCAAATATCGTATAAGATTATTAACAACAAATGCTTACACGATCGATTTGCCAAATGGTAGAGGGAGGGGAGATGCAGCTCGATGAGAGAGAGAGAGAGAGAGAGAGAGAGAGAGAGAGAGAGAGAGAGAGAGAGAGAGAGCTCATGTCTTTGACAAAAAAGCGATGGAGATACTCTCACCATGGTATAATGAAATCCCTCTCTCTCCTCATCCTCCCTCTCATCTCTCTCTGCAGCTGTCATGGTAAACTCGGTCTCCACCACTCTTGTCCTCTCGGTCCCCCCCACTCAAAACTGCTTCATAGCCTCGTCAGATCCATCCATCCACTCCAAAATACCTTCTAGAGAATTCTTACCCTTTTTAATGAATTCTTGGGAGAATTTGCCCTTTTGCCAACGTAATTAGGAGGTTCATGAAAAATACCCATTGACCATTTCCTAATTCCTTTCCCTGTTAAAGATAGCCTGAGTAACATCGCCAGCCTGCGGCTTACATTTTAACTGGATCAATTTTGAGTATTCCCTGCATTTTAGTATTTGATTGGCCCTTTGCCCATATCAGTTATCACACATATTTTGACACTCGACCATCCTTTGTCCATGTTTTTTGATAGATAGTGAATATTTACTGACAAAGAATACACGTCTGACTAACTCTTTAGAAGCATAGACAAAAAAAAAAGATAATTGGAGAATTACAATGGGGGCGAAGAGGGTGGTCAATGTCAACAACAAAAACAAGACATCCCCATTTATTTCCCTTTTCAACAATTTGGAGAAGATTGGACAGAAAATCAGATACTTGATATGGGAATGCTAAGAATCCTTGACGACGGCCAGATAAGCAGCATGGAGTTCACTTCTCTTGGAATGGAGATGAAACAGGAGACGGCAGATAATAATGCACATATTTCATTACAGATTCCTAGGTGGTGCGAAGGGTTTAGACTTACAAACCCCCTCAATGATACCACAAAGTAGCAGTCTGACGTAGGGGTGCCAATATCAGCCCCTACATATAGTTTGGTCATAAAGCATTTGTAAAAGATGGATATCAGTCTTACTTATATATAATTAAGGTATTCATTATATCTTTTAGGTTGAGGATTACCATTATGTTCACTCCTTAGGGTTCTCACTGGGTACCAATTACTCCTAACATTTATTAGCATTGGGATATTTTTTGCAGATACAAGAACTTGTGGAGGCAATTGTCCTGCCGATGACCCATAAAGAGAGGTTTGAAAAGTTAGGAGTCCGTCCTCCCAAAGGAGTACTTTTATATGGACCTCCTGGCACTGGAAAAACGTTAATGGCTCGTGCCTGTGCAGCACAAACAAACGCTACTTTTTTGAAGCTAGCTGGTCCTCAACTGGTTCAGGTTATTATTCAACTACTGAGGAATTCTTAAATCTTCTGCATCACTTATATTTACTATGATGCCTTTTGGAAATATTAAATATATAAATGCTTGCATTTAGATTCCTCAAATTTGTTTAACTTTGACTTATACATTCTTTTATTACATGACATCAACTCATTGCTGTTGGACGATTTGATTTCCTATGTGTGTATCAAAAAATAATTGGGATTTTGTTTCCAATACTTACGACTGTGCACTATGACACATCTTCTTTTGCAATTTGAGTGCAATTTTTTTGTGAACTTTCTATGGTCTAATATGCTGATGCCTTTTTTTGTAAACTTCTATGGACACTAATATCAGAAAGCTGGCAACTAAATCTTCGTCTTTCTTGGGAAGAGGTCCTTTTTGTTGAATGGTGAATGGATTTCATTAATAAACACGAGACCAAGAGGGTTTCAAATACAAAGAAAAATGATGGAAACAGAATTAGAGAAATATGGAACAATGAATATCAGAAGTTAGGGGGGGGGGAAGAAAATCAAACAACTCTAAATTCTCCCTAAAAACTCCTTCCCTGGGCAGTTTGTCCACCTCCCCATTGGCAGATCGCCTAACATGGAGAAAAGAGACCGAGGCTGATCCCAATCTATCCTGAATCTCATCAAAGAGAGCAACAAATCTCCAAGGAACCATGTGAACCTCTAAGCCATTTGATAACATTGAGAGAATCCCCTTCAATCACTACCTTATTCAAATCCACATTGAAGAGTAATTTGACTCCTTGATGAGTAGCACGGACTTCCGCCTCATTTGGATCTGCTACCCCAATCGGATCTCTAAAAGCCCACAATACTACCCCTTCATCGTCCCGCAACAAATGTCCAATACCAGAGGGCCCTGGATTTCCCATACTAGAGCTATCAAAGTTTAGTTTTAAGGTTCCATGAGCCGGTGTTTCCAAACTTGAATAACTTTGGGCTTGTTACTAGAAGAACCACAAATCTCCCTCCAACCGTGCCATAATTCATAAGCTGATACAAATCTGAAGCTATCTAGCATTTTTACCCAAGATATTGATAAGGCAATTACCTTATTGAATAGGAAATGGGCTCCTTTAGAGACTCCCTTGAAAATTCTAGCATTACATTCTTTCCAGGTCAAGAAGGAGACATGCCATAGTATTTTTCCTTTACTTTTCCATGACGCTAATGCCCAGTTTTCCACTAACTCTATGAACTTGGCCAGAAAAACCAAATGTATTCCAAATCTAGAGAGTAATCTACCCCATACCTCTCTAGTCATCTTGCAACGGACTAGGAGATGATCCACATACTCACCTGACTCAATGCAAACCTTCGGCGGCGCTTTGATATTCCACACTTTGGCTACTTTGGAGGTAGCGGGGCAAGGTAGAAGCCTGTGGAAAAGGATTTGACCGAAAATTCCCCATCTGAGTTCCAGACCCATTTTCTTTAATCTTCCCCATCTAGCTTAATGTAGCAGCGTTCCAATGTCTGCAGAAGTTGTCCCACCAAGTCAAGTTCCCTTCGAAGAAGTTCCTTCTGAACGAAGGAGACCATATCACCCTATTGTTTGTTCGACTGGAACACTCCTTTACCACTACATCCTTAATCGATGTCAAAGCAAAGAACTGTGGAAAAGCCTCTTTTAGAGGAATGTGTTCACCATTTGTCCCACCAAAACCTCACTCTATTCCCCGAATATACTCTAAATCTGACCCCTTCCAAGAACTTAGCTTTGAAACACATTACATCTCGCCATATTGTTTTCCCTGGCTTCCTAAACTTATCCTTGGGCAGCCAATGCACTTTACACGATCCGTACTTACTTTCAATGACTCTAGCCCACAACTGAGATTCCTCCTGCCCGTATCTCCATAGCAACTTACCTAGCAGTGCTTGATTTGTCTCCTTTATTCTTTTGATGCCGAATCCACCCGCCTTAATGGGCTTGCAAACTTCTTCCCAACTTACTAAAGGAATACCTTTCTTATCATTTGCCCCACCCATAGAAATCTTCATTGATTTTTTTCTAGTCTAAGAATGATGCTCATAGGACATTTGAATACCGAGAGTTGGTAGTTGGGTATATTAGCCAGTACTGCCTTAATCAGGGTAAGTCTACCTCCTTTGGAAACCAAACTTCTTTTCCAAAGTATCGAGCCTCTTCTCTACTCTATCTACAATGGGTTCCCAACTTTCTTTTTTTGGGGAACCGATGCCCAAGGTCACACCCAAGTAGGTAAATGGGAAAGAGTCTACCATGCAACCCATTACCTCAGCCAAACCCCTCTCCTCATCAGATCGAATGTTAATCCCAAAGACTTTTGATTTATGGAAATTAGTTCTTTGGCCAGTGATCATCTCATAGCACCTCATGATAGCTTTAAGATTTACCACTTGAATCAACTCCGGAGAACTTAACTACAAAGTGTCACCTGTAATCTGAAGTTGGGAAACCTCTAATTGACCTTCACCAATCTCAAATCCCTCAATTAGGCCTTCTCTCCCTTTATCTAACAGTCTGCTTAACATCTCTGCTACAATAACAAAGAGAAAAAGGAGAAAGAAGGTCTCCTTGTCTCAACCCTCTGGTGGACTTGAAGAAACCTTTTAGTGACCCATTTATGATGACTGAGAACCAAGCTGAAGAGATGAAAACTCTTACACAACCCCATTTCAAGCCAAACCCCATATGGCTAAGCAAATAGTCCAGACACTCCCACTCCACCCTATCGTACGCTTTTTCGATTTCTAATTTGCAAACAATTCCTTTCTTCCCCATCTTGGAATAGAAATCAATTGTCTCATTAGCAATAAGGGATCAATCCACAATCTGGCGCTCATTAATGAAAGCACACTGATTCAGGGAAACTAACTTTGGTAGCACCCTCTTAATTCTCTCTGCTTGTACCTTTGCCAGAATTTTGTATAGGCCCCCCACCAATCTGATCGGTCTGAAGTCATGTACTCTCAATCCCTCCTTCACTTTTGGCACCAAAGTAATGAAAGTAGCTCCAGTCCCTTTATCTAATTCCATCCCCTGGTGAAATTCTTCAAAGAACCTCAAAATGTCCAATCCCTTTATCTAATTCCATCTTCTGGTGAAATTCTTCAAAGAACCTCAAAATGTCCTCCTTTACATATCCCCAACATTCCTGAAAGAAAGCAATACAAAACCCGTCTGGACTAGGGTCTTTATCCCTTCCCAACAAAATACCCCCTTCTCTATTTCTTCCTCTATGAATGGGCACTCTAGAAATTGACTGTCCAATTCAGACAGGCAATTGAAGGACACCCTCTTGGGAAGGGGTCCTTTATTCATGTCCTTCATTCAGCCATCACTGCCTTGTTCTCTAACTTCCCTTCTTTCGTCCATCCACAAGACTGTAAAAAGAGAATGGGCGGCTATCTAGCACAAGTCGTGGTGGTTGTATGCCACGAGGTCCATATGGACAAGGGGATGTTTTGAATGACAAAGAAAACTATATTAAAAAAAAGCAGGAGAAAACAACAACTCTTAGTCAAGATGGTTAAGAGAGAATACACAGCAACAAGTGAACAACTGAAAAGAAGATTCGACATCTGGATAAATAGGGAAGGATGAAGAGGAAATACGATGCTCAGTTGACCTCATCTTTTGCCAATGAACCGGCTTCTCCATTTGCTGATCTAAAAACATACTGGAAATAAGTATTAAGATAAGAATTATCAATACCATAGTGTTTTGTCCAGAATGGATGAAAATTATCAACTATTTAAAAAAAAAAATATGGATGAAAATTATCATTCCGTTTCACAAAACAGAACAAAGAACTTGACGAAACATATCATATCATTTCACAAAATGGAACAAATAACAGAACAAAACTTGCTGCTCAAGAATTCATTTTGTTTTGTCCTGTTCCAGTGTGTTTCGTTCTGCTTCGTTTTTTCCGAACGAAATAGGGCAAACCACCCTATTCTTGGGAAAACAACGGAATTTTTTTTGGAAAAATTCCAGAACCTATTTTTTTTTGCTGTGATTTTTTCCCCATTTTATCCTTCTTTAGTGACTGTTTTATGGTCATTTGAAGGGCTTTTGATTTCTTTTAACCCTCTCATACGAATGCGACAATTTTAAAAATACTTCAAATCCCTCATTTTTACATATTTTCATAACCCCACTGAAGCTTGAATAGAAGGTTTTCTTGCAATTATTCTCACGGAAAAAAGAAAATGTACAATCTAACAGCTGTAAAATACTGTATGTAGCTATTTATTCTGTGCATCATCGTGCTACAGATTTGCAGAATACTCAGCGTTTTAAGTTTCATGTTGATGTTAATATTTTAATCTTTCTAATTTTCTAGTGCAGTATTTATAGGTTTGATTTGGCTTTGCTTATTAGTTATTATATTATTTTCATCTCGCTCGTTCTCTTGTTGTGGTATTTATAGATTTGGCTTTTGCATTGCTTATTTCGCAGTGGGATGCTATATTCCATTAGAAAAACCTCACTGTTCATTGCTTTAGCAATTTGCTAAATTAGTGGATAGGGTCTGATGTCTAAATTTATTATTTTCTTATCATCTCTGAATGCCTCATCCATATCTCTGACAAACAATAGGTTACTTGGAATTTATTCAGATGTTCATCGGTGATGGTGCGAAACTTGTGCGTGATGCCTTTCAACTTGCAAAGGAGAAGTCTCCCTGCATCATATTTATTGACGAAATTGATGCAATTGGAACAAAACGTTTTGATAGGTATGCCATGTTCTTTTCTTGTACACATCTTATCTAACTGCTCTGCCATTTTGGGACTATGTTGTCTTGGTATCATTTCAAAATTTGATATCATGGTTCTTGGGTCAAAATATTGTAGCCTTTTGTGGCAATGGACGCTACGATGTCATGTTGGTTGCTTTAGGATCTCCCTTTTTATCTGAGAACCATGATTACCACAAATGACCGTTCTTATTTTTTAAGAAATACAATCTTATAAGGATGTCACATTTTTTAATTTATAAGGCCCTCTCCTAATAAAAAGGACTTTTCAACACCGTGTCATTTTTATCCCTTTATTGAATTGGAAAAGTCCTTATAACTTGAAAAAAAGTACCTTTATTTAGAAAAAAAATGATGCCCAGGTCCCTAAAATTTTGAATTCACAACAGGGCCCGAAACAGCTGAAATTTAAGGTCCAAAACAAGTGCAGGTTCTGACAATCAGGAAATCACAAACAAACAGATAACCATGATTTTTGCCATGACTCATGGCACAATTTTGATTTGGCACATCCATGTGGAATATTGGGTTGTGATCATGGTTTTAAATTTTGGCCGAAATTCGAAATTTCGGATTTTGGCAGGGGAGGGACCGAAACCGAAATTATTTCGCCGAAATTATAAGATTTACACCGAAACCGAAATTGCCACCAAAATTTCGTTTTCTACTGAGGCTGAAACTGAAACCGAAACTGAAATTTCAAAAACCTTGGTTGTGATATACTGATATGCATTGAAAATGTAGAATGAGTACAGAGATACTATATAAGTGATCCTTGCAAATCAATTTTTGGAAGAGAAATATATCTGAACTGAAGCCCTCAATTATTGATGAATGATGGACTGAAGTAGAATTTTATTTTGTTTTGTGAATGATGAACCAGAATACATTGATATCCATGGAATTGGCCCAAAGTTCATAGCATATGAGTAAAAGACACCTTTTAAGGCCAGTGCCAGAAAAGGCGGGTCTGATTAATACCGATAATGATATAGAGAGCGGTGACACTTCATACATGACATGGTCTTCCTCTTTTACTTCTTAATGATGTAGGTAACCTTGTTCATTTTGATGTGGTAGATTGACTTAGTTATTCCAGTTATACCTATATCAGGGCATGAGGATGATGTTTTGGTGGACTCATATCCTGCAGATATCAATATTTTTCTGCAAGTTACTAACAGAAGATCAACTATAAGAGGTCCTCAACTCCTCATATTGATTTTCCGTTTTGGAAAAGGGTTTCTTTGTCCCTTCATGCGCGCGTGTGCGTGCATGTGTGTGTGGTGGGGGGTTTGGGGTGAGGTGGGGGGCTTTGTCCCTTCATGCGCGCGTGTGCGTGCATGCGTGTGTGTGGTGGTGGTTTTTTTTTTTTGTGGGGGGGGGACGCCAAAATCCAATTGCAATATAATCGAAGTTGGTGAGATTTTTGTATCTTAGGGGGGTTCATATAGTTGAGACTACAAGTTCCTAACAATAGGGGTGTAAACGAGCCGAGCTCGGCTCGGTCAGGCTCGCGAGCCGCTCGGGTTATATTAAGTTCACACCCTTTATCTTCCCTGGACAGCCCTATCTAGTGTAATTTGACTACTCTTTTTACACTACGGTGGGTGGTCCAAGTAACAAATGGGGTTCCAAAAAAGAAGTGACATATTTTGCCTCCCCCTTTCACTCCCTGGACAACCCTTTTAGTGTATATATTAATATATAATGTATATATTTAAATATATTAAATTCTTAACGAGCCTGGCCAGCCGGCTCGGCTCGGCTCGTTAAGGATTCGAGCCGAGCTTTTTCAGAGCCGAGCTCGAGCGAGCTTCCGAGCCGAGCCAAAATTGACACCCTTACCTAACAATATTATCCACATAACAAGATTAAACTTATTATACCATTTTCTGCCACCAAACATTTGTTTTAAAATGTACCCTCTGGCTAGAATTTGGGGAGGAACCAAAATCCACTTACCATGTAATAAAAGTTGGTGTGTTTTTTATCTTAACATCCTTAGTCCTTACTAATCTTTAGGGTAATGCAATGAGGTCTAAATGGGGAAAAGTTCCTTTGGAGGCATCTTTCTATAATGTTTTGATAGTCTTAACTCTTAACCAGAACAGTAGGACCTTCATCCTGAAAATATTCTTTACTTGAGATATTTTATTGTGGGGCATATGAAGGTGTCCCGACCGATAATTTCTGTTAGCCTCAGGGAGGGATACTCATATATGTCACGGGAGGAAATTAGGTAAGAAGAGAAGAAAGGATGCCGGCAAAGAAAGAATGAGATATAGAGGACCGGAGAATATTGCTTTGGTTTGCCATCCCCCTTGCAGTCATCTGAAAATGGGGGAGGAAGGTTCTAGAATCAGGAGGGAGATGTTGTCTTTCTCCGGGGGTGTTGGGTGGGTGGATTTTGACTGGTTGTCGAGTTAAGCTGGAAAAAAAAGGGGGTGAGTGACGTAAAAGGAGGCATTTCCAAGTTACACACGTACCAATGTGGGACTGGGTTTTTTCAAGTGGCTAACCTGCCGCTTGACCCTAGCATTCCTCAGATTATGAATAAGGACACCATACTAGAATTTATACATTTTATCCAAGAATAGAAAGATTTAAAAGTTACCACCGCTTTCTATGGTTGTTACTAATTATATTTAGTTGGGATATCTGGTTGTCACATTTCTAGTAAAAGTTAGAAGGTATGAGAACCTTTCATTAATAACATCGTGGAATTCAAGAGTTTCTAAATGAGGTGGCAACTAAGTAATCTTGCTGCTTATGGTAAAAATTATATTAAGAATACCGTATATATATATATATATATGAGAAAACGGTTCCTACACATATGTGTAGATAAGTTATCTACACACTAGCTTAAAATACAGTGGGGGCCACATTATTTGGGTGATCCAAACCATTCATTTTTAAGGCCCTCACATAGATAGGGTGTCCACAAAAAATAAGATTCATAGGATCATCCTAACCATTCGAACTGTGGAGGCAAAAAATGGACTAATTTGTGAAGGTTTAAAGACATCCATTTTACCTCCAGAAATCTTAGGGTTGGGATGATCCTATGGATCTGATTTTTTGTAGACACCCTATCTATGTGAGGGCCTTTAAAATGGATGGCTTGGATCACCCAAACAATGTGGGCCCCCACTGTATTTTAAGCTAGTGTGTAGAGAACTCTCTACACATATGTGTAGGAACCGTTTTCTCTCTCTAGAGTGTACCTAACCTTAGGTACGCTCGAGTGCCAAATCACATGGGTCCCACATTTTTTTTGGTCATCTAAACCATTCATTTGCAAGGCCCCATCATAGATAGGGTGTGTACCAAAAATCAGCACCATTGAATCATCCTAACCCCTCCAAAACTGGAGGGCAAAATGGGCAGATTTGTAGACAAACAGTGTCTGTCCATTTTGACCTCCACAAATGGATGGGTTAGGATGATCCTATGGAGCTGATTTTTGGTATGCACCCTATCTATGATGGGGCCTTGCAAATGAATGGTTTAGATGACCAACACAAATGTGGGACCCATGTGATTTGGCACTCGAGCGTACCTAAGGTTAGGTACACTCGAGCGTACCTAAGGTTAGGTACACTCGAGCGTACAATCCTTTTCCTCATATATATATATATATAACGCCTTTCTCCAACAGCATAAGCTTTTGGAGAAGTTGGTAAGTTAACATGGTATCAGAGCCAAAGGTCTCAAGTTCAAACCTCCCTGATAGCAAAAATCTACATGCGATGGCCGGCCCAAAGTGGGACCACATGTGCCATGTGTTTGCCAAGTGGGCCACACGTGCGGGGGAGTGTTAAAGTATATATATATATATATATATATATATATATATATATATATATATATGAGAGAACTGTTGGTGAGCTTAAGCGCACCATTTTTTTGGTGCGCTTAAGTTGTTATAACGCCTCCCATTGGTGCGCTTAAGCGGGACCCAAACATATAAACGAATGGGAAGCGTTATAACAACTTAAGCGCACCAAAAAAATGGTGAGTTTAAGCGCACCAACAATTTTTTTTTCTCTCTCTCTCTCTCTCTATATATATATATATATATATATATATATATATATATAAAGAAAAATTAAAACAAGACCAAATCTGTTGTCTTAACTCTTCATTAAGTTTGTAAAAGAGAGGAAAGGATGCAGGCAAAGAAAGAGAAGATGCCAAACAGGGAGGCTCATATCTGACACCACCGGAGGGAATGAGGTAAAAAAAAAAGAAGAACGGATGCAGGCAAAGAAAGAATGAGATGTAAAGGACAAGAGAATATTGTTTCGGGGACCACTATAACTGAAGAAGCGTTGCCAGATAAGAAAATATCATATTTTATCATTCCTTCTCTAAAAGGATACCGGGGAAGCTCATCCCACCATTTATGGTCTTAGCTCTTCGTTAAGTTTGTGTCTTTCATTAATTGAACGAAAGATGGTCTCTCTCTCTCTCTCTCTATCTCTCTCTCTCTCCCACACACACACACACACACACACACACACACACACATATCTTTCATTATATCACTTCTACTACCAATTGGCATGTTTCTGTTTTACAGAAAGAAATAAATTAAGATGAAATGAAAGGGTCTAAAATACAGGTTGGGAAGGAAATGAAATGTGTTTTAGGAATGCCAGGATTATACAACAGCTTTAGTTTACTTGTGAAAATGAGGTGTATTCCATTCTTTTCTTTTAGAACAAGTTGTATTCCATTCTTTGAATTGAAACCAGCAAGCTTAAAATGTAATGTCCAAAGCTTTCCTTTTTGAGGAAGCCAAGTAATCCATCCTGTTTAGGTCACCTTTAGCTCATATATTATAAAGGAACAGAGAGATCCCTTTCATATGACTCCGTCAAAATTGAATTGATTATAAGAGTTGAAGTGTCCCCAGTGATCTCCTACAGACTCTAGGGTGTTAGGTAACAAGTGCCATCAATTGTAGGGTTCGAGATTTGTGGGAGAGATAGGGGTGATAGAGTGTGGAGTTGAAGTGATCCCATTTGGTCCCCTTGCCACCTGATTTGATTCCTCTTCCTATATTTCCATGACATCTATCAAACGTCCAGTACAGTCCTGAGGTGGAAGCCTGGAAGCCACACTCTCATTTTCCTTTCTTCTCTTCCTGAAGTCCCCTTGAGCCAATCTAGGGACTTTGATTTGCTCATCTTCTCAGAAGGTCTGGTCAAGAAAGCAACTCCTATAAACCATCTGAAGACTCAATTTGATTGGAGAGATTAGTTTATTTATATATTGAATCTCTGATTGAATAGAGAAATATTTTCTTGTACTTTTTTTTTCAGTCAATGTCCTTTCACTGCTTTTGGCTGTATTATGATTTGCATTTTTTGTACTTTCTTCGATGACTTGCAGGACCTGAATGATATGAGTTTGAAATTTTTATTTTGGTTAGTTAGATTTTAGCTGTTAAAATAATTCCGTAAACAAAGATTGTGCTCATATTTGCCTGTTAAATAATACTTTTTCTGCAGTGAAGTTAGTGGGGATAGGGAAGTGCAAAGAACAATGTTGGAGTTACTTAATCAACTCGATGGCTTTAGCAGTGATGACCGGATAAAGGTCAGTATTTCTTATCCTTTCTAATAGCAAATAATCTTTTGTTTTATGGTGTCATTTATCATGTGCAGTGTTTGAATTTGAGCTTGAGCCATTTAATATGAGCATTGCTAGTTTGAGGCTCATGTTCAATTTCGTAAGCCTTCTTATCCAATGAGTAGTTTGAAATGTTTCTGTAGGTTTTTCTTGATTAATCTTAACCCACTCGTAAGGTCTTAGATAAATTAATGACCCTTCTTATCCAATGCCATGATATATGATACTTTTTTCCCCTGTTGTGGTGGGCCTGTTGGAAGTTTTAAGTTTTAACAGAGTCAATGAAAACCCCTCAGCCGCGTCAACGGAGTACTCGACCGTGACATGCCGAGTCAACTAGGATTTTCTTCGACCGTGTTTTGAAACACTGCCTATGACACTATCAGTTCTCTTTTACTTCGTAGTAACATCAATCTACTGATATGATATCTCACATTTATTTGTGAACTTCTAGGTCTGGAAGTTTAGCATTTAACGTACTGGATCCGCGTTTTGAAACACTGGTTATAACACCTTCTCTTTTACTTTGTAGTAACATTCATCTACTGATATGATATCTCACATTTATTTATGAACTTCTTAGTCCGGAAGTTCTACATTTAACATATTGAATACATTGGGATGCATTAAGATAGTATTTAATTATTGTATGCAATCTTCGCTTAGTCTAATGATCATTAGATCATTTTAGCTGCTCTGGATCTTTAAAAGTATATTTTCTGCCAACCAATGTTCAAAATCTTTTCGATCGCTAAGAACTGGTAATGTTTGATTTAGTTTGCTGGGCTCAATTGCTGACTCCAAAGTTCAGTTTTACAAAAAACAAAAAACCTAATCAATCATCAAATCTCCCAATTGTAAGTTCTTCATTGACTTGGATGAGTCGAATCTGAGCTTTAAAATTGATGCCAACCTTTTGGGTGGAATTTGTTTGCGAGTAGAGGTGACCAAGTTAATCTGTTAATCCTTGAAGGAAAATTCCCATTCTAAAATGGTAACTTGCTTCTACTTGCATTTTTCTTGTCAGATTTTATAGTTAAAAGTCATATATTTTATTAGTTCCTTACATTGATGTGCTAATGATTAATCAAGAGAACTTCGAATTGGATACCAAGATTATATAGTCATGATATGGCCTTCAATAGTTGAGTCTTAGTGGAACATAATGTCTGTGAAGTCATCTTTCAAAAGAAGAGATCTTTGTTATTAGGATGCTCATATGAGTCGAACACTGGCCAATGTTATACTAGTTCTATATCTTGTTTGTTATTAGGATGCTCAATAGTTGAGTCTTAGTGGAACACTATGGGCAATGTTATACTAGTTCTATAACTTGTTGTGCTAGTTCTAATTATTTCAATGCTTACCATTAAGCGAATCCATGATTATAAAAATCTGGGTAACTACCCCATGTATTAGTAAGTTTCGATGTGTCCATAGTATTTTGGATAATGTTCTAGTCTATAGTGTTCAGAAAATGTTTCAGGAATTCTGTGAATAAATATCAGTACAATTAACACGATGATATCTAATTAGAAAGGTTCCTGGCAATGCAGGCTTCTATTAGCTCCCAATATGCGAGAGCCAAACCCTTTTATCTGCTCCAAAAGACTTGATGTAGCACCCCTCAAGCATCTTAAGTAACCTGTGCACCGACTGAACCTCTCAATCAGAAAGGTTCCTTCTAAACAACATAATCCACTCCCAACATGTGGAGGCCACATAATTCCAATATGGATGTGTACTTGTTTAGTGCTTATGAGGTCCCTATGTAGAAGGTATTTGTTAGTTTTAAGGTGCCTTTTGGATTATCTGATGGATAAGAATGAGGGTAGACCTTAATCAGGTGGTGGTGGAAGGTGATTCTCATTCGTTGGTTGTCTGGCTCTCACATTTTTCCTTTGGGCTTTGCAGACCTTTATAATGAGATAAAAGATATCGTGGGTAGTTCTGGTTTCTCCTATCGCCATATTAGGAGATCGGCCAATGGAGAGGCGGATAAGCTTGCTAAGAAGAGGGGTTCATTCGGAGGATTTGGAGCAATTCGTTTTCCTTCCTCCTTGATTTTTCCTTAATTTTCTTTGAGATTTGCTTGTATATAGTTGTGCTGCTTTTTTCTCTTTGTATCTTCTTTTGACCATCTCGGTCTGTTAATGAATCTTTTACCATTCAAAAAAAAGAGAAAAGAATGAGGGAATCTCTATGAGTGACTAAATTATTTGATTTTTTTTTTTGAAGTTAACAATATTATTAATAATCCAGAGCCAAAGATACAACCGAGAAGAGCCCGGGGACAAGGTGTCCCCAAGGGACCAAAAATAAAACCACACCGGCTTAATCAACAGTGGGTATGTTTACATCCTCGTTAAAACAATTAACAAATCGTTCCTAGAAGCCCCTTCCTTAGCCAGTTCGTCCGCTATTGTATTAGCTGTTCTCCTTCGATGCACCAACTGAGGCCTTAGACAACGGATCAAGTCCCTAATCTCATCCAAAATATGAGAAAGGCGCTAAGGCCCCGTGCATTTATTAGCGGCCCAAGCAATGACATTTGAGGAATCCCCTGCCACAATTATTTGAAATTAGATATTATAAATTATCTGCTATGGGGTGATAGTTGTTTCTAGTGCTCTTTATCGACTCTTAGAGATTGTACAATATTAGATTATACATTATTTGAGAACTGAGTGTAACAATATTTGGGCGGAGTTCACATTTTATTTTATTTTATTAAATTTGGAGAGTTATGGGTGTTGAGTTTTAAATTTTGGGGGTTAGGATTAGACAACTCAATATCTTGTGATGGCCCCTCTTAAGTTGTGATGTTTTATTAAGTTTTTCTCTGTAACTTGCTGTAAGCAAATTTTTGTGAATGGTTTTATTTTCCTAGTGTTTTTTTTTTTTTTTTGAAAACTTTTATTTTCCTAGTATTTAAGCAATGATTTTGGGGATGTTCAGGTCATAGCAGCAACTAATCGAGCTGATATTCTTGATCCGGCTCTCATGCGTTCAGGCCGTTTAGATCGCAAAATTGAGTTTCCACACCCTACTGAAGATGCAAGGGCCCGAATCTTGCAGGTAGGCTACATTGTTGTCGCCTCCTGTGATCTTCTATATTCTAGTTATGCCCGTACCTTTTTTTTAAAATGGTACTTATTGTTGTTTTCTTCTTGTTATTGCAGATCCATTCAAGAAAAATGACTGTACACCCAGATGTGAATTTTGAAGAGCTGGCTCGTTCAACAGATGACTTCAATGGTGCTCAACTGAAAGCTGTTTGTGTAGAGGCTGGCATGCTGGCTCTCCGTCGAGATGCAACTGAGGTTCCTTTCTACTTTACCCTTTATTTTCTGCTATTGTCGAATTTTTTGATACCAGGAAATGACACTGTTTTGTACTCCCCCCATGCATGGATGAGGAACTGCCCTTTGTTGTATCACTCACCATCACCATGGTATCTCACTGTAGTTGTAGCCATCATCGTTGCTATAACTAGTCTCTTCCAATTTATAGACAAGGGTAGCTTCCATTTTGTTTCTTTTGTTACTGATGTATCATTATGTAGCCCACTAACAACAAGTAATATTGACAGGTTTTTCCTTGTGCATTTTGAACTACAATTACTGTGGGAAGATATCATCCTCAATTTTTTTCGTCATTTTGATTCAGGTAACCCATGAGGATTTTAATGAAGGCATAATTCAAGTTCAAGCCAAGAAGAAAGCCAGCCTAAATTACTACGCCTAGTAGAGTTATACATGGCTCTAAACATGCAATGTTCAAGAAAAGATCGTGTGAAAGTCCTCTATGCCCTGTTCTGAAGTTGGGGAAGGTTCCTCAAATGCTGGTGTTTTGGTTGTAAAACCCCATTTTGCTTTGAGACTGCATTTACTGTTAAGAGTTCACATAAACTCCATTTGCTTGCTTGAATACTCGAGTTGTTCATTTCTTTTGTTTTATTTGTTTTTGTTTTGTTTTTCTTGGTGAGTAAATATAGGATTTGAACCGATTACTGATGTGCCTCACTCTTGGGTTATACCATCAGGATGCCTGGGCTCAACCCCTGGAGAGAAAGAAAGACTCGGAATTTGATTGTCTAGGTGTTGTTAGCTATTTACATGAATCCTTACATCACGTTTGGAAATAAGCTATGCCGTTATTGCCAGTCTTCTTTCACATTCCATGGTTATTGAAAGCGTTTAGTGTATATTCGGTCCTCGTATAGACATTCTCCAGTCCTTTGTTATGTTGTTTTGGCCCCTAGTCTTAAGCCCATCCCCTCTATTTTATACTTCTTCAATTGGCTGTTAGTGTTACTGATCTCAATGAACAGTCTACAGTTAATGACAGAGGGTAACTTAAAGTTGAACTCCTCTATGCCCTGGATGCGAGCTTAAAGTTGAAGGAAATATGAAGAGATCACCCAGATGATGTCATAGCCTCATAGGACTAGTTATTTTGATCCAACAAGAAAGAATTCCAATAGTTTTTCATTTCTCTTTCTTGATTGTCATTAAATATATTAACAAGCGTATGTTTGGCAATGAACTCGTCTGTTGTAAATTGGTCAAGTTCCATCCTTAGGGAGGGAGTTGTTGGACAATTCTTTTTTTATTTTTTATTTTTTTAAAAGCAACATAGAATCCATTCATATAAAAGGTAGACGAGACCTGGAGTCCCATTCTACAATACAAAATATTAATGAAGATTGGAACGGGCATACCCGAACCAAAACAGTGGGAACTAACACCATACAAAATACATTGAAGCAAAAATAATCCTACTCAGGCTTGATCCTGTTTTCTTTTAGCTAGCCCCATACTTTTTAGTACTCTAAGTAGGTTGGCTACCGCTCAGGCAAACCTGATGGCCCTTCCAATACTGCCTCCAGTCTTACATGCTTGTAAAAGTAGAACAATCTACTGAGACGCGTAAGCAAAGGGATAGATCTGTCAGGCTATAAATAAGGCGAGTAACCACTGCTGAAGAGATAGATGCAAATATACCGTTGATAGACTAGGTGTTACAGGAAATGCTATCCCTAGAATTCCACTCCATTCTCCCTCTTCAGACTAAAATTAGCCATCTATCTGAGTTTGGAACTCGTAGGTTTTAGTACTAATAGAAGAATTCGACTCCCGAGTCACGTATGTACCTGATACAATTCTAGAAAAACCATCATACCTCACCTCTACCAAGAATTCCTTCTACCCTTAAACAAGGGTAACTATTGTCCCCCTTTTGGCCAATGATTGGGCCCAAAGATGATTCATAGTCTGCCTTACCCAAGAAGCTTATATCAAAGTGGAGTCAATTCTTGATTTGCTACCCCTTACTATTGGTCCTTATGGACAAGACCCTCCGCTTCTGCTCTTTTCTCCGTTTCCTTGGCATCCCTTTCTCGTATGTCACAATACATTTCTTTAGTTTTATACAAAATTTCATTGTAAGCAATTCCAAGGGCATCCCCTATTCTTAGAAAGTTACTAAACTTTTCCTTCTCTTGAGGCTCAGGAGATGTTAATATGTCACTAATGAGTCTGCTTTTTCCTGAATATCCCCATCAGGTCCTCTCACTTCTTTGACGATGGGTTCACTATCCAGAGCTAGAGGGCCCCGAGAGTCAAGATAATTCTTGTCCAAAGATGCTTGCCTCTCCTCCAATTCTTAGATAACTAGCTGCTTTTCCTCCTCTTCGAGTCTGCCTTTATTTTTCTAAAATCTTACTGAACATGGAAAGTTCCAAAAGGGGAACATGAAGGTCCGATTTACTATTTGAGTGCGAGGAGGCAAACAGAGAAGAACAACTCGCCTCGCTCTTCCTCTGCACCCATTGCTTCTTAAGAGGGCTTAAGAGAACTTCGGATGGAGTAGGCAATACCTTTCGAGCTAGTTTTTCATTAAAAGGGGTATCCTTTAAGAGATCTAGGTCACCTTCCTGGAAAGAGAAGGAGCTTCTAAGACTCCGAGGAAAATTCTTTCGAACCATCGGAGGGGAGAGGGCCAGCAAAGAAAATCTGGAGGCCGATTTTCTAAGCCTCTTTCTTAGAAGGGAACCTTTAATCTTTTTATTCAAGACAGATAATCCCCCTCGAGTTGCTAGGACACGTGCTTCTTTGTTAGATTTTCCAAAAGAAATACCCCCCTCCCCCCCCACCCCTTTTTTTTTTCTTCCGTAGTCCCTTCTCGAGCAAACTTTTACTCTCGCTGAGGTGTCGAGATTTTATTTTCAGAGATTTCCTTTCGTGGGCCAAAGTAAGGTTACAACTGTCTGCAACAATTTTCCTACCCACTTTTCTTTTTTTCTCCCCCGAGCGATGTTTTCGAGACATTGTGGGCCCGTTTCCCTCCATCCCTAATTCCTGGCCTCTCAAGACAGCTATTCTACTCTCTGACAAAGTAGCCGATTCAAGTTCTAGGTTCTCGGGATAAGCAGTCTCTAATTCAAAATTTGAAGTAGGGCCCACCAACGGCTCCCTGACATCGTTGGAGATCTCAACACTACCTACGACGACCTTTTTCGGTTCTGTCCCCGACGCCGACGATCCTTTTTCAGCAGGTTGGGATCTAAACCCGACAGAAAGAATTGAGTTGTCTTTACTGCTATATTCTCCCACAACCGACAACGACATGCTATTTATACCTCCTTTGGAGACCACCTTGACTCCCACCGAATAAACAAAGGAATCAATCTTTAAGTTCAGGGAGGATGGACTTCCACAGAGGAGTCAAAATTAAAGCAGAAGCATACATCAAAAGTGGTCATGGTTGCCAAAAAGCTCGGTCTGGATAACCTGACCCAATTGATTCCCAAGGATCTCCATAGTTGTAGTGTCCCAGGCGTGAAGGGGGATGTCATAAAACCTGACGCTGATAGTTCTGGCACCAGTATTATATGCCGGGAACCAGGGTTTCAGAGAAGAAAGATATTCACCCAACGCATCTACACCCCGCCTGAGAATAGAAGTAGCCTGATACTCTGAGTCAAAACTGAAAAGCACATCCATGGCGTTGATAGATAAAGGTTTATGTAGGTCCTGAAGGTTCCATTGTTTTTTCGCCCATCCCACACATCTTCAAGCATCCAAGACCTTGATTTAAGGCTGCTAATAAGGCATTGCTTCAAGTATCATTTTCTTTCCTCTATAACTCCATCTGGGATATCAATTGGTGGGCTTCACTGGTGGTCGCCTCAGCGGAAGATTTCTTAGGCCTCCATATCTGGTTGGGATTATTGCTTTTAGAATTCCCCTCTCCATTTCTCTTAGTCAAACACTTTCTGCAGATATAACGGGTTCCAAAATTTCGGTAGAAGCATTTTGGACACATCCAGTCGCTAGCAGTTGCCTTCATCCATCTATTCGACTCAGTAGGCCGACGGAACGGGGCACTTCTAGCCCCAAATTCCATCCGTCTTCCCCTCGTATCTCTGTCCTCAATACTACCTAGGGATCCCGTATGGGATCTAGGACCAGTCCGATTTGGCTTAACCATATTAATCTCTTGGCCATAAGCAAAAAGCAGTCTCCGGCAGCAGGGGTTGGATATCCCCAGAGAAACAAATATTTCCAAGTAAGAGTAACCTCCATTGATACAAGCGAGAAATAATCCTGATAATCTCTCAAGATTAAGGCCACACGAGCAAAAGAACGATTCCGACGGGGGACCAGAATCAATACATCTCGGAGGACTGGGGCTGCGGAGGACTAGGGCTGCGGCTTCTAAAACTATATCTAATGGTCATCTCTTGTCCCCTAACCGTTTTCATTGTTACTCTAAAGGTATCATTTGAAACGCATGTGAACACGTAAAGGTGGTACGATAAAGTTACCACCCTTGAGATTTGATCCAACATCAGCTCCTCATAGCAACAACAACAACAACAGAGTGGTCTTAACCAAATGGTTGCATGTCAATGGCCATCTTGGCCACGCACACAAAAAAAACTCCTACTTGACTGATTGCTCCTTCCTCATTCAACTTTCACAAGTGACACGGGCTGATCCGTACGAGTCGCAATTCGACCAGCATATCGTATGCTACAAGTGCAACCAATCCGGTCACAAATCCAACGAGTGTCCCAAACGCCGTAGTCGTTGGTGACGAACATGAAGAACATGAAGAAGAGAATGAAGAGGAACAAAATACTGAAGATCTAAGAAAGAAGGAGACCCAATATCTTTTCTGTAAAACCACAGTTGAACAAGTGTTCGATTAGCATCAAAGCCTCATGGTAGAATCCTTCAAATTTCCCTACTAGTTGACGTGTCACCTTGCTATTTTCGACTTTCACGAGCAAAAAATTGATGACAAGCGTCTCTCTCTCTCTCTCTCTCTCTCTCTCTCTCTCTCTTGCTCGCCTCCAATTCATCTTCCCTCCACCCTTCGCTCGCTTGGCCCTTCCTTGCCTGCCTTTCCTAGCCTTGAGCTTTAGCCCTTAACTACATGACATTTGTCTTCGAAGGCCTAGTTGCTCAATTCATATTTTACCTTCAAACCTCCCTCAATAAACTCCTCCACCTAAGCCTCTTTATCTAAATGGAGTTTCATTATTATGGTTTATACACTGAATCTAATCACTTGTGGCATAGATGTAAAGCTAGATGATTTTCACCCAGGTGCCTGTTCTTGGCAAGAAGTCTCCGGATTTGACCTAACCATCTGTCCCACATTCTATTCGTCTTTCTTTTCCTCTTATTTTGCCATTGAATGGACTTGTTTATGTTTCACTTCCTTTTCTTCTCCTTCAGGTTCTCTTCTCACCACGTCAATTCCAAGGGTTTCCTATACAAGGATTGCAACTGAAAGGAACCTGGAAGATTTCTTACATCATGGCTCTAGGAGAGAATCCCATTTGCCCTCCTCTACTAGCCGATCTAAATTGTTGATGTGAGAGATGTCATTTTCAGTTGTATCTCTGTTTACTTGTTGGATTAGGGAGCCGTTTGGGTGCCACGACAACTTCCAAAAGTCAATTCCTTTTCCGTCTCCAATTAAGCAACAAACAATGTTCTTGGCTATATCTCTTGGATGGAGGATGGTTCTGAAGGTCTAGGAGGGCTTGGAAAGCATTTTGATGAGACATAAACCAACCCCCCAAACCCCCCGCGCAGAGATATTTCTTTTGAATTCAATCATTTCATGTTGAATCCCT
The DNA here is from genome assembly GCF_043159265.1 of Tasmannia lanceolata. NCBI lineage: Eukaryota > Viridiplantae > Streptophyta > Magnoliopsida > Canellales > Winteraceae > Tasmannia > Tasmannia lanceolata. The sequence goes on along the minus strand of NW_027518697.1, from coordinate 7,310,477 downwards.
ATTACTAATGATGTGCCAAAAGAGCTTTCGCTCAGCGGCTTTATTGATATCGCTTAGCTTCATGATCCCTAGTACCCATTTTGACTTTGGCCTACAGACATCTTCCCAAGCTATCGGGTGGTATTTGTTTTCAATTCGCATCCTGCCCATATGAAGTCCCTAAATATTCTCTCTATAGCTGTGTGGCTTTTGTTTTACTTTTAAGTAATACTCAACATTGTAAAAAATATTTTCATAATTAATAAATTTACCTTGTATACGTCGACTCATTAATTTCGTAAAAAGGGTATTTTACGTTTTAAAATTTTGATTCCCGCTGGAAAATGGCAGGTGTCGGGAGCTCTCTGACATCACTTGTTGTATTCATCTTTTCTTATCTTATTAATAAATTTTGCCTTAAAAAAGGTTCTGGAAAACCCTAATTCTTCCTATATAAGGGATGCCAATGCTAGGTTACACAATGTAGTCCCTTGTTAGCGCCTCCGAGCTCTGCAAGCAGAGCATCCTGTGCTGGTGTTTACAATTCAACGGTTTGCTTGTTCACCATTTTAACATCTAGTTTAATTTTAACATATTTATAGTTTTGATTTATTAGATTTTTGTTAGTTTTTCCTTTTATTTGGATCAAACTAATGTAATTTTCACGTGAATGTGATATTTGTACCAGGCAAAACCCTAATTTTGTTTCTTGCATACCATTTGTACTCAATCACCTTAAAAGATGATTTTCGGGGTTTAAGATCACCCACGTCTTCAGCCAAGCTCCTAGATTACGCGATATTCTTTCCATCATTGGCCGAGATGAGATCATACGAATGGTAATCTTTCACCGATGGATTCCTACCTTTTGTAGTAGATTAATATATAATTAATATATTCATAGCTGTGGAATCGAAAGCGGATGCTTTGGAAATCTACCATTATCTTCAGGTGAAATTTTTTGGAGATTTGGCAAATATGGTCCAATACATATCATCATGTTATAAATTGATAGATAGTTGATTTCCTTGGTGATGATATGATGAAGGAAGAAATGATCTGTTCGAACAGAGAAATTAGGGTTAGACATTTTAATCATGTATCATCGATTAATACAATCAATATAATATGATGCCTAACCAGAAGAATAAAATAGGGCTAGACATCGTAATACTTATGCAAAATCCCTTGATCATGTGCAAATTTCACTAATCATATCATAGTATCGATAATTTCTAGCCACTGTTTTTTGAAAAAAAAAACACTATATTTGCAAGTTTTAGCCATATTTGGTATTGTTAGTGATCTTTCCTTTTATTAAGTATGCTGTTGTGTCTAGGCTATTGACATTTGAACTACCACGTTTTGATAATGGGGCGAACTTAACTTATAAGATCCCACACCGCAAAGGGAGAAAAGATTTCTGAGCTATATATGTGGATTCTCCTTCTCCCTGTGTAGACGCATTCAGCATCTCCAAGGGGTAGGCCATGCGGAGTGGGTCGGACATGGTAGTGCGAATATCAATCGCCTTTTATTTATCCGTATCATATATTTTTTATTTCTCGCGAGATGACTTAGACAAGTTTTAATTGAAAGATGGGTTGTTTAATAATTCCTCCAGGAAAATGCTATCATGGTTCGAGATAGAATGGTTCGCGAGAGAAAGACTTTACCCTGATTCAATTGCCATGGCTATCATTTTTCTTTACCATTCCTTTGAACGAGCATCGCTTGGACGACTAAGATCACCAAATTTCCAAGAGGTTTTGGGCCAGGTCCCACCAAATCAACACAACTCAACTCAACTAAGCCTTTGTCCCAAACTAGTTGTCGTCGGCCCCACCAAATCAACAATGGAGATTAATTGGGCTGGTGAGTGAACTGCATTATCTTTTTATTAAGCACTATTCACTATACTTTGATTTATTAAAAGGTCAATTTTCTGACTTGAAGAATCACCCTTTATTATATTGTTAGAAAGGTTTAGGGAAAACAATGAAGAGTATTAAGACATAACAATGTCATTAGCAATAGGGTTTGTCGGGGAGGGGACTGAGGATACCGTATCCGGCTTCCTTGGGCTGGAATATGGGCCAAACTGTTGATTTGGGAATAAGCAATATTTTAGGCAAGAAATAAGGGGGTGTGGACCGAGGAGAATAGTGAACAAAAAGCATATAAAGCGGGGCCCGAGTGGTCTGAACTCTGAAGGGTAATTTATTGAGAGATTTCAGGGGGGGAATGTTTCTGGCTGTGTTGAATAGGACAACAAATGTACACTCATGCAAAAATCTCTCTCTTTCTCTTGAATTTTACTGTAACGCTTGCATTTCTATGTACCAATGTTGGGTTCTTTTGATTTATTTTATTTTATTTTATTTTAGTGGTTAAAATAATAGTTTAATTTTTTATTTATTTTAGGGGTCGAATATGATAAATTGATTTTTCTCTTCTTTCTTTCTGTTGCTTGGGAGTCCTTTTACTAGATATTATGGATTTTATTTTGTGAACCTTGGGATAAATATTTTTCAAAGATATCATACCAGTTTCCTTATTTGGCTGTGCTTCTTCTCATCTTCAATGGTAACACTTCAATGATTCCTACAGCTCAAGTTGTAAAATTAGCTTTATAAACATAGTATTGGGCATCTTTTAAAAATAGCCTGTGAGCCCATCATTCACTTCAAAGTTTCCATATCTAAATTCAAATTTTAGTGAAATGCCAAAACACTACGCCCATATTGTTTCTTTCCCTCTGATCTTCAACATTCCCGCGTTTAAAAAAAAATAAAAAATCATGACTGTTTATATCACATAGCAAACAAAAGGGTTAAAATTATAGGAAACTATAAAATACAATATGTCAAAACTAATACTAATACTAATGAGAAGGGGCTGAGATTAAGCTAACTAAAAAGTATGTTTTAATCTCAGCCCTTTACAAAAGAGTGAAAGGCCGATTTTCTTAACCAGGCCACTTTCTCTAGTGTATTTAGATTTTAGACTGCTCTTTTTACACTACAAGAGAGCGGCGCAGGGAGGAAATATATTATTTCCATATTAATATTGCTGCTGTTATTACTGTAATAAAAAATAATATCTATATTGGTTGAAATTTTGTAGCAGTCATTCGTTTAAACACACCCCTTGTGGGGAAAAAAAATGCGAGATGTTCATTTTCTCTCTCCTTGGCTTACATTTTTTCTCTATAAATGCCAGTCCACCCCCTCTCTATTTGCTCTACAATTACTCCTTTCAGTTTCCTTTCCCTTTCTCCCCATCCTACACTACCTTCACCACCCTCCTTTTTTCATGGCTTCTTAACATCTCTTCACTCTCCCACCACCCTAAAAAAACCCACAAAAAGACAACTCAATCTGAGAGAGAGAGAAATAGGAAGGAGACGAAGAGAGAAAGTATTGTACTAGATCCTGGTGGCTTTATTTTGTTTTTGTTTTAGCTTTTTTTTTTTTTTTTTTTCTTTCCGGGTGTGGGATGCTCGTTTAACCTCAGTATTCAACCTCTAGAAGCTTCTACAGGATGAAACTGAGGTTAAACGAGCATCCCACTAACTGTGTGGCCCAGAAATCGGCGTTTCACTCTTTTGTAAAGGGCTGAGATTAAAACATTGTTTTTAGTTAGATTAATCTCATCCCTTCAAACAGCCTCATTAGTAATAGTATTAGTTTTGACATATTGTATTGTAAGTTTCCTCAACTTGGCTCCAGAACAAAATGACATTGGTTAGAGAGAGTTATTTGGTGAGAGTGAGATATTTTCTTTCCCCCTCTTTTTTACTGATCATCCTTCTTCTTTTCTCATTTATTTTTTCTTTAAGACATTGGTTTTCATTAATTGGATCATCAATTCTCGTTAAATGAGTACGTAATTAGCATGAATTCTATAGATAGATTATAAAAAACCATGGAATCTGAATCTTAAGGATCTGTAGGTATGTACAAGTCAAACAGGATGAACGCCGAACAACATCTTTTCGAGGTGAACCAACCTTCTGAAAGCGAAAGGAAAAGGATGAGAGATGGAGATTTCAATGGCAGATCGGGAAGCAACAACCTCAAAGGGGTGTCCTACAATGATCAAGATATCCATCAGCCACCGCAGAAGAAGCGAAACCATCGTCACACTCAAGATCAAATCCAAGTGATGGAGGAGTAAGCTTGAAAAACCAATATATCTATCTATTCAATATTAAAAAAAAACCCATCTCAATTTACCTCTATTACATTTTTTATTGGTAAGTTGGGGTTAGGCAGGACCCCTGCCAATGAATTAACCCTACCAATGAATTAATATAAAAAAGATATTGCAATCAAGAGCACCATGCACCACCCCTATCCCTAGAGACCTTATCTAGGGGGAGAAACAAAGGATCCCATGCGATCCAAATTCTTCGAACTAACACTAGAGACAATAAATAGGGGAAAGGGGTAAAAGAATGGATTCCCAATGATCTGATGTAGATTTACTTAGTTTACTACCTCTTGATTCTTAGGGTTTAATGTTTTATTTTATTTTATTATGTTGTTCAGTTTTTTCAAAGACTACCCACATCCGGATGACAGGCAAAGGAAAGAGTTGGGCCGTCAATTAGGGTTAGAGCCTCTGCAAGTCAAGTTCTGGTTCCAAACAAGCGCACCCAAGTGAAGGTAAAATGTATGTGCATGGGCTGACACCATTTTATAGTATATAATAGTATGTTATATTTTGTAATTTGAGTTTTTCGTTTTCTGCCCTTAAATATGAGATCTCATGGTGCTTGCATTTGGTCTTTGAGTCAGGTTTGAAAAGAATAGCTAATTACCTTTAATTAGTTATTCTTTTCAAACCTGACTCAAAGACCAAATGCGAGCGCCATGAGATCTCATATTTAAGGGCAGAAAACGAAAAACTCAGGCTGGAGAACTTGACTTACAAGGAAGCTTTCAATAACACCTCATGTCCCAACTGCGAGATGTCTTTCGATGAGCAACATCTGAGGGTTGAGAATTAATGGTGGGCCCATGTAGCACTCAATCCAACGGTCCGCCAGAGAATTTTTAGGGCTGTAATTGGGTTTAGTGATTGACAATAGTTTTTTGGCACTTTTTGAGCTATTGGTTAAATGAGTATCATTCATTCTACTATTTCAATTTTTTGAGTGATTTGTTTAATGAGTTTCCTTCACTTGCTGTGTTTCTCTTAGAGTTTTTTTAATGAAAAAGAATTAAATTAATAGAGAAAAGAACACGGGGAGAACCAGTTGCAACATTATATTTTCAATGACATGAGATCCAAAGGTATTGTCCTAGACTAGAATGGTGATATTTTTTTAGTAGAAATGACTGAACTGAAACCAAAGGGATAAAGGATGGATTGAAAAAAACAAAGATTTTGTAATTTGGAAGAGAGATTGAAATAGGAATAAATTCATTCTACAAAAGGAACACTACTTATAGAAATCAAATGTGAATAGATTATTGTTGCTATAGGCTTATAGCCGAAAAAAGGGCATGAACTGCTCCAGATACAACACTGTAAATATAAGCAGAAGCAATGATCAGAAGATACCAATCTTCCTCTAGATAATAAAGCATCCTACAGTCACAGTATATTGGTTTTGAACTTCATTGCCCTTGATCTTAATGCGACATTTTTGTCATGGAGTCATGTCCTCATGTTGTGTAACTCCAAAAAAGCATTTTAAATGTCATTTTTCAAGATCCAAATCCCACATAGTCAATGATTGGCTATTGACAGTTTCTTCTAACATCAAATGATAATAGAGGACTGAGAACTCTAACACCCAGAATGCAAAATCAATTGCATCAGAAATCTATAAATCTTTGAAAAATGAGCATCAAAGAAGGGATTAAAATGTTATAGATGCAACAAAAATAAGTACAGTATCGTCAAACATATATAATAAATTTTAAAATAATTAAAAAACGAAAGTAGCCGATTACCTCCAAAAATTGGGAAAACAAATAAAAGTGAAAATCCTTGTAAATGTAGACGAATTCCATCCTGGGGCGATTCGTTGCAGAAATCCAAAATTTCAAATTGGATTCGAGAAAACCCTCACAATCAATTATCAAAATCCAAAACATTAATTATAAAATCCAAGACTTCACCTATCTAAACATTACTTTTCAAGTTAAAACCAAGATTTTACTATCTTTGAGGATCTGTATGAGAAAAATCTATGGTTTACAATCTTCAAAAGCACTTTTATTTATATCTATTTGGTGTAGATACAAGAGGATCCTAATTGAGATTAAACTCGGCCCAATCTTTTACTAAAAGTGATTGAGCCGAATAAAGAATGAGGATCTCGTATTTGCATATAATCAATATGTACATACCTAGGGAATCAAACCGGGTAGAACTCGCCCCTAAAAGCTAGCTTTTATAGGGAGGGTGCCCATTCCCTTATAACTCATCCAGATCCATTTCACTTGTCTGATGTGGGACTATTGCTTTAGCGTGGAACCCAACAATCTCCCCTTCCACATGGAAGCAATGTGGACCATCTCGCCCCTCCACGCGGCGGCAACGTGGGAACCATGAGTTCTTCTCCGAGGGAATTCCACCGTCCTCGGAGGCACACTGGGGTTACCGAGATCTTCCCGGGAGTTACCACGCCCCAGCTTTGATACACTTGTTGAGAAAATTCGTCGGGCAATCCGATCCGATCGCGCAAAAATAAAACGGAAAAGATAAAATAAACGAACAAGCCACAAGATGAACACCGATATTTTACGTGGTTACTCCACAGGCAAGAAACATGATCTTCCACTATGTGAAAAAACAAAATACAAGGATCACAATGGATTTATCACAAGTCCGCAACCCTTTTCTTGCTTCGCAAACCCAAGATCGTACACAAGAGAAGCCCGAGAAAACCCGAAAGAAAACCCAAGAGGAACCCGAGAAGAAACCCATGAAAAAACCCTTTTCTTCCTTCTTCTTCTTCTTCTTCTCTCTCTCTCTCTCTCTCTCTCTCTCTCTCTCTCTCTCTCTCTCTCTCTCTCCCCCTTAGGGGAGCTGTCACACCCCAAGCCTCTCGCTCGTCCTCTCTTGCTGTCCTTCACCTAGAGAAAACCCACTCTCTTTTGGTATTTAGGTTTTCCCCAAAACCAAAAAAATGTAGCTTTTCTTTTTGCCTCTTGCCTTACCTATACATACAAGATATAAATACAAGATAAGATCTTAGACTAAATAACTCAATGCTTCTATTGTTAGACTATAATTAATCCTATGGATCCTCGGGTTGGGTTAGGGTTTGAGGCCTTGGCAACCTGACCCGACCCATACCCGACCTCGATCCTCTAATTTTATCGTGGTTTTCTTAGGACGCAACCCGGCCCGATTTGAAAAAAAAAAACAAGTTAGATGGGTTGGGTTAGGGTTAAGAGATTTAGAGGTAGGTCGGGCTAGGGTTGACCGTCCTCAACCCGAAGCTCATGTTGGGTTGGGTTAGGGTGAGGGAATGCTATCTCGGGTATGGACTAGGGTGGGCCTCAACCCTATCCAACTCAACCTGAGTTGCACCCCGAGTTTTCCGTTGTAATACAGAAAAATCCACTCTTATCTAAGGAATAGGGGTTCTATATATGTTAATGTGATATATATTTAAATAATTCTGAAGTCATGCCTCACCCTGTTCAATGTCTTCCCCAAGACTCTACTCTAAAGTATTCAACAAGAACAAGAAAGCAAAGAAAATCAGATTCTGGCATAATATGATACTTTGAGCAGTCACTTGACTTAAATGTCTTTCGGATTGTTTCACCTCGTCCTAACTTACGGGCATCGCCCAAAAATCAGCTTTTCACTCCTCCGTTAAGGTTTGAGATTAAAAAACATGTTTTTAGCGAGAAAAATCTAAGCCAACAGAATTTAATAGAAACTTTTAACCTTTTTTTTGGGTAGGTTGAAAGTTTTAACCTTGTCAGTACATAAATTACAACACAGCAAAATTCGGGTGCATGATAAAAATCAGGTGCCATACATTTGTAATTGGCCAACGGTTCAAACTGGATTGAGTGGGTTGTTTGTAAACATTACCCTATTTGGTGGAATATCAAACTGTTGCAACTGATTAAGAAATTTTAAAGGATTTTAATTGTATCTATTTTATTTAACTTTCCTTATATTTTGAAAATAATGGTGTGAAGCGGTTGGGAGAGATTTTAGGGGATTTGGAGACGTTATAGAGAACTTTTGGGAAGTGGGAGACGTTTCCCAAAATCCGATCCCTTAATTTTCTTTAACGGTTCTCTCTCTCATGCAAAAACTTATTCTTATATAGAGAAATCTCTCTTCTAAAAAAAAAAACGAGTTTTCTATGAAAAACCCCTCGCATGTCATTTTTGGTCTTGCTCAGTTTACATCTTTTATTGTGCTTGTGATACGGCGATCGACGAGTTCGTGGGATCAATTCCCTGCACGGAAGAGACCTTGAAGGATTGTTGAATCTTGAGAGCCAAACGCTGAAAAACCTAGTGTAGACGGGGGCGTTTTGACTCTAAAGAGAGCGTCATTTCTGACGTGTCTCGATCCATTAAAACATGCTTTTTCTAACTTTTCTTGATTAATTTATTTTTATTATTTTGATGGATTTTAATTAGATTAAATTAATAGTAATAGAAAATTCCTAAATAGATTTCATGACAAAATTCTCCAACACAAACTCCATTCCATGTTTGGTTGCCAATAGTGCATTCAAGATCCATTTGAGTCCCCAAAAGGTTCTAGATGTCATTATTGCTTTTTTCCACACTTTGGCGCTCGTGTGGGACTAATGTTCCCTCTACTTATCTTCCAACCTAACTCTAACAAAAAGTTAAAACTTTTGGTAGAAGAATGACATGGCCACATCTCCACATGGCCCACTTTCCTTATTGCTTTTCTTCTTTCTTTCTTTCTTTTAGCTTGTCGCTAATTCAAGTCTTACAACCCATTGTGTCTGGAATTAGCTTAGGAGCTATTTCCTATAAGTAGCCATCGTCAATGTAATTCATATTTTTATGAAATAATGAACTTTTTCCTTCTTTCTTCCAAGAGAGAAACTGGTATTTTATTAAAAAATATATCAGGATCTCCTTGTGTGGCTTTTATGAAATAATGAATTCCATGAATGCACTACAGCAAGATAATGACAAAGCCTGGATATTTCATTTTTTAAATGGAAAGCTAACCCCACAATAAGAAATGGGATTTGCTAGGCAATTTTGCGCGCAGAGAGACTTTTGCATAGGTGAGGAGCCACATAGGCTCACTTGTAAAGTAATTTTTGTCTTATTAATTTGATTAATCTGAGATGGCTGTTCTATCCGGCAAAAGTCAGTGGGAAAATGAGTTTCTGTGAAACTGGCTAGCAAATCCCAAAAATGGAAAATTCATAAAAAATAATGGGTGATGATTTTTTCGCCCCACCCATAGGATAATGCGCCCCCACATTTTAAAGTGATTCGACGTAAAAAGAGTTAAAGTAAAATGGGGGCGAAAAAATCAATTCCCAAAAGAAACGTCGACAGCAGGGTTCGAACCTGCGCGGGCGTAGCCCAACAGATTTCAAGTCTGTCTCCTTAACCACTCGGACATATCGACTGTTATGTAAAGCACTTCTCATTATTATATAAGTTATATTATTTAACAATTTTGTAGAACTCTGTTATCAAAGGCAACAGGTGGGATCCACCATCTTTCATGACCTAATCTTTTATTTAAAAAGTCCATCCGAAATGGGCCCCACATAATTAAAGTCCATAAATAATCCATCTCTACCGTCAATCACTGCAGCTTTCAACCAAATCTATCCAAATTAATTTAGCCGATGCTATCCAAGAGAGGTTATACGCTGATATTCAGTGTATAGCCTTTGTTTAAGAGAGACGATAAATTCGCACCCCCTGTAGAATAATTCGCACCACATATGACGTTAATTGTAGCAGAATTTTTACGCTTTTTGACGTCAAATCACGTTATATTGGGTGCGAATTATCCTACCGGGCAGCGAATTTATCATCACCCGTTTTTTTTATTGCAGGTATCTCTAGCAGTGCAATTGAGGAAAAAAAAACAGAATAGATTCCCCAACTTCCATAACCTTGATGACACCACTTAGAAAATAAAAATCTGCCAAAGTAAGAGAGATTATACAAAAACTCTCTTCTTTTCTCAAACCCTAAATGGAAAATCGACCAATTCGTGTATATGCCGACGGTATTTACGATCTCTTCCACTTTGGCCACGCTCGATCTCTCGAACAAGCTAAGAAACTGTATGATCCCTTCTCTATCTCGCTCTTTTTAGGTATTAGGGTTTGTAGCTTTCGTCTAATTGTCTAGATTCAAATAAGGTCTTGTATTTCTCTTTGATTTCCTTTTTGTGTTCTCATGTTTTCCAATTTTGTTCTATATTTAAGCTATATGATCTGTATGTGATCATGGATTCCCAGTGTTTTTTATTTAGGGTTTTGTTTTGAGCTATATGATCTGTCTGTGGTCATGGGTTCCTAGTGTCTTTTGATCTATCTTGTGGTATGTTCTGTCAGATTTTGATTTTTATATGTATTTGCGTGGGTGTTACTGTTACCTAATTTAGATGTCTCTTATTAAATAGTGGGGCTTAAAATTTTCAACGATTGTTTTTTTTTATATTATTATTATTATTATTATTATTATTATTATTATTAAGTATGTGATATGGGTTTCTTTTTCTTTTGATTTATCTTATTTTATGTTCTGTTAAATTTCTGGGTTATTGCCCTTCTGTATCATCTACCATTATTTCTTTGTCATTTAATTTCTCTTAGGCCCTGTTTGGATTGCAGTAATTTTCTGGAAAAGTTTGGAATGGAACTTTTTTTTAAAATTCTCTACTTTTTTTTTTTGCACGACAAAGGATAACTTGAACGAACTGTATTCAATATATACTTACAGAGACCTTCAATTTATGATAATATCCCTCTAAATTAACCATAATTTTATCATTTCCCTTTAAATTGTGGAACAAAAAAATTTCCATGAAAAATGTTTTTCTTGCAATTCAAACAGGGCCTTAGAGTATGCTTTCTTGCTTATTTATCTGTTTTTTTTTTTTTTTGTGTTTTCTTTTCGTTAACATATCTATTCTTTCATTTATGAGACACAAATGTTCGTTAAATTTGTGAGTTTTTCCTTTTATGCACTATGTGATATAGATTTGTTTCTAACTTTGGTTCATTTCTTACATAATTTAGGTTCCCAAACACATATCTTCTGGTTGGTTGCTGCAATGATAAAGTCACCCACATGTATAAGGGGAAAACTGTCATGACTGATGCTGAGCGTTATGAATCTCTTCGTCACTGCAGGTGTTCTGTGTCGCCAACTTAGCTAAACTTGCAGCTATTCTGAACTTGATGACTGGAAACCTCTATTAAATTCGGAACAGATTGGCAATGAATGCCAATTTCTTATGGCCATCTCTATTATTCTTTTTACTAAAATTGGGTATTTTTTCTGTAGACAGTTTTCCTTTTCGGAAATTATCTCAAAACATTGTTTTCAAACTTATATTCAATGGAAATTGATCCTCCTTTTACAGTCCATGGTATTGAAATTGAGTTGTTTTGATCTTACCCTTAGAAATTTTTAATGCTGCGTATACGATCTATTGTGTGCAGTATCTCCCTGAGTATCTCCTGTTTAGCTTCTCTACTTTCAATGTGACATTGGGCCCAGTGACCTTGTCCGGCACGTTGTGCATGGGTCACATTAGAGAAATTTTAGGAATAATACAATTGTAATTGTTCAATCACTGCGATTTTCCTATTGATAGTGGTCTATCTCTCTCTCTCTCTCTCCCTCTTCAAGTAGGGCATTGATTGGATGGCTAAGATTGTCGTATCACCTTAATTTTTGGTCTCTGGCCATTTCACATGGTGGCCCACAAATCAATTGTCTCAGCTACCAAACACATATGCCACATGGATGGGGGGAAGGTGGGATCACAAGCCATGGTGCATATGGCTTGTGCAAGCCATAGTAGCACAGCTCGTTACTTATTTCTTGTTCACCTAATAGTGATTTGCTAGGTGAAAATGTTGGTTATAGACTTATAGTTATCCTTTGTCTAGTATTGAACATCTCAGAGGCACTGCAGTTCATGTGATCATGTCCATTCACTTGATCCAGGTGGGTTGATGAAGTTATTCCTGATGCTCCTTGGGTTATCACACAGGACTTCCTCGACAAGCACAAGATTGATTATGTAGCCCACGACTCTCTTCCGTAAGGTCAATCATCCCAAGTACACCTTTCATTATTATGCGGTTGTTAATGGTTTTTAAAACTCGTAAATGGAAGTGGAAATTATTCTATGTTTGTTCATGCCACTTTTCATTGTTAGATTTTTTTTTTATTGGCATAAAATTTCATAATGTGCATTATTTAAAGCATGATTTATGCACTTTATTAGTTTTGTTATATCGGTAGCATGAGCCTTGCATTCTTAAGCTTCCTTTGGAGTTAGTATGTAAACTTTATTCATTTTGATGAGGACCTGAAAAATTCACGTAGGTATGCTGATGCAAGTGGTGCTGGAAAGGATGTCTATGAATTTGTGAGTTCAACTGACTGCCTCTGTGGCATCTGTATATTTCCTTTCATTGTGATTGATTTCTGTTTAGCTTTAACTATTATGCGAGTCTCTTGATGCAGGTTAAAGCAGCTGGAAAATTTATGGAAACAAAGCGCACAGATGGAATATCTACATCTGATATTATAATGAGGATTCTTAAAGATTATAACCAGTATGTGATGCGTAACTTGGCTCGTGGATACACTCGAAATGATCTTGGTGTTAGCTATGTGAAGGCACGATCATTGATCCCATTTTTATAGTTTGTCCTATCAAATTAGACGACCTTATCTATTTTCTGCATGGAATCTGATAATCCTTGTTGATGATACATGCATCTGTAATTCATACATGGATCTGTAATTCATACACCATTAGGTGACTTGTTGACTGACTATCTTTATCAGCTGAGGAACTGATCTTTCTTGTATGGGCTACTTATTGTCAGGAAAAGAGGTTGAGAGTGAACATGGGGTTAAAGAAGCTGCGTGAGAGAGTGAAGGAACAACAAGAAAAAGTGGGAGAGAAGGTAAATATTCATTCTTTAAAACAAGACAAAAAAAATTTGTTGTCATTGATTAGAAGCTTAGGATATTCAAAAGGATTTCAGCGTAGCTTAAATTATATCCCTGATGGGATCCTGGATATTAAACTTATTCTCATCAATCATATATGGTAAATTTGAACCTTGAGGTGGCTTCACTATCATTTTATTTCTTGCATTCATCTTGATCAGCTATGAACATAATGTTTATAATCTCCTAGTCCCATTTTTTAACAGAGAAATTATATGATGAAGGGCCTTATGAACACGTACTCATCATCCCATCCTTGATATTTGATCCATCCAACAGCAGCTCACTTTTTTGTGAGCTGCTGTTGGATCAAATATCAGGGGTGGTACTTCTATTGTACTACCTTTATGTGTTTACACGGCCTTTCATCATATAAAATATCTGTTTAAAAAGATAAATTTCTCATCAGACTTAACTAACTTGTTCTCGTCGATCATATATGATACATTCGAACCTCCAAGTGGGTTCACTTTCATTTTATACTCTCATGTATCTCATAATGAGGGCCTTTTTGGTTTCTCAACATCTTATGAGGAGCTGAGTGTAGGAAAATGAGCAAGAAACTTTGCAATTCAATAACCCTCCAAATGAGATATGCTGCTGATTATTTAGCTGTACTTTGTGTGCCCTAGGAAAAGCTCGCCCATGGAGGCCATGGAAATTTCTTGGTTTTGTATTAGTTGAGCTATACTGCAGTGAGTCTTCTATGTGAGAAAATGAACCAATGATACACAGAAGATCTTAACACAAAGAATTATTATAGGGATGTACAATGTGCTAAAAGCCTAAAACTGTTTACCACTTACTGCGATGAGATTTGGGAGAGGCCCCTGTGCCAAAACATTTGAGGAACCACTTCTCTCTTGAAGAAAATTCCCCTTGGATGAGCATGCAATTGATTGATGGACCATGCTATATTAATTTCGGCAGAACTTAATTCCATGCCAATAATTAAGTACGTGGATATAACAACTTCCCTCTAATTCTCGGCTGATTGGAACTAATTGATGGACATCAACTTTCTCCCATGTTTTAGGTGTTCTCTTTAGCTGTTGGACTCTAAGAGGTTGTTTGGAACATTTTGGTAGGGATTGGCGTTAAAAGCAACTGGCAAAGGCTGACTTTAATGAGTCCATGACCATAAGTTCAGTTCATAACTGAACTAAGTGTCCTGAGCATTTGGCTTTCCATTACCAGTTACAAGTCGTGCAAAAGCACTCAACTTATAGATCTCTAGTATAAGGATGTTAAAATGTTGTTTGTAACTAGGTTTTCTAAAAATTTAGACCAAAGGCTTGGGTAGGGATTCAGTCCTCTTAGCAAGGCAGAAAATCACATAGACCCGCAACTTACGTCGTTTTTTCTAGGAATTTGGGTTGAGCTTTTATTATGAAATCGGGTCGCATTCTGGTTGATTACAATTCATCTTTTTAGTAAAAGCTCAGCCCAATCGCACCCAAGTTTCACCCCTAGAAACTCCCGAGTACTTATTTTGCCCTCCCTAGTCAATCAAAATTCCTTTAACTCAGTTATTATCGCTTCAATTGAGTACTGAACCGTATCAACCAAGTACTTGGCTGCACAGTATTGAGCCGACTAGGAATTTCTTTTGGCCTTATTTTAGCCTGCATTTACGTTTTGAAACACTTAGCACACAAGTTCTCGATTGAGTATCACAAGTCCAATCAATGCAGCTTATCTTTGGACCATTGCTTTGTCATTTTTTTCTGGTTTTTGTAATGCCATTTCCCATATTAATGAACACTTTTTTCTGGTAGTCTTTTGTGAATTGTAACATCTTATTACAGGTAATTAGAAAGTGCAAAATAAGGATTGCTATTATCAAGCGAAATGAGTTTGTAAGGTCGTAAGTAAAAAATTTCATATAATTACCAAAATTTATTATGTGAATATGGTAAAGTTGCTTAATTCTATCTTTCTTTGTTTTTTTGGGCAAAATTCAAGGTTCGAGCAATGGCTGTCATAGTGCTCTTTTTCTCTTTAACGATTCCCATAGGCATTGGAATAGGGATAGAGTTATCTTCAGTTTACAACGAAAATAGCCCTACAGCTTTGATTGTGGAAAGGATGTTCAATTCCGCATTGTCGGGAATCCTGATCTATATGGCATTGGTCGATTTACTGGCAGCTGATTTCATGAACCCCATAATGCAAAAGAATGGAAAGATTCAGCTATGTGTGAATGCTTTTCTTCTTTTTTGAGCGAGTTGCATGTCTCTCATCTCTAACTGGGCTTAACGTAGAAAGGAGTTTATCTGCTCTTGGTATGTCTTTATTTTGTATAAAAAATGCTTTTGAGCTTCACAGTTTTTATTTTCATGAAAAAAATTTATGATCATTGTTATTTTGAGCATTTAGTTATGCTCTTATGTTTACCCGTTAAATGTTACTCTTGAGCATTTAGTTATTTTGAGCATTTAGTTATGCTCTTACTTTTACCCGTTAAATCTTGGCATTGGACCCGGGAAGCTTATTTTAACACCTTTATGTTTCTGTTTCTTGTTCTTGGATTTAGCAAGGGATTCCTTTCTCGTCAAATATGATTGCTTCTCCACTTGAGAAGCTTTGGGGTCCTTCTCATCCACTAAAGGTTGAAGTGCATAACTCTTCTTGGTCCGACGAACAATGAAGACGTTATCTCTTCCCTTTTGAATTGAATTCCTATTAAATTGTCAAGGCCTTTCCAACAAAAGATGGCATGTATTCATATTGATAACATCACAAAGATCTTCATCTTTAAACGCACCAATTTTAAAAGGGATTCGATAACGTACAGTTACCCTTTGAAATCCAACCAAGCTTGTGAGGAGTAGGGTGCTTCTGTCTTTAACTTGAGCTTCTTCACTATGTCCTTTGATGCAAAATTCTCCATGCTACCACCATCAATGATGACGTTACAGACTCGCTCTTTAACCATGTACTTGCATTTGAAGAGATTGTTGCGTTGTGCGAACTCCTCTACTTTTGATGTGCACATAGCTCCCTGCATCACTAAATATTGCCTGGGAGCATAAATTGTAGGGATAAGATCTTCTGTATTTTATTCCTCTCCATCGCAATGCTATGGATCAACATCTTCATGCTCATCACCAATGACTAGATTACGTCGACCGCCTTGGGGGATACTAGTTGGATTTGTGACCTAATCTGTTGTACTTGTAACATATGATCCATTGCTCGAAGTGTGATTCGTACGGATCACGCCGTGGGACTAGATTTGTTGCCGAAGTAGATTGGAATATCTCCACGTATAATGTATAGCATACATCGGACAAGGTCATGGTCTTGTGAATAGTAGAGCATATAAAGAGGGTGTGAAAGCTAATGTGTATAATGTGTAGCTTTATCTTTAATTGCCCACTTTCATGAAAATAGAAAGCTGTCACGCGAGAGACAGCCTTCAAGCTACTAAAAAAGTTCAAACCAAGAAAAAAAGTTAAGGCATGATTTTTATTTTAATATATATATATATATATATATATATATATATATATATATATATATATATATATATATATATATATATAGGAGAAAAGGTTTGTGAGCTAGAGCTCAGGCTGAGCTAGCCACTATAAATACACCATCTCGATGTTGTTTGACTCATCCAACCCATTCATTTGATAAGTTATGATTATGATTATGATTTCTAGTTATGGTTAGGATTATAGGTTAGGGTTAGGGTTATGATTTGTGGAGGTTTAAAATGGATGGCTATAAAATGGGCTTCTATAAATCGAATGGTTAGGATTATGGTATGAAGATAGTTTGTTAGGAACACCCTATCTATGTGAGGTCCTATAGAATGAATGGGTTGGATGAGTCAAACAACATGGAGATGGTGTATTTATAGTGGCTAGCTCAGGTTGAGCTCTGGGTCACAAACCTCGCCCCCCCCCCCCCCCCCCCCCCCCCCCCACACACACACACACACACACACATATATAATATGAGTAAAGGGTTCCTGCACTCGAGTGCAAAAACAAGGGTGGGGCCACATTGTTGGGGGGATCCAAAGCATTCATTTGGAAGGCCCTTTCATGGATAGGGTGTCCACCAAAAATCAGCTCCATTGGATCATCTTAGGGTGTCCATTTGTGGGGTGAAAAAATGGGCAGATTAGTGGACAAACAGTATCTGTCCATTTTCACCCCCACAATGGACACCCTATGTTGATTCAATGAAGCTGATTTTTGGTACACACCCCATCCATTATGGGGCCTTTCAAATGAATGCTTAGGATCACCCCAACAATGTGGCCCCACCCTTATTTTCTGCACTCGAGCGTAGATAAGCTATCTACGCTCAAGTGCAGGAACCGTTTACTCTACACACACACACACACAGTGATATTTTAAGGGCCATAAGACATGTGCATCATCATTGGACACCATATCTATGATGCCTACCTTCTTACTACTGTTCTCATTCAAAATTCTGGGATTTTAAACTTTCAAACGAGTATTTACTCTTGCTACGTATCATCGATATGCTTATGGGTAATTGGCTGCCGCAAGTATACTGATGCCCCATTTTATCTTGTGTGTGGCCACAAAACCGTAATCTCACATGCTTGTTCTTTTATCGAATTTAGAACTCTGAAACAAGCACATGACTACCAGTTGGTACATTGTTTGACATCCGTACTTATGGGCAACCATGTGCAGTTGAAATCTGCTAGTTCACGTCGTGATGTGTGGGTGGAGAATGTGGATCGCTTGGTTGCGGGTTTTCTTGAGATGTTTGAGGAAGGTTGCCACGTAATGGTGAGTTTTCGTATTCTGAGTATATGGGAATTGTGATATTTAATATGCCACCTGATCTTTCACTTGCATTTGTTGCATTTTTTCTCAGGGAACAGCCATAAAGGAGCGAATTCAAGAGAGCCTGAGGCAGCAGTCAAAAGGGCTCTTTTTACTTGATGATGAAGAAGAAGAATAGGCGAGTGTAGTTTTTTATGCATTTAGTATATCAGTAGTCACCTTATGTTGGGGGTTACAAGTAGTTTTTCTGGGTAGACATGCTTTTCTTTCCATATCTGTATGTACACAAGTTTCGTTTTTATGCATTTAATATATCGTGGTCACCTTATGTTGAGGCTTACAAGTAGTTTTTTTGGGTAGATGTGTTTTTTCTTTCCATGTCTACACGACCATGGCAACTGAAGTATCTCTAAAATGTTGTTTAATGTTATGCGCAGTAAAATGTTGTTTAATGTTAAGTGCAGTAAAAAGAAAGATATTTTTTTTGCATGGGTAAGCTGGGGTTTAGCGGGGACCCCTACCGATTTATTTGTTAAACAGAAAGACGATACAATAATAACACAAAATCAACCCTAACTCGGAACATGCGAGGGGGAGAGAACTACGACTCAACACATATGAACGACAAACCCTAATCCTAAGAGATCAAAATGCTCAATACTTGTGAATTACATAGTCGGCTAATTTGGAAGGGGTATGTTGGGCTCTTTGTGAGCGTTTTGGCCAGATTTTCTTCAAAACTTCATGCCATGATACATTTGATACCTCAAGTTTTGGAGTCTTTTCTTCACTTCTATCCTCATGCTCGATTGGAATCAAGTGGACTTGATTACGTTCGTCGCCCGGGACACATTTTTTTTTTGGAGTTTTTTTGGAGTTTTTAAGTTTGTTTGATCGTCCTCCTTTTATGAGGAGTATTCTAATGAGGAAACCTCTTCGGGGTCGGAGTAGTCCTTTGATCCAGTGTCCTCTTCACTCTCTTCATCATTTGTCTTTGCATCTGAGTCCATATTATCATTGTCTTGGATTGCTTCTGAGTCAAGGTCTTGAAGAATGTTGAATGGATTTTCTGCCTTGGATCCGGGGGGAGTTTCTGCACCATTGTTTTTCTGAGGGCGTAGGACCTCATTCAAAGGGAGACTTTCCTCAGAGTCAAGTCCCTCTTTAGAGTCCCAGGTAAAGTAGAGAAACGTATCCAACATGACTTTCTTTGGGAAGGAAGGGAGGGAAAGGGTTGGCTAAAGCACCTAATGAAGTGGGATAAGGTTTGCAGATTAAAACCCCATGGTGGAGTAGGTATTGGAAGGATTAAAATGTGTAACTTCTCTCTTTTAGGGAAGTGGCTTTGGCATTTTGGGGAAGAAAAAGAGGCCTTTTGGCTATCAATTGTTCAAAATATGGAGCTGGATGGGGTAATTGGAAAAGTAAAAACCCTCTTTCAGGGAAGGGATCGGGGGCATGGAAGTCGATATGCGCAGTTCGACCCCTTTTTGAGCCGTTAGTGAGGCTCCAAGTAGGTGGGGGGAAAGGGTACGATTTTGGCTTGATCTTTGGATTGGGGAAGAACGCTTAAACATTGCTTTCCCGGTTATTTTCCTATTGACATTGGATAGAGAAGCTAAAGTGTGTGACTATCTTGAAACAAATGGGGACAGGTGTCTTGATTGGAACCTTAAGCTTAGACGACTGTTGAGGGATCACGAGATCGGCAGTCTCGCTCGCCTTTTACATCTCCTACAGTCTCATTATTGTTGTCCACTCATTTCTGATCACAGAGTGTGGTGTGGCCTCCTGATGTTGATGGCAACTTCTCTGTCCGTCCTTCCTTCCTCCAGTTAGTCAGTGGTGGTGCCGAGTCGCCCAAGTTTTTTTGTATTTGGCATTCGGGGGCTCCGCCAAATGTCTCCGCCTTTCCGTGGACAGTAGCAAACCGGAGGATAAACACTTATAATAGGCTAAAACGCCGGCACCTTACCTTGGTGAGTAGTATTCTTTGCAAGGGTGTCGAGGAGTCTGTCAACCACCTTCTTCTTTGCCCCTTCTCGTTTTCTATTTGGAGGGATATTATCTGGAGTTTTGGTTTCTCTTGGGTTTTCCATCGCTCTATTAAGAAAACCTTTTTGAACTGGGGTGGTTGCCCCTTCGGGTCTGTTGGGCCTCACACCTTTTGAGACCTTGTGGCACATTTGGGCAGGATTTTCGAAGAAAAAGAGAAGAGGCCCAACAGACCTTTGGCGTCGCACCTTTTGCGACCTTGTGGCACATTTGGGGTGAAAGAAACCGCAGGATTTTCGAAGAAAAAGAGGAGGCTTGCATGATCATTTCCAATATTAAAACTGACTTGGTAGTGTGGACTCGTGCGGATGCTTTTATCTCCCCCGATTCATCGGCAGAAATTATTCGGAATTGGAAGGCAATTATATAGGAAAAGAGAGAAAAGACGGTCCATCACCTCCGTGGCAGCCGCCACTGTCTGGATCATTAAAGCTGAATTTTGATGGTAGTGCAAAGGAGAAATCGGGACCGGCGGGTATTGGAGGATTCATCCGTGATGCAGAAGGTTCGATATGGATGTCTTTTTCCGGCCCAAGTGGCATTTCAGATTCGAATGAAGCGGAGGCCAAAGCCTTGCTTTGGGGGCTTAAGTGGCCGGTTGAGCATGTATCTCTTCCTCTCATAGTGGAGGGAGATTCGTCAAATGCCTTCGCTTGGGCAAAGGGGTTGAATTGTGGGCTGTGGAAATTGGCAAGTACCATTACGGAAATTAGGGACTGCTGCAGAAGGATTTCTGCCTCTCTTTCACTTACCCCGCTCGGCTAATGGCGTGGCCGATGCTTTGGCTAAAGAGGGGGTTGTAAAAGTTGGTATTGAGGACATTGTAAACAGAGTCTGTTAAGGTGCTAGTCTATACTCGGACTGGTTGTAGGGGTAGAGGGACGTTGGGCGACAACTTGTCTCCCGCGCCTAGTCCAATTGTACTCGAATGTTGGATTTTTAATGGAAATTGTTACCTTTTCTATAAAAAAAAAAGAAAAAAAAAGGATGCTGAATGTATTTCCAGTTAGGATGCACTAGCAGCTGGTTTGGTTTCCTTCTGCTGCTCAGATTCACCTGGGTCAAGATTGGAGGGGCCCTTATCTGTGTCTTCAACCTTGCTTTTCTTTTGGATACATTCTTGTTTTGCCATTTTCTTTGGGGGTTCTTGTGCTGTTGGAGCTTGAGGGCATCTTCCACTTGGGTGGGAAAAACCTTTGCAAAGATTACAGGCACTGGGTTTCCAGTCGTATTCAACGGACTGGGTTTCTGTTCCAGTTGGAGTCTGGATGTGGATGACATCTGGGAGATACTTTCTGCAGAAATTTCCACACAGACTCTAGCATAATAGAGACAAGATTCTTCGGCTGTTGGAGAGTCTATTTAGAGCGGGCGACCAATAATGCTGGCAAGCTTTCCAAGTCCAGTTGTTGTCCAAAATTTGAGGTGCAGAACTGGAAATCTGATCCATATTGGGATAGAGGTGAGTTTCAGTTTTTCCAAAGCACAATTTCGGCACCATCGTTGAAGGATAAGGGGCCTTCCCCCATAGGTTCTATTGGATTCAAGCACCATTGTGCAATCTTCTTCGGCAGTGATTTTGAAGAAGAAGAAGCTGTTTGGCAGAGCAATCAAAGTTTCCCTTTGGCTGCCATTTCTTCATCAAATGATTTTTCAGGGCTATGTAGTAAGGCCTTCTGCGAGGGAAGTAGCCCATAATACATTTGTTCCATTTGTCTTTTGCTTCACATAGATCTTCTTCTCGAAGCAAGGCCTTGGTTATGCCATCGTCAGATTTCAATGGTTGATGGAAATCAATCTTGGTGTCTATGGCTTTGAGGGTTTTGTTCTCAAAGAGATTGACCCACTTTTGATCAGCTTTGTGAGTTTGATCCAGAGAAGAGAGAACATGGTTCTGAGCTAGTTTGGCTGATTTCTGGATTTTATTGGTTTGAGGGTCAGTTCCAGCATTATGAGAAGATGGGGTAGGGTTGTGGACAGGCAAGTTGGCATTAGGATTGAATGCATGCGGGTTCTCAATGTCGTCTAGTCTGCCATGTTGGTTTAGGATGACAGCATGGCTACTAGAGGACGATCTAATCCCATCTGGGACAGCCATAGGTGTCTTTTCACGGGTATAGTCTTTTGCAGATGTAGGGCTAGGATCTCTTGGAGGAAGTGTCATCTTCAACCTCTATTCATTTCCACCTTGGGAAAACGCAGAGGAGCTGAAGTTGGACAAAGTTGGGGCTTCTAGCGGTGATCTTGGTTGCTGATCCACTATCAAAGGCCTGGGTTCTGAAGCTTTGTTTTTGTTTTTCTTGCTGGGTTTTGGGGATAGGATACCGAGGCTTTAGAGGGTCTGCCTGGTTTGCGGCTTGCCTCCTCAGCATCTCTTTGGACCAAAAAACCGGTCTAAGGGTCTGGATTTATCATGGCCAGTAAAGAAAGATATGTTCTTAAACTGCTTCCTGCTTAAAATTTTCAGTTGATTCCTCTTCCATACATCCACTGGATGATCTGGTTATCAACATTAGTGTCAAAGTCATAGTAGTAGTTTATCGAAGGTAGTTTTAGTCAACTGTTACTTTGATATGAGAATATGAAGAGCTCCTGCTGTATTTTGGTATGTGAAAGACAGGAAGAAGTTGGAATTAAAGTCTTTGGAGTAAAGGGCTGTTTTTGGGCTTCTGTTTAAATTTTTTTTAATGAAAGATAACACTTTTCATACCAATAGCCAAGCAAACAGAATACAGCCCCAAAATAACATGGATCGGATTTAGAAATCATGGGTCTTGTGTCAGGTTGGGTTTCAAGTTCCTGAAACTCGAAACCCAGCCTGACTCTTGTAGGTGTACTATGACTTTATTTAATATCCCTTAAATAACATGGAAAACTATTTTCAAGTGTATTGATATAATTGTTTTCATTGAGGTGTCCAGGTTTGTGATGTGAAAAAAGTAACTTCTTAAATTTATGCACGAAAATGACTTTTAGTGTGAAGATTTGATGTTTTCTACAGTTTTTGAAATTAGCTATTATCTTAATCTAAACATTGAAACGAGACCCGACCCGACCTGAGAAAGTATCTCCGGTAGGGTAGGGCTTATAAATCTTGGGTTTTCTCATAAAAAAAACTCGACGTGACCCGGCCCGAGATAATTTCTCGGGTAGGCCGGGGTAGGGTTATGGAAAACCCGACCCGCTGACCCGAGTTGCAACCCTAGAATGAAGGGGAGGATCGGGGTGGCAAAGGAGGGAAGGAAGGGCCGCATTGTGGCCAAGAGGAACAATAAGCAAGAGAGAGTTACACCCTTAATGGAACGTGGTGATAAAATGATGAGGAAATGGTGGCACTGCTTACTCAGCCGGTAACATACTTGACGGTTGTGAGTGACAGGAGATGTTTTAAGGAAGAGGGGCGGATTGGGGAATGTTTGGGGGCTAATTTATCAGTCCCCTTGAGAAAATGGTGCAAGTTTTTTGTAAAATAGGTGGAATTGTCACTGAGGCAGAATTCGAAGAGGAAAATGCCGGAATCTGTTTCCCGCCCAGTAGGTGGTATTTTGATTCCACCCCAATTGGAGTGAATATTTTAATACAATTTTCAGAATCAAAATTTTAATTTTAATATTATTTTTTATTCCATCTAAGGGAGAATCAAAATATCATGTCGATTCCAATTCCTGATTCCGGCAATACACATGGCCTCACCTTAATATATCTAGATCCCCCATCTTCTTGCATGGCCAATTTCCTTCAATATGAAGGGGACATCGATCATGATCGATTAATTAGAGATATATATATTTTTTAATCCTTGAACAATCTGGGCCGTTGAAACCATTAATGAAAGTTGAAGAATAAGGTATGTGATATTTATCTTTTCAGCGTTAGAAGAAAAGGTGTAGTGATACGTACTCTTTCAAGTCAAATGTTTGTCATCCAACCTTTTGACGAGAAATCATATGAGGGTGGTACCTATGTAGTACGCACCTCTACGTGTTTATAAGGTTGGACCGGAACCCATGTATAACCCGCCTTTAAATCTCTCAACCCTAACCCAACTTGTCTAAGCTTCTTTTTTCCAAATTGGGTGGGGTTGAATCGGTTTGGGTTTGTGTTAACCTAGGGCCAAAAAAAAAACCGAAGAAATCGTGATAAAATTAGTGGATGCCCAAGGCCTCAACCCTAACCCAACCCAATATAAAATCGAGTTGGCTTTTCACAACCCTAACCCAACTGAACCTGAAGAAACACCAACCCAACGTGAGTCAAGATTGGGTTGAACCCGTCGGGTTCAGGTTGAGCATGACCCAAGTTGTACCCTTATTTTGTTTGGATAATGTGGTGCCTACATGCATGTACGGGCGGACACCATATAAAAACTCTGATAAATTATTTTATTTTCACAGGCGTTTGAAATAATGAGAAAGGGGTGGGAATATCATTTCTCTCTTAGGAAATATAATTCTCATTTAAGAATTAAGGAGGGAATATCACCCATTCTAAAATCGGCTTCAGGGACTTTTATAAGCCATCGAAAATAGAAGGTATAAAAATTGTTATTCGGCAACCCCGACCTCAGTCAACCCTGATTCCGTTTTCGTACTTTCGTGCGTATAAAAAATGAGATACTTTACAGGACCTACGTAATCACTTCAGAAGATACCATTTTCATACTTTTTGGAGGGGAAATGTTATCAGCACTACTCTATTTCTATTTTGATGAGGGACTCCTCACTTTATTAAAAGTACGGTATGGCCCGCACTATAGTATGATCCAAACCGTCAATTAGATGGGCCACAGTGGGCTCTAAAAATCATTTCCATAGGTTGATACTAACCCTCCGATCTAAAATCTGAATGTTAGAGGGTTGATCCTAACCCTCTATAGATCGGAGGGTTACGATTAATCTATGGAAATGATTTTTGGGGCCCAACCTATTAGGCTGTAGTCCATCTAATGGACGGTTTCGATCATCCTAAGGTGCGGGCCATACCGTACTTTTAATAAAGTGAGGAATGCCCTCATCAAAATACAGTAGCGCTGATAACATTTCCCTGTGAAGTGATGAGAAACATAGAAAATATTTTCAACACGGAATCCCGTTTTCAAAGTCTTTTGTTGGAAGGGGCTTTGTGCTGGGTAAGCCGATTTTAGCTATCTGCATCTTTTTTTTGATTCTCTGCCTCTGAAAAAGAGGCCAAAGTGATAATCAAAATGGTTTCCAAACACATATTAACACAACCAGCCTGCCTCCACATATCATTTTCCTAATATATTTAAGGCTTAGATTAGTAAATAAAGATTACGATTGATATCGACAAGAACCCTTCATTTTTCCACCTTAATTTCCTTGGAATGCCAACATTCTCTCAACATCTCTTTCTTAATCTGTAATTAACAAACCCAACCCAAACTGTCTCTTAGAAAAAAATGAGCACATCTTTCATTGCCAAAATACATTTGCCCTCCTTTTTTTAAATTACAGCTCCTTCTCCTCATGGAGTTATAGTCATATAGATACAATGTCTGTGATGAATAGCATCATGACACTTTTCTTATTGCCTGATTTCAATAGCATCATGACACTTTTCTTCTCCTCTACCTAATACTTTCCCACACTTTTCTGATAAATTCTAGAGATTTCACTAAACTTGGATGCATTTACAAGAGGATCAATGTGTGCTTATATAGAGCACTTACATGATAAACATGGAATGGAATCACGATAATTCTAGAAGGAAATAATCCTAATCAAATCTACTTTCCTAATCTCTATTGCTTGCCTCTTCTAATCCACTTGCCTAATTTATCTAGTTGTCTCGTTTACCCAACTTACCTAATCTACCTCCAAGATGATCCAACGGTGAGATCTTAACCCAATCTAACCGTTGGATCCCACATATTCTAACATGTCCCTCAAACGTATATGGATTGAAAATCTTCAATCCATATACGTTTGACAACAATTAAAAAAAATTCCCAATACAATAGAATTCCCCAAATTACAAATGTAATCAAAATCAACCGATTTGATGCACACTTCCAAAAGTCTATGATGAAGATCTTCTGATGAAGACTGATGTTGCCGCCAATGATCATTGATGATGATTGTCGAAGAAGATGCCGCTTGCTGATGTGTCACGAAGAGGGCTTAAAAGCCAATAGATTATAGCCTCAATGGGGCTAGATGATACTCAAGCCTCGATGGACGAGTAGAAATGGGTCACAATGGACCAATGTCGGAATGGGCAAGAATGAGCCTCAATGGATAAGATAGCATTGGTCGGCTTTGAATATTGATCCTCATGGAACTAAAAATCCTCCTTGAGGCACGCACTTCAAAATGAATGAAGCACCTCAACTGAAATGAGTCAATATTTCAGGCACACACCTAAAGAAAGGTACCTCAACTGAAATAGGAGAAGATTTGAGAGATAAGGGTTTGAAAGAAAAAGAAAATAAGATGAGCGACAACGAACGATACATGATGACGGTAAAAATTAGTAGCATTCTAACAAGCCTGTGAATGTTACGGATTTAGAAAGTGCGGATGTAAGCATCAAATCTGAGGGCCTTAGATAAGGCGAGGTTGTGGTTTTTAAGAGAATAATGGGGTGAAAATATCAAATATGGGAGTGTTTTTGAGGCATGAATGAAAAGGTGTGCCGTTATCAAATTTGAGGCATAAGAAAAGACACAGATAAAGGCAAGGAATAAAACTACCCTGCTTTTCTATTCTCAACAACAATTCACCGAAGAAGACCTTTGCATTAAAGAGGCAAGGAATATGACTAAAATCTCTCATTGGATGTGATAATAACCAGAAGAAAAAGGTGTACGAAAGAAGGGCATAGACAAGCATGGTGAATAGCAAATAGTGATAGACCATCCATCAGTACAGATGGATTTGGCCGGATTCATAGGTAGGCTTGCCGTGGTGATCGTGATGGGGAGTGATGGCCACCGGTGGACGGTTAGAACACCCGTCCGCCGGAGGACGTGGACTCACGTATGTTGTGCTCAGGCCTTAGTAGGATCTAATGCTTTGATACCATGATAAATTCTAGAGATTTCACTAAACTTTGCATTTACAAGAGGATCAATGTGTGCTTATATAGAGAACTTACATGATAAACATGGAATGGAATCAAGATAATTATAGAAGAAAATAATCCTAATCAAATCTACTTTCTAATCTCTATTGCTTGCCTCTTCTAATCCACTTGCCTATTTTATCTAGTTGCCTTGTTTACCCAACTTACCTAATCTACCTCCAAGATGATCCAACGGTGAGATCTTAACCCAATCTAACTGTTGGATCCCACATATTCTAACATTTTCTTCTCCCTTCCACCTTTGCAACTATCTTTTACCAGGACTATGAATCTTCAAAACCATCTCAGGGTTTTAATCTTTTGTTGTTTTGTTGCATCCTTATTGGTTTCTGCGGATAATTGTGGGGCTGGATCAGATGATAGTAACAAAAGTAGGGCTCTTCGATTGAAATTAGTAGCCATTGCATCAATTCTGATAGCAGGGGCAGTGGGTGTGTGTCTACCAATCTTGGGGAGGTCGATTTCCGCTCTTCAGCCAGATAAACAAATCTTCTTCATCGTCAAAGCTTTTGCTGCAGGTGTGATCTTGGCCACAGGATTTGTCCATGTATTACCAGATGCTTTTGACAAGTTATCTTCACCTTGTCTTAAAGAGAATCCATGGGGTCATTTTCCTGTCGCGGGTTTCTTGGCCATGATGGCGGCCATTGGAACGTTAATGGTGGATACTTTTGCTACCACCTATTATAATAGATCACAGGGAGAGTCAACCAATGGCGTGAAAGTGGATGAGGAGAGTTCTATGGAGAATGTTCATGTTCACACTCATGCTACGCATGGACATTCTCATGGGTCTGTTTCTGTTTTGCAGGAGATGAACTCGACTGAATTGATTAGACACCGCGTCATATCACAAGTAAGTTTTGATTGAATGAATTGCTACTTTGAGATGTGTTTGCAAAATTGCTCTATTTATAATCATCCTGTTAGAATATGTGAGATCTCACCAATAGGTTAGATTAGGCAACTATAGTTTGATTAGGTAGAATAAAATCACATCTTCCAAGATTTGATTTGGATTAATTGGGGAAGATTATGCAGGGAGGCTAGATTAGATATTGAGATTATCTTCTCATATCTTGTCAAATTTCTTTCCATAAATCTTGTGATACTAGTTTATATGTTTATCCTCTTGAATGTTCTATATAAACATTCATTAAGCTTGATTGTAAGATAAGCAAAGATTAGTGGAAATCTTCAATATTTTACATGATACCAAAGCCACCGATCTTAGAGTGACCACAAGACAAATAGCTGCTCTCTCCGGCGACGGCTGATTTAGCCATCCCCCCGACCACCGTTGCTCCCACATTCTCTTTCTCAAATTAACACCACTAGTAGTGCCTTCCTTACCAGCTTCATTAGTTTCAATCTCTTTGCATCCTTAGCATAATTCCTTAGCATTCTTGTTCAATCTCGCATTCTTTTCCCATCTAATTTTCAAGACTTTCTTGGTTGCCTTCAATAACCCCTCAACTTCTTGAATGAGCCTCTCATCATCTTGTGCCAACTACACGGTCTCCTTATTTTGCTGTCAACACCTTCATAAAAAGAAAGAAAGAAAAGGGATTTGCATTTTCAACACATATTTGATATTTGCACACTTTTTCCCAATGTCCAATTTTTCGTCGATAATTCTTGCCACCATTCCTAGCCGCTATTTGTCCCTTTCTCTTCTATTTCTTTCCTCTCCTTTATATTTTTGTATTTCGCCTATTTCGGTTGATGTACCTCTTTGTAGTGCGTGCCTTAAATAGGAGCTCTACTCAGTTGAGGGGCCTCTCTCCTTGAGGTTTGTGCCTGAGAGAGCAATTTCTCTCTTTCATAAGGATCGGTATCTCAAGCTGACCAATGAAGTCTGCCCATTGAGCCTTTCTTTTGCCCATAGAGACAATTTATTGCCCATTCCGGCATTCGTCCATTGTGACCCATTTCTTGCCCATTCTGGCATTGGTCCATTGCGACCCATTTTCAGAAGGTTCGATATTCTAATCGGCCTAATGACTCGCCCATTCAGGCTTGAGTCCAATCCAGTTCATTGAAGCATTTTATGGCTCACCTTTTTAATGCGACACATTTTTCAACAACAAGCGGCCATCATCCATCATCTTCAACAATATTGGCAACATACATCAATTAGACATCAATCGTGACAACGTGCAACAAAATTGGCAAATTTTTACATTTTTTGGGGGATATTCATTGTAATCAAACTTATATCGATTTTCAATCCATATACGTTTGAGGGGGCATGTTAGAATATGTGAGATCCCACCAATATGTTAGATTAGGCAACTATGGTTTGATTAGGTAGAATAAAATCACATCTTCCAAGATTTGATTTGGATTAATTGAGGAAGATTATGCAGGGAGGCTAGATTAGGTATTGAGATTATCTTCTCATATCTTGTCAAATCTCTTTCCATAAATCTTGTGATACTAGTTTCTATGTTTATCCTCTTGAGTGTTCTATATAAACACTCATTAGGCTTGATTGTAAGATAAGTAAAGATTAGTGGAAATCTTCAATATTTTACAATAATCATCCTTTGTTTTCTGACTCTTTTTTCAGCCTTCTTTCAATGAATTCCATTGATTCTATGACTTCTGTCTCTGTTATTTCATTAATTTTCCTGGTTTATATCATATGGATTCTCTCTGCTATTTCTTTAATAAACCTGCCTATATTCTTGAAAGAGAATTAGTATTGATGTGGGATTTTGATAAAATGGCTGGGTTCTTCCTGATGGGTATTTGGAACATTTTGGGAAGGGCTTGGGGTAGCAAATGGAAAAAAGCTGACTTTAATGACTCCATGACTATAAGTTAAGTTCATACTGAACTAACTAACTGTCATGTGCATTTGGTTTTGGCATAACCAGTTACAAGCTGAGCAAAAGCACTCGAGCTTATAGATCTCTGGTATAAGGATGTTCAAAAGATCTTTGTAACCAGGTTTTCTGAAAATTTAGACCAAAGGCTTAGGTAGGGGTTCGGTCCTCTTGCCAAGGCAGAAAATCAAGATCTCATGTGCTGGCTGACATTTTTATAATCATCTTGCACATTAGACCTCAGAATTCGGTTCTATGGCTCTGAATTGAGTTGGAAACTGATTCAACAGGATAGGGAAATGTCTAAATCTTATGAAGAAATAAAATTGCATCCATGGAGAAAAGGAAAACAGGAAGGATACTAAATACGAGAGCTTTCAAGAACATCAACTGTAATTTTAAACCAATGATTCCCAAACAGAGAACAGAAGTGAACCGGATTTTCATTTATCTACCAAATATTTTGATTATCTCCATCAAAATAATATCATTAATACTAATTTAATTCATTTCTTTTTTAACATGTTCCGTTCTTATTTCCCTTTTGCAATAAGGACTGCTATAAGGTTTTGGATTTTCATTTTATATTCTGTTTGTTGAAATAATAGAGATGATTTTTCTTTGTAGGTTTTGGAGCTCGGAATTGTTGTTCATTCCGTAATTATTGGGATTTCTTTGGGTGCATCTGAAAGCCCTTCTACTATAAGGCCTCTTGTGGCTGCTTTGAGTTTCCACCAGTTTTTTGAGGGAATGGGACTAGGAGGATGCATAGTTCAGGTATGGATTATACACTGATTGTATATAAGCTTTTATTCCTACTATTTTTTTACAATTTTAGTTCTTTAAGAGTAATGCATATTTTTATCATATGTATCAATGAGATATTGTAGGTTTTTTTTACTCTTTTTCATTCACCCACTCATTTATTCAATGGTAGTGGTGAACATAAGATACTGAGAAATGACATTGTGAAGACACTCTACACTATAGTCATCTCTGCCATCTTTTAGTACACACTGTTTGAAACTCCTAGGGGTGCAACTCAGGTCGTGTTTTAGGAATCTGGGTTGGGCTTTTATTAAGAAATAAGGTCGGTTCTGGTTGATTGCAATTCATTTTTTAGTAAAAGTTAAACCCAACCAGACCCAAGTTTCACCCCTAGAAATTTTGATTGAGCCCTCCCTAGTCAATCAAAATTCCTCTAGCTCATGATTGCTTCAATTGAGTACTCAACCGTGTCAACCAAGTACTTGGCCGTGCACTACTGAGTCGACGAGGAATTTTTTTTAGCCATATTTTTAAGCTGCATTTACGTTTTGAAACACTTGGTACACATGTTACTCGATTGACTCCATAGGCCAAAATTTATTGACTTGGGAATCACAACAGTCCAATCAATGGAGCTTTCCTAAGGACCATTGCTTTGTCACATTTTCTGGTTTTCATAATGGCATTTCTCACATTAATAAACATATTTTCTGGTAGCCTTTTGTGAATTGTAATATCTTATTATAGGTAATTAGAAAGTGCAAAATAAGGAGTGCCCTAGTGAAATGGGTTTGTAAGGTCGAAAGAAAAGACTTCCATATAATTTACTAAATTGTATAATGTGAATATGCTAAAGTTGTTGAATTTATCTTTTTTGTTTTTAGGCAAAGTTCAAGGTTCGAGCAATGACTGTCATGGTGCTATTTTTCTTTTTAACGACTCCCGTAGGCATTACAATAGGCATAGGGATATCGTCAGTTTACAATGAAAACAGCCCGGCGGCTTTGATTGTGGAAGGGATATTCAATTCCGTCTCATCGGGAATCCTGATCTATATGGCATTGGTGGATTTACTGGCAGCTGATTTCAAGAACCCCATCGTGCAAAATAATGGAAAGCTTCAGCTATGTGTAAATGCATTTCTTCTTTTTGGAGCGGGCTGTATGTCTCTCCTCGCTAAATGGGCTTAGCGTAGAAAGGAGTCTATCTCCTCTCAGTGTGTCTTTATTTTTATGAAAAATACTTTTAAGCTTTATAGTTTTTATTTTCATGAATAATGGATATGAAACATTTGGTTATGCTCTTACTTTTACCCGTTAAATGTTACTCTCCATATAGAGAATTTTGCTGTCCATTTGCATGCAAATTAAGACTCCTTAAAGACTATTATTTTTCCACTTATGAATATGACTACATGTAAGTAAAGTCCCTAGGAAACAATCTTCAAAAACTATTAAGGGTTCACCCAAAGTTTAATACCTAACTGCATGCCCGAACTAAAATGGAATAAGATGAACATAACTCACAAAAGAAGTTTAGATGTCTGTTAACGTCGATTTCTGACTTGAGCGTCGGAGGGTGTCCCCGGAGTCCCCCTTTGGGGGCCCTTCTATCTTTGTTTTCTGTGAGCGCAGGCACCCACTGATCGAAGCTCTACCGACTCGAACAACCGAATCTGTTTACAACGCTCATCCGATTCTCATGTACGAATTTTGGCGTCATCAATACCAAAATAGGCCTGTGCCTAACAAATGAATGGTTTGGACCATCCCATGATGTGAAACCCCTTTTTTTTTTTTATTGCAGGAATTTCTTGGAAAAGTTTGGAACAGAAAAATATTTCTAAAATTTCCTACTATTTTCTACACACAAAAGATGTAGCTTGAACCAATTATATTAAATTGTTATTTAGAGGGACCTTCCGTTTATGATGATATCCCTCTAAATTAACCATAATCATATCATTTCCCTTTCAAAACATGGAAAGAATTTCTTGCAATCCAAACAAAGAAAAAACAGTAGGAGATGCACTTGTGAGGCTTATTCCAAACAAACCAATAGAACATCATAGTTAGTCCTCTGTGGGGCATGTCCCTTTGTCGGCTTAGGCCTTGTTCGTTTTGGATTTTGAAAATCAATTTTAAGTCCAAAACCAATTCTTGGCAAATGTGTTTGCTTCATAGTTCTTGGATCAAATTTGGACTCAAATCGGTTCTAGATCCCAGCAAAATACACATGGCTTGTAGGTAGAATCGATTTTATGCTACAAACCAAAGGCTCAACTTTCCAAAGTTTCTGTTTTAGACTGAAAATCGATTCTCAAAATAAAAAACAAATAGGGGCCTTAGCTTTTGCCTCCTTGGCTCGGTATTAATCATTTTCACAAACGGTGAATATTGATAGAGATTCCATAGCCGATAATAATGTTAGTAGAACTGATCTAATACATATTCTACCAAATAATGAGTCTATTCTGTACTGGGGAGAAATCCTTGGATAAGTTGTTATGAGGATTCGCTACCTTTCTTGGATAACTTTATCTTGAATAAACCATCAGGGTTTGCTACCCTTTTTGGACACTATACCCATCGTTGTACTTACCCTACGCATTGAGGCTGCTCTTGATGTGAATGAAGGATATCAAACCTATTCGAGGATAAGATAAATCTCGGCTTGCTACTCCCATAAAGAGCAACCCGACTCATATTATATGAATATGATCCAAAGAGTTCATCATGCATACTTGAATGTAGGTACTGTTCTTCAATTCTTAATTATCAATTTGTGGGTTATAAAAAACACATGCTCATTTGAAAGCTATCAATCAAATGACCAGGATCATCTAACTAGGGTGAAACATACTGTGAAAGCCACCACTGAGGAGCCGGGCCGACCCTCCTTTATTCTAGTACAATTGGAGAGCGTGGTCTGCGATCAGGTAGTTATCGGCCGCTCTATTGAGAATATTCTAAAATATTTTCAAATATTCTGGGTACATCGGCGTATCTAAATCTTGAATATTCACGAATTATACATATAGGCAGGGTGCATATAGTAATTTATCGGCCATATAATGGCCAACATATAGCCATGACCGGTAGTCAAGATTTTTTCCATGATAGATTAGTGTCTCTAAGTGGTGAAAGAGGGGTAGCGCCGTGGGAGGAGAGAGATTTGAGAGGGCACGATTGTGATGATCGATGGTGAGAAGTGGCTAAAAATCTTTGTTTACTGATTTTTAGTCACTTCACCGGCCCTACCCTTCTGTCACCACTTGGAGGCACTAGTTTATCATGGGGAAAAAAAATTCATGGTAGCCAAACATGCTCATGGTCAAATTTAATACTAGGAATTTGATGGGCAATTTCACCAATAGCCATTTTGCGGTTCATGAAAGAAACACCACATAGGATCAAATTTTAGCCGATTTTGTCTTAAATCATTTACTTCATCGGAGGTGATTGTTCCCTCCAGGGGTGGACATGGTTCCGGTTCGAACCGAGGAACCGAACCGAACCGGCACATTTGGTTCGGTTCGGTTCGGTTCCATTTCTATATGGTTCGGTTTCGGTTCAAAAATCCGGAAACCGGTGAAAATTCGGTTCGGTTCTGGGTTTGGGATCCCGGAACCGAGAACCGAATTGGTTTAATGAGGGCCTATTTGCTTTGGATATTAGGGCCTGATTATTTCCCAAATTTGTAGTTCATGGCTTCATGCATTGCCAAAATTTGTGCATGATTATCCCCTGTTTGTACTTCTTCATACTTCATATAAGTTTTGCATTGCCCAAATTTGTGCATGTTACTGTTACTGTTAGTGCTTGTAATTCATATATAAACAGGGCCATTGGTGAAGGTTGGGTAAACCCAGAACCGAACCGAACCGATTATATATGGTTCTGGTTCGGTTCGGTTCCACACATATATGGTTCGGTTCTGGTTCCAATTTTAGGGAACCGATTATACATGGTTCGGTTCTGGATTTAGCTCAAAACCGAACCGAACCGAACCATGTCCACCCCTACCCCCAAATTTCCTGGCAAAATCCCTTGGAATGATTTTATAAGGTGTAAGCCTGTACAGTGTATAGTCCACTATGTTTTTTTAAAGTACTGTACTGACCACTTTATGGAATGATCGAAACCGTTCATTTGTTGGGCTACAAAGTAAATAAGTTGTGCTCTAAAATTCATTTCAATAGGATGATCCTAACCCTCCGATCTATAGAGGTTTTCATAATGTGAAGTTCCTCCATAAATCAGAGGTTAGGATCATCCTATCAAAATAAATTTTGGGGCAAAACCTATTTTCATTCTATCCCAACTAATGAACGGTTCCGATCATCCAATAAAGTGGGCAGTAAGTACTTTTAAAAAAATACTGCACCATACGGGCTTACACCATATCATGGTAATTACATTATATTAGATTGCCATTTATGCTTTTTTATTCTAGGCAAGTATTATTTACTGTTTTGTGGCTCATGGGAATCTGTTTTGACTCTTTTTGTGTCATACAGGAAACTACTATTTCAAGCCTTAAAGAGTTGTTAAGTGATGCTGCTATAGGAAACAATCCCATTCTACGATTGATTGCAGGGATCATATACATGTACGAGCAGGATTACAATGAGGCTCTGAAACATACCAATTCTGGAGGGACTATGGAGCTGTAAGTACTATTTTTTCCTTTGCCTATTCCTGCTGTTAAACAGCCTCACAATTTCATATGTTGTTCTATACACAATTTTCCTAACATAACAGAAAATCTTGCATCTATGGCTTGTGTATCTATAACCACCTACACCATTCTTGCTGTTAGACGATTGCCGATACTACACCTGTTATCACAAACAAGAGGACATCGCTTATCTGCCGTTTTTCATTGCAGGATTCCTGTTATTTGTTTTTTTTTCTCTTAAACGGCTGTCAATTTAATTGCTAAAAAGGACCAAGATGGTCAAAGTAATGATTTAGAGGTGACTACGGCCCATTATCGAAAACATGGTTATACCAATATCATGTGCTAGAGACAATTAGCTAATTAGGTGACTACGGCCCATTAGCGAAAACATGGTTGTACCAATATCAGTCGCCAAAAGAAAATATGTAATGATTTATATCTTTCTATGTCCACTCACTTGGAACTTGGCATTACAATTTATAACAACAAATCAGCTGAGATGCTGGAGAAATATAACAGATTGATCGTTTGAATCCATGCAACGACATGTCATAATGTGGTTATTTCTTTGCTTGCTTAATCTGTGGTTGTAGTTCCTACACAACTTCTTGGCATGCTCTACCTTTATGTAATGTCTTCCTGATCTACGGTTATAAACTCCTCCATTTTACGCATGAAAGTATAATGCTACATGCTTAAGTAAGAACTAAGAACTGATTGTCGAAGATAAAATATGGTATTTTTCTCATCAAAGATAATGAAATGATATTAGAGTAAAAGGGAAGTCGAGAAAATGAGGGCTGAGATAGGCAGCAAAACAAAAACAGCAATGGATAAAAGATAAAAACTACAAGGTTACAAAGGCAAAATGCCACTAACAACATAACGACTCACTCTGTTGCTTCTCTAGCCAAACCACCTACCATTTCAATCATACTATCAACCTATATATTATTTTAAAATCTATGACTAACTGTAGGACTTTTACTGTCTAGCAGTGATTTGATCAAGTGGAGCCTCATAAGATACAAATCAAGCGCTATGTCTGCCACTGGAATGGCACCCAATGCACAATTTTTGGCTTGGCATTGGCAATAACTTCATGAAACTTTTAAGTGATTATTCCTCTCCTATCAGATCTGTCATGATCTACTTCTGCTTGCAGGCATGCATTGAATGTTGAGATTTACATTAAAATGCACCGGATGGATTATGCCGAGAAACAGCTAAAGGTCATCCAACAGATTGATGAAGACCACAAAATTACTCAACTTGCAAATGCATGGCTAAATTTGGCAGTGGTAAGCCTGTTCTCCGCATCTAATATTAAGGTGAAAAACATTTACATTTTAAACACTTAGCCATATTGTTCTGTTGTGCCAGGGTGGATCAAAGATACAGGAAGCATATCTTATCTTCCAAGATTTCTCTGAGAAGTATCAGTTGACAGGGATGATCCTGAACGGAAAGGCCATCTGTTGCATGCACATGGGGAACTTCGATGAAGCTGAGTCACTATTACTCGAATCATTGAACAAGGCAAGTTTTCAAAATTAATGAAATTAGCTTTTGAAGAACTCTAGATAGCACTTTAATGACGTGGGTCATTATTTGTGTTGAACGATAGAGGTCATGCATTATTTTTTATTTGTTAAACTGAAAGGAAAGTTTATTTTGGGATTTGATCAGGATGCAAAGGATGCTGAAACTCTAGCCAACCTATTTGTATGCAGTCTTCACCTTGGTAAATCATCCTCTCATTACCTGATGTAAATGATCTAGCATCCTATCTTCTTCAGCTTGTGTGACTATTACCTAACGATGGGGTGCTTTTAATAGGATCGTTTGATAAACTCCAGCTGTGTAATTATCTCCATGAACTCTGGCAAGAATCCATCCATGAAATTGTGCTTAGCTGCTATCTTCCTTCCCAATTCTTTGTTGAATTGTTCCCATTATTTGCATTGGAATCATGCATGTGACATTGTAATTACTAATTAGCCCATGGTTATCTTTATGGACAACTTAATTCTACCTTATAGTACCTGGAAATATGATAATGAGAAATGACATTGTTGGTTTAACTCATGATTTCCATATTTTTGGATTAGTACTGACATGGACATATTCGCAATACTAAATGTAGAGGAAATAACTGTTTCAAAACTCGCTGCATCAATCGTGGGTCCGAGTTCACTCCGCTCTACTGAGTTCTTGTCCGATTCCACACTCTTCCCTACCAAGTCAATCAAAACTACTTTGACTGTCCTGATTTATAACCAAATCAGCCGAGAACTTGGCCGTGTCCTGTCAAGTCAACTAGGATTTGCTTTGGCATCTTTTTGGCCCACATCCGCATTCTGAAATACTGGACGAAATGACAAAAGTTATTGTTTTTTGTGGGATACCTGGATAGTTTTATGACCAAATTATGAGGAATACTAAACTCACAGGAGCCCTTGCAAAAAAAGGGGTAGAAGGGCTCTACCATTGGTCCTTACCCATTTATGACAGTTATGATTGTAATTTTCTGTGCCATCATGAATGGATATTAGCCAATGGTAGAGCCCTTCTACCCTTTTTCTGCAAGGGCTCCTGTGAGTCTAGCATTCCTCCCAAATTATATGTTTTATACAATAAAATAGCAACTGCAGCATTGAATATGGCCTAATACTTATTTACACACATGTAATTTACTTTTATGACAATATCCATCACTGATAGTTTCGTTAAATACCCCATATCTGGTAAAGGTACCTTTGCTTGTATCCATGTTAATATTAGCTATGCAACCCGCGAGTGCAAGAAAGCAGAACTGACCTTTGCACAGGTCTTCCGGGTTGAAATCAAATAAATACCTAGAATATGAATACGACGCTGTCATGAACCCTTGATTTCTGGTTCTGTGCCACACATTCGGAGATCCACATCAAGTTCCTGATCTCCTGCTCCCTCAATCTCATGTATGCAAAGAAAACTCCATAGTGAAACTGCATGTTAAAAAAAATGTTCCGTTGTCAAATCAAGATCGGAAAAGAGAAAGAAATGGTTAATGTCTTAATCTGTATCCAGTACATGCTACATAGTTAAACTTGTCACTAGCTTGTTTGGGGTATCATATTTGATATTTTCTTGTGATGAAGGATTACCGGCACCTTGGTGGCATGCTCATGATCTCTCTATTTTTCTGAACAAACTTTTAGATTATGTGTTGGCTTGTTTTTGTGTTTTTTACAGCCAGTAGTTATCACATCCTGACCATATCCTTGCCAAACATTTGGCTGCTGCGGAAGAGAGCTTTGAGAGAGCTGTTCAAATCAGTGTGTGATAGCCAGGGTGGAGTTTTGGGTTTGCTGCAGAGAAGGGCAGATTTTTGCTGTATGTTCTTGGAAGTAAGTTCTTTTTACCTATTGGTGCTGTCTTTTTGTAGTTGCTTATTCTTCCTTGATTTGGGTCGAACAATAAAAATTAGTTTAGTGACACTGATCCTGAATTAAATGTTGTTTTGAACTCATCTGTATGGAATGAGGAGCTTCCCAATCATAATCTACTAGAAATTGTATGCTACTTCAGTCCTGCCATGCAGGATTATCATAGTAGAATGATCAACTTGAATTTCTGTTGTTAACCTCTGGTTTACACATTTGCCTCACAAGAGTAGTCAATCACTTCTCTTCTGCCATTACTTTTGATTCCTAAACTTATAAATAAACCTCGTAAAGATGTGACAGTCGAAAATCATTGATAGTAGGATAAAAATCATGTGTCTCAGCCGAAAAGTTAAGAACATTTTTGTGTTTCCCATGTGATTAGATCTGTTGTTGAAGAATATGGAACTCATGATGGAAATATGTCCTTACAGTAGGAAGCAAGGTGTTATTGATCAAAGGGTTTTATTGTCTAGATGCTGCTTGGGAACGCTAGGCCAGGACACCCTCTGGCTGTGTTCCCTGCATGTGGGCCAGACTGTAGAGGTGATCTGGTCCACATGCAGCAGGGCACCCATCCAGAGGCTGTCCCGACCTGTGTCTCCCTCTGCAGTTGCCTCAAATCATTTTCCATTCAGCAAATTGGGGGCATATCTTTGGTCTCCTTTCCACAAATAAAATATAGATTGAGATAAGCAATGCTCACATCTCTAATATTATGCATATGGGTCACGCAGAGCATGTTAACTAATCAAACTTCTCCAATAGAAAGGCGTTATTTTTCTTACCATGATAACTTACCAACTTCTCTAAAAGCTTAAGCTATTAGAGAAAGGCATTATTTTTCTTTTATACTTTAACAGAGCAACTAGTAAAATCCTCATTTTCTTCTTCTAAAAGACTCCAATAAAATTCGTGCATGAATGGAAAGAATGCCAATATGATTCATTCCTTCAAATTATTCTACATAAATGTCATACATACTCACCTGCTTGCTGATGTTGGTTGGAGGCAATGGTTGAGAATGTAGAGATAGCAACTGACTTTACAACTTCCTCTACCCTGTTCTTATGTGGACCTTTGATCAAGCATGGTGAGAAAGACATCCTTAAAGATTATCTTTATGCCGTTGTATAATTTTATTATGTTTTTATAATTGTGAAGTTCTAGAAAGACAGACAACTTGTTCGCCCATAGCTAACTTAAGTTGTGGGTGAACCCAATCATTTTTTGATCTTGATGAGTGTTTCCCACTGGACCATCCCTTATGTATTCATTATTATGATGGGGAGAGAAGCCCAAGTGCCCAACCACTCTATGTGGATGGGAAGCCCAAAGCCTAAAGAATTTTTGTCATGCTCAAGTTGGGACATTTGTTGGTCGAAGCCAACATTAGAACTGCTAATGATTATCGATAGAATGGTCTACCACTCACACAGCAAAACTAACAATATTGAGCAGGATAAAGCTAATCAAAAGGAGGTGATAAGCCATCATGATTCCTCACGAGATCAAGATGATGTGCCTGATTGTGTGCCGTTGTTTTAATAATAGGGTGAACTCACCTTGTTTTACATATTTTAATCAGCTGTCAAAGGTTGCTATTCCCAAAAACTCTCATTTGGTAATAAGAAAGGGCAATGATAAATTCTCACCCCCTGTAGGATAATTCACACCGCTGTAGCGTGAATTGACGTTAAAAAGCGTTAAAGTCTGTCACACACTCTCCTCCCCTTTAAAGGGGTGCGAATTATCCTAGGGGCGCGCGAATTTATCATCGTCCTAAATTGTAAAACAAAGTGGGTTCGCCACTTTATCAAAACATGATCAGTTCCCTTAATTGTTTCCTACCTCAAATTATATATAGACTTGGCTGTAGAAAATATACAGATGATCTCCATGAAAATGAAGGCAATCCCATCTAAAATAGTCATGTAAAAGAAAATATAGAAGATGAAATGAACTTGAATAAAAGAATTTAGCTAAATTCGATTTTAACTGTTATTTTCTAAAATATTTCTTTTGATAGAATTTTTTCCTAAATTGATTATAATTTTTGTAGAAAAATATATCCAAAAAAAAATTTCAGGCATTTCATGAATTTTAACTTTTAATAGTAGAAGAGTTTGATCCAATCTCCAAAAGCAAAAAAAAAAAATCCAAGTAAAATGAATTTTCGCTCTTGGTAAACTTTTAATTATCATGTAATTTTTTTTTTCCAATAGCAAAATATTTTCTTATTTTCAAGGAAAATTGCAAACCTACTAGACCTTGGAATTATTTCCATAATTTTCCCCTAATCCAGACACCCCCTTCTGTGTCTATCTAATGCCTAGAAATGGATGGTTAGTAATAAAGTTTGCAAAAATGAGACCATCCAGACATTCAACAGCTAAAAAACAACAGCAATTCATAATTTAGTGTCACCTTAATTCATCAATCATACA
The DNA here is from genome assembly GCF_043159265.1 of Tasmannia lanceolata. Taxonomy (NCBI): domain Eukaryota; kingdom Viridiplantae; phylum Streptophyta; class Magnoliopsida; order Canellales; family Winteraceae; genus Tasmannia; species Tasmannia lanceolata. The sequence continues at coordinate 7,269,196 of NW_027518697.1, read as the reverse complement.
ATGCCCTCTCCACGAAGGCCCACCACCACCCATTGGGCCTTAATTTCAATGGATATGCCTAATCATAACTTATAAAGCTAAACCCCAGGCCAACCCATGTGCAACAAAGTGAAGCCCGAGCCCAACTTGACCAACAAACATGAACTAGAAAACTCATTGGACATGACAACCCTACTATCATTCCTTGCTTGGTTTCCACTTGGCTCTTTTTAAATTGCTCAGTGCTTTATCCACTAATGAAAAAGCAAGGTGTGATAAGGGGAAAAAAATAAATAAAAGGTAGGCCCAAGTTATAAATTTTCAATGAAAGCAAGCTCAAGCCATTTGTTGATTGGGCCTGTAGCTCAATTGGTTGAGGCTTTGTATCTCAACCATGAATTTATTTTCCATGGAATATTAGCTTACCTAATGGTGAGGCTGAAAAACAAGGAAAAAAACCTCCAACCAAACTACGATTCATGTTTCCCCTTCATCCTGAAAATCACTTTCAAAAGGCTTTAGACAACCTCGGCAGAATCCCCACGTCTCCTTTCGTTTTTCTTCTTTTCACGTCCTTTACACATAAGAAAGACGTGTCAAAGTACCCTTTTCCACCTTTGTTCCAACCTTGGAAAGTTTTCAAGACATGGGTTCCAAATGAAGAATATGCGATTGCAAAAAGGGCAAAAAATCAAAGGAAAACGATAGAAAACAGTAAATATTCCCACCCCCTCGTTTTGATATTCCAATACCTCTTTCTTATTTTTTAAAGGGGAAAGTTCTATATTAGAATTGGGCTATTCTTAAAATCTCTTTTGTCCATCAACCATTAAAATCTCTCCTATTAGACAATCCTAACCCTCTATTCTGTGGAAACTTTTTTAAATCAGACAATTATTTATTTTTAGCTGATTATTTGTACACAAATTTTCAAAGGTGTTAGCAAGTTTTGATAGGTTGAGGCTTTGTTTTTTAAAGGGGAGAGTTCTGTGTTAGAATTGGCCCAATTGGGTTACCCATAAAATCTCTCCTACTAGACAATCCTAACTCTCTATTCTGTGGAGACTTTGTTAAATCCGACAATTAATTATTTTTAACTGATTATTTGTACACAAAATTTCAAAGGGTTAGCGTGTTTTGATAGGTTGAGGCTTTGTTTTACAACCATGAGGTCGCAGGTTCCAAAAAAAAGGTTGGAGATTTTTTAAGGTGTGGTCATCAAATGGGTATCTTAGTCATAGGCAAGGTTTAAAATTTCGATTTCGGTACCGGTTTCGGACTTCCGAAAAACCAAAATTTCGACCGAAATTCCAAAATTTCAAATTTTTGTAACACTTTAAAAAAAAATGCATTTTCTCGGACAGAAATTTTGTAAATGGCGAAATTAGAAATTTCGCCAAATATTGGTTTCGGTCCCCACCGAAATCCGAAATTTTGGATTTCGGTCGAAATTTAAAACCATGGTCATAGGCTCATAGCTACAAGATTATCTGAATAATTGAAAAATTCATGAAAATTTTCTCAATTTTTTATGTCCCATTTCAAACTTAAAAATTATTTTATTTCTGAATAAAATGTGAATTTCATGAATTATTTTTTAATTTCATTTTTTTAATCATTTGTAAAAATCTTGTGACAAATCCCATATTATTTATTTACAAATTCCATGTAAATAAAACTTCCGAACTGTCCCCAAACATTTCTCCATTTTCCCTGAATTATTCCCCAACCTCAACTTAGTGACTACGATTTTAATCTCTACTATTACCAATTAGGAATAATACAACAAACCGAAGTTTTATAAAGAAGTGTGTGGAAATATCAAAACAAGAACGTGTGACTATCATAAACACCCGGCAAAAAAACATCAGTAACCTTTCCCTCCAAATTTCGTCTCTGTCTTTTACTTCCCAAAACCCCTACCCAATCTTTTAAATAGATACACCCCTCCAAAACCCTAAAAAAAACCTATCCCATTCTCTGCAACTCCCGGCGCCGCATTTTTCCATTTTCGGACGCCATGGCCGGATTTCCGATCGAAGACGGATTTTCCGCCTCCCGTCTCTTCAACCAAGGCTTCTCTTACACATACGACGACGTAATCTTCCTCCCTCATTACATAGATTTCCCCACAGATTCCGTCAATCTCACCACAAAACTCACCAAAAACATCGAACTCTCAATCCCTTGCATCTCCTCTCCCATGGATACCGTCACTGAATCCTCCATGGCCGTATCCATGGCCGCTCTCGGCGGAATCGGAATCATCCACTACAATAATCTCGCCTCCGAGCAAGCCGCCTTAATCCGATCTGCGAAATCACGTCAAATCCCTTACATTTCCGATCCGATCTTCAAAACGCCGTCTGATTCAATCGATTCCGTTTCCGATTTCGAATCCTCTCCCTGTGTTTTTGTAACTGAGTCCGGGAATTCAAAATCGAAACTTTTAGGTATTGTAGAAAAATCAGATTGGGAGATTTTGTCTGAAAAGAATACTCCGATTTCTTGTTATATGTTAGGGCTTCCTGTATCCGCGCCCTCGAATTATACATTCGAACAAGCTGCTGCTTTTTTGGATACGAGAAAGTTAGATTATGTTCCTTTGGTTTCAGATCAGGATGAGGTTGTGGATTTAGTTACAATGAAGGATGTGGAGAGAATTAGGGGTTTTCCGAAATTAGGGTTTCCGACTTTGGGGATAGATGGGGAGTTTATGGTGGGGGCGGCGATGGGGACGAGAGAGGAGGATAAGGAGAGGTTGGAGCATTTGGTGAAGGCGGGGGCGAATGTGGTGGTGTTGGATAGTTCGCAGGGGAATTCGATTTATCAGATTGAGATGATTAAGTATGTGAAGAGGAATTATCCTGAGTTGGATGTTGTTGGAGGGAATGTTGTGACTGCGTACCAGGCGCAGAATCTGATTCAGGCTGGGGTTGATGGGTTGAGAGTTGGGATGGGTTCTGGGTCCATTTGTACCACTCAGGAGGTTTGTGCAGTGGGTAGAGGACAGGTAATGAACATTGTGTGTTACAAATTTCTAACTTCCTACTCTTCTTTGACTATTGGGTGAGTGAAAATTTTACATTTTTTTAAGTTTTTGCTTTTGATATAATGATGATTTGGTCTCCATGAGAACCTGGTTTCTTGCTTGAATGATTATTTTAGTCTTCAGTCAACTAGCTGTGTAGCTAACATTACAACTTTCAAAATATAATTCAAAACCCCCCAAAAAACTAAGCACATGCCTAAATTAAAGACAAGAAAGAGAGGAAGAAATGATGCTGTCTCAAAGTGAATCGAGAAGAGAAAATGAAAATCTACTTTCATAAATTTTAGTCTCATTAATGGTTACAAACCCAGTCCAAAGACCCCACATATAGGCCATATTTTGCCCTTTTGTAACCCTAAAACCTCCTTAAAGGAGGGACTTCTAGTTCAGGACACTTTTCAACCTTAAAACAATTGTTAAAAACAGTCTTTAACAAGATAGAATTCTTTCTGAAGAAAACTAACCCAAATCTACAGCCCCAATTGAAGCGTTCTATTTCAAGTGCAACCTCCTCAATTCAAAATAGATACTTGTGCACCTTCAAACAACCATATCTTGTCCCAAATCATGGACTTTCTAAAACCCGACAAAGATATTTAAAAAATTCAAATAAAATCACCAAAATTCATAAAATAATTTCTTTGAAAGTCATCATTCTCCCATTTTATGTTTAAAGGACAAATCGACTTGCGCGGCATCAACCAATGTATATCCTGTTAGCTTGTGGCAAACAGTTAAAAGCACGTGAAAATGACATGCTTTCTACGTTTGTTTTCATTAGTTCATTTGGGCTTTCTAGAATCTTCATTGTTTTCCTCATACATCGGCTGGATAGTTACCTTCTCTGTCTGCCCATATCATTCTATGATTGATTTACACAAATATTTACTCGACGTCTTGATGAAAATTCCCCATTTTTTCATGCTGATTCATGCAACCTCATATTAAGTGAAGTATACATGGAAGATATTCTATTTTTGACACCATGGTTCTGATGTTATCTGTCAACTATTTTACTCTCAGCACTTGATTGATTACATAATATCCCTAGGAATTATTATCATGATAAATTGTTTGGATCTTTCTATGTGGTTTTATGGCCTTCAAGATATATTTTCTGCTTTCTTTTAATTAAAAACTATTCTCTCTTTAAAACTTACAGGCAACGGCAGTTTACAAAGTCTCGACTATTGCCGACCATAGTGGCGTGCCTGTCATTGCTGATGGGGGCATTGCAAATTCTGGACATATTGTCAAAGCTTTGGTACTTGGAGCATCTACTGTTATGATGGGAAGTTTTTTAGCTGGCAGCAGTGAGGCTCCTGGAGTTTATGAATATCAGGTATGTAGCACAATGAATAATTTAATTTATCTGGTAATAAGAACACTGCTGATTTTTCAATTGCATATGATTATACCATTCAAAAAAAAAAAAGAACACCTTGTTGATCGTACTTGTATGGTGAGTGTTTGAGTATGTTTCTTCACCCACTTCTATTTTTTCCCTATTTGATGCATTTAATGGTGGATATTTTCATGTTAGCCGGCATTTTTCAGAGCACATACTTTTGCCTTCCAGTTTTTCTTGTTTCATGGGTGCTCATTTTATTTGTCGTATAAAACTTTGTTGCTCCTGCCCTTTTGATGGGTGTTTGAAGTGCTTACAAACTCTCTTTTGATGAGTGTTTGAAGTGTTAACAAACATTTTTTTCTTCAATCTGATGCATGTCAATGGTGGATTTCTGTTTGATTTCTTATGGACTCGATATCTTCCATAGCACACAGTTACACCTTGTTTTTCTTGTTTTCAGAGGTATTATGAAGTTTGTTGCTTCTTTCTATTTTCCATTTGCTTCATGTGCATTCTCTATTGGTTTTTCTGAAGGTTTTGCTCAATATGGATGCCACCTTGCCACTTGGACTGTTGCATCATTATAGGAAGATGTAGACTACCTCGAATGTTAAACTAGAATACTATCTGATGTAATCTCAAACCCAAAGCAAGTGAAAAAAACATCACACTTGATGCAATAAAGCAATAAAAAAATCTTTATTGAATGTTGGCAGGGAAGGAACAAGGGAGTAAAATCTGATTTTATGAAGGTAGACAGATACTAGGTTGATATACACCTGGCCACTCTTTCCTCTAAAGTTTTAACCTCTCGAAATTCACAATTATCAAACTCGTTGACACTGTTTAAAACCTCACTCACTGGGTCAATCGTTGACTCGTCTGAGTGGACTTAGTTTTGGCCGCACTGAGTCAATTAATAACTCCTTTCACCTGTGCGAATAAATAAAAGCACACCGCATCAATGATTGATTCACTTGAGTCACCTCGGTTTCACCTTGGGTGAGAGCAAAGTTTACGATCTTTGCTTCTTAAATGACACCCCTCCCCCTCTCTCCTTCAGACTCTTTATAAATGACATCCAAGGATAAGTTGTTTAGTAAATCGTGACCAGTTGTAGGAACCACTCCAAACTTTCTCTTTAATTTTCTTTTTGGTAAATGAGCTTAATGAATTCTCACGGTATTTTCTTTATGAATTCCATACCAATATCTTGCTTATTCTCAAGTGAAGTTTTATTTCTCCTCTCTTCTCTTGTGTGTGGGGTTTCTTTATCCATTGTTCCCTGCAAAGATTTAAAACTTCATTTTTGGTAGAAACAATCAATAAACGTCCCCTATGGTGAAAAAGAATAAAAAAAAACATCACTAGAAACAGGGAAAATTAAAAAAAAAAAAAACATTGTACTTGATATTCTGAAGTGAATCTTTTGATTATGCGAGTTTTTCCTTAAAAATAAGTTCTTATACTTTTGATAAAGTGCTTTCTATGGGTGTCTCATATGAAACAACCAAAATATTTGGAAACAATGATTATAAACAAAAATTTCAAAACAATTGTATTGAATAACATGTAAGGGTAGTTTAGGTATTACTGGTAGTGTTAGGGGTATTGTAATCTTTGTACATTGGATGCCCTATTTGGGCCTATATATACATCATTTACATGAGGAGCTACCTTAGTGGAGACTTCCCATCTTCTCTACTCCTCTTCTTCTTCCTCTCTTCTAACCTTAGGTCCATTTCTAACATGGTATCAGAGCCAAAGGTCTCGAGTTCCAACCTCCCCGATGTTGGAAAAAACAATCCACATGCAATGGTTGGCCCAAGGTAGGACCACATGTGCCACGTGTTTTTCAAGTGGGCCACACATGAGGGGGAGTGTTAAAGTATAAAAGATTAAATACTGCCCTTCTCCAACAGCTTAAGCTTTTGGAGAAGTCGGTAAGTTTCTAACAGAAACGATTCCGAAACAGGCAGGAAACGTTTTTGGAAACTTTTGTGAAACATGTGTGAAATGCATGGGAAACGCATGGAGAATGTATGAAAAATACATTCGAACTGTGTGGGAAACATTTGCATAAATCACACCAAAAAATATTGTGGAATTCATATTAAGAAGGAAAAACACCCCTTTCTCTTTTCAAACATAATCCCCTTTCTATTTTCCGTTTCTAAAAAAATAAATAGTATATGTAGTAATAGGGATTTGCTAGGGACCATTGCAGAAGGCATTTTGCGGATCAGCTGTTGCATGAGAGAGCAACCACATAGGAAAAAGTAAGCAAAAAATTCTGCTAAAACTAATAAGTAAAGAACATTCATAAATCATCTATGTATACATTTAATTTAAATCATGCTTCTATTTCACGTTTTGCTTTTCACTTCCGGTATTCATTTCCCAATCTCATAACTATGATTCCACTACATCAACGATATGAGCCAATCACCCAAGATTGTCATTCCTCTGAGAAACATACCCTATTGCATTCATAGAACCACCTTAAATCCAAAGTCTTTATCCCGATCCCTTTTTAAAAGTCAAGAAGTGAGAAACGCAAAACACTCGAGGACATTATTACATTATTTTCCAAAGCGTTTTTCCGTGGGTATATATGGTTTGGCCACTCCACAAACTTATTCAAGACACACTTGTTCGCGAGCCACTAATTCTTTCTTTAAGTCTTTCCAGAGTGCCAATCCTGTCAAGAACCACTGCCCGTACAAATCTTAGGCCCTAAGTAGAAGTGGATCTTTATTGATCCTTCCCCAGTTTATCCTTGGTTTATATTCTTTTAGCATGAACTCAAAAAAAAAAAAGACCTGTCTGGAAAAGCACCTCCTTCTGCCCAAATTCGATCATCAACTTCCACTTGCGATACTAAAGCTTCTATTTCCACTTGCGATACTAAAGCTTCTATTCCTTTCCGTTATATTTTTCTCAGCCAAGATTCAACAGTGGAATCTTGATTCAGCTTTGATTGGCAACAAGGTAGAGTTTACCTGGGAAGTTGGAATAGGCTTGGGTGTTTGTTTTTGGCGAAGCCTTTCCAATCAAATGAGCATTGTGAAGTAGCATATGTTTGTAGTAGTTAAATATTACAGCATACACTGTTTGTCATTATGCCAATTGTCAATTGATGTTATCCTAGTTGTGTGATCAGTGGCTAACAATTCTCAGCCATTGATAGTGATTACTCTTGATGAAACATGTGGGTATCTCACTGAGTGGTGAGTCTTTTGGACCATATGCCTAGATCCCATCTAGTGGTGTGGGCCTCACATGTCAAACAAGTGCCACACTTTGGTGGGCCCTCATCTGATTGGACCATGGAATGTAGTATCCCTGGCCCCCTTTGTGCGTGCATGCGTGTGTGTATGTATAATGTAAAACTATTTCTTATTAGAAACCTCATCATATTGCTTATGAACGAGGGATTTTTCATAATGCTGGTTGCATTGCCATTTTGTTCCAATATGTTTGAGAATTCGTAGGATATCCACAGGTTTGGCTTGTAATGGATGTCCAAGACTTCTCTTTCATGAAGATATTCACTTTTGTGTTGATGTTGTTATGTTACTCATATATTGCTACTTTTATTGGTTCGATTTGGTTGAATAATTTTTTTTTTATCTGTATGGATGCCCTTCAATAGGTCTTTCTTTTCTTCGTTTACCCTAACAGTTTGCTTTACTAGGGTAATCGTCGAGTGAAGAAGTATAGAGGCATGGGCTCCCTTGAAGCCATGACAAAAGGAAGTGATGCGCGGTACTTGGGTGATAAGTCAAAGCTAAAGGTTGCTCAGGGAGTTGTAGGGGCTGTACCTGACAAAGGATCAATTTTGAAGTTTATTCCTTACACAATGCATGCTGTCAAGCAAGGATTCCAAGATCTTGGTGCATCCTCTTTGCAGTCTGCTCATGACCTTTTGAGATCGGATGTACTAAGATTAGAGGTAAGATTTATTACTAGCTGTTATTTGGTTCTCGTTAGGATATTCATTTGATTACTATTTAATGTTATGGAAGGGCCAGAGAGTTGTTTTTTAGATGTTTCTTTATGCCAATGAAATCTATGATAGCTATAGAATCACATAAGAAACTATGCGTACACATATACTATTGCTGCATATCCAAATTAATGCACACTTTGATTGAGGGATTTCTCCTTTGTACTTTCTTTCTATTGATCGGGAAAGTTAAATGGGTTAATTGCACGCTAATTATTTTCGTTTAAATACATAAGTTAGATAACCGTTTTAGATGTTATTTAGATTTATATCTCGCCCGTTGCCAGAATTTTGTAAAACCTCCTGGGGCTTATTGTCAATATGAAATTGTTATCAGTGGTTAAGATGGATACATAATGGACTGTGTATCAATTTTGGGTAGACATTAGAAATGCCCAGAAAACCAGCAGATACCCATTTATTTGGGGTAAGTCATTGATATTGAATTCTAACTTCAGGTCTTATTATGATGAAGGAATATGAAATATTAAACTTGTGACTTGAGATCTAGTTTAGATTAAAAATCTCGTAAACCTCACCCTTGATGAAAACAATAGTAATTGTTTTCATCATGTTATGCTATAGATTTTTATTTTTTTTGAATGAAAATGATTTTATTAAGAAAAGAAATGACCGTGATGATCAAGGACAAGCCAAACAAAAATAGAAAACTACATGAGATCACGGGGGATGAAAATCGAAAAATTCGAAGGTTGGCCTGCCGACCCCATCTCTAGTTAGCTGATCCGCCTCAGAGTTGTCCAGCCTCCAAACATGAAAATTGATAGAATGTCTAGCCAACCTATCCAATTATTACCCTTGGGTTATCTGCATACTTTATCTGCATACTTTGCTAGCCCGATTTTATCCCAGAAATTATTACCCTTGAAAAGGGGACTTGTCAAATACAGGCATTTGGGGGTAAAAATGAAGGGGTAATCAAAATGATTTATAGGTAAGAACCGGGTAATTTTTTTCGCTGCTTGGAACACCGACTAAATTTGGTCACCTGTATTTTTTTTACAGGGATTTCACAGCAATTGGAACCGCTTTTATTTTCGGTGTAAAGTCGTGTTAATTTTTCCTTCTCTTAAACTTATTTAAAACTAAGGGAATCTAGATAGCTTGGATTCCTAATTTTCCATGTTAAACCTTGGAAGTAGCCAGCTACAGAGAAGAATGGATTGATAGCTACTTTAGGACATTGAAATAGCCGGTGAATGCAGATTCTTTCCCACTTTTTAATGATTTCTCACTACATTGTTTGGGCGTAATTTCTTGTCCAATTATTCATAGAGTTTCTCAAACCATTGGAAGCATGAAATCGCAATGGTCATTGCGCCAGAAAAGAGTCTTCACCAGCATTCTTTTTAATGAGCAGATTGAGTCCCTATGTTTCATGTCTTTTGAAGGGACAGTTATGAGAGTTCAATGGTAGAAGCAGTTTATGCTATGATTTTCACATGAGGTTTAATGAATTGTGTTATACAGGTCCGGACAGGAGCTGCACAAGCTGAAGGTGGGGTACATGACTTGGTTTCTTATAAGAAGAAACCCTTCTGAAGCTTCAAGTTCACATCTAGGGCCTTCCACCTTGTTTTTGTAAGCCTGTTCTACTCCAGTTTGATATTTATCATTCAATGGTGAGGGAATTCTTGTTGGTAACAGCTTGTGAGTTTACCAAGTTAAAAGTGTTCTTTGCACAACTACCAATTTGGTTCTTCCTGGCCAATATTTGTAGCAAATGTGCTTATCCGTTCTCAAAACTTGTTTCCATGCATTAGACCTTCCATTTTATTTACTCTGATATAATGATATACACTGGCAGAAGATTAACATTATTAATGATATGGGATTTGCTTGTGACCATCGCAGAAGGCATTTCGCGGATGGGCTTTTGCATGTGAGAGCAGTCACCTCTTGAATGAAGACAAAATCTGCTGAAAAGTGAGCCTGTGTGGCTGTTCTCACATGCAACAGCCCATCTGCGAAATGCCTTCTACTTCATCAATCTTACTGATTAGTGTACCTGTTGTATTTGCTTCTTCCGATGGTTGATTATTTGATTGTCTTTGGATATGATTCATTATCCCCATAGAATTCGAGTTAATCGGCAACGGAAGGTGTCAATTTTTCAATATATGTGTCAGACAACACATTGCTTCCAACATAGGGATTGCAAAAAGTAAAATCCGGGAAAAAGAACCGGTACTTCGGCTGCGGTGAAAAAGATCTTTGATACCTTACCTTAAATATCTATGATTACTCCGGTTATCGGTTCAAGGACGCAAGGTGACCTTGCTTTCTCAGGGCAGGGTAAGAAGGGGTAGAGAAAATGATACAATCACTGAATTAAGACTTATTATTCCATCACTAAGATTCATCGGGTCGAAGTAACTAAGAACTCCAAATTGAAGTGATAATATTACTGAATCATCATCCTTTTCGAAAAAAAATATTACTGAATCATCACAACTGCTTCAATATCTCGTTTTTAGTTCCTATCCATGGAGTCTTTGTAAAGTCATACGATTCTAGTTCTTCCATTTCTTTGTTCCGAACCATTCTCTCAATTCTTCGCTCTTTCTCTTCTATATCCTTAACTTCATCTGTTTAGTCATTTAATCCACAGCCAAAGATGAAACGGAAGTCATGCTAGCAAATCCCGATATGATTTTGTTATTTCCATTATTAGTTTTATATCAGAACATGTTAAAAACTAGTGGGCTTTCTGTTCATTTGATCTGATTTATGTGCAAACTTGGGTCATTTGGGATTCTGGATTATTCATTTTGTGACTGCGCCCATGCGGTGCTATAGCCTAAAAAAATCTGCCAAATTGATGGATCAGGGGCTTGCAGATGAAAGGTCAAGAAAAAAATTGAGCTAAGGTCTGCATTGAAGTCTTTCGATTGAATGGTTAAGATTGTTTGACTAATTAGATGGGATTATGATTATCTATATTTTGGATGAATTAGAATGATCCAGATTTCAAATTGCTTATGTAGCGGGCCCACCCGTGAAGATCTGATTATCCAAAAAATCCGTGTAATGAGACTGTTCTCCACGGGGGTTTGATTAACTGTTCTTGGGTTGGCTATCCTGCTTGGATAATTTTATCTTAACTAAAATCTTGGGATCTGCTAGACTGATTCCACTACTTTGGGGGATGAATTGAGAGGATAGCAAAGCCAATCTGAGGATAAAATAAACAATGGTTTGTGATCTGGCTATCCCAATCACTGGATAATGCCAATCTGATCCACACTTACATCTAGTTGCATGATTGACATATTTTTAGGATATCGAAGGAAAGAACCATCAAATGAATGGTTCAGATCAATCAAAGATGAAACCCAAGATTCTATTTCATGTGTGCTTCATTCTATCACAATGATCAATTCTTGAAAAGTTATTTGTATTAATAGACTAATCAGAAAATTCTAGAAATAATCTAAAAAAAATTATTCGTTGTATTAGACTTTAAAAATCCTAAATAATTAAAAAGTCTCTCATATCTCACATTTTTTAATTAAACTCGATTTTTTGGCAGATAAACCATTCCCCACGCATGCGGTGAATGAGAAATCCCAAAAATTAAGTTCTTTAAAAAGCTCCACTAAGCCCATTTCTCCTAATTCCTATCTTTTGTTGATAAAGTATGCAGAATAATCCCAAAAATTAAGTTCTTCTTTTTAAGATTCTCATTATCAAAGAATGCTGACAATGGTTACCGAACCCGCCCTGAGTAGTCCATTTCTCATGTGTTATTTGTCTGTCTTATTAGAAATTCAAAAATATTGAAAAGGCACATTTCCCTTTCCTGAGATTTCCTGGAGCTCTTCTTTTCGTGTCCAATAATCAGTTTTGGACTCACAATCTGTTCTCAAAATCCAAAACAAACGGGTTCTAAGAGGGCTTGCGTTGAAGCGAAATGCCCTTAACATACTAGGTAGGGGCGTTAATAGAGCAAACGGGTGTAGAGCTCCCCCTTAGTAAGGGGACGCTAGCGTGTGTTGGGTGATCAAGTACATGAAAATTGTTGGCCCTCGTATATCTTGTCTAGTGCTATAGGTACGAATGAGATCTCCATTTGGCATGGGACCCAGATCTACTCGGTGACCAATCAGGCAATGTCCCAATGACTAAGCACATATGTCTTATGTGCATTGTATCATTTCGCAATACGACATGGTCACTCACTTGGTCCAAGTTTGATGCCAAATGTAGATATCATTTCTAACTTCCAAGATTTGGGCCTGCAAAACTGTAAAACTTAAAATTTCTTTAGGACTTCTTGTTCACTTCGCGGAAGGTCTAAAATCATCCAATTTGGATTTTGGGTAGTGATTGTTAGTACAAAACTGATTATTGGACCTAAAATTACACATAAATTTGAGTCCGACAATCAGTTTTAGACTTACAATCAGTTCTCGAAATCCACAGCCCTGTTTGTTTTGGATTGTGAGTCCAACAATCAGTTTTGGGCTTAAAATCAATTCAAATACAAAACAAACAGGCCCTTAGTAAGGCCATGTTAGTCCCTACCGAGCTTAAATCAAGGTTTTAAATTTCGACCGATTTCTGTTAACACCGAAACCGAAATTGCCTGAACCCTAAACGTGGTACTGGATTTTGGCCGAAATTTCATTCGAATTTTCGATTTTTTATAATTTCGTCTGAAATTTTGAGAAATTCAACCTAAAAATCTCAAAAATTTTAAATTATACAGCATTTTTTTCTGAAATTTCAGAAAATATATTATTTTTCAATCGCTTACCCAATGTTGGCCTAATTTTGGTTTCGGTGAGGACAGAAACGGTTACCTAAACCGAAATTTAAAACCTTGGTTTAAAATTTAAATCACCTCATTACGTTTTTAATTTCTTGGACCGCAATCTTTTGTCATGATGGACACGCGACTCTCTACTCAAAAGTGAAAAACAGAGACCAAATAACAGATTTTAAGAAAAGCAGCCGCATGGAAAACGAGTGGTTAGGGGGTGGGCTTATCAATTTCTATGTTTCCTCACCATCTAATTGGTAGAAAAAGGTGGGATCCACCTCTTTATATTGCCTGTCTGAAAAAACAAATTGGCTACTTATCTATGTAGATATCTGTGGACCGCCAAACCAGGTACCTTTGTCTTTATACCGCTGCAAGCCATCCACGGTTTCTTGTTTTCTTTTTCATCTCGAAATGAGGAATGAAAACATATTTTAATAGATGCCTAGCATAACCCAATTAAGTCTCCCCATTCTCTCTCTCTCTCTCTCTCTCTCTCTCTTATTTCTTAGCGGAGAGGAAGGCCAGGTTATCCGTGACTTAAATCTTGTGGGTATGTCAGAAATCTCACCTATATTTTACTGATTGAATCTGTTTATCTGATTCTTTTGTTTGTTTGTTTGTTTGTGATTGTGTTCTGTATCTGCTTAGGCATGCTAGTAAACAATCAGGGAATCTTTGTTGCTTTGTGGGTTTTCAATTTTTTTTATATTTAACCAAATTCTGTTTGTTGAATTTCAAGATGGGTTTCTGAGGATGACTGATTTTCTAGCTTGGGTTTGTGATGTTTTCAAAACCCACATTATGTAAATGGTGAGATTGTAATTGGGTTTCATGTACACTTTGGTTCTTCTGTACCTGACATTGTTTTGGGATACTTGATTCTACTTTGCTGTGCTGCATCCCTTTGATTCGTTTGATAGAGGCAAAAATGCTTGATGCATTGACAAAAAGTTCTGCTAAGGACTTTTGCTTTGAGATCTGATTCTAATTCGTAATTTGTTATTCTTAATGGGATTTGACTTTGATCAACATTTTCACTGAAATTACTGTTAAGTTGTAGTTGCATAGTCCTGGATCTGGATGGTACATGGGTTTGATTGAGGAAAGCTGTTCTCTATGTCTAACGACACAAGTAACAAGAGTGTTAAAACCTCCTTATAGGTGGAGTTGTTTTGCCAAGTTTAGTCTCAGTGACTGAGTAATTAGGTCCCATATCTGATCTGCTATTGCTTTCCATTTTAATTTCTTTGAACCCTGTTGAGGAGGAAGCCCATAGCTCATTATTTTGGTCTCTTTTCATCATTCACCATACGCGTAGGTCAATGTTCCAGGACAAAATGAGGAATGAGGTTCACGAATGGGCTAGAATGGAAGTTAGCATATAAAGCCAAGTTCTTAGAGAACTAAATCCATCTCCGAATTGCTAATTTATGCCATAAGCTGTTAGCCTTCTATGGACATGAGAGATCCTCCAACAGAAATCGAGGAAAGAAAATCCTACACCTCCTGTTTCCAGAAAATTGGTGCTTTAATGCTGAGGATTTTTCTTTGTTAGCGACATGATTTTTTCCTGATGATCTTCAATTTCAGCATTGCCATATATATTGTGGCAAGAGAACTTATCCGAGTCCACAATACCAGACATTTGATTGATTACATTTGTGTTTGCAGCTGGCCAGCCTAAGGAGATGTGGCAATGCTTTCTGCATTAGAAATGACAGTACCCCAGGCTATTTTTTTTTTACTTTATTGCTGCCATGGAAGCCCAACTTTGGGACACCCCCACCCTCTTCCAAGTCCCCCTCTTCCAAGTCCCAACTCTCTGCTTTTTTGGTAGTAGTTTCGAAAAACTAATCTCATATGTGGATAACTGAACCAGTGCCACCTATCTAAAACATCACTAAATGTTTTCTTTTGTTTTTGAGAAGGGATTTGTTAGTTGCAGGTCATCATTGTTTTTCACTTCCTTGTTGAAATGCTTGACTTGATCGTGCTTGAATTTTCTGTTCGACAACTTCTTGAAGAAGTTTTTTCTCATCATTCAGGAAAGAGAGACACTTCCTTGACTTGTAAAATAAATGCTAGAATAAAATCCCGCTTTCTTCACTTCCTGGTGACCTATAAAATGTCTTTAGTTTTTTTTTAATAGAATTTTTTTTATTTAGAAGCAAAGCGGGAGAACCCGCGACCGAGGAGGTCTACACAGATAAGAAAAAGGAAAAACAAACAATCCATAATCTCCACAAGATTCGGCACAACAAAAGCCTCAAGGGGGAAGATAGTCGAACAAATCAAAGAACTATTAGGATACACTGTCCTGGCAAGCTTATCGGCCTCGCTATTAGCCGATCCCTGACATGTTGAGAGGATATTGATGAACCTGCCCCCCTCTCCCGAATCTCGCTATAGAGTGTTTTTTGTTAAGAGTCTTTGAACATGCTTTGATCCTTTTTCCATTCCTAAATTATTCAAAGTCGCATACTCCAAAACTTAATAATTAACAAATTTGACATCAATGTGACGTAGGACCGTGAAAGGAAAGAGAAGAAAGAGGAGAAGAATAGAAGAAGAATAGGGGAAGAAGAGAAGGAGAGGAGAGAACTAGAAGTAGAAGAATAAAAGAATTAGAGGGGAGAAATTTCAATCAATCAATTAGTCATAAAAAACCTACCAATCTCTACTACATAAGGCCTTTATATAGGCAATTGAAGTAAAATTCCATGGTTTTAAGGAGCTAAAGCAGGATCTTTTCCAACCATATCTCACATTTATCGGGAGGCGAACGGAGCGGCTGACGCTTTAGCCAATTAGGGGTGTTTTACTTGACATTTTACTACAAATGGAGGGATCTTCCCAGAGTGACGAGAGGAGCTATCAGATGTGATAAATTGGCCCTACCTCATCTGAGGACGATATTTTTTCCTTAATCATGTATTGAAATATGTCTAGTGTAGATCTGTTTTAATTTAGCTTTGGGTCCCGTTGTGATGGGTTCCTCAAAACCAATGTATCAATCTCTTGAGTATCGATTTTTTGCCTTAGTGCAAAAAAAAAAAAAGAAGTAAAATTCCATGGAAAACAAATAAATTCCTAATTCTAAATAACATGGAAAATAAAAGCCCTAAAAACTAAAAACATGGGAAGAAAATCTTAGAAACTAAATAGCATGGAAAATAAATCTCTAAAATCCTAATGGGCAAAGATGCCTCTCATTGGGCCTACAATATGCACCAAGATGATTCATGAGAAGAGGGTCAATCGAGGATCGAGATTCAAAAGTCAAAGGAGATCGAAACATCATACTAATGCCAGTAGTGGGTCCTCAGGCTTTGTTTGTCATGATATCTGACAAAATGGTTAATTAAAATTTTTATGATTATTTGTGAGTTTTTAGTTTCGTTGGGTAGACTTTAAGTTTTGGTGGGTTTGGAAAGAAAAACATGAATAGAAGTTTAGATCTTACCCGTTTGAAAGGTTTCTAAGTTGAGAAAGTAGTATGTTTAGGGTGGTTTAGTAAATTATAATAGGGGAATGTGTCCTTAATTGAATTTAGCAATTAGGGTGATGTTTCTAGTTTTCGAACTTTTTTTTTTTGGGTTTCCTACTACACGTGAAACACTTCATATTTTTTGGGCTGCTCTAGTACGTAAATAAACTTTATTTTGATTGATATAAGGGATGAAAGCTTGAAATTGATCTTATAGAAAAATCTTGAATTAAAGTAGGATTTTAGGGAGTTATGGGTCTATACACATGAAGTTTTGATGTACTTTTGAAGAGGTTAATTAATATTTATAATTTTTTTCCTTTTGGGGTTGATCCTACTTGGATCATGTTTTGATCAAACTTACTATCGTTATATCTCTCTTTATCATTCTTATGAAGACCTATTTGATTGTTTAATGGTTCCGGCAACTTTTCTACTTATGGTAGATTTCTAGTAGTTTCCCAGCATTACAAACTCTTCTGCCCAAGGTTATTGAACAAATGGAGACCGCTTCTGCCTTTCCATTGTTGGAAATCAGAAAACTCTCATTCCATTATTCTTTTTTGGAGTTGATTGCTTCGTAAGTTGGTACAATCTTATCACACATGATCAACCATTTAAAGATATTGCATGTGGTGATACTTCTAGAATCTCTAATATTGGAGGTTGTCAGGGTGCGAGGCCCTCTAGTCGCATGAAAAAATGATATAAGAAGAGATCCTAAACTCCCTGACCAGATTCAAGTGTCGATCCCTACTAATTGAGGGGTAAAAATCTTCTAACAGTTCTTGTTGAATCTTGGAGTCCAAAGTTTCTTCTATTCCTTCGGTATGTTTAGGAGTGTAGGCCTTTGCTACCTAATTCACTTTTGGTATGACAAACTGGAGTGCAATTCTTCTTGCCCCTTAGTTATTAATTCAGTTCCGGTGGGCATTTCGTTTTGCTCATTGGAATGTAACATTTTGGTGTTTCGTCCATTAGGGTTTTCCTTTCCATAAAAGATACTACAACCTGTATTTTTTTTAAATATTTTAAAATTCAAAAATAAATCAAAAGAATAAAAAATGGGAAATGATATCAGCACAACCATGTTTTTATAATTGCACAAACTCAGCTGGTCTTTTCTTTTTTAATTGGCTTTTGAGAGCTTTTTGGGAACTGCAATAACCTTTGACAGCTCTTTAAATACTAAAAAGATAGGATGAGTTATTGAAAATATCAAAACTTGATTGTGCTGATATCATTTCCCTAAAAAATATTTAAATAAATAATTTCATCAACCGAATTTAACAAGAAGGCACATTTTACTACTTAAAAACACCTATTGTATGCTTGAAATTAACACTTGATGAGCCTAATTAATATCAAATTCAGTGCCAATAATACTCACAATTCATCATAACAAATGCCAAAAATGACGGGTAGGGAAGAATTAAGTTCTGCATAAGGGTAAAAACGAGTGATTTTGATGTGTTTTTAGCCCTTCCATTCATTTGAGAGGGACCCCCTGATAGAGGCCCACATTCACCATGTTGGAAATTTTTGCACTTTCGAAATCGGACAAAAATTGAGAATACATCTTCCCGTCTTTGATGTACCCATCAATAGAGGACGAACTCCCCGATTGATCTAATCTTGCGTCCATTATTCACAGTGGTTCATCATCCCCAAACCTCTTGCTGGTAGACTAGGTCCTCCTTGATCTCAAGGGGTCGAGAGGTAGATGGTATTTGAGGTTGATACTCACTGGGATACCATGCCTTCTTCTCTACGGTCTGATGCTTCATTGGATCAGTCTGCCTTCACGAACCTCATCTCTCAGGTTGTCTGGGCTATTCCAATTGCCGATCCTGCAAGAACATTGAATCTATAGATTCCATACCGTTGTTGTCCAAGGTGTTTTCTAATCTGGCTCTAAACATGAAGTATTCTTAACACAATGGTGCTTCGGTTGCTAATCTTACAACCAACATGTATCTACTTAGTGAGTTTGACTGCCAATCTATCATTTGCCCAAATATTATGCATGTTGCACTTATAATTAGTCACTTGCTCAATGCAATTCATTTGATTGCACCTTCTCGGACTCATAACATTGTTCTATTGCTTATGTAAGTAGTTTATTTTCATCCTATCTCAATTCAAATTTCATCAGTTCTCTGGTTGACTGTTTTCAGTTGTAGTTTCTGTCATTTCTTTGTAAATCAAGAATCAGAAAATAGCTTCTAGATCAAAAGCTGATGTTGAGTTCACCCATGTTTTTTTTTATTTCAAAAAAAAAAAAAGGAAAAAAAAAAACTAGCGTAATCAAAGCTGAGCAACCAGCGTAGCCTGGCTATCTGAGCTTAAATAAAGGAAAAAATAATTGCACCTACACTTCCAAGTTCACCACTGACTTTTTTTAATTAATACCTACTCGCTGCCTTGCTCCAAGTTCTCTGACTTCTAATCAAGGAGAATTTTTATGTAGGCACAAGCCAGTTGAGTTTTCGACGTAGCTGAGCTAGCCAGATGATCAGGTGATGATAGTAAATTGCATTCCTTGTTGAAACATTTTCGTGAGTGTTACATAAGTTCTCTTGCCTAAAGAACTAACCAATTTATTTTCAAGAGGCAGCGGTGGGATCATGTCACCACAAATGTCGATCTTGTCCAAGTTGCGATGTGTCACTATTGATGTGACTGGCACACTGATAGCATACAAAGGAGAACTCGGAGACTACTACTGCATGGCGGCCAAATCCGTTGGATTACCTTGTCCTGATTACAAACGCATGCACGAAGGCTTCAAGGGCGCATATACAGACATGGCAAAACGGTATCCATGTTTTGGGCATGAAGCAAAACTTCCCAATATCAAGTGGTGGAAATTGTGCGTGAAAGACTCCTTCATCCGGGTAATCATGGCTGTACCACTGGATCTGTTCATATTAGTGTTTTCAGTAATGTTTTCCCAGCCTTCCCATGAATAGAAGGTTTGATTTGCTGACAGGCTGGCTATGATTACGATGAAGAAACATTCGAGAAGGTGTTCAGACGAATATATTCGACTTTTGGTTCCTCTGCGCCGTATACTGTTTTTCCTGATTCACAACCATTTCTGAGATGGGTACGTGGGAGGGGAATCCTTGTCGGGATTGTCAGCAATGCAGAATACCGTTATCAGGATGTTATTCTTCCTGCTTTGGGATTGGAGCAGGTAATATTAGATCTTGTGTCTATTATGGGCACATGGAATTCTGAGAATTTCTTTTAATCTGTGTTGCATTGATTTTTTGCCCCCCTATGCTGAATTCGTGACGACACGTTTTGACACGCGATTCAGATATGTATTCACGTGGGCATAAGCTAGATTCTTGTTGTAGTTGTGTCCCGCATGAATCCTATTTTTCTTCTGGGCAAATCTGACACATCGTTGTCTTTTTAAAATGCAAATCCTATATATTTTTCCTTAAATATGTTTTGTTCTTAACCTTTTTTTAGAAAAAAATACAGCCTCTCCTCTCTTAATGAAACCCTAACGCCTCGACCATCCACCTTTGAACATTGACACCACTTCCCCGTTCTTCGACTCTTTTAATAATAATCCTAACGCCTCGACCATCCACCCTCAAACATCGACCCCTTTCCAAATCTTCTTCGATTCTTTTAATAAAACCCTAATGCCTAGACCCTTCACCCTCAAAATTTTCATGAATATATATATATATATATTATTTTATTTTTAAATTTATTTTATTTAATAAAATTTACCGAACCTACGAATCCTATTTTTGGGGGTTTGTTGAATCCATACTGGATCCCGACATGCGAATCTAAATCCTTCCAACACAGCTTGTAATATGATGTCTTGGTGAATCAGGGATCGGAATGGGACTTTGGCGTATTCTCGGGTCTTGTAGGTGTGGAAAAACCAGACCCTAGAATCTACGAGATTGCGCTGGAGAAGGCTGGGAATATAGCACCAGATGAAGTCTTGCACATTGGGGACAGTATGAGGAAAGACTACCTACCTGCGAGGAGTGTGGGCATGCAGGCCTTGCTATTGGATAGATTCAAGACGCCTGATGCCGAGAATTGGAGGAAATCTGGTGCAACAGTCCTTCCTGATCTAGTAGCTACTCAGGCATGGCTTACTTATGGGGAAGAAGATGTTGCAGAGAAACAGCTGTAAGCTTCCTTCTATCATAGAAATGGATGGATACTCAATGCTTCTAAATTCTAATGGATAGGGGAAAAAAAGTCATTACTTGGATCATCTTATTGCAATCTATATTTTCTGCCACCAAGACAATCAAACTCCAACAATCATATCAAATATGCATCCATGTATTCTTTTGGGACATTTTTCATGACTGATTATACTTTCTATTTCAAATTTCCATTGTTCATGAATTATTTGCTACAGAGAGATGATTGTGTGTTACAGTCCTGTGTGGGGCCTGGCTAGGTATGGGACTAGGTGGGACTCAGCTTGGTATGGGACAGGGTTAAAAGACCTAGCCTAATGCGTTCCATCAGTTCTAGAGCTTTTGGTGTATTGGTTAGGTACCTAACATATTGCCACCACTTGTTATGGTCTTTCCGCCCGCCCACCGGTTGTTTCAATTCCCATTTAGCTGTCTGGATGAATGGAAGAACTCCAATTTGTTTCAGAAAAAAAAAAAAAAAAAAACCTATGAACACTGTATCTGATATTTCCTTTATAATGTTTCAAATGCCATCTCTGAAACTTGAAAATTTTTTATGGGCACTCTTGGTTAGTACTTTCTCATCAGCAGGATGTGCTTGGTTTCAGTGAAAAATACCGTATTTTATTTTGTGACACTCAAATGTCCATCTCTTCACTATATGTAAGTGAAAGATGGTACATATAGCGTTTGTCTTTTCCAATGAAGTAGGCCTCTTTAGACACCTTTACAAATTATTGCAAGATGGTTTTTGAGTCAAATATGATTATTTCTTTGCATGTCATATGATGTCCATCTTGTGGACCACAATGCAAAGATTATGTTAATGGGCGATCCTATCTATGATGAAATGATAGCAACTACTACCTAATTGGTGGGCCCACCTTAGATTTGCCCATTGACCTTGGTGAAAAGAAAAAAGCTTTGATACAAAAAATTGAGACTATCAAAATTAAGAGCAATTGGATGGTTATAATAAGAATTAGGTAATATTTCACTTTAAGTACAAATTAGGGGACTGATATTTCTCCCCCCTTTGACGGATAAAATCCCCCCTTTCAATGTTATTCGTTAAGTTTTAAAGGCAAAGAAAATGTTAAAGGAGGTGAATTAATCCTCAAGCAGTGAACCATTCTCACAAACCGATAAAGGGGGGGATTTTATCCATTTCGGGGGGGGGGGAGGGGGGTGGGGGGGTGGTGTTGGTGTTGGTGGGGGTTGGTGGTGGTGGTGGACTATCCCCGGCTAGTGTCTCTTCCATGACACATGCTTACTTTTTAGCAGATTTTGTCTTCATTCACGAGATCTGCTCTAACATGCAACAGACCATCGGCTAAATGCCTTTTGCAATGGACGCCAGCAGATCCCAAGTTATATTCCACATTTAATAAGAAAAAGTACATTGAACAATAGCTAGGAAAGTCCAATTAAATGCAACAATCCACACTCATGAGATAGTCTCCACAGAATCAGATCAAAGGGTTTTGATGGCGGATAGAGATGTTTGATGGCATATGGCCCTATTAAACTTTGAACATTTTTAAAAAATTAATACAAGGATTACAATATATTAACCTGAAATCCAAAACCGTAATACTTTTTCCTATCTTCTCAAACCACCTATCTATTTCTTACCAGAAGAGAAACCAAAAAGA
The DNA here is from genome assembly GCF_043159265.1 of Tasmannia lanceolata. NCBI lineage: Eukaryota > Viridiplantae > Streptophyta > Magnoliopsida > Canellales > Winteraceae > Tasmannia > Tasmannia lanceolata. The sequence continues at coordinate 7,246,684 of NW_027518697.1, read as the reverse complement.
AAACACTCTCTCTCCTTTCTCTCTCTTGTTTTTCTCTCTCCCTACCCAAGAAAAGCAAGAATGTCTTCTCCTTCTTAGCCACTTTTGGTCGTTGGTCAAGAAAAACCTTTAGTCACATTTGTTTTTTAAAAAAAACCTACAAGAGCTCTTGTCTATTTTGGATTCCCACCACAACTAGGTAACCTAATTATATTCGGTAATGGATAGTGAGAAACAAGGCAACTCCCAAGTCCCAACAAACATAATATAAAAATGCATATCCAGAATATTAAATACATTAAGGGCCTGTTTGGATACCTCATATTTTGTATTTGGATTTGGAATTGAATTTTGAATACAAAATGAATAGATCCACCAGCTCATTTTGAGGGAGCAGAGAGGGGAGGGGGTTCTTGCAATTGAAGGGGAGAGGTTGAGAAGCAAAGAGCTTGAAGGAAACTGCCAGATCTGTGGATTTCCAATTGCTTATTTCCACAACATATTTGGAAATCTGATTTTTTTCACTGCCGGGTGCTGATTTGGAAATCCAAGGATTTGTTCCGGATCCAAATCACAACGCAAAAAGAGCTGCAAATGTGAGAAACCCAAATCAAAATCTTCTCGGCATACAAAAGGGCCCTAAATGTATCTCTCCTACGACCCTTTACTATGTACTTACTTTTGATGGGGCTTCTCTTTGCAATCCGAGCATGGTAAAAGATGGAGGAATAATCAGGGGATCACTTGGAATAATTTATTGCAGTCTTTAGTTTCTTCATCAAAATCAAAACAGCAGAATAGCTGAATGGTTTGCTCTTGAATTTGGACATTTTTAGTTATGTATTTTGAATTTTAAATATAGGTAGATTTGGGTAAAAAATAACTAAAAATAAACCACTAAGTTGTCTAATCTAGCACCCTAACAATCCAACGATCAAATCTTTCTAGATCTGCTGTGGTGGCTTGTTCATTTTTGTTACTTTGCAAATAATACTCAACTCAACTCAACTAAGTCTTTGTCCCAAACTAGTTGGGGTCGGCTAATGAATCCTTTAGAAAATTTACGTGAAGAAGGTGAAAGGATTTACTCAGCCCAAATTGACTGAGTCTAATCCAGACACTAGTTGGGTTCGTCTACATGGATCATTTTCTTTCATTCTCTCCTTTCCAAGGTCATGTTCTCTGTTATATTCCTGGCCATCAAGTCTTTCCTCACTGTTTCTACCAAAGTTATTTTCTGTATGCCCCTATCTCTTTTTACTCCATTAACTTGGCATGAGTCATTTCTTCTCATTGGAGCATCCAAAGGCCTACGTTGGATATGCCCAAACCATCTTAAGCGGTGCTCTCTCATCTTCTCCTCAATTGGTGCCACCCCAACCTTTTTACAGATGTCTTCATTTTTAATTCTATCTAACCTTGTGTGGCCGCACATCCATCTAAGCATTCGCATCTCTGCTACACTCATCTTATGAACATGATGCTTCTTGGTTGCCCAACATTCCGAGCCTTACAATATGGCTGGCCTCACAGCTGTCTTATAAAACTTTTCCTTCAACTTAGTATGTATTTTACTGTCGCACAGAAATCCTGAGGCATGCTTCAACTTCAACCCACCTGCTCTTGGCATGGTAGGTATTTTACTTTGCAAATAATAGAATTGATTTTTTTTAATGATAAAGAATTAAAAGAGAAAAAGGAACAAAGATAAGGAGGCCCCCAACGATCAAGATGATCAAAGATACACCAAGGCTCTGTTCACTTGTTTTCCCGGGAAAGGAAAGGAATCTGACGTGGCAAAATGGAAAGGAAAGGAAAAGAAACTGTGATTTTCCCACGCTTTCTCGCTGTTCACTTGCCCAGAAAGGGAGGGAAAATATGCAGGAAAGTTATTTTCTCGTTGTTCACTTGCCCAGAAAGCAAGGGAAAATATGGGTTATATGGGTTTAAATTAGTTAAATAATGTAAGATATGATGGCTTTCTTTTGAGATAAGAGATTCTTCTATTATATTTGTATCTATAAACCCGGTTGGTTTATTGGACTCTAAATTAAACATAAATTGGAGTCCAATAATCAATTATGAACTCACATTAGGTTCTCAAAATCCAAAACCAATAGGGCCTCTACGTTATCTCAAAATCCAAAACAAAAAAAGGGCCTAAATGTTGTGTACAGACCAATTGATCCAGATTACCACTGACTAACATGCCAAATTATGAATTTTCGGGATTGATTTTGGATTTGTGGGCTTCAATGATCAAACAAAATGCCTGATCTAGTTGTATATCCATCACAATTTGATTGAACGTCAAAAGTAGGATAGATACTGTATAGATTGCGATTAAGAGGTTGTCACAGAGCCTTTTTTCTCAACAACATACTACACTCTAGTCCTTGTTGGTCTAAAGAGCTGGTTTTTGATACCCAAGAAGACATAACCAATTCATTCAACAAAATTTGGGGTATATGGCATTGAATAGTCCCATTAATGTACCCAAACTTCAGCTTTCCACAGAAGAGACAGAGCGACCTCCCAAATTTTAAAAGATCATTCCATGTGCATGATACCCAAGACATCTAGTCCTTGTTGGTATATGGCATTGAAATGCATAATGCAAAAAAACACCATCTTGTCCTTGTTGGTCTAAAGCTGGTTTTTGTGATACCCAAGACATAACCAATTCATTAGTACCCAAACTTCAGTTTCCCACAAAAGAGACAGAGCGACCTCCCAAATTTTAAAATATTATTCCATAATACAAGTAGAATTGTGCAAGAAACTTCCTTGATAGCAACTAAGTATTGTGCATTGAAATAATGAGATATCCAGTATATTGCATAATCCAGTTAAATCTTCAAGCTTATGCAGGGTTACCATGGTTACCTACTGTAAGATCCATGGTTACCTAATGAGATATCCAGTATATTATTCTCCTGTAGTTTGAGATATCCATGGTTACCTACTGTAAAAATCATCGAGGGATCTTGAGTTCCTTAGAAACGTAAAAACACTAGAAGGAACAGTAAACTATTCTTATATATGATATGACTGTAAAAAATGAAAAATAACATGAAGATTGGCTGACCATCAACATGAATCATCTTCATCCTTACCATAATTCGAATGTATATAGGTGGTCCCACAACATTGCTAAGCATACCAAATATTGTCTGAACAGGTCACCCATTTGATGTTCCACAGTAAAAGGTTTCAAAAGTTTTCATATGCAAAACAAAATGTTCAGTATATTATTCTCTATAGTTGATGAGGGGAAACCTTTTTGTATTTTCAAGGAGAATAATATACTGAAAATCTGAGCCTATGTAGCAGCCCTCTCATGAAACATGCCGTTCCACGAAAATGCTTTCTGCGATGGTCCCTATAAAATCCCTACCAAAAAACACCACCAAACGCAGAACATTCACCAGAATGTGTATAAGAAACAAAAAAATGATATTGGAATGTATTAAAACTTATGTCATTGTTTACATGAAAAAAATACAACCTCGACTATGAAAATAGAGTTGCCTGATCTGCAGCATAATAATTTCATCTACAAAAATTGAAGGGCTACATCCAATCTGACCAAATAATGGAATTTGATGAAGGAATTTTGAAGGAGCATATATCTCTAAATATGATGTAAATTATACGCTCCAAACAGGGATTTGCACACTTCTCTGCTACCCCTTGCTGCAGCCTTTCCTGAAAAGTAATTACCAGAAAAGTACAGAAAAACACGACTAAATACAAAATATTTGAACGTAATCAAATATAATTCTTGATTTCTTCGTGGATTTCAATGGCTACAAAAGCAGAACAAAACATTCTGCGTATCTTTCCTGTCTAACCCCCATCCTTCTCATCTGTGGCAGAATCAAGATTCTTCTGCCACTCAAAAGACCCACAACAAATGTTTTAAAAAAAAAATGTAGCTGATCTGCATAGTCACAGAAAATGCTAATGTGAGGCTTAGGCACAAAAAGCGCAAGAAAGGAAATGCAAGGACAGGAAGTAAACATAGAAAGTAAGGTACAATAAGGGCATGTTTGGCTACCATGAATTTCTTTTCGTGATAAATCTGCATCTCCAAGTGGAGATGAGATGAAGTGGCTAAAAATAAGGAAAGAAAAACATGAAACTAGTGTCTCCAAGTGATAGAAGAGGCTAAAAATTAGGAAAAAAAACTCTACTGAAAAACTCTACTCAAAATACAATTGACTTTTTCCTCATTTTTGGCCACTTCCCATGCTAATCTCCATCGTGTACTGTCAAATCCCTCTCCTTCTCCCCCTGCCCTACTCTCACCACTCGGAGATACATATTTATAATGAAAAAAAATTCTCAAATCCCTCTCTCACCACTCGGAGATACGGATTTATCATGAAAAAAAATTCCTGGCTGACAGACATTGCCTAAGACTCAAAGCGTCAAGGAATCCTAAGATGCCAAAATGGGAGTGGTACTAGTAGTAGACCAATGTGTCCAAGGCTAGAATGTGATCATGCCTTTAGCCATATAAATTGATGGTCATTGTGCTGTACCAATAAACAGATGCTTCATGTTTAACAAAATTTATATGAGCAAAGTAAATATCGTCAGAAACAGGACACTCCAAATACAATCTCAACTTCAAGAGCCATATGCAAGTTAGTCAGTTCATAGTAAGGACTTTTGCTCACATTTTTCCTAAAATTGTTCTTTCAGAAACCATTTAGAATATGTGAATATTGAATACCTTTCCAGGTCTTATTCCTTCTTCCTGCATCTTGCCAAATAAAAGGGATGCTTCTTGAATTTTACCTGCAAAATAAGCAAATAATAGTTGCAATAACAAATGATAGGTAAAGAACATTTACTTAGATCTCAAGCAAGGTTTTTCATTCACAAGCTTTATAAGATAACATACAAAAACTATTGATGCAATCAAACCCATACATAATTTAGTCCATCAAACCCATACCAACAAACCCATCAAACCCATACATAAGTTAGTCCATCAAACCCATCACATGGTTAGTTCAAATATAAACGGTTCAACAAAAAGACCCAACCACCAAAAAACATCGACCGAAAAAATGAACTCATAACTGCGTAGGCAAGCGCCGCATAATGCGCCCCAACATCGAAACGCGGTCCATATTGTCCAAAGAAAGGAATGCCTCAGCTTCCTTGTGACGCCCGTGTAGGTACACACAAGCATCAAGGAGGTCATCTCTGGGGAAACCACCAATGTTCAGCACCGCATCTTTAAGGTCAGGGAGGCTGTGCACCTCACCAGTAGAAATTATGGCATCAGCAACCCTATTAATGCTGGAAGACACAACTTGCAACTCCGATAGAAGTGCAGCATTAGGACGCTTCCTTGACTTCTTCCCACCAGTAGCAGAAGTTGGGCCCCTGATAGGAGAGGAGTCACTATAGCCCATGGATGCATCTGCGGCAGGTGTAGATGAAGAAGGTCTAGCACGTGGCGGAGTTCGGAGGAAGCTGTCGTCCATATCATCGACCCCAACCGGTAGGGTCGATGAAGAACCAGCCGGTGTTTCCTGCGTCGCTTGAGTGGGGGCCGCTCTCCTATCTCTCACCTCCTCTCCACATGCATAATCATCATCGCATACAGCTTTCATCTCTTCGTAGAGTGGATATCGTTTCGAAAAGAACCTCTGGTTTTCTGGATGCATCTGCAAACAATAATTGTCATTGTCACGCTTCCTTGATTTAAACACGTAACTTATAAATGACTCGCAGTGATATACGATAAAAATTTATTACCTTCAAGTAATCATTCTTAACTTCTTCGTCAACCGATATCTTGCACAAGGTTTCATCCCAGCCAAAGCCACTGAGATTAATAATGGAGTTCAGAGTCCTGTAGGTTGTCTTGAGTGTCTTTAACCGATTCTTGACATTATCTTTAGTCAAGGTCTTCTTCAGGACATCAGACACTTCATGCGCAACAGCATTGTAAGCGCACTCCTTGAACCCGGCACCAGTCTTTTGCCCTTCAGCTATCTGATTCTTAAGGGCTGCTAAAAGAACCCCATCCATAGCTCCATTCCACGCGACATTCGACTTCTTTTCCGTCGTACCTGCAGTTGTTGCCATCTCGCCTGCAACTTTCCAAAAACATTCATATAAAAAATATTCACTCAAAGAAGTATAGATAACCAGTACTAATGCAAACATAGAAGTAACATTAACCCATGAAGCAATACTAATGCAAACATAGAAATTACATAAATCTCAACAAAGCAAGGAATATAAGCTACGGTTCCAGCAAACTACACATCGAAATTATGAAATCCACATCCAAACACAGGTGGTGCACAACTATTGCGACCATGTCATTTCCTAACGACGACGTGCTTCGAAATCATTCCACATTTGATTCATGATTGCGGTTCGAATGTTACGACCTTCCCTTATATCCTCGGCCCTGGTCATAGGAGGAGGAGGAACAGGTCCTTCTTCCTCCTCTTCCTCCTCAGCTACAAGCGATGCCAGCTCATCGTCAACATCCTGAATGTAGGAGTCGTCAGGCATCTCCCTCCTAATGTGGTTGTGGACGCAGCAACAGGCTAACACTATGTCGATCTGCTTGGAATATGAATACATGGGTGCTGAATTTAATATGCTGAATCGCTTCTTCAAGACACCAAAAGTTCGCTCGATTACATTCCTGGCTGAAGAATGCCTTTGATTATACAACTCCTCGGCTTTCCTAGGTCTGCGCCCTCTAATCTGATTGAGATGGTAACCAATACCTCGGATTGGAGTTATAAAATGGGACAGACACGGATACCCGGCATCACCAAGGTAAAACTTTCCTACAATGAAACAAAGGATTACAATTAAATTAGCTAAGTACTACAGAAACTGCATCAATACAAACAGTCTAATAAGCTAATTATTACCTGGCAAAATGGGAATCCCGTTCGGCTTTGATATAGCAGATGCTAACACCCGTGAGTCCGATGCCGACCCCTCCCACCCACAAAGGACGTAGGTAAACTTTAGGTCAAAGTCGCAACAGGCTAACACATTTTGGGATGGGAAGTGCTTACGACAAATATATCTTTTTTGAATATCCTCAGATACCTTTGCATGAATGTGGGTCCCGTCAATTGCACCAATACAATCCTATAATAAGGACATTCAAATGTCAACCTGAATTAACAACCTTCAGTCGAAATGCGTAGCTATCGTAAACGTACCTTAAAGTAAGGCATAAAATTAGGATTATCAAGGATTGCCCGTGGTGTCTCCCTTGATGGACGTACTATGAACATGTCTTGTAGGATGAGAACAGCGTCGAGAACCTTATTAAAATACTTTGAAACAGTAGTCCCTGACCTTCTTGTGGTTGCCCTAACTGTACGATTCCTTTCATTGTGTGCAATGACAGTTAAGAAAATAGCCACCTGTTCCTCAACAGTGCAGTGAATTGTGTCTTTCAACAATGTTGTGCTTCTGAAAAGGCCCACGAAGGAGCGGAAGCACCGAACATCCATTCGAAGAAGAGCAACACAATGGTTCTCTGCGTGCGTGATACGTCTAACAAAGGTCCTACGGGTTAAGTACCCGCTTTCGTAAGGGGTTCTTGTAATATTCTGCTCAAGGTATAGTCGAACCCTAAGCGTAACTGCCGCCGCCGCAGATATTACTATAGCTGCAGCTCGAAGGATCAACATCCGCCTATCTGCTGGTTGACGAGGCATGATGGTAACCCTACCAAATACTAAAACAAATAACATTTAGGATAATAACACAACCGGCAAAGACACCATAACCACAGTCACAACCATCGAAACAAAACTCCTACAGCCACCACCAACTACCAAAGCACCAACAAGCAACCACAACCACCGTAACACCAAACAACATCATCCACAAAAATATATCCCCTACCCTGATCAGCACCTCAGATCCACCACCAAAAAAATACATCCCCAACCCACATTAGCACCTCAAATCCACCACAAAAAATGCATCCCCAACCCACATCACCAACAACCAAATTTTTTTTTCACATTTAATGCTACCGCATAAACAACACGTACATACTATCACAAAAAAGAAAAAAAAATCTATATGAAGCCATTGTAGACAGAAAAATAGCATAAAAATGAAGAGAAAAGGGAAGAAAGGGGATCTGAACCGTAATACCCAAATAAAAGCTGACAAATTAAAGCTTTTAGACAATCCATTGCAAACAAAATGCCCCCAAAATTAGCCATAACAACCAAATCCGAACCCTAAAACCCAAATACACTAACAACCACTAACACATGCATACCAAAACAGCCATACACCAACAACAACCGTAGAACCGAGGGAGAGGGGGTTCTCCAGATCCGAACCCTAAAACAGGGAAGAAAAGGGATCTGAACCCTAAAAAACCTAAATAAAAGCTTTCTCAACACTAACACTGATATTTCCATGAAAAAAATATTAGTGCAGATCAGAACTTCTCGAGGATAGTTGGAAGAAAAAAGGCCAAAATCCCTCAATAAAAATGAAAAACGAAGAAGGAATGCAGAGATTCAGTAAAAAAAATGAAAAAATGAGGGAGAGGGAGGAGATATCTGAACCCTACCAACGTTTGACCACAAAAAAATACGAAAAAATCTCGAATAAAATGAAAAACCGAGAGGGAATGGGGAGTTTGGGCGAAAAAAATTAGAAAATGAGAGTAAGGAAGAAGAGCACTAACCTTTGTAGTGTTCGCCGGTGGTGGAGCTCGCCGGAGAAGACGATGTTGCCTGCGGGTTCGTCGAGGGTTTCGTCGAATGAGGGTTTCGAGAGGAGAGAGCCACAGCGATGAGAAAAAAGAAAATTTTCCCGTGCACGATTGTCTTGGCTTTTCCCACTGTTTTTGCAAGATTTCACGGGAAAGGGGAATCGGGATTTAGAGGGAAAATCTATTTACCACATCATTTTCTTGATTTTCCACATGGGTTTTTCGATTTTGACGGGAAATCAAACGAACGGCAAAAAGCAAGAATCGCGAGAAAATATTTCCTATTTTTCTTTCCTCTCATCTCTCGAGAAGGCAAGTGAACAGAGCCCAAGAGAAAAAGAAAGGAAAGAAGAATCACTCGAAAACGAACACTTCAAGGGGGAGTGTGGGGGGACTTCCAACTCTGCCCTAAAACACCCCTCCCTGGCTTGCCTATCGGCTTCCAAATTAGCCAATCACCTCACATGATGATATAATATAGAAGATCATGTTATGCGATCATGAATTTCATCAATTCAATGAGCAAATCGCCAAGGGGGAGATACCTCCCCTTCTAACCTCTTAATAATGTTCAACGAGTCTCCTTCCACTATGAGCTTGTCTAACATAGCTTTGTCCATCAACTTTATTCCTTGATACACTGCCCTAACCTCCAACTCGTTACAGTCGGCAATCTATTGGACCCGAGAAGGCCGTATCGTCTCACAAACCTCATCTCTAAGAATCCCTCCAACTCCCGCTGGTCTAGGATTTCTGAAGCTTGATCCGTGTGGACCCTGATCCGAGGACGGTGAGGGAACGAGTCCCTACATCCCCAAAGATCTCCACATGAAAGAGAGAGCTCTACCAAGGAACTCTCGAAACGGATGCCTCCCCCATAGCATAGTACAAGTGGCGAATATAAAAAGAAAGAGATATGTCTTGATCCGGAGCCAAGGCTCGAAACCCAGACATACCTAAAATAAACTCAGAGTCGCCATCCATGGATACGCCATGGAACCCCAAAATCAAATCCTCTGTGCAATGGATAACCAGAAATATATATGGGTTCGTGCCTGATTACGAATGGAGAAGGTCTGAAGAGCACCCCCAATTCGTCCGAGTGCAAGCACTTGGTCTCTTATGCTATTTTTATTAACTCCAAAGAAGTTTGGGTAAAAATCATGTGAAATGGGAACGAATATCCCCGAGTGAACGTCTACCTAATCATGCATGACTTGGGGATGAAATAATGAGCACACAGAAAGTAAGATAAAAGATGTGTCACCTAAGCATAGCTAGGTTGTGAGTGACATACCTAATGGGTGTCTAAGTTCCGATGTGCAAACACATACATGCTACAGCTAAAGGTATAAGGTATGCGCATGAAAGTAAGAAAATATAGCAAAACACACAACATAACAACACAACAAATCCTAAGACTCTAATGATTAAGCCCGAGTCCTCGGATGGTCTGATGTTCATCCAAAGAAGCCTACGTATCCCCGCCTCCGCAAGAATCAAAGCAACGTAATTCTCCGCGCCTATTCTAAGCTATGATGCCTAAGACACTTAGACCTCTATCATAGACTCGATCTAAAAGACCGGACCAGTTATTAAAGTTTGTTGTACGATTATTTAAATTCCAGTGAATTGTGGATTTTAGGACATCATATATGCCCTAACTAAATGCAGATTAGCCCTAAGCTTATGCATGTGGTTCCTACAACCTATATGTAACTAGGCTGTACTTCCTAAGAAAAACAAAGGGTTGACTAACGCATCATATTCTAGTCATCACTCGGCGATGTGGATCGCCGACTGACCGGACGGAGGCGCTCCTATAACTCTAGGACAGACCCCTAACTCTAAAACAAGCACACAACAAACAAACAATCAAACAACCTATCAAAAAAAACTCCTAACTCTGAAACTCTCTACCTAGGAGAAATTTCTAACTCTAGAGGAAGATCTTTTAAAAACAAGGTTTTAAAGGTTGCTTATTCAAAAAGATTTAAAATGCTATTTACAAAAGTTTGGCTGGACTTGGGATATAAATCTCAAGCTGCACTACGTATCTCGTGGAAGAGGATCAAGCCAACGTAGTTCGAAACGAACTCTCCTAATTGCTAATTCTAAAACACTCAACATTTTAGGCTTTTGATATATTTTTTTAATGTTTTTTATGTTTTAAATTTCTAATGTTTTTGAGTTTTATATGTTTTAATATGTTTTTGAATTTTAAGGTATTTCAATATTTTTAGATTTTTAAATGTTTTAACATGTTTTTGGATTTTAAATTTCTGATTTCACCCTTTTGGTCAAAAGACCGGAGGGAATATACAAACCAAAACCCTAGGGCCAAACCCTAGGGCAAATAGGGGAAACCCCTAAACATGGCAAACTAATAATCAATGATAAAGACAACGATCTAAAATCCCAAAAGGTAAAGCTCTAATGAGACTGTGCTAGTCTCTAATAAAAAAGAACGACGACAACACTAAGGAGAAGCTCCCAGCCACTGATACTAAAGAAAGAGCGCAAATGAGTCAGAGACTCTCTAATGACACTATCAAAAGGGCGAATGAGTCAAAGACTCCCTAATAAAATCCTTAAAAGGACAAAAGAGTCAAATACTCTCTAACACTCTATAAAAGAATACCAATAAGACATAGCATGTCTTTCAGATCAAAGGGGAGACAAATAGGGGAGCATGAGACTGAGCTAGTCTCCTAAAAGGGGAATTCTCTAAATGATACAAGGCTAGTCCCCAAACAAGGACTCTATAAATGAGGCAGGGCATGCCTCCCACGAGAAAACTCCCTACCAAATTAAGGTGACATCCCAAAGGGAGGATACTCTAAACAACAAGGCTCGTCTCCAAGGGAGGATCACCTTAATGAGACAAAGCATGTCTCCTATGGGGAAAACATCTAACATTAACAAGGCAAAGCATGCCTCCTATGAGGGACTCTTCTAATGAGACGAAGGTTGACTCCCTAAAGGGGGAGGTTCTAAGCAACGAGGCTTGTCCCCAGAGGAGAGCTGCCTAGCGAGACAAATCATGTCTCCTAAAATTGAAGAATTAATGAATAAGGGTGTCTAAAAGACTAAGTAAGTCTACTAGTTAAAAGATGGGAGTGCTACTCAGACTAAGCAAGTCCCCTAAAATAATGGGCTTGGGCTAGCGCCTTCATCGCCCCAAAACTCTCCTCGGGAACTGAAACCGCAACCTCAACACAAATCAAATTTAAACACCACACTCATCCTTTGCATTGCAGATTTCAATATAAACAAAAGAAAGAACAACAATTTTAACGCGATTGAGGATTATCATTTTCATAACAAGCTGAATGAACAATTCCTAACAACCCATCGGTAGTCATTGGTTTGATGTTACCTTACCCCCTACATAATTCTCTCTCTATATATCCATCATTGCAAAAAATTACTTCACTCTAGATAACATCTTATATATATACGAGCATACAATCGCTATTCAAATGTTGGAAATCATTCAGAAATCATTGAATCGGAACACATGGCTAAATGAAAATTTCAACAATCAAATAATGGATGGTAAAGCGTCTGTAACTATCAATTTTAGAACATGATTACCACAGACCATGGAACCCATCCATTCCAACATATATGGAGAGATAAAGCATCATATGGTAACTGCTTAGCATGTGAGAGCAGTTATGTAACCCAAACAACCATGAAACACAATTGCCACAACCAAGTAAAACTACCTCAGTGAACTGATTACCCATGCCTAATGAAATCTTGGAACACTTTTTAGCACTAATTTCCCATCTAATAGAAACCTGGACTACAAAATATAGGAGCTACACCACCATATAAGAATAAAAAACTGCTATGAAAAATATAATCAAAACATCATTTAGAGTCTGATTTGGCTCATCAATTTCATCCACATAGAACACCGAAATAATAGAGCTCAATTACCCTTGCAACAAATTGCTTGGATTAGCCCAGGGCACTAAAATAGGCCTCAACTGAACATCAAGAGACCCATTGGTACCAAGGAATCATGAAATTAAAGAAATTCATACTAAAAATAATTGGCATCAGATCCCTTTAGACCAATGGATAATTCAATGATGGGAAACTAATGGGCAAAGAAAAGAACAGATGCACTCTAGACCAGATGCAATCTCCATGCTATTTGCTAATTAAAGTAAAAGAAAGGAAGAATTACCTAAGTTATTGCTCGGAATTGTGCCGGAGAAGATGGGTGAAAATAAGGTGAGGGTCGGTGGTTGAAGTTGCAAAGGTGAGGCTCGGTGGCCGGAGAAGATGGACGTGGAGATTGAGCTCTCTTTTTCTCTCAAACCCTCTCTCTAAATTTCAGACGAAAATGAAAAACCCCCTAGCTGGAGATTGGCCGGAATCCGGTAAGAAACCCGCCGGAGAAGATGACCGGCTGGATCTCTCTCTCTCTCTCTCTCTCTCTCTCTCTCTGTGTGTGTGAAAATCAGCTCTCCTCTCTCGCTATTCTCAGATCTGAGATTTATCTTTTATAGACAGATTTGAAAAGGAAAATCATATCTAAGCAGCGGTAAAGGCAATGGTCAGAGGTAGGAGATGATTGAAGGTGGAGTCGGGTTCCGGTGAGGCTTCCCGGAGAAGATGACCGGAAAAGAGGAGATCGGAGGGTTAGGGTTTCGGACAAGGAGTTCTAGATCAGGGCCGGTGGAGGAAGAGTAGCAGAAGAAAAAGAAGAAGAGGAGTTGGGGATTGGGATGGAGAGATGGTGGTGCGGTGCGATCGGAGCTCCAGCACCATTGCCGGAGGATAAGCACTCTCCCTCTCTCTGCAATCTCTCTCTGTTTGACGAAAAATGATACCCCCCTCCGATTTTTCTTTGATTTTTTTTTATATATCTATATTATGGCTGCTGATATTGGCACCCCCCAATTAGAGGGCGCACAAAATCTGATTGGCGCGCGAACTTGGGTCAAGCTCAAACGGGATAATCTACCCCCCTTTTGAATTAAAAGACACATTTAATCTCTTTTCTTCCCGCAGACAACCTTCATCTTGATTAATTCAACCCCCTTTTTGGTCTGCATTGCGCTCATTCTCTTAGCTCGTTTACTAAGCAAACAAGCCCGGATCTTGACGAAATTTTACAGGGACCTTGGTGGGAACCCTAAGTTAGCCTAAGGTGTAATTTGGGATCCTAGCGTGGTGATTGGATGGGGTTTCACTCAGACACAGCGAACTTGGGTCCGGTCAAAATGGGGTGTCTACAATCCGTCGAAGTTTAATTTTAATAGACACATGCTAGGGGGTTCCCATACATGAGTGATCACCGATTGAACCTCTTTACTGAAGCAGATCTCTGACCACCCTCTCCATAAGTCATATGCCAACACAAACCGAAAGCTCTTGCATTCGTCAATGTAATTTTTTTTGTAAAGAGAAAAAGAGGAGTCTTTACTAAGCCTCTGAACACTCTTACATTCCTCTCTTTCCATACTACCCATATAACCAATAATAGTGTAACATTCCATAATATCTTTCCTCTTAGCCCAAGGGTTCATCCTTGGTTACTTTCCCTAGCCTTGATTTGATGACAACAAACACAATTTGATATAAGGTTATTTTTGTTAAACTAATGCTTATGTGTGCTTAAGAATTGTCCTTCCAAGGGTCAAATTAGGATATTAAAGCAATGAAGGTATGATGCTTTAAGCGTAAGCCAAAGTACATGGAGAGCAAGATTTCAAGCATGAGCCAAAGATCAAAGACTAAAGAAGTCAAGTGTACTTGGAGGCAATGGGAGAAGGCTATCAAGCAAGATGAAATCACAAATTTGATCTCATGAAGCCAAAAACCAATGTAAAGAAGATGGGAGCTCAAGCAATCTCCAAAAATTCATAGTCAAGCAAATCATTCCAAGAATCATCAACTATTAGAATATACATGGGGATCACTTGGAATGCATTTCAAAGCTCAATTTCTTAAACCTTTTCTAAATCTCCCAAGCTTTAAATTTAGATGTTTTCGAAGTCTTCAAAATGTTTTGAACATGCCTAAAAACTTAAATTTGAAAGATCAATCAAATGGCATTTTTAAGAGATCACAAAACACTCAAAAAAGTGACCAGACGATGCCCCAGACGTCTGGACAACGTCTAGAAATCTCAGACATAAAATCTGCATCTGGTTCACTTGGCAGACGTCTGCCGCGGCGAAAAGTTTTGAATTTATACATAACGGCTAGTTTTTTTCTGGGCATTTTTAATTCAAATCTTCCCAAAATGCCCCACAATGATCATATTTGTATTTGACCTATAAAAACCAATATTTGGTAAGCATTTAACAACTGTTGTGACTTTGAAAACTAAGCACTACTTGCATATTTAAGTTTTCATTGTTTTCTATTCTTACCAAGCTTTATCTTGCAACCATCTTGAAGGAGATCTCCCTAGGGCTTATTTATATTTTTTCTAGGAGAAAAGAAGTGTGTTGAAGTAGTGTATCAGCCTTCCTCGAAGGCATTCACAAATCTTCTTGTAAAAGAAGGAGAACGGGACTCGATTGAACCAATGGATTTTAGAGCTCTTGAGCTTGGAAAGCATTGGAGGTGCTGTACAGAGATTTGTCTTCACAAGGAAAGAGGACTATTAATAGAAGCCACCAAGGGATTTTGGTGGAGTGAGTGTAGGTCCGGGGTTTTAGACCGAACCACTATAAAAGTACCATGTGCATTCTCTCTTGGCTCTTTCTCTTTCCATCTCCTCTTTTCATTACTTGGATGTCTTTTACTGTTCATTTAAGTTCTTTGTCTGTGATTTTATTGTGCTAATTCATCCACTTACAAAAAACCAAAGATCTTTAAAAGGTAGACTATAAGAAGTGGATTTAGGGAAAAGTTTTTGAAAAGAACCAATTCACCCCCTCCCCCCTTCTGGTTGCCTACCTGGGCCATCATTTCCTCTTTTTTTCTCTCCACAGGACTAAAGACCAACCTTCCAAGAGCTCTACCAATGTAGATAGGAAAGTCCATGTGATCAGTCTCTCCCGCTTCAACACACAAGGCACAATGATCTATAATCTTGATCTACCATGAAAAGCTTGTCTAGAGCAGCCATCCAAGCAAAAGCACATGCCCTTAGAGGAGCTTGTATCTTCCATTTTTGCCCATTGATTTTTTCTAAAATAATATACTATTTAACACTTGAGGAAGAGACGTTAGAACTTAGAACTCCATTTTGAAAGAGTCAAGCAATGAGATTAGGACTGATAAGACGTTCCAGATGGTCGTCCTGTCAATAGCTTCCAAATAGTGGTTAAAATAAAAAAAAGGGAGGAATAATCCACTGATAAGTTGCTTTCTTTTACACTTTTTAATTAGTTGTTTTCCAGGATTTGCTAGGCAAATTCGCAGAAAGCCATTTCACGGCTGGACTTTTGCATGAGAGAACCTCCACATCAGGTGAATTAAATGAACAAGACAAAATCTTTCAAAAAGTGACCCATGGCTTTCCAGAAATTACCCAGCAAATCCCTTGTTTTTCATGGCTCTTACTATTATCAAAATATGGTATCCCAGATATCAGTCCCTAATAAAAATTGGGTGACTGATATCAGCACCACCTAATTTTGATAATGGCACTGCATACTTTGTTTTAACACTTTTTAATTAACTTTTAACGGTTCTTACCATGAGAAAACGGTTCCTACACATATGTGTAGATAAGTTATCTACACACTAGCTTAAAATACAGTGGGGGCCACATTATTTGGGTGATCCAAACATTCATTTTTAAGGCCCTAACATAGATAGGGTGTCCACAAAAAATCAGATCCATAGGATCATCCTAACCATTCAAACTGTGATGGCAAAAAATGGACTAATTTGTGAATGTTTAAAGACATCCATTTTACCTCCACAAATCGTAGGGTTGGGATGATCCTATGGATCTGATTTTTTGTAGACACCCTATCTATGTGAGGGCCTTTAAAATGGATGGCTTGGATCACCCAAACAATGTGGGTCCCCACTGTATTTTAAGCTAGTGTGTAGAGAACTCTCTACACATATGTGCAGGAACCGTTTTCTCTCTTACCATACTTAAGATACTAGAGAAAACGGTTCCTACACATATGTGTAGATAAGTTATCTACACACTAGCTTAAAATACAGCGGGGGCCACATTATTTGGGTGATCCAAACCATTCATTTTTAAGGCCCTCACATAGATAGGGTGTCCACAAAAAATCAGATCCATAGGATCATCCTAACCATTCGAACTTTGGAGGCAAAAAATGGACTAATTTACCTTCACAAATCGTAGGGTTGGGATGATTTTTTGTAGACACCCTATCTATGTGAGGGTCTTTAAAATGAATGGCTTGGATCACCCAAACAATGTGGGGCCCCACTGTATTTTAAGCTAGTATGTAGAGAACTCTCTACACATATGTGTAGGAACCGTTTTCTCAAGATACTATAACATCCAATCAAAAAAGTGTAAAATAAAGTGAGTAGTGCGATTATCAAAATATGGCAGTGCCATCCAATCACATGGCTAAAAATTAAACTTTTCAATTTAGCCATGTGATTTGTAAGACAAATCCAACGGTCAGAATCATCTTATCAATACAATTCTTGTAACCGAGAGTGCCCATCCAGGTCGTTAGTGCAAATCACTAATACATAGTCCACGTGTACCGTAGTGATTGGTGGAATTCAGATTTTCAAATAAAAAAGGAGAGAGAACGAATCTCGAAATTCTAGAAGAAAGAAATGGTAGTGCAAATATAAAATTTCAACACCATTGCCATGAATCCAGGCATTAACTAACTACCTAATTATTATATGTACCAAGACATCCTATTTAGTAGTCCGCGAGGTACCATTTTATTTAACCCGCAGAATCCATGTTATAGCTGAAGCAAAGCGATCCTTTATTAAGCTCGAAGGACCAGGTGAATTCTTACCCCGCGGAAAATTTTGATTTTGGCTACTGATATTGGCACTACAATTTTTTTATAGTTGCACGAACTCAAATTGTCTTTTAGTGTTTAACCTCTGTCAAAAGTTATCACAAATGCAAAGAAGGTCTCAGAAGCTTCTTAAAAATGAAGATACAAGGTGATTTAGTGCAATTATCAAAACAAAGTAGTGCAAATATCAGTAGCCTTGAAACGCGTTGCCTTTGTTTGACTCTTCATCGATCCTGGTTCTCAAGGCGGCAGACTAGAATTTTCCTCTTTGCTTCTCTTCTGTTGTCTCTGTTTTCAAAGTCAAACAAGAGGAAGAGATAAACCCAAGAGAAGAAAAAGCCTCTGCTTAAAAATCTCAGAAACCCAGTTCTTCCTCACAAACCTTTCTCTCTGTTTTTCTCCTTTTTTTCCCTTTTGTGCCCTGTGTGTTCTGCTTTTGAGATGAGTTCAAGCGTTCCATCCACCTCTGGAGGCACTGGATCTGCTGATTCAGAGGCACCCAGAAGGAATTCTAAGAGACCCAAGTGTAATTTTCTCAAAAAAATCTTGACTTTCATATATATATATATATATATATATATATATATATATATTTTTTTTTTTTGTGTGTTGTTGCTTCTTTTTTTTTGGCAAATTTCTAATATGAGACGATATGATATTATTGGGTTTTCTTTTTTGATATAGAAATTCCAAGAGACCCAAGTGTAATCTCCTCTAAAAGCTCAATTTTCATGTTTTTTTTTCTGTGTTTTTGCTTCTTCTTTTTTTTTTTTTTTTGACAAATTTCTTATATGAGATGAGATGATAGTATTGGGTATTTTTGCTATTTTTGTAAAATTTTGTTTCTTGGATAGAGATATCTTAGCATGGGATAGTTTTGTTTAGACTGGTATGGGTGTTTTTTTTTTCTGGTTGCTTCATCTATGGTCCTATAACTATGTATTGATTTTTTCTCTGTTTTTTGTTGGTTATTTCTTATGTATAGATTAGATTTTACTAAGCCTGGTTCTTTTATTCTGATCATGATTTGAATTGATATGCTTTTGTTCTACTATTTGGAATGAATTTTGAATTTTCAGCTGATTTTATTTATGGAGAATTGTCTTTCTAGATTCTTCTTCCATCGTATGCTTTGGCGTCTTTCCCTTTGCCATGTAAGATGATTCTAGTGATCGTGAAAGTTGAGGATCATTGGCGATTTAGTATAAAACCACTAGGAACAAAAACATACCCATAACACAGATGGTAACAATCCAATCAATGGATGTTTACTTGTTGAATGTGGAGCATTGACAGTCTTTAAGTGTCCGTTTGAAAGCTATCAGTCGTAATATATGTCAATTCCATTCCATTATGGGCAGATATAGAGAACATCTCGTTCATATTTTCAAATTTTCACCGAAACCGATACAAAACAATCGAAGTGTTTCTGTTTCATCTCTATCGAAACACATATTGAAATCAAAACGCATAGGAAAACCAAAACCGTAAGTGTATTAGTGGTATGCTATGTTGAGAAATCCGCCGGGCAAAATCTGATCTGATCGTTCATAAAGAATCAGAACAACAATATGAGAAATCAAAATACGAGGATAACAACAGGATTAACCCAAAACCTGCAAACCACAACCCTTCCTTTTATTCTCAAACAAGGCCGTACACAAGAGCACCCAAGAGAAAAACCAAGAAGAAACACTCTCTTCTCTCTTTTCACCTCCCGTCACGTATAGCTGCCACACTAGATCGTGAAATTTGGAAACCCTTTTATATCATAGATTTTATGAAACCTAAAAAAAGCTCTTTCTAAAAATAAGTGAGGAGGGGCATGGAAACAAGGAAACTCCCAACAATCTCCACCTTGGCTTGTTTCCTATCCACCTAAAGGTTTTCCATGGGTATTACCACTGATCTGATGCCCCACACAATCATTAGCCTTCCAAAGTACCGGCTACACATAGGGGTGCAACTCGGGTCGGGAGGGTCGGGTCTAATTTTTTTACAGGAGAACCCGAGATTCCTAAACCAGACCCTACCCAAGATAGTCGGGTCGGGTCGGGTTTTCATTTTTTAGCGTAGGATAGTGACTAATTTTAAAGATTGTAGAAAAAAAAAATCTTCACACCAAAAATTTCTAAATTTATGTCATCAAGTGTATAACTTTAAGAAGGACACTATATTTTCGCATAACAGACATGCTCCCTCAATCAAAACAATTGTATCAATATATTGAAAATAATTTTCTATGTTATTGAAGAGATATTTAAGAATGGCACAGTCAACCCATGTGAGTCGGACCGGGTTTCGTGTTTTTTTTTCTTTAAACCTGGCCCACCCAAGATTGAGTCGGGTTTTCCAATTTAAAACCCGACCCTACCCAAGACCCGTGATTTCTAAACCCGACCCATGTTATTTTCGGGTCATGTAAAACCCGACCCAAGTTGCAACCCTAGCTACACACCAATGAATCATCCTAGTTCTGACTCCACCTGACTTAATCAACACGGTTAATGCACACATGTAGCCGCCAACCAGTTGACTCCCCTAGTCAACCCTGGATGGGAATCTCAATTTGTCCTCCCATCGCAGGAATTGTCACCTCCTCACCATCTTATACAACCTAAAAACTCATCTCTACACTAATTGCGAAAGAGACCTTATGCGTGCACACGTTACTCCATTCTGAAGTAACTATTGAGATCTTAGGAACACTAGTCATTGCGTCTCCAATGAGGCGATGCAGTTCACCATCCTTAACTCCTTTCATCAGAACCATACTGTCGCGTGTGATATTCATGGCTCCATCTGCAGCTGAATACGGACAATCCTTAGAGTCCAACCTAAGAGACACTAGATTCTTCCGTATTCATGGTACATACACAATACCACCCAAAGTACGAACCACTCTGTCAAACATCTTGTCGAACATCTTGATCTTCTATTCGTCTTTTCGTGTTTTCTACTTTGTGTGGAATAACCAAAGTTACAGTGTCGTTTAGAGGTGTGGGGTGATCTAAAATGGAGGTAAAGTCAAGTTCTATCTAGTCCAACATCGATGGGTTTGACCCTATGGTAGATGAGAGTAAAAGACATCCTTATTCAGCAAAGCCTGGCTAATGCATTGAAAGACGAAGAAGATGACAGATGTCGAGTGGGAATACATTGAGTCGAAGGCAGTCGGCACGATTCGACTGTGTCTAGCGGATAACGTTATGTTCAACATTATGGATGAAAAATCGGTGCCTAAGTTATGGGAGAATTTGGAGAAGCTTTACATGTCAAAAAGCTTGGTTGACCGACTATATCTAAAGCTGTAATTGCACAGGCTGACGACACATGGGTGGGGAATCTTCAACAACACATGACTGTGTTCAACGGGCTTGTGGATCAACGCCATAAGGTTGAAGAAAAGATGAAGAAAGATGACAAGATCCTCGTAATCAGATAATGGATCTAGACTCTGGGATCTCAAATCATTGCAGTGTCACTTATGGGTCCTAGGTCCCTTACCTAGGTGGCGACTCTAGTCTTTTCTTTTGTGTGAAACTTAGATTACCATTGTAGTCCTAATTTCACAGAAAAGAAAACTTTCATCAAAACATTAATAAACAAATCAAGATCAATTCAAATCCAAGCCACCCTCATGGGTCGTGAAGGGACCTTCTCCCGGATCAGGGTCTACAGATTGGAGACTCTACTGGGACTACCTAGCTTTATTAAAATTTTAATGGATAACTCAATTGAATTTTAATTTAAAAGGCTCATTAAAACTCTATCTTCTATGTGTGTTGCTATAGATAGATTAATTTGTATGCTTTGTTTTGTAACAGATTACACTACAGACTAAATCTAACAAAACCCGAAGGCATCATAGATTTCGGAAACTTATTTGCACACACTATCATCACTTCATCCACACCCTTGCATATCACATGCACACACGTCCTATTTAGGAACCCGGAGTATTATCTAGCATGGTGGGCTGGGAGGTTATGACCCAGTGCCTCTCGTATTAGAGAAACATTCCACTCTTAGCCTAGTACCTTCGTGGTGCGTAAACGGATCCATTAATTCACGTACTGCTACCCGGATACAGGTAGAGTATATCGAACACGGATTTACGCTAAGTGAACTCTTGGCTTTACCCGTAGATTACCCCACACATTCATGACGGACACGCGTACATCACGTGTGTGAGCCTAGATTAGGATGCCTTACCCATTTGTGTCTAGATTAGGCCGTAGTCCATCTTCCAATTGCAATCGGTTCTAAGTATACTATGTTGATTTTAGATGGATGTTAACATGATATTAATATATTGTGATGTTCAAAAATAATATATTAATAGATCATTGGTCTAATAAAATGTGAATTTACGTTTCGCTTTAGTTTTCTAGTGTTCTTATTCTTTTGTAATTTTTCATTATAATTTCTCCATTTCTTTGACTTAAAATTTAGTTGTCTTTTATGAAGCAGAACACCAAAACATTCCACTTCAAATTTTGTTGTCTTTTCCGAAACAGAACACGCAAGCATGCCACTCTATAAGAGAAATGCAACCCCATCAAAATGGAATTGACAACTATTTTGGATAGTTACTATCCTTGATGAGTTTCATTTCTGTACCATTACCCGTCCTTGGTAGGAAATAAGTCTCAACACATGGATGGTCTGATTATCTGACCATACAGCCTCATAAAACCAAAATGATTTCTGAAAGAAATTAAGAAAATCACTAATCTTTATTGTGGATAATGTTGTTTAATTACTTAGAACTGATTATTTTCTGTTTCCCCAGAAACAAATTGTACAAAGATTGCTAAAACCATAAATTAATTTATTCCTGCAGATTCAAGGTTTACTCAACAGGAGCTTCCAGCTTGCAAGCCAATTCTGACACCACAATGGGTGAGTTCCGATGAAATTTGTAACATCTTTTCAAATGAAAGATACTACTCTCAGCCTTGTAATCATTTGAATGTTTCAAAAATCTTGGAAATGGGTAGTTGTGTATTTAGTTTGTTAGCTTTCTCTGGAACTTGGAAGTTCGATATCCAATCTGACAAATTATGTGGTTCTTGCAGGTGATCTCTGCGTTCTTGCTCATTAGCATCATCTTTGTCCCAATCGGAGTTGCTTCCCTGCTTGCTTCTCGCGATGTATGTTTCAGATTGAACAGAAATTCATTATCCAAAGTTTGATGTTGGCTCTTATTTGTCGTGTTACTCTATTTTCTGCTGAACAAGTATTTTCCCTTTTCAGGTTGTCGAAATTGTTGACCGGTATGAGACTGCCTGTATACCAGAAAACTTGAGAGGAGATAAGCTCTCATTCATACAAGACCCATCATCGAACAAAATATGCAATAGAACACTAATAGTAAGGTTCCTTTAAAGTTTAAACAATACATTTTCTTGGATATCAGATTGTTTTCTTAACAGAGAACAGTAACTCTTGTATATTCATAGTAGGCTTCACTTGATCATACCAGAATTCTACCCATTCTTAGCAGCCCATTTTTGGGCTCCATAACATTCAGATGCTTTGTTTACCCATGTCACCTATTCCCTTTGTTCCACATAACTGTAAAATTCTGTTATGGATGGTTATGAACTTTCCATATTCATAAGAAGAAAACCCTCCAAAGTAAAACTGAGTTGGACTCAATTATTTATTGCAGGTGCCAAAGCGTATGAAGCATCCTATTTATGTGTATTATCAACTCGATAACTTCTACCAGAACCACCGCAGGTATGCTTCTGGTTTTTTTGCTTATACTCATATTTGAAGTCTCAGGTCTGGATTCCATATTCATTGAGAACTTAGTGAATCCCTTTTGCACAATTGTGCATTATTTACATCTTATTCGGTTTAAAATGGGTAGTGTGACAATGATTTTAGTGTTCTGGACGTTCGTATAATTTTTCATAATGCCACTTTCTTAGAGATTTCTGTCAAAGAGGAAAACACTAGTGTACTATGTGCGCAAACTCATTTCTTGATGATGACTTTGCAATTCAGGTATGTTAAGAGTCGAAATGATGAGCAGTTGAGGAGTAATAGCAGCGCAAATTCCACGGATGGCTGTGATCCTGAAGATAATGCAAATGGATCTCCAATTGTTCCTTGTGGTCTCATAGCTTGGAGTTTATTCAACGACACATACAACTTTTCCCTCAACAACCAGGCAGTGACAGTGAACACGAGCGGTATTGCTTGGAAAAGTGATAGGGACAAAAAGTTTGGAGATGATGTCTACCCCAGGAACTTCCAAAATGGAACTGTCATAGGTGGTAAAAGGCTCGATCCAGACACACCGGTAAGTCATGCTTAGTCCACTTGTCATACAGAGCGGAATCTCATATGCATGAATTGCGAAGTGACCAATTTTTTCCTAACATGGTTTTCTATAACAGTTGAGTCACCAGGAAGACCTCATTGTTTGGATGCGAACTGCGGCTCTCCCAACTTTTAGGAAGTTGTATGGGAAGATTGAGGTAGACCTTGAAGAGAGTGCTGTCATTCAAGTGACTTTAGAGAACAATTACAACACATACAGTTTTAATGGGAAGAAGAAACTGGTGCTTTCAACCTCGAGCTGGATTGGGGGAAAGAATGACTTTCTTGGAATTGCATATCTCACGGTTGGCGGGTTGTGCCTCTTTTTGGCCTTGGCCTTCATTGTCGTATACCTGGTCAAGCCAAGGTGAGTTGTATGAACACGCACATCTGAAAACTGTTACATTGCTTTCAATTCACTACTTTCCACCCTAGATCTCAGAAATTACTTGATGCATTTGGAAATGCTGATGACTTCTATAAAGAAATGCAATCACATAGTGAGAAAAATCACCTCAAAAAATGCCTAGAACCTTCTCCTTTATGAAGGGTGTGGATATCATACACCTGGGTTATATAGGATTTCTTCACCTGTGCTGCCATGCAGAACTGTCCCCTTTGATACCATAGCATTAGTTACTTATATTTCCATTTTGAAAAAAGAAAAAAAAAACGTGTAATAGAAATTCAAATATCTGAAATTTTAATAAATAAATGAAGTATGGGAAGGAAATTCTAATGGTCTGCCACAACTCTTCAAGTTCAATTGAACTAATACTGCTCTTCTTACTGCAGGCGCCTTGGAGATCCTTCATATTTGTCATGGAACAGGAATCCTTCAGGCCACTGATTGTTCATATTTATTTGAATGCTCTAAATGTTGAGTGATTTATTTGTTTGTTCACATCACTGTATGTAACTCTTACATGTATTGAGAGATATAAATGTTTTTACATTTGAATTCACATGGAATTTCCATCCCATCCTTGAGAGTTTGATTTTGTGACAGCAAGACGTTGAAGGAATGCATGTATAATTTTAGATAAAAAGATTTGCAGAGCTTCTCCATTCTTTCAATGCCAAAAACTATCATATGATAAAACAGTGGTAAGTTCAGGGAACTATGAATCCTACTTTCTGCATCATGTAGATGTCGGGTGCAAACTTACTCTCCTAGTCGAGCTCTTTTGGCAATTGTTTGGGCATTATGGTGGTTTTGACTTTGATGTGGATTTTATTGCTTTACATGAAGATCAATTTAGCCATAAAAAAGAGCTGGGTTGGTAATGTTACCCTTAAAACTAGGCTTGCCAAAACAAACTAGAAAGGGGGGAAGCGCCTAAATTTATGGGTGGGAAAGAGCAATGCGATGGTCCCTAGCAAATCCATCTTCTTTTTTTCTAGAAATGGTAAGAATTTATTAGATAGAAAGGATTCCCATGACCTAGGAGGTCATAGGAAAACGAATAAAGACGATGAATATCCCTAGCAATTCCCATCTTATAAATAGAAACCAATAAATCATAAAACTAGGCTCTTTCGATATCCATTAGAAAAATCATTATATAGCAGAAAAAGCAGTGCAACAGTTACTCAATCTGTAAATCTCTAGCATAATTCATTTTTATGTTAAACTTTTATTAACATAAAAAGAAATGATCCGTACATTGCATTATAACACAACACACCGATCCGATTGGAGCCCATAATCGGGGCCATCCGCCGATAGGACCCAACTTGGATTGCCCATGTTAAGAAAATATAAAAGACAAGAGATCACATTTAACGGCCAAAAATCGGCTCTCAATGGCTAGGATCATCCAATTAGAGCGAATTTTGGACCATGGGCGGTCAAGGTAAGTTGAAGTGGGTATCCAAATATAATGATCAAACCACCTGCCTGTCCAACACATAGAGCTGTACTGGATCATTACTCTTAATATAAAATTTTAGAAAAGTAAAGAACATGGAGATTTATTGGCAGCCATGTGGTTTGAGTAGTCTAATGCTTGAAGATTCTTGGTATTGTCTGTGTTCAATGTTCATGCTTCTTTTTTTTTGTAACGTGGAAGCTTCTAAGCTTGTGTGGAATCAATTGATTAATTAAATATAATAATCAAAACTAATAACAATGATAACAATAATAAGAGGGATGCTAGAGTCACAGGTGCCCTTGCACCAAAAAAGGGGTGAAAGGGCGCCCCTATTGGTCAATTCTCATTTATGACACTTATGATCATAATTTTATGTGCCGATGATAAATGGCTATTGACCAATAGGGGCGCCTTTTCACCCCTTTTTTTCCAAGGGCTCATGTGAGTCTAGAATCCCTCAGTAAGGAATAATAATAATAATAATCAGAAAAATTGAACATGGTCACAGCATTAAGAAAAATTGTGTATTCTGACATTGGAGATCTTCTTCCTACATTGGCTAAAGGTGCTGGCTAAAGGTGCTGTGAGATATGATTTCTTGAGAATCCCTAGCATTGGTTGCAAATAAGATTTTAGGGTATTAATTAGTTTTTATATTTCCCAAGGTAAGATGGTATGTTACCCTCATGTACTTTTGTAACTCCTTGAGTTTCTTTGAATTAGTTTTGTAGATGTGAAGGTAGTAGGGTGGTATGTCACCCTCTTTGTACTTTTGAGGTGCAGGGTTGGGCCTTTATCTCAATGGTTGAGGCTTTATATCTCAACCTTGAGATTGCAGGTTCGATCCCAAGTTGCCTCCCAAAAAAAAATGGAGGAGCCAGCCCAGGTTCTTAAATAAATTCTGGGCTAAAAAATCAGTATTCCTGCTAGAATTTCAGATAGAAAGAAAACCCAACATCGAAGGCATTGCTGAAGCCAGAAATTTTGTTTCAATCGCATAAACACAAAATAAAACCAAAACCTAAATCCCTTTCCCCCCTTAGATGACCTAAAAACCAAGATCTAATTAGCATTCAGCAGCCCAGCAGTTCAGCAATACTCTTGTTCCAGTTAACTGAAAATCTCAATGGAAAATGGCTCCGACAGATCTGTAGATCTCCAAAAACAAAGAATGGAGGCTGTTTCGCCAGAGATTAACTATTTATTTGACAAATATAATAAGCGATAGGTTGTTTTGTCAACAATTAAGACGATGGGTGGAACTTACTGGAGGGTGTTTCTATTGCTTTCCACTCACAGCTACATGCTTATGCCTTCTACAGTACCCTAAGCAAGAAATTGCTAAGGTATGCACCTTCTGGGTATGCTGGATCGATAGGATGATCACAAGCTGCTCCAGCTTGACGCACAACTGTAATTTTTCTACTTGCCATTGAGGCAGCACCCTGAATAAATAGTTGAGATAAAAGTGTTCATAAAAAAATATTGCAGTAACAAATTTACAGCAGAAAATAAGGTCAATTGTCAAGTGGTTCAATCGATGCCTGAAAATACGATAATTGAGTTTTTGAGGGTCATCTAGGGCTGGCAATTAAACCCGCGAAAGAGGGGATCCGTCCCGCGCCACTCCGAGCGGGGAGGGGATTCCCCGTTCAAGCGGGGGCGGGGATGTGGATGAGGATTGAAAAAATTCCCCATCGCGGAGGCGGGGACGGGGATTGCTCCGGTCCGCCCCACCCTGTTATCCCAATACAAAATTGAATTTTCCGCTAATAAATTTGGGTTTGCCGCTTTTAATTTGGGTAGCCGCACTTGCCATCGAACAAATTTCCTTTGGTATTCTTAAATTTTCCCTAATATCTTTTTCAAATGCATTTTTAGTAGAAATTGTCAATTAAAAAATCCATCAAACATGTTTCACCGTAGTGTGCAGGGCGGGGATGGGGAATAGATTTTCCCCGCGGGGCGGGGGGACAGAGATTCCCCGTTATCCCCGAGGCGAGGACGGGGAATGCAACATCCGGCCCCGCCCCGTTGCCGCCCCTAGGGTCATCTAGGCAAGAAAGCTTTAACCAATTTATCATTAAAACTGTTACTTACATTTCTTTCCAACTAAGCATGATTTGAAAACAGCGGGCGCTCTAATAATTAATATTGCCGGTGGCCGCATTTTATATAAGGCATTATAGAGTATCAATTATTAGTGTAGTCCATCACCACCCCGTTAACCCTAGCCACACAGCATTTCATCCACTGTACATCAATATGTTTTTCTTAGAAAGAATTAAAGAATTGAGAATGGGAATTATGACTTGCCTGAAGAATACGAAGGAACATTCCACTCTGAGTCATAGCTCCCGAACAGGAACAAGTCATGAGAAGACCACCTCTCTTTGTTATTTGCATTGCTAAAGAGTTTAGATTTCTATACATGCCAGATGCACTTTGTAAGACCTGTATAGTACATTTGACCCAGTAAGAAGCAAACAATAGACACTTATTTATCCTTCACAATACATTGAATCAAAAGCTGCTTTATTTGAAGATTTTTCCATGACAGTGAATTAAGAGCTGTTTCAATTTCAATTAAAAAATTTCCAGTTTGATGGAGAAACTCTTGAAGGAATCTCAAATGTCAAATTTCTCATTTGAGAAGAGAACAATATTAAAAATGCATTACTACAAAAGCCATTGCAAAAACTGATAAAAGGAAAAACCCAAAAGAAAGATTGGGTCTTCACACAACATACTTAAACTCAATTTAATATGGAAATATGATAGCATAAGCATGTACAGATTTTAATTCTAAAGCACTTGAAAGTTTGTAACATTTTTAATTCTAACGCACTTGTAACTTGTAAGCTAACAATCCATGATCTTTACCACGTATCTTACATGTGACACTTCCATGTAAAATCAGTTCTGAAATTGATTTCTCTTATTGATATTTCTAAGTAGCTACTCTACGATATCTCAAATTCTGAAATTGATTTCTCTTGTTCCAGTTTTTAAGTAGCTAATCTATCATTTCTCAATTATAAACTTAAATCTCTTTGGTTCTGAAGCAATTCAATGGTTTAGATCACCTCAAAATAAATACAAAATATATGGCTTCTACAAATTCCATACGTAGTGACAATATTATTGCACTTCTCATGACCTATTGGAGGAGTGTTCTTGTTTCCCATGGCCATCAAAAGGGAAAACAATGTGGAAAGTGGTGTTGCTTGCCACCTTATGGGTCCTTTGGAAAGAGAGGAATGCTTGGTTCTTTAAGGGCAAAGTTAAGTCACCTCACTTTATCTATGTAAAGGTGATTGCTTTAAGCCTTTAACTATCTCATGGCTCAAAATAGTCACAAGCTTTAGGTTTGTCTCCGCATATGAATTGTGGCAGGGGTGCAGAGATATTTGCTTAGCTCTGAGATGAGGCAGGTTCTTGTATCAGAATGGGAACCCCCAAGTCAGGGGAAAGTAAAGTTGAACTTGACGGATCCAGCCTTGGAAACCCGGGGTCAGCTGGAATAGGAGGTCTTCTGAGGGACGATCAGGGGGCTACTAGGCGGGCAATTTCTGGGCCTATTAGAGTGGGCGGACTCGAATGAAGCGTTGGTGAGAGTAGCGCTTCAGGGCATGAGGTTTCTGGAGAGATCAGCCATGGATAGCCTCATTGTAGAAGGTGACTCCCTGAACATGATCTGGTGGTTGCAAGGGAGATGTCTTTCCCCTTGGAGGTTCACACCATGGTTCGAAGAGATACAAGACTTAGTAGATGGCGCTCCGATTGCTTACAGGTACGTTAGGAGGTCGGCAAATGCAGAAGCCGGTAGGTTGGCTACGGGGCATTTCTAGAGATTCCTTACATCTGTTCGAATTTCTACCTCCCTGAGAGTCTTGGATTTTATTTCCCCTTTTTATTTTTTTGTTGTATTGCTTCTCACCTTGTACTGACCAGCTCGATCCTTAGTTGTTTCTCTCTTGTTTTCTTTTTTCAATAAAATCTTTGACATTAAAAAAAAATTGCTTTAAACCATAAATTGCTTTCTTTAGTCTGTGAAACTATCCCCCCCCCCCCCCCCTCCCCTCTTTCACCTAGGAATTTTATCCATATATTTCTTCCAGCAGGTCACTCTATTTAGGAAAGCACTTTTAACATCAAAGTTCCCAAGATGGTCAATTCATATACATAGCAATAGAGATAACTACAAGTTTGACAATGGGGGAATATGTATCGGAATAATCAATGCCAAAGGTTTGAGTGTACCCTTTAGCTACTAAAGGTATGAGTGTACCCTTTAACAACTAGATTGACCAACAACCTCTCTCAACTACACCAATGAGTCTCAAATTTCCTGGGACACCAAGTTCCAAACTCTTCTAGCCTTGCTTGCTCCTTTTTCATAAGCCCAACAAAGGTGTAAGGTTTAGACCCTCGCAATCGTCTCCATGACCACAACAAGAACAATGCACGGAAATCCCTCTTCCATGATGCTAACCACTTACAAGAAGAATTGGAATTATCTTTACCGAGCACAGAAACTCATGCCCCAAATCACTTGCAAGTCATGCAGTAGAATACTTGTAAAGTTGCAAGGTTAATGGTACCCATCCATTCTCCTTCACTACCTCTTTAGCTACCAAAAAGATAACATTGGTCTCTGAGCTTACTGTTTTGATCCTTTTTTTTAATGATGCTTACGGTTTTGATCTTGTTAATTTTTCACAAATTTTAAGTGCAACCATTGGCCTCATCCCTTGACACAATGTTCCATACGACGCTAATGTCAACCGTTGGCCTCATCCATGACCCATTGACCTGCATATCCATGTACATTAACTCCATCTTCAAGTCTTTTGCAATTGTTGCTTGGCCCTTGAGGCCTTGATGGTGCGGAGGACCGGTTGCTGTGTTTGTTCCCCCAAGATGGCATTTCTTCAATTTACACCACTATATGATGCTAGCACAAACATCTACATCTAAGTTCCAAAGCATGGGTGTGATATGGACCAAATATGTTATTAAAGATGCAATTCATTATTTAGTAACTGTCATATGGATCAAAAGTGTTCTTGCTATTATTTGCTGGTAAAAGAAGCCAACTATTGGCTTCTTAATTTATTAAAATTGCAAGGATAAGGACAACTAGTAGAAAATGTAAAGGTTACTGTTGACCAAATCAGCTTCTAGTTAGCAAAGATTTTATTTCTATGGAAGTCTATCAAGTTTCATATTTATTAATGTCAATCGAGTGGAACTACATATATGATAGATCGATTAAGATGAGTACGAACTGCAACCAAAAGAGAATAGTTTAATAGACAAGATAATTTTGCCTTGAATAAATGCTTTATAAAGAAGTGGCATACCTTTCTTCGAGGTGCTAGCTTCGGTGGATCTAAAATAACCAAATCCCACGATTCATTTCTAGAAGAAGCTCCTTTCATGAACTCAGTTGCATCTTCTCTTAAAAACGATATTTTTCTTGGATCCATGTTGTTAAGAAGGATATTTTCTTTTGCTAGCTCCAAGGCTGGCAAAGAGGTATCAATGCCTAGCGGATAATAACATATGATCAATCAAGTCATTCTATTACCAGACATAAACTGCAATCTTGGTCGTAGAATTAAATTGGACCTAATTAGTTCACCCCATAATTTCCAAGGTATAGGTCAATCGGTATCTCCAAAATCACTTTTTGAAAAGAAAAAAAAAAGGAGCAGAAATTAGAACACACACAATCACGCGTGCCCACACACAAGTTCTTAAAACATACTTTGGCTAGATTAAGATAACAAAACTTTGATTATATGATAAACGATACTAATTAGCATTGAATACCCTACCAATCACGTCTCTAGCATCACCATACATTGCATTTAGAGCAAACCCACCACTGTAGCAACAAACATCAAGGACTTTCTGACCCTTTGAAATTGATGATATAAAGTGACGGTTTTCACGCTGATCTGCATAAAACCCTGTCTTCTGACCCTCCAACGAGATTGCGTAAGAAATTCCATTTTCCAAAACCTGGCATAAAGAATTCAGAATAATTCATAGAGCAATTAATTATCTACAGAAGATTATACAAGTGTATGAGATCACAAGAAAATCATGTCATGGAGAGGATGTCTCAGACTGGTCAAGGTATTTTTTTTAAGCCATGCACTATGCTTTCGAACATGACCCAGTGCATGTAACTTTTAGTAAATATTGTGACACATAAATCATAAGCAAAGTAACCTTACGTACCACATTAGTAAATGTAGAAGAACTTTTAGCACATAAGGTTATTACAAAGAGAAAGATGTGCAACTCTAGTAAATTACTTTGTAGTTCTAAATTTACAGGTCTCTTCTAACCTTATTTAATTACTAAAGACTTGCAGATATTGTGACACAGAAATTATAGCAAACAAAGTAACCTTATGTACCATATTAGTAAATTTAGAACAGACCTGTAAATTTAGAAGAACTACAGAGATTACTTTTGTTCAAAGAGACATGTACTCCTCTCTAATCTTGTCACATACTAGGACAGTAGGACTTAGGCAAGATGTGCAACTTTACAACTTCAAATAGTTCTTAAAATATCAAACCTAGTGACAAGCAAGAGCTTTCTACCTTCACCCTTTCTGAAGAAAGGGATGGATTGGTGTCTCCTGGATCCGATAAATCCAATCCCTCTTCTTTCAATATATCAACAGACGGCCTCCATTTAATCTGATTAATTTCGCTGATCCGGCTTATGTAGAACTCTATTTCGGATTTGTACTTCTCAACCCAAGCTGCAGATGATGCTACTACAGCTAAATTTCCAAAAACATCAACAATCAGGCCTGACAACCTGCAATATACAAATGAATCCAAACTAATAAATAAGGGAGCTAACTTGCCTGAAAAAATTAAGTACACCATAAGAAAAATAATAATAACTTGCCTGAAAAAAAATAGATAGAATGAATTGTGGAACATTGAAATCTATGAAAAAGGTAAGAACGCTTTATATGTGGGGCAATCTCTGCCCCCACCGTAATATGTTGTTATTTGCTATATGTTAATAAAGTTTCTGACCATTTCCAAATTTTAAAGGAAAAAATGTCCCAGGATGAGCAAGTTTTGATGAATTTTGAGTCAGAACTTGTGTCTGAAAAGACAAATAACGACTACTAACATAGGTCCTGTTCTAACACTAGCACAAAGGAATTAAAGATTGATGAATATGAGAGAAATCAATTCCATTGTTTTGTGCAGATATGGTAAGCCAATCTCCGTGCAAACAACAATTTTCGTGAAAGAAATCAAGGTATGTTTTAAGAACAAAGTAGGTGAGTGGCTTCCACATCTTCAACCATGGACTAGGACTAGAGACCAAGGTTTTGACTTTTCACCAAAACAGACATGAAACAACCGAAATGTTTCTACTTCTGTCCCACAGAAATGCATACCAAAAGGGAAACTCATAATGAAACCAAAATAGTAGGTGTATATACTACATTATTTCGGTTGAAACTGCCAATCTCCCTACAAACAACAATTTTGATGAAAGGTATCTGAAAGTTTTTAAGAAAAGTAGGTGAGAGGTTTTCACATCTTCAGCCATGGATAAAAATGGCATAGAAATATTATATTCTGGTTCCTAAAAAACCTAAAAACTAAGGCAAGTGATTTGTTCTCAATGGATCTTAATGCCTGATCCATGGTTTGTCAATTTAACACTGAATTCACCAGAATCTGCACGCAGGAGATTCGATTGACATTCCTAGATTTGAATTAAGCCACAATCACAAAAATAAGTACTAAATATAGAACTATCTTCAAATATTCTAGGAAACATGCCTGTCCCCTTCACTATTGACAAGGCGATATGCACTGGTTTCTGAAGAGGGAAGCCCCAAATTCCTACGCAACTCTATGGCAGCATCAATTCTTGTCTCAAGCAGCTTGTCCATGTTCAACGCACAAGAGGGATCCCTGCATAGAAAATGCGAACTATATGATTTGTTGATTAACAGCATGACTA
Organism: Tasmannia lanceolata; assembly: GCF_043159265.1. Classification (NCBI taxonomy): domain Eukaryota; kingdom Viridiplantae; phylum Streptophyta; class Magnoliopsida; order Canellales; family Winteraceae; genus Tasmannia; species Tasmannia lanceolata. The sequence goes on along the minus strand of NW_027518697.1, from coordinate 7,212,767 downwards.
TTGTGTTAAATGGGGCCCACACAAGGTAGTCTTCATGAAGGACAATACAAACCTTGCTGCCTCCTCTTCTAGTTGCATGAATCGGACACAAAACATAGACACCGAATTGTACAAGCCCCATCCTATAGGCTTTTCTGAGCCATCTGAAACCAGCACGATATCCCCTGTCTTAGGTGGAGGTCTACCAATTATTCTATCAACTGCACCACTGTAGACCATTGGACTTCCATCCCGAAAGAGTTGTGTTTTCCCCTTCTTCAAGACAACCTTTGCAACACCTAAGAAACCAAAGCAAATAACGGCGATGAAGTATTGGATAGTAAGAATTTCATGAAAATATTGATTAATGGTTGGAATGTGAACTTTCTAATTTTTCTCTCTAAAAAAAAACCACCTGAGATGGAACAGCATGAAGACATAGTGTGAAGAACTAGAAACTACTTCTAGTGCTCATAAGAAGACAAAATATGCAACTGCTTTCAAGATGGAATTCTCAGGGAATCCAACTTGGGTAACCTTTCAAACTGTGTTGTATCGCTTCATTCATCTTACCTATCTCTTCTATTTCTCTCATATTTTCACTCCTTTCTCAATAATAAGCGTGTGTGGGTACTCCATAATTAACTCTAAGAGAGGCAGCCATAGATGCACCATGACATAGTATGTTGCAGATTATATCTGGAACCAATTCCACAAGCTAAAATTTCCATTTTTGGAGATCCCTCCTCAATTGAACAGATAATCTCAAAGAAGTTTTCAACTTGCCTATTGATGTTACTATTGTCATATGTTGGAAGGAGAAAATTTCCATTCTCCTGCCCATTCTCAAAAGTTAGCTGGTCATTTACTCATTTATGCACACCTGGATTGATATTCCTAGACAACCAAAGGGGCCGTTAAAGAGAAAATTAACAAATTGGAAGAGATGTCTATCATTCAATAAACATTGAAAGCAAATTGCCGAAGCTCCCTTCTGTATGGTGGCTTGAAAGATCTAGTTATTGAGGATATCAGTAAAGTTTAGCGAAATCAAGATATTGATATATAAGACTATCAGTGAAAAATCCAAAACCAGTTGGTTGACTCTGCTCACCATTATTAATCCACCGGGTATGCAACCTTCTCTATATGAAGGGAGCAGATATCTATTCTCCAGCTCAAAGTCACCCTCATAAGGTTGGACTCAGCACCTAAGGGCAGGCTCAAGCTAAACACCGGTGAACAACTCCAAATCTAACCCCACTTTCACAGGTTGTGGTGATGTAATCAAGGTCTTCTTTGGAGTTTTATCATTAAGTATAGTATGGAAATTCAATTGCTGAACAAGTGGTCATCATCCAATACGTGTCTCTATTCAAAGAGTATTCTTTTACCACTGATCCAAGGATTGAGTGTGATTCAAAGTCCCAGTGGAAGCAATCAATAATAGAAGCCCCATTGACGGTATGCTGAAAATATAGTTGCATGAATCAAGTTTCCTTTACATTTCATCTGTCCAGACAAGGTATCATGTCACAAACTAGATGGAGACTAAAGGTATATCAACTGGAACTATGCAAAATTTCCACTCTCCCACTCATGATGTTCAGCAGTTGAACTTGGACTTCCTCGACAAAGATTTGGATGAAGTCATTTCCATTTGGTTAGGAGAGCCCTAGCGGCTTTAGTGTTCATGACTTGAGAGGATATCTATAAAATAGTTTTATTATTTCTGCTTTTATTTATACAACTTTAGGTTGTTGTTTCTCCTTCCATGAATAAATCATTATTGCCTTATGAACTGGAACTATGCAAATTTTCCACTCTCCCACTCATGATATTCAGCAGTTGAAGTTGGACTTCCTCGAAATAGATTTGGGTGAAGTCATTTCCATTTGGTTAGGAAAGTCCGTGCGGCTTTAGTCTTCATGACTTGACGGGATATCTATAAAATATTTTTATTATTTCTGCCTTTATTTATACAACTTTATGAGTTGTTTCTTCTTCCATGAATAAATCATTATTGTATTCCTTTTTCACTAATTTCTAAATATCTTTTGCTTGCTTCGCAAAAGGGAAATGAAACAAAGTTTGAGCTAACAGTCAGCAAAAATACAAAATTAGTTCTTTATAAAGGTGTAAGAACATGCATAATATGTCACTTTGTACATAAGAGAATAATTTGTTTTCATTGAAAGCATGGATATCAGCATATTTGCCTAATTGGGCGATGCTTATCATGCCTTCATTATCCTATTCAAGAATTTCCACATGCTCTTGGTTGTGCCTAGGCTAGCATTTGAGCTATCATACCTCTACAGAGGCTCCCTTATGTCGTAAAACCAACATGATGAGAATGGTTTTCTTAAAAATTTTGAGTTGCATAATCTGATTACAGTAATCAAATGTACATGAACTCATCATTGACCTGCATCTATTGGTGAGCATTTCAAGTCCTAACCCAATTTAACAAAAAGATTCAAAAGTTCCAAAAATAAACCATTTTGCAAACAGATCAACAGCCACATAAATGGGCATGTTTAATTATAAATGGATGTCAAATCTTTTATCTCATTGGAATCGGTTCATTTTGGTTGGAACCCATTACAGTTTGTAGAAACAAGCTTATTATATCACCCCAAAAAAAAAAGCCTAGAAAGAGACATTTCGGATTGAATAAGCTTTGGAGAAAAGGGTTTTATTTTGAGTAGGGTTTTGGTGCTTTATTTGTTTTAGGAAGCATATACAAGCTCCTTTACGGTTCTCAATTTCCTAATTCTCATAACAGACTGGTGTAGCATTCATTAGCTCCATGTAATAGAAAGACCCTCCCACCACAACCCCAGCCTCAATCATTTAAAGAACACAACTCATCCATTGAAGAGATGATACTGAAGACCCAGTAGGAGAAGAAAAACAAAGAAATAAATACATAAATGAGAGAGAGAGAGAGAGAGGACCTTTGCGGTTGGAAGCAATCTCTTGAAGGGTAGTGGAGGAGGGATAAGACACAGAGAGGGATTTTATTAGACGGGCGGGAATTTGCATTATATGAGGTCTACACAAATGCTTGTGAAGTTGATCCGAATGGATTAAATTGAGAGGGAGGAGAGAGAGTTTCATAGACATTTTTCAAAAGGAAAATGATATCCGCACTCCCTTGGTTTTTCAAGGAATGCTTAACCCCACTAAGGCATAGTGGGTCCTTCCTTTGATTAATACTTATAACACCCAATGATGTGTATGTTTTTGCAGATGAATATGAGTCACTGTTCATGTTCTACAACAAACACTACTCATTGTTGAATGTTAAGATCGAAATATTTACTTGATTTTCAGATTACACAGGAGATCCAACTTCCACCTATCAAAATGAAACGATTCAGATCAATCTAACTTAGCACCCACCTTTATATTCTATTGATCTAAACAACAACCATGAGTCCAAATGCAGTTGTGAACGTCTTAATCGGATAATTCTAGGCCCTTTGATCGATCAAGCCTAGTTTAGGGTTCCGTCAAGAAAGATAATTTATAGATTTAGGGCATGTTTGGGTACCATGATATTTTTTTTTCCTGGAATTGCTTAGCCAATGTTTGAGGAGGATGGGAGAGGGATAGACACTAGAGAGACTTTGTGAGGAGAGGGTAAAACACAAAAAAACTCCACTCAAAATATGATTGATTTTTTCTTTGTTTTTTAGATATGTCTCACCCTCTACTCATTCGTGCCCTATCAAGTCTCTCCTTCTCCCACCCACCCTACTCCTCTCCCACAACTTGGAGAAACTACTTTAGGACTCCCTATCAATAGTCTTGATTTCACATACATGCCCCTTTAGGACCCCAAAACTGACTTCCCTCTAGTAGTGTCTAAAGGTCCCTTTGGTTGCACCAAAAATTGGAAGTAAAGAAGTGGAATCTATATTCCTTTTCTTCTAATCGTATATTATGTACATCCAAATGAAACCATGTCAACTTAAAATGAGAATATGAGTCTCTCGTCCATACTTATTTTGAAGTGCTGTTATCAAAACAAGGGGTAGTTAGAAAAGTGTGACATTGGAGAGTAGTGTACTAAAAAATGGCACTTCTCATAGCATCATACCTCTTCAGCTCTTGCTTTAAAGATGCAAATCTTCTTTTCTTCAATGGCTTGAAGCTACAATCAATATTCAATTTTTATTTTTTTTTACTTTACATTTACAAGAATACAACATTGTCCATTCTCTAACATCATGAAAAATGTGTATTACTAATATCTAACGAAAAAAATTCTAGACGGTAAAAATCTTCTCTTTTTTTTGGCTTCTTCTAAAGAAGAAAATCAATCCCAATTCAGAGATAGATTAATAAGAAAGGAACAAATAAATAAACACCCAACCAGGCTTTCCTCCCCCCTCACCAGTAATCTCCACACGAACACACTCCATCCTTGAAATGGTGGAACCTCCTCACATCCCTCACAATGATCTCCCTCCCCTCAATCTTCGAAATGTATTTGGTTGCTACATGGCAGTCATTGCACACCCTCAAGTTCTTGGCCACCCTGATGGTGGCGCCCGGCGGAGTCTTAAGTATCCCAAATGCTATTGCCAATCTCTCACTGTGCCCACACAACAAGTACTCTTTCTCCTCCTCCCCTATATTGTGAAGCACACATGAAGTATCCGGCACATACCCTTCCTTCCTCATCCTCTCCGATAACCTCTCAAGCAGCACTTGCAGCTCCTCACTCTGGGCGTGCGACGAATCTCCGGCCACAAACTTGTGCACCTCATCGCCAAACTCAATCCAACTACACCCGGGTTCTTTCCTCACTCCCATTTCCTTCATGTTCTTCCTAACCTCCATTGCCTTCTCCCATAGCCCGGCCGATGCATAGATGTTAGAGAGTAGCACATAATGGCTAGCTGCTTTAGGCTCTAGACGGAGAAGATGATCCGCGGCGATCTCTCCTAGTTTCACATTGTTGTGTATCCTACACGCCCCGAGCAAGCTACTCCAGGCACCTGCCTGGTTAGGGGAAGGTGGCATTGTGGTGATCAATCGATAGGCCTCTTCCAATTGCCCTGACCTACCAAGCAAGTCCACAACACACGCATAGTGGTCGGGCGTAGGCTCGACACCGTGGTCGTCTTTCATTTTGTAGAACAACTCTAGGCCTTGGCTGACCAGACCAGAGTGGCTACAACCGGCAAAAATAGCAATGAAAGTAACATCGCTTGGCTTCGCCTCTTCTGTGCTTACCATCTCTCTAAATAGCCTTAGAGCCTCCTCTCCATCCCCGTGCATCCCGTAAGCCATGATGAGAACATTCCAAGTGATTGCATTTCGTGTAGGCATCCGATCGAACACCTTCCTCGATAAAGTCAGGCAACCACATTTCGCATACATATCCACGAGCGCGCTCCCTACTCTGACTTCAGACAGTAATTCATGTCGAATTGCATAAGCGTGGATCTCTTTCCCTTTTGCTAGTGCCGCTAGGGCAGCACAACTGGGAAGAACTGTCATGAGTGTTATCGAATTGGGTCTATATAAAACTTCTTCGCCATTGTCATGTTCTTCTTCTTTTATTCTTTGCATTTTATTCAATAAACTAAGTGCATCCTCATGGCGATCGTTGATAGTATAACCAGTGATCATTGTGTTACAAGAAACTAAATCTCTATCCTCCATTCTATCAAAGATCTTCTGCGAAATTTCTAACTTCCTCACTCTAGAGTACATGTCCATAAGTGCATTCTGCACATACCGATCCCCTTCAAAACCCCTCTTCACCACGTACCCGTGGATATCTTCTTTCCGAGAGAAATCTTCACAACGTACACAAGCAGGCAAAATGCTAGCCATTGTTGTCGGGTTAGGGTTTAGACCTGCAACCTCTTCCATCTCAATGAAGAGCCTCAAGGCTTCCTTATCGTGCCCATTTTGCGCATAACCAGCTATCATCGCATTCCAAAGCCCAATTCTCCAATCCAAAATCCCATCAAATACTCTGCGAGCCCTCTCTACGCGTCCACAATTGCAATACATGTCCACAAGAGCACTACCCACAAAAGAATTTTCATACAAATTGTCATTCCTCAATGAAAAGGCATGGATCTCCCTACCAACATCGAACATCTCCGTATGCGAACAAGCAGGCAGCACGCTCGCAATTGTGACCCCTTCGGGCTTTATCCCAGCAAGTGTCATACGGTGTAAGAGAGCCAATGCCTCTGCAAAACGAGCATTCTGTGCGAATGCACTAATCATAGTGTTCCACGAAACCATGTCACGATTATCAAACTGCTCGAATAAAGTGTTTGAGTGATCAACCATACCAAATTTCGCATACATTGCCATTAAAGCATTGATGGTGAATGTCTTACCATCACAATAAAACCCCATTCTTAGTCCATATCCATGAACTTGCTTGCCGAGCCGCAAGCCCTCTTGCCGGCTCAGGTGTGAGCAGGCGAGAGATACACTGACGAGCGTGAACGAGCTGGGCTCGATTCGTTCGGACCGCATAGACCGGAATGCCTCCAACGCGAGGTCCCACTCTTCGGCCCGGCATAAGGCTGAAACCATTGAGTTCCAAGACACTTGGTCTCTTTGGGGAATTCTATCAAACAGTTGGAAGACATCACCTATATCACCACATTTACCGTACAATGTGATCAGGGTATTGGCTATGGTGACGGAAGATGAATGGTAGCCGAATTTGAATACAGCTGCGTGGAGCTGTTTGCCGAAATTCAAGTCGTGGAGGCCCGTTGCGGCCTTGATGGAGGCCGGGAAGGCAAAGTTGTCCGGCGGGACTCCGGCGGACGTCATTTCGACGTAGGTGGAAAGGGCTTCTTTGAAGTGGTTTGAACGGGTGTGGGCTCGGAGGGTCTCGACCCATGAGGCTGGTGGTGGGTCGGGTTTGGGTTTGGAAATGGGTTTGGGTTTGGGTTTGGAGATGTGATTGGATTGGAGGGAATGTTTTTGAAAAGTTGGTAGTTGGGTTTGGCGGGAAGAGAGGGAAAGGGGAGGGGGAGGAAGAGAGATGGGAGAGATTGGGTGAGCAGAGGTCATGCTACTTTGGACTGTGTGGGAAAGCTAAACTCTCTTGGTCATTACAGTGGATAGTGTGTAAGGGTGTCAATTTTGGCTCGGGCTCGGAAGCTCGCTCGAGCTCGGCTCGAATCCTTAACGAGCCGAGCCGAGCGAGCTCGTTAAGCTTAACGAGCCGAGCGTGAGTTAGGCCAGGCTCGGCTCAGCTCGTTAAGGCTCGTCATGTAAATGTCAACATCATGCGCAAAAACGTACCAAATGTTATGTCAACATCATCTGCAAAATGAGGGTATCAAACGGTTGTGAAAATTCGAAAATTTATTTTTTTCCGTAATTGTCATATCTTTTAACCTTTTTTGGTATTTTTTTTCTTAATTGTCATAACTTACTGCCTTTTTTTGGTAATTTTTCATTTTAAACTTTATAAATTCAGCTAATTTACTTTTGGCTCATTACTTTTTTTTCTTATCGCTTTTGCTAGTGACATTTGCGATTTGTGCGAAACTTTATAACGCAGCTTGATAAACCCAAGCTCGATAAAGCTCGCGAGCCTGACCGAGCCGAGCATTTGAGCTTAACGAGAGCTCGGCTCGTTTACACCCCTAATAGTGTGTGGATAGTGTGAGTGTATGTTGTGGGACATCTTGTCCCCTGTTTTTTTGTTGGGAAATGATATCCCCACTCTGCAGATAAAATATCTCCCCCCCAACCCCCCGCACCCCGGCCCCCAAAGAAAAAGGGTTAAGAGTGACGCTAGGAAACCGAGAGTAGGACCTAAAAGGGGACCTAACAAATCGATCCATGCCACCACATCACAACTGGCCTGAGCCACCCCTTAAATTTAGGTTTTTTTGTAACACGTCTTATTCTCATTGCAGGTCCCCTGATGGGTGGTACTCTGGGTCTCCATATCATTTTCCAAACGTTAAAGGGGATGCATATATCCTCAAGCAGTGAACCATTCTCACATAAACCGTTAAAATGAGGGGATTTTATCCGTTTCGAGGTATCATTTCCCTTTCTATTTTTATGGAATAAAAGTTTCTCTTGCCTTTCAAAAAAAAAAGTGTGAGGAGTGTATCTATCAAAAAGAGGGAGTATGAAATTATCAGTTATATAGAAAAGAGGAGAGAGAGAAGAAGGTGAGGACTTTCGACCGTCTCTTGGTTTCCATTTCTTTATAATGGGTCAACGAGGGACCCGTTACTAGGTTAATTGTGGTGGCTTGTCCTTGGAGGGAGTGCTGTATATGCCATCTTCATACCATTTTCCATAGTTAAAATAGATGCATGTACCATTGGTAGGACTGTCAATCGGGATGGGCAAGCTCGAAGCACGCCCGTTCGGCCCGCTAAAAGCCCGTCCATAATTAAAATGAGAACAAGCCAAACCAAGCTTGGTCAAAAGTTGAAGCCCGAACTCTAATTTGGGCTGAGCTTGATCAAGGGTCGTCCGTTATAGGCCCGGGCCCGATAATATATTTACTATATAATTTTTTAAGATTTTTTATGCCCTTAAAAATCAGTAGATGTTAATTAAATAGGTTACTTAAACATTAATATCCTATGGGCTATAGTTCGACATTAAATAGGTTTTTTTTCTTTCTTTACTTTGCCCCTCTTCAGCCCACTTAATATGATGATCCAAACCGTTGAAGTATACAAATTGGGCCTCTCTTCAGCCCACTCCATATGAACGGTTTGGATCATCATATCCTATAGGCTATAGTTCGACCTCAGATTTATTAAATGAATAAAACAAAATCTGGCAAAAAATCAATCGGTGTGGCTTTTCTCACATACCAAAGCCAACAAGTTTAATGGCTTTCTATGAAATTGGCTTTTATGTGCTTGCCTTAGTCTTTTCTCGTGCAGAAAATAAGAGGTGATGAGCAAGCCCGAACTCGGCCCGAAGCCCATTGTGGAGTTTTGGCTGAGTTTGGGCAAGCAAATTTTCTAATTTAGTCAGGCTCGAACTCGGCCCGAAGCACATTCTATAGACATGGGCTGAGCTTGAGCACCTCAGGCCCGCCCAAGCTCGGCCCGATTGACAGTCCTAACCATTAGTCGATCCTAACCCTCCACTCCAATTCATAGGTTATGCGAGATCGATCCCTCCTCTCTTAGCTCCCGAGCTCTTTCATTTTGCAGCTCTCATTTGTTACCTCGTTTGACTTGAGTGTCGAAAGGTTTCCCCGAAGTTCCCACTCCAAGATGAGTTGACCACCCATCTACTGCAGGTAGACCAAGAGGTACCCATCCGAGAACCTTGTCAGATCCGAGCAGTAATAAAAAAGGGCGGCCAGTGCATGAACATTGTCAGATCCGATCAATAATAGTAGGCAATTCCCCCCTTTTTGGTAGGTAAGCTGGGATCAAACCCCTAATATTAGGGTGAAATAATAGTCTTTACCGGGTGAGCTAGAGGTTAAACTCTAACACCACTGTTGGGGCCCACTTTTGCAGGAGAGAACAATCACAGGCCTAAGAACAATCATAGGCCCACTTTTTAGCGTATTTTGTCTTATTCATTTAATTCATATGAGATGGCTGTTCTCTCTTGCAAAAGTGAGCCGTGAAACTTCTTTCCACAGAATTGCCTAACAAATACCTTTTGACATAGATTTCTATTTTTTCATGTTTTTCATCTCATGCTCTCTCATCACTCATCAACCCATCAAATCTCTTCTTTCATGTTTTTCATCCCCATATCTCTCTCTCTCTCTCTCTCTCCAAACTAGATAAGCCCCACAACTCTAATGTGGGAAACATGACAAAAGAACCTAACACAGTCCCACCTTCTGTTGATCATAACTTTGACAGGCATTTGTTTGGATCTGCTAAGGCCCCACAATCACTCCTACCATGCAATCTTTAACACCAATTGTGATTCCTCTATAGTGGAGTTGAGAGGTCGCGTCATATTGAAGCATTCCTCTAACGGCCGTATGTGCCTTTTAAAAATAAACATACCCGTGAATAAGTAGGGAAAGGCGTGAAGGAATGATCCTGTGTTCCTAACAGCCCTTCCTATTGGGCACGTGAATAATCTTCACGATTGTCTTCTATCAGAAAGATAAGCATACATTTAAAACTGCTGTCTTGACACCGTAATTAGAAGCTTTATTTCACAGAGTCGTGATTCTCGTGGGACGGAAAGAAGAAATTTCTTTATATAAGAGACCAGAGATAGAGAGTGAGAGAGCAGAGAGGGAATGGAAAAGGCTTCCTCTATTTTGAGCTCCATCTTTGGAGGCGTTTCAACAAATCCCGCTGCCACAATCACCTCCATCTTTGTTTACCCAATCAAATCATGCAGAGGGATCTCTGTTTCTCAAGCATGTGTCACTTCCACAGGTAAAACCCACAACCCTCTTCTGTAATCTGAGTCTTTGTAGAGGTACTTTCACGTGTAAGACCCAAAACCCAATTCATCAATCTACTCATCTCCTCTTCTTACTTTAGAATTTCAATCCTGCGAGTCTTCTGTGGAGTTACTTCTACATTCAAAACACAAAACCCAGTTTCTTATTCTACTACGCATTTCTTCCTCTTTATTGGAAACTTCAATCCCGAATTTAATAGGAAAAAAAAGGAAATTTTTTTCATAATGCATATAAAACCAAATTCCGCTGCCATAATCACCTCCATCTTTGTTTACCCAATCAAATCATGCAGAGGGATCTCTGTTTCTCAAGCATGTGTCACTTCCACAGGTAAAACCCACAACCCTCTTCTGTAATCTGAGTCTTTGTAGAGGTACTTTCACGTGTAAGACCCAAAACCCAATTCATCAATCTACTCATCTCCTCTTCTTACTTTAGAATTTCAATCCTGCGAGTCTTCTGTGGAGTTACTTCTACATTCAAAACACAAAACCCAGTTTCTTATTCTACTAGGCATTTCTTCCTCTTTATTGGAAACCTCAATCCCGCATTTAATAGGAAAAAAAGGGAATTTTTTTTCATAATGCATATAAAACCAAATTCCTTAGTCTACCCGTTTCTTGCCTTATGTTGGGAATTTCGATCAGGCAAACGTTCTGTATAGTTATTTCCACTTTGTTAACTCCAACTATGTGGGGACTCGCGTAGAACTCGCCCTTAAAGCCATTAAGGGGAAGGTGCTGAAGTCCTTGTAAGCCCTTCCGCATCCATTCACATTTTCGATGTGGGATCTTTTCTTTAGCGTGGAACTCCCAACAACCCCAACCCCCTGTGGAAGCAATCGTGGGAATTACGAGATCTTCCCTGAGGGATTTTCTCCATCCTCAAGGGTACACCAAGGTCACCAAGATCTTCTTGGAGTAGATATCGGAGGGATTTTCTCCATCCTCGAAGGTACATAGGGGTTATTGTTGGTGGGAATGTCGAGAAAATAGAATTCTGTAGAGCTGCTTCAAGGCACGTAATCGCTTTCCTTAGACAAATTTCACCCCACCAGTTGTGTGCAAAGGGGATCCGCGAATTGCCTCCAAGATACAATGAAGCTTTGTAGGAAGATCCTACAAATGTTTGATGACACTTTCCACAGGTGGAATCAAACCCAAAACACCTTTCAAGAACTTCAAGCCTTAGAGAAAAATACTAAAACTGTTTATGCAGAAAACTTTCTTTAGTGCATTGTTTTATGAACAAATTATCTTGAAAATCAAGAGAGTAGGAGATTGCTAGAGAAAGAAAGGAAAAGTACAGCAATAACTGTTTTTCTGTCTCTTGAAAAGACCAATTTATGCTCCTTTTATAGAGCATTGGATGTCTATTCATTAAGAGAAGCATCCCTTCAAGACATCTCTTGGATTGGTTTGAATAATGACCATTCGATCGCAACTCTTTGCGATTCAAAGGTTTTGGATCATTCACAAAGTGTCTCTTGAGTTTAAACATCATCCATGACTGTTGGGAAGCAAAAGGACATGAAAAGGTTTGAAAACGGAAGGAAAAAACCATGTCAATTTTCTCCCAACGGATAGTTTTTCGATCAACCGTGGTCGACCGGGGCTACCGCTGTCGCCCGCCGATAGCCTTTTGGACATATTATTTTTTATCAATCCAAAGAACCGCGGTCAACCGGCCATACCTTTCTGGAAATCGTTTACATTTCCAGTAACCAGTCCGCGGTCGACCGGCCCTGTTTGAAAATTGTTTTTCTATTTTTTAAAATATCTTATGAAAATTCATGTAATTTTCAAATATTATTTTGAAAATCTCTGTTGGATATAGTTGGATATATGTAATAACCCTGAGGGCATAGATGTAATTATGCTTCTCCATTATTAATAAATATATTAGTGAGGCTGTGAGGGGGAGATCATCTCTCTAAGTCACTTTTCTTCGCTAATTCTTTCTCTAAACATGGTATCAGAGCCCTAGGGAAACCCCTTAGCCTCCATCTTCTCCATTCCTCAACCCTAACCCTAACCTCTTTCCTCATCCTCCTCTTTATCTCTCCCTAACCCCTTCCTCATTCTCATCTTCATCTCTCCCAAGTCCTAAACCTAGCCCTAACCTTCCCCATATCCAAAACCGATTTCATCTTTTTGCCCCCCCTGAAACCCACTCGCGCCCATGAAAACCCAAACAGTCCGCGTTTTGCCCCCCTTGAAACCCACTCGCCCCCCTGAAAACCCAAACAGTACGTGTTTTGCCCCCCTCAAACCCACTCTCGCCCCCCCTGAAAACCTAAGCCGTGTTTGGATTTCTTTGTTAAAAGCCTTATTTCTTTCCCTCTTTCTTTGATGTGTTAGATTTCTCTCTTCTTACTCCGTCTTCGGCATCTTCCTAGTCTCTATATGGGTCTTTCTATGCACTTGGTCCTTTCTTGTGCGCTTTTTCTATGACCTTCCTGGTGGATTAGTTAGTTCTTCTTCATCTTCTCTACGTCTCCCCGTTGGAGCCCTTGAAGTTACTTGAAGTTACTCGAAAGAAAATTGAGATACCTACTTGAAGTTACTCGCACGCTCTTGTTTCAAATGCGAGTCCCTAAATCTCTTTGGGGAGAGGCCGTGTTGACGTCATGTTTTCTTGCAAATCGTCTCCCATCTCTGTCCTTCGTGGTTCCTCTCCTTTTCGTCTGTTGTATCCTCAACATGAGCCGTTTCCTCTCCTCTCTCGCGTCTTTGGGTGTGTCTGTTTCGTTCACATTCTTGGACCTAGTAGGGACAAACTTGATTCTCGGTCAGAGCGTTGTGTCTTTCTGGGTTATTCTAGGACTCATAAAGGTTATCGCTGTTATAGTCCTCGTTTACGACGATGGTTTGTCTCCGCCGACGTAACATTATTTGAATCAGAACCTTTTTTTGGGCCTTCGACTCCTCCTGCTCCTAGTTCCATCCCGGATGAGGTACCCTTGTTTCTTCCTTCGCTTGCTGACCCTGTCCAGTAGGGCTGCAACTCGGGTCGGGCGGGTCGGGTTTTGGAGAACCCAACCCTACCCGAGAAATATCTCGGGTTGGGTCGGGTCGGGTTTTTTTTCGGAAAACCCACGATTCCCAAACCCGGCCCTACCCATGATAAATCTCGGGTCGGGTCGGGTTTTTTCACGTTGACGCAAATTTTTAAGGAAAATTCTTGTTTGGCAAGGCAACTCAACTCATAGAAGCAGAAATTACACTCACATTACACTTGAATCAAACAATGATGTAATTACACTCACATCACACTTGAATCAAACAATGCTTTAATCAAACAATGTTGTAATTACAATCAATCAATGCTGAATCAAACACTTGAATCAACTCAACTCATAGAAGCAGAAATTACACTCACATACAGTAACAGTGGGTGCGTGGGTTTTCACTTTTAACTTTGGGATAATTACATTTACACCCCCTCTAGTTTCTGACACATCCACTTCCACCCCTATAGTTTAAAACGTGACAAATACACCCCTGTAGTTTCAATTTGTTTAAGGTTTGCCCCCTCAACTGAAGGTTCATCCATAGATTGAAGGGTTAGGATGATCCGACGGAGCTGATTTTTTGGGCACACCATATCTATGTCAGGACCCATCAAATGAACGCTTTGGATCATCCAAATAATGTGGGCCCCTACCCGAATCCAAACACTACCAAAAAATCATCCAAATAATGTGGGCCCACATTGTTTGGATGATCCAAAGCGTTCATTTGATGGGTCCTGACATAGATATAGACCTGGCAAAAGTGACCCGTGCCCGCGGGTTGACCCGGCCCACCCGCAAATTTGCGGGCACGGGTCTAAGTTTTCGTGACCCGTGAAAAATCAACCCGCGGGTGACCCAACCCGCAAAAACACGGGTCGGGTCGGGTCAACCCGCGGGCACCCGCATTTTTACAGTATGTTTAAATTTTTGTGAGAATGTTATCGTCACTCACGCTGTTTGTTTTTTTATGAGGGAACTCCTCACTTTATAAAAAGTACGGTATGTCCGGCACCCTAGGATTATCCAAACCGTCCATTAGATGGGCCGTACCCTAAATAGGTTATGCTCCAAAATTATTTCCATCGGTTGATTCTAACCCTCCGATCTATAGAGGGTTAGGATCAACCCTCTAACATCAAGATTGGAGGGATAGGATCATCCTATGGAAATGATTTTTGGAGCATAACCTATTTAGGCTATGGCCCATCTAATGGACGGTTTGGATCATCCTATGGTGTGGGCCATACCATACTTTTAATAAAGTGAGAGTGCCCAGTAGTGTTGTTAACATTTCAATTTGATTTTTATTTTATTATAATTTGCTATCAAGCTTCTCTTTTGGTAATTTCTCGGCAAGTGGGCATTGTGCGTGCACATATACGCTCATCGAAAATGTTGGTAGCAAATGTGAAAAGGTAAAAAAAAGTAATCATTACACCAGAAAAAAGTAAAATAGCGAAACTATAAAGTGTTAAATGAAAAATTACGTAGAAATGGTGATAGATTGTAAAATTACCAAAAAAATACAAATAACCTGTAGAATGTTATGACAATTACAGGAAAATTATATGCTGTCAAATCAAAATAGTGATTACAATCCCATATTTGCGGGTGCCCGCGGGTGACCCGCGGGCCGCGCGGGTCACGAGAATTTTGACCCGCAAAAATGCGGGTCATTTGATAACCCGACCCGTATGACCCGCACCCGCATCACCCGCGGGTTGACCCGGCCCGGCCCACCCGTTTGCCAGGTCTACATAGATAGGGTGTGCCCAAAAAATCAGCTCCATCGGATCATCCTAACCCTTCAATCTATGGACGAACCTTCAGCTGAGGGGGCCTACCTTAAACAAATTGAAACTACAAGGGTGTATTTGTCACGTTTTAAACTATAGGGGTGGAAGTGGATGTGTCAGAAACTAGAGGGGGTGTAAATGTAATTATCCCTTTAACTTTTAACTAACAATAGAAAAAAATGTACATACTATAACTTATGTAACTCGGGTCGGGCCCCTTCAAACCCGGCTCGACCCGAGATTCATGCGGGTTTTTGAATGCTGAACCCGGCTCGACCCGAAACCCATGAAACCTGAACCCGACCCAGGCTATTTTCGGGTCGGGTCGATGCGGGTCGGGTAAAACCCGACTCGAGTTGCAGCCCTACTGTCCAGGTACCACTCCAGCCTGTGCCACACTTAGAACCGGCACCCTCTTCTTCAGTTCTAGTGGTTCGCCCACCCGTTACAAAATAATATAAGCGACGGGTGCAGCAGACGAAGCCTCTACCTCCTTCTCATCCTCCATCGTCTGCTATAGTCGAGGTCTCACTCATGCCTACTAAGGTATCTTCTTTACCATCATCTGCTATTACTTCTGATTCTCCCATTGCTTCTCGTACTCGGTTTCATTCTACAGCCCATCCTATTTCTCAGTTTGTTTCTTATGATCGACTAACGCCTTCTTTTCTAGCCTTTGTTTCTTCCTTGTCCTCTGTCGAGTTACCCAAATCATTACAGGAGGCTCTTGAACATCCTGGCTGGCGAGCTGCTATGGATCTGGAAATGGGGGCACTTCGATCCAACCAAACATGGGAACTTGTTTCTCTTCCAGCTGGGACTCGACCAGTTGGTTGTCGTTGGGTCTTCTCCATTAAGTATTTACCTGATGGCAAGGTTGAACGGTTGAAAGCTCGTCTGGTTGCTAAGGGGTACACTCAGACCTTTGGGGTTGACTATCATGAGACTTTCTCCCCTGTAGCCAAGATTCCTTCAGTTCGTGTCATCTTATCCATGGCAGCTAATAATGGTTGGCCTCTGCATCAACTTGATGTGAAGAATGCCTTTCTGCATGGTGATCTATAGGAGGAGGTTACATGGAGCAGCCTCTAGGAGGGTATGCTGCTCAGGGGGAGATGTCCTCCTCTGTTTGTCGCCGTAAGAAATCCTTATATGGCTTGAAACAATCTCCAAGAGCATGTTTGGTCGATTTAGTGAGGCCGTTATTCGCTTTGGTCTTAGACAGTGTGCAGTAGACCATTCAGTATTCAGTCATAAATCCTCTGCAGGATGCATCCTTCTGATTGTGTATGTTGATGACATCATTATTGCAGGAAACAACCTAGGAGGAATTCAAAGGTTGAAGAGTTTCTTACAGACAGAGTTTGCTACAAAAGATTTATGTCGACTTAGATACTTTCTAGGGATAGAGGTGGCCTATTCTTCTCAAGGAATATCTCTATCACAGAGAAAGTATGTGTTAAACCTACTAGAAGAAACAGGAAATCTTGGAGTAAAGCCTATATCTGTGCCTATGGATCCTAGTGTGAAACTTAGTCCAGAGGAAGGAGATCTGTTGGAAGACCCTGGCAGATATAGATGACTAGTTGGCAAGCTCATATATCTTACAGTTACTCGCCCAAATATCTCCTATGCAGTTGGAGTAGTCAGTCAGTTCATGAGTGTTCCTCGTACTTCTCACTGGGCGGCAGTAGTTCAGATTCTTCGTTATTTGAAAGGAGCACCAGGGAAAGGACTACTATTCAAGAAAAATGGACATGTCAGAATAGAAGGCTATTGTGATGCTGATTGGGCAGGATCTCCAGCAGATAGGAGATCAACCACTGGCTACTGTACATTTGTTGGGGGCAATCTGGTGTCTTGGAAAAGTAAAAAGCAAGAAGTTGTTTCGAAGTCAAGTGCTGAGGCAGAATATCGAGCTATGTCCTATACTAGTGGGGAGCTCCTTTGGTTACGTTCCCTCATGACGGAGATTGGTTTTCCTTGTTCTTCTTCAGCGCAGCTTTATTGTGATAATAAAGCTGCAATTTACATAGCCACCAATCCTGTTTTCCATGAGAGAACCAAGCATATAGAGGTGGATTGCCACTTTATTCGTCAGAAAATTCATAAAGGAGAGATACAGGTTTCTTTTACTCGATCTGTGGACCAGTTAGCTGACATATTTATGAAACCCTTGCCTAAGTCAAAGTTGAATGATATTTGTAGCAAGCTAGGAATGTACAATATCTACATTCCAGCTTGAGGGGGAGTGTTGGATATAGTTGGATATATGTAATAAGCCTGAGGGCATAGATGTAATTATGCTTCTCCATTATTAATAAATATATTAGTGAGGGGGAGATCATCTCTCTAACTCACTTTTCTTCTCTAATTCTTTCTCTCAACAATCTCTAACAGTTATCACGTCCCGAGATCTTCCCTGATGGATTTTCTCCGTCCTCGAGGGTACATCGGGGTTAATGAGATATTCTCGGAATGATTTTTGTTACAAACCTGAATCGATTTGCAACGGATTTGATCTTCTTAGAGGGAAGATTGGCCTCTTGATCCTCTTCAAGGGAAGGATTAGTCCTGAACAAGTTTCTTCATTTATTTGAAAATGACCACTTACATATATTTATAGAAAATCAACTTACCACTTCCTCTGAAACTCCTACCTAAGCAATCTAGATAACCCTTATCCCTAAGACACCTATCCATACCAAAAACTTACCACAAAATATAAACTTATTTATTTTAACTAAGTGGAACCCAAGTAGGCACATAACATTCCACCCCCTTGAAGTCAACCTCGTCCTCAAGGTTGGAGGCCAGTTGGGTAAAAAAATGAGATATTCGTGTGCCTGACTTTCCGAAATACTTCTCTCTTCTTATTCTGTCTCCGCCCTCCTCCCTTTCTTCTTCTCTTCGTCTTACAGTGAGTCATTGTTTTGCATGCCGTCATCAAGGGTCGTGGCAAGTGTTGTTCATCAGAGCTCTTTTGCCGTGATTTTTTACAATGATTGAGATTTTTACGCACGGATGGTCATGGATGAGGATCTTCTTGATGACGTTTGATATGTTGAAAGGACTGGAGTAGCAGATTTTCCGGCGACGACTTTGTCGAAATTGACAACTCTGATAAATGCCTTTCTTTTGTGTCTTTCTCTCTTTTACTTCTTTGAGCTTGGAAAGATATGAATTCATTGAACCTGAAACACGCATCACAGAGGGGCCATAAGCTCCTCCTGGCCGCGCGTATGTGTAATTGCCTTCTCGTCAAACCGAGCATCCTGGCTGCACGTACGTGTAGCCTCCATCTCGTTAAACCGAGTGTTCCTGGAAGAAAACATCTCCTGCATCTTCTTGGTCAATCTCTCTTGTCCCACTTTAAGAGAACACACCTCCATCTCGTCAAACCGAGCGTTCCTGGAAGAAAACATCTCCTGCATCTTCTTGGTCAATCTCTCTTGTCCCACTCTAAGAGAACACACCTTAGCTTCTAACCGTCCGATCCTTGGATCATCCGTACCTTGCTCTCATACTACTTTTTACGAACCTGAGTCAGTTCGCAACAGATTTGATCTTCTTAGAGGGAAGATCGGCCTCTTGAACCACTTTGAGGGAAGGACTAGTCCTCCTTTGTGCAAAAAGACGCACTTTCTTGAATAAGTTTCTTCATTTATTTGAAAAAGACCACTTACATATTATTTATAGAAAATCAACTTGCCACTTCCTCTAAAACTCCTACCTAAGCAATCTAGTTAACCCTTATCCCCTAGACACCTATCCATACCAAACAGCTTACCACAAAATATAGACTGATTTATTCTAACTAAATAGGACCCAAGTAGGCACGTAACAATTTTCTTCACCCTCGAGGGTACATTGGGGTTACCATGCCCCGGCTCTCCTACCACTTGTAGGACCCTTGGTAGAACTCAACCTTAAAAGCTAGCCGTCAAGGGGAGGGTGCCCAAGTCCTTATAAGCCCTTCCACATCCATTCACTTTTCGGATGTGGGATCTTTGCTTTCACGTGGAACCCCGAACAAACCAAACAGCCTCAATCTTCCCATTTCTTTCCTTATGCCAAGAGTTACAATCTTTGAAAATCTTTTATGGTATTATTTTCTTGAGTTATATTGTTCAGGTGTCATGAGTTTTGGTATGTGAATGCTTACATGTTTCGTTTCTCATGTCAATCGTCCAATTAGATGTGTATTTTGTTTTTCGGAAGTCTTACAACCTGTGATTTCCTTTCAATTAAAAAGCCAAGATATTGGAATTGACTGGAAACTTGTGTTTTGAGGTTTAGGATGAAAAAACAGAGCTGCATTCTATATTCGTACCATATTCATATTGAATCAGTGCATAGGTCACACTTTTGGCAATGAGTTTGTTAGATAATGCACATTTGGCTGTATATGACAAGTGTTTGTTTGAAGTTTGAACAGAGTGTAGACAATGTTTGTCTGCACGTGCTTAAGCTAGAGTGATAGCTGTGTTGGTTTTTTTCCTCCCCGGTACAGTTTTTAGTCTCTGGTGCATAACCACACGTCACTAAAATCATCGTCAACCATCTGTTGCTTCATCGTAGTTTTATCTATGAGCTCTGACATTTTGTTTTCGACCTATTTGGAGTCTGTTGGGTTTTCCATGGCCACACTGTCGACCACATTGAGTTGTGGATGTTTGTCCCTGACCTCCTAGAGGTAAGGTTCTTTGGAGCCTTCTCTTTACTGTCGTCCTTTGGCTGGTCTGGAAGAAAGAAACGGAAGAGTTTCTAAGGCAACCTCAAAGGATGTTTGTAGACCTCTGCCATTTTGTTTTCGGCTTATTTGGAGTCTGTTGGGTTTTCTCTGGTCACATTGTAGACCACATTGAGTCGTGGGCTTTTGCCCCTGGCTTTTTAGAAGTAAGGTTCTTTGGACCCTTCTTTTTACTGTTGTCCTTTAGATGGTTTGGAAAGAAAGAAATAGGAGAGTTTTCAAAGGCACATCAAAGTATGTTCGTAGAGCCCTGCCATTTTGTTTTCGACCTATTTGGAGTCCATTGGGTTTTACTTGGCCACATCGTAGACCACATTGAGTTGTGGGCGTTTGCCCGCGGCCTCCCAGAGGTAAGGTTCTTTGGAACCTTCGTTTTACTGATGTCCTTTGAGTGGTCTGAAAAGAGTTGGGCATTTATTTACCTAGAGGTAAGGTTCTTCTATAATTTTCTACTATATCCTGGATACTTGTGCTACAATATGCATGATTCATCAGGAAACATTGTCCCTTGGGGCCAACTATATGATTCTTTGTAATTCATTCATTTTCAGTGGTAAAGAGTTCTGCATGGTGCTGGCAAAATAATGGTTGTTGGACATTTATTTACCATCTGTTTCTCTGTGCTCTTATTTATAGGATTTCGATGGGATAGGCAATGGGTGGTTGTAAATTCCAAAGGAAGGGCATATACCCAACGAGTCGAACCAAAGCTTGCTTTAGTTGAGGTAGAGCTTCCAAAGAACGCATTTACTGAGGGTTGGGAGCCAACAAGTAGCTCATATTTAGGTATGAACATGATCAATGAGTCTCTTATTCTCATATTTTTGTTATGTAACATGGTGTAACACTTCAGTATCCGTCAAACTCTGTCTATTTGAAATGAAAGTTGCAACTCCAACATTGAAGAGACATTCTTTATGAAGCATAACTCCAGAATTTCTCAAATAATGTTTTCCGTTCCTTTTAAATTCGCATTGAAGGATAACTCCAAAGTTTCTCAAATAATATTTTCAGTTCCTTCTAAAAACGCATTGAAGGATAACTCCAAAATTTCTGAAATGATTTGTTCTTTTTCTTTAAGAATTGCATTGAAGGTGGTTTCTAAGTTTTTATAAGTCAATGTATCCACCCTCAAGAGAACATTTTTTTTTTTTTGATGGCCACCCTCAAGAGAACATATTTTCATTATTCAAGATTAACATTGCTTGGATGGAAATTATCCAAATCAAAGATTGATCTCTAAATCATTGTGCTTTGTAGACATCTTATATTACCAGGATCCTTTAATGGATATTTGCTACAATATGTAACTGAGACTGAACAAAGAATGCCATTTTCAACCTTAGAATGAAATTCTTTATAAACATCATGTGTATATCTATGGATATTCTTAAAACTTCCCCACTTTAGACATTTTAAATTCTGACAACCTATTCCACCTTTAGACAGGACCTTCCTTCATTTACAAGAGAATAGAAGATCATTTTTTGAAGATCATACCTTATGTCAAAGTCTCATTAGTCATTTATCATCTAAAGCAAAGTTTCTTCAATAAACCCATGCAATTCTGAAATGGGAGCTGATTGAACTAACTGTACTTGAAAACAGATAATTTTTAAATCAGGTAAACATCTGATTTTATGTTGTGCCAGTTATCATAAAACACTGCATGACTCTCAAATATCATGGATATATAAGGAATTGATGAATAATTGATTGAATGAAAATTACTCTAAAAAAATTAGAAAAATTGAGAATGTCTGGTTCAGTTAAATATTGAGGTATAACTTAAGTTCCGACATTTCAAACGTGTCTTTATCTAGCGCGAAAAGCGGGCTAAGCAACATCAACACCAGAGAAGAAGGTTGGCCTTGTATCAGTCCTCCGCCTGGCTAGATCAAAATTCATTCGGACAAGCCAGTCTACAAGTTAAAATAGGGAAAAAAAGAGGATAAGAGGATCTCTAGGGAAAAGAAGGAACATAAGGCAATAATATATCAATGATTGTTTACATCACCTATCCATTCTGCACCAGGATAGGCTTTTGATTGAAGCTTGGAGGATTAAAGTAGTCCTAATGGCCAGGACACAGTAACCCTTATGTATTTGCTAATTCAAATAACTACTGCATGGGAAGAAACAAACAAACAATGTTTTATGACTTATACGATATATAGCTGAGAAATAGGCTAGTAAATAAGGTTGCCAATTAATTTTTGATATAGTGTAGGATCTAGTAACAACTTTGTTTGTTCCTTTGAGCTTAAAATTAAGTCTGATGGGCATGGCAACACTCTTAATATCTACTAGTCGTTCAAGTAAATGACACCAATAATGATATATCATCAACATATACTAACAGAATAACTCGACCTCATGAAGAGGAACACACACCAACATAGAAGAATTATGCAATTGATGATCTGAATTTCTCAATGCAATCTCTTGCAGCCTGTTTAAGACCATATAATCTATTTGAAGATCACAAACCTGTTCTCTAGATTGAGGTAGCGAGGTGTCTGCAAGTCCTCATGAAAATCTGCAAGGAGAAACACATTCCTAACAATCATTTGTGAGATGATTGCACCAACTCATCAGAAAGAGTCGTCTAATATCCTTTTCATTGGAGTGGCAGATGTCTCCTCATAGCTATGTTGTATTCTTGGGTAACACCCTTAGCCACCAGCCATGCTATGTGTCCTGCAATGGCACCACATTGTGACTCGTGAGTCAGTATCATATAGACCCCCCTTACCTCGACACCTTCCTTATGACCTTACTCTTAGGATGAAGGACCTGATTCTAGATGTTTGTCCCCTCTAATGGCAGTATGGATCATATCCAAGGTGCGTCTGGTTGGCTATGTCTCTCCTATTGATGCTTACTGCCAATGAGGGAGTCAGCTGTCTCACTATAATTTGAATGCTCATGAAAGGAGTGCACAGTAAGAAAAGATCTATAATTAAAAGGAAAGGGCTCGTACGAAACTGACTACCAAAAGGGATATCTACAAAGACTTACCTTTGCTGGAGTAGAACGATAAACGTGTAGGAAAATAGGATTTGCAGACGAAATCGAAGAGTTAGCAAGGGATATCTATTTTGGCTAAGGATTAAAGAAGTTAATTAGTCTTTAGCTTGAAGGTAAGCTGCAAAGTGCCACTTCTTGAAGATAATTGGTGCCTCCCAATTGTGCAAGGAACAGAGGATGTCTTCATCTCCGAGAGTCATCCAACACCAGGATTTCTGAGCCTCAATGGATTTGCACTATCTGATTAGTGACAACATACTAGCTTATGTCTTAGAAACCCTCTAAAATCAGACTTAAGTCCCTTTTCAAGTAGATATTGTTTACTTTTCAAAAATTCATTGCTGTTTTTTTTCTTACTGCAATTTACAACATATCACATGAATTTTAAAGGTTTAAAGATATATTTGGTTTGTATTTATCATCTATGTATATTGTTTTGAAAGTTGATAACAGCTACTTGATGTACTTTTACTTCAAGATCTATTTCCTACCATTCCTTGCAGTATCAGAGGCCCCTGGGATAAAGAACAGAGAACCTAAAGGTTCCTTTGAGTGATACATGTGAAATAATTGATGGCATCTCTAAATGGGAGTGGTCTAGTTTTACATGAGACCTTTCAAAAAAAGAAGTAACTTGAGAAGCTTGCTGTTCCATGCAATTTTAATGCTTTTTTGTCAATTTTTGCTTTGCGATTAATTCATAACATATAGTATCAATCTATCGGTGTAAAAACATCTTTTGTTTCTATTCGACATTGGCTATTTTGTATTGAAAGTTGAAAACAACTACTTAATCTACTTTTTATTCATAATTTATTTTCTACTATTTCCTGCAGTACTAAAGGCCCCTGGGATGGAGAATCTAAAGGTTCCTTTGAATAATTCATGTGAAATAATTGATGGTATCTCTGTGTGGGAGTGGTCTGGTTCTGCATTGGATGAGGGAACTGAAGCATCAGAATGGTTTTCAAACTATCTTGGGAAACCCAGTCGTTTAGTGCGTTTTAACACAGGTAGGTCTCCATTATGGATAACGTTAAAATAATAAATTTGTTCAAAGTTATTTCATATTTGCGCTTCTGTATTCCCAGGAATCGCGTTTCCCTAATTTATAATTAGTGATTCTCAGTTTCACAAATTAACACTTCTCGTCATTAGGATTTGTGATTCCTAGAATTCTGGAATCATGTTTTTCATTTTTCAAATTACCAAAATACCCTCAAGTGGTTGACCCACTCCTAACAAGAAGTGGTTTTACTTCTACACCATGTCAGAAAGAACAAAGGGGAATCTGTAACACAAAGAATGACTCATCTTTAAGCGGAGTGCAAATGATACAAGAAACGGCGCCAATTTTGCAGGCATAAAGTGAACAATAAAGGTGCAAAGGAAGTGCGAAGAAATAAATGTGGATCAGCTGGTTTTTGTTAAATATGTGGTTACAGTCTTATGTTGTAATCTCATCATTCTGATAACTAGACTGAAATTCCTTACCAGAAAAATAAAAAGGATCTTGAGATTTTCTTCATAAAAACAGTAGCTTGAAATTATCATTCAGATATGTATTCACTTTGTGATTCTGATATACACAGACAAGATAGACTTTACATTGCATATCAATATTATTTCAAGTGCTATACATGGAATGTCTCGTAAATTTGAAAATCTGAAATCAAAATGGATTTTATTGGTGGAACTTATGACTTGTTTACATTTTATCTAACATCTCCATAAATTTAGAGGATAATATTATAGAAATTTGTCTTCCCATTTTGCAATTTAATGTGCTGTTTAACTGGTAGATAGTTGAAAGCTATGGGCATTGATTCCTGTGCAGCATCCGAGACTAGGGCTGTGGATCCTGATTATGCTAGAGGATACAAAACCATGTTTTCTGATCTATTTCCATTCCTGTTGCTATCCCAGGTTAGTCAAGTCAACAATGGAAATATTAGAAATCCTAGATCGCCAAGATAATCTTTAATAGCAGGCATGACTATTGGGTAAATTTTATCATTTGCAGGGATCCCTGGACGCATTGAATGAGCTTCTCAAGGAGCCCATACCCGTCAACCGCTTCAGACCCAAGTAGGCACTTCGAAATTCAAATCCATATCCTCTATTTGTTCATATGTATTACTCTTATCAGTCAACCAAGCATGTATTTAGAAATCATTTCAACCGAGCAATGAAAGCAAAGACTGGAACTTCTCAATAGTATGTAAAATAAGTGCTTTTCATGATTGATGGGAGTCAGTTAACTCCTAATATCACCAAATCTAGGATAAACATTGTAATTTTAAAACATTCTAACTTATTCATTTGAATATTTCAGCATCCTTGTTGATGGATGCGACCCATTTTCAGAGGACTTATGGACCGTAACAAAAATAAACAACCTAACGTTTCATGGGGTCAAGCTTTGCTCACGCTGCAAGGTAAAAAATATATACTTCCTGTGTATATTCTTTGAGATTAACATACCATATCCTAGATCATTGCATCTGTACTTGTTAGAAGATATTGAATGGATAAAATAATCGGACTTAATGGCGGACATGAACCAAAAATATATTTTTATGCACTTTCTACTGTCTTCTGAAATTAAATATTTAGGAAAGAATAAATGATGCACGATTTCTCCGGATTTTATTATTTATTTATTTTTCGAAATATAATGATAAAGATTTACCAAAAGAAGAAATAAAAATTAAAGGAGGGCTGAGATAGCCCCTGGCAATGGTAAAAAAGGCAAAAACTACAGTACTGGAAGCTCAATTCTATCATGCTACTCTAGCTAAAGAGTCTGTCACAGGTATGCTCTAACCCGTACGGTTGTGGCTCTTTGGCTTAAAGTCATGGGTATGCTCCCGTTTGATGCGAGTTCGAATCCCCCCGGGCTTACCCGATGCGTGTGGTTTACGGGTGATTGCGCGCATCCGTAGGGAAAAGTCCAGCCCTAAAAATTGGAGTGGGGACACCCTATGTCATAAAAAAAGAAACAAAGAAAAAAAGAGTGTCACTTCATTTGCACCTCATGGAATGTGAATAAAATTTGGGAGATATTGCAGGGAATCATTGGGTTTTGCAAATCAGGGTCAATTCAAGAAATCTCATGTTCATCACCCATGCAAAAGGGAAATTATAGTAGCAATATCGAATTGCAAAAGAAAACAAAATATGGCTATGGAATGGAATGGAATGAATAAACAAATCTCATGCCACACTTATATTGATCTTGTTTTTGTCAGGTACCCACAATCAATCAAGAAAATGGAATTGCAGGCACAGAGCCAACCAAAACACTCATGAAGTTCCGCTCTGACAAGGTCTTACGCCCAACCAGCAAACAACAAGGGAAGGTGAGACTTCGTAGATCCATGTTTACGTGAATCTCCCTATGTCGATGTTACCGATCAGTTCATGCTATCATTAAGTAAATGGTAAATTACTTTGCAGGTTTACTTTGGAATGAATTTAGTTTGCAAGGAGTCCCTCTCTACTTGGGGGAAAGGAAAGGTTATTAAAGTGGGAGATCCTGTTTATGTCCTCAAGAAGGTTTCTTCTCCAGGAGATGCGGCAGCTTGAGTAGTTGTTGATGGTCTTCCCACATGTATGAAGTAGGTAACTGAAAGTCTGGATCTAGTACTCTAATTACTGCGTTTTTCTAGTCTCCTGTAGTGCTTAAATATGCACCTATTTTCTGTTGTACCTTTTATTATGCATAATCACAGAAGTCTCTCGAAAAAAATTGAAGAACTCCAATACATTGACAAAGGAAACGAATTGCCGCAAGAAACACCCTTAAATCAACGAAAAAAAGTGGGAATTTGAAACTATAAAACCCCCGAAAAGGGAGATGATATCTGGGTTCTTATGGAGTGATCCATATATCTCAGTTGGAAGGTCCTTTGTGTGGCATGCGAGGAGGTTGTGGGTTTGTCAGCTTACCTACCTAAAAAAAAAAAGAAGGAAATCTGTGCTTTCTGATTTTGGTGAGCCACTCTTCTAATTGGTACTTATGGACTGTTCAAGGCTCAAAAAAGTGAAGTTGTGAGGTCATATCAATTGGCTTAAATAATGTTTCTCGTGAAGTTGTGAAGTCATGTGTGTTGTGAAAACTCCCCAACAGGAATGACAAAGCAAAGCAAAACAGAGAAACACACGAAGACACAAAGATTTACGTGGTTCGGCGTAAAGCCTACATCCACGGCAGAGGTGACAAGAAAATTCACTATAGGAACTGGAGATTACAAGATAAGATTGGTCTCTTTCACCAAACCCACCCTGAAACCTTTGCACACCCTTCTCACCCTTTCTGAGCTCTCAACCCTCTTCTGAATATAAAGCCTTAAAACCCCTCATGCAAGGCAGGTCAAAACAAGCTTACCTGAACTGGGCCCAATTCACTTAAATAGCGAGCCGGGCCTAGCGAGGTCGCTTCCGGGTCGCACACATTTTTTGGACCCAACCGGGTTGAACTCAACAATGTGAATGGGCTTAAAAGATGTTTCTCGTGAAGTTGTGAAAGCATGTGATTCCTTGAGCAAAATAAAGTGCATTTCATTTGCATTTTTTTTTCTCCACTTTCAATTTTTATTTTCATTTTCTATCTAATTAGTAAACTCGATAGATGGTTACAAGAAGCCTGCTGCTATTTGTATCTCTTTAGCGATGGTTTTTCATAATCCATATTAAGTACATGGATTTTTAATATAAATAATTAGTGACGGAATTGATTATCCGTCGCCATTTTTTTAAATACCCAGTCGCTCCCAAGTCTATGCAGCTGAAAATTTCTACAAGATTTTGGCAATGGATTCAATTTCCTGTCATTATATGTCATCGTTACTTGTTTTCTTATATAGTCCCGTCACTTGTGCCCCCCAAAATTTTCCTTAAGGTGACATATTTTTGTAATCCCTCACTGAAAGTCCATCCTTCGCATCACTTTTTCCTTTTGGCGACATAATTTTTATTAGCCGCTTCAAATCAATGTATTTGTGAATGGAAGAAAATGATCTACAAGATCTACATAGAAGAACCCAACTAGAGCTAGGATTAGAGTCAAGTAGATTCCTTTCACCTTCTTCATGAAATTTTTCTAAAGGATTCATTTAGCCCACCCCAACTAGTTTGGGACGAAGGCTGAGTTGAGTTGAGTTGAGCGATGGATATATATATACATTGCTATTCCTTGATTTATAGCAAAAAAATGTTTACCTATCACAGAATTCGTTGTTATTGCCCTTTACTGTTGCCCTTTGGAATGTGACATTGCTAGGTACAATATGGGTACTATGGAAGGAGAGCATGGAAGGAGATGATTGTTCGTGTCTTTAGAGAATTGGTAAAAAGCGCTCAATTTATATTTTTGAAAATGATAGCAATAAATATATCTTGGGTGAGTACCCTTCCCAACTTTAGGTTGTCTCAGCATTCAATATTTGGAATGGGTGGAAGGATATTTGTGTCAGCTCTAAGCAGGGGATCACGATTTCCAAGTGATAGGAGCCTCTTGGTCTTCAGATCAGGTGAAGCTTAACTTTGACAAGTTCAGCTAGATTAGGCAGAGTTCATAGAGAATCAGGGTGGGACAATGAGATGAGCTTTCTCTGGTCCATTGGGATTATTGATTCAAACGATGCGGATGTTAGAGCAGTTTTCTAGGCTATCATGATGTTGGAGGGCGGTCTCACAGATGGAGTAGCAACGAAAGGAGACTCCCCTAAACGTGATAAGGTGGCTAAGGGATCTCATGTCTTTCCATGAAGATTTGCTCATTGCTTTGATGAGATTGGCAGGCTCATCTATTTCCTTCCAGCATGTCAGAATGTCAGCAAACAATGACGCTGATAGGTTAGCTAGGCAAGGGTATATGAGTAGAGCTTAGAGATGTTTGATTATGCACCTCGTGTGTTTTTATTGTTGTCTGGTTGTCCCTTGTGGAGGGTTTCTGTTACAAACCCAATCCGGTTCGCAACGGATTGATCTTCTTAGAGGGAAGATCGGCCTCTTGATCCACTTCGAGGGAAGGATCAATCCTCCTTTGTGCACGAGACACAATTTTTAACAATTTTCTTCATTCCTCTAAAAGTCTGCGTACATGATATTTATAGAAAGTCTCTAATCTAACTAAACCTTATCAACAACACTCCTACTTATCCTAAACAATTAGAAAGCAAATCTCAAAAGCAACAAAATCTAAACAAACTTATTTCTTCCAAGTGGACACGTAACAGTTTCTTTTGTTTTTTTTTCTTTTCTCTTCCTTCATTGGCCATCTCCATAGCGGGGTTTCCCCATTCTTTTATCGTTAATATAATTCTTTGTCATTCGAAAAAAAAAAGAAAAAGAAAAAAGCGACGCCCTTTCTAACTATGGATGCATTCTGTCACTGAAGACATATAGCGACAGTTTTTGCCATTTTGGTGACTGGATTTAGCCGACCAATTCCTATATTTCTTGCAGTGCAGTTGGAATTTCAAAGCCTTGTATTGAACTTCCTATTGCTTCCAAAATCTTTTCTTTCAGCAACAATAAGATTGACAAGCTTTGGCTTTACCCTCTCAATTGGGTACAATCTTTGAATTGGTTCCATAATATCTTGTACTAAATGATAGTCGGCTAATCCTCATTAATTGGAAGGCAGATGGTAGTGTGTGATATCCCAACTAATCTCACATAGAGAAAATTTCTAGATGATGAAAGTCTGCAGGGTGTCAGAGTTCAACCAACGGAAATCTAAAGAGGGTCACCCATATATGGGGAGCTCTCCAACAGGATCTCTAATAAGTCTTTAATTCACCTTTTCCTTTCTAAACAAATCCTCCCAAAGAATGCTTTTATATTTTTATGGGCTGACCAAATCTTTGTACTGATAAAGCATCTTGATTCCCTTAATCTTAGCTTTAAGAAGAATAGGGTGTCATCTGCAAAGAGGAAATGGCACATGGGAGATAAAGGAATTCTGTAGTGCCTGAATTTTCAAGTGAATGAATGTTTCTGCTCAATGCCTCCGCAAGAAGGATGAAGAAGATGGGAGAGGGATCTCCGTGCCCAATCCTATTGGAAGAATAAAGAATCCACAAGGAATTCCATTGACAAGAGCTGAAAATTTGGCTGAAGAATTGTATTCTTATTTTTGAATTAGATGCAAAATTTTCAAATTAGACCCAAATTTTCAAGGTTCTATGTGAATATGCCAATGGAATCATCAAATTTTCATATATTATTTGTTAATATCCTGTGAAATTCAAAATTATTTGAAAAGATATCATAGTGGAAAATGAAGTCTCATCTTAATCTAGTAAACACATTACTTGACACTCCTCCCATGAATTTTGTTCTTCTTTATTTAGAAAAAACAACCTTATATACAATAGATATATGAATTGAAAATTGGAAAAACATATACATTTTTTTTTAATTCACAGGAATTCTTTCCAGACATTTCCCGAATTTTTTGACATTTGTCTCGTTGAATTATTCCTTAATCAGAGCTAGAGCTGGCAACAGATTTGGACTATCAAACCCATCCAAAGGTTACAAATCGAAATGGGTGGGATATAGATATAAGCTGTAGATCTGTCCGATTGTCCTAGATGGGATATAGATTCAATCGAAACCTAATCGGATGGAGCATAAGCACACAAGTTGTGGGGCTGATGGAGTGTCGTAGGTCCGATTAAATAGTGGTAAAATATGAAATTCCCTTCATGTTTTTTAATGTATTTTCTTGTATTCCAACTATTCCCTAAACACTGATAAATAATTCAATTCGAATTGAAATGGATCATGACCCAACACCGAAAGTAGATTCTTAAGACCTATTCGTTTCAGATTGTGACAACAGATGGTGAGGGCCCCAACCGATTATTGGGCCCTCACCATCTTTTGTCACAATCTGAAACGAACGAGGCCTTAGGAATTGTCAGATTAGGGTTCGACCGGTAAGGATCCGAACCTATCCTGACCAAACATGGGTCGATCCTTATCGATTTGGATATGTGAAACTACCAGTTACTCCAAAAGGTATCAAAGCAAAGGTCCTGAGTTCAAACTCAAACCTCCTTGATGTCAAAAATTCACATATGCAATGGTCATCCCAAAAGTGGTGCCACATGTGCCATGTGTAGGCCAACCCAAAGGAAGAGGGGCCACACGTGAGGGAGAGTGTTAAAGTATAAAAGAATAATAACGCCTTCTCCAGAAGCTTAAGCTGTTGCAGTAACTGGTCGTTTCACAGCATTTGTTTGACAGCCAACTATGATCTCTCTCTCTCCACAAAATAACTGTGATTACTTCATATGCCAATTCCAACGCGTTTACACATGCAAAAAATAAAAGAATCACAAGTATATGGATTCTTCCGGTCATGGAAAGAGAACTTAGGTGTCAGCTAAATTTTTTTTGCAGGCTCATCGCTCTGTCTTTCCACAAAAGCCGTGAAGAACAGTCCTACCTCAGCCAATTGAATTGAATAAGCAAAAGAAGCTTCTTGAGTAGGCAAAAGAAGCTTCCCCACTGTACTTTCTTAGCAAAAAGTCTCGCCTAAACCCAACATTGTGCCTAGAGACCAACAAACAGAATCCAAGGTCATTTGTTTGTTTGCAAATGATTTCCATTAACAAACGAGCCCCTAAATCACTTAGCTTTAGAACTATATCTACTCACGTCATATTTCTATCAACTTTTGATACATCCCACCTCTGCCTACTGAAAGTTCGAAGCTTCATCGATGACAACACGCGTGGGAGTGCGTGGTATTCTTTGCCCCCTCTCCTTTATCTTTTCTTCTCTAATATGACCCTATCTTTTGAATCTCTTGAATGAGCTTTCTTGCCAACTTGCGCCCCTCTAATTTTCCCTGCAACCAATAAAGGTAGCTGCACCGCACCACCATCTTTTCTCGACAACAATAGAAAACCCTCTTCATAGGTCTAATCACAGATATAGATAAATCTAATAAGAGAGGTTCTTCTCCCTTTATATTCTTACTAATGCACAAGGAATATCAAGTGCTGAAAAAGAAAAAGGAACTGGAGATACTTCTTGTCGGATGCTCTCCAAAGGAAATCCCCCCTAAATCAAGGAAAATGGGAGTAGCCCATCAGTCTCCAAATCAGGGTTGGAAGCATATATTCTAGGGTTTTCTACCACACAAAGCCCATGTTTTGCATGGATATTAGGAGTTGAGTTGCTTCAATTCTCAATGGGTTTTGTAATTTTGTTTTGTAATGATGGGAGTAAATAACTTTAAAAGCAACCCAAAAAAATGTTACTGCATTAGCAAATAACCTCAAAAAACAAGAATGTTGGAAATCAATTGGGGCCAACAAGGATGACCCACATGAAGAAACATGGCAATTGCAAAATAATAGCAGTCCCACATGAAGAAACTTGACAAGTCCTAGGTTAAATATACTTCATCTTTTTTTTCTTCTTCTTCCTAGGTAGATATCCAGGACATAAATTTGAATGACAATAGGAAGTATCTAGAGGAGAAGAGAATGGAAAAAAAAATGTGTGCATTTAAATGCGTACTAATTTCAAATTAACCTGAATACATTGACAAATTCTGATGTTTGATAACTGAATTTGAAAGAGTTCATTTCATGTCAAACATTTAAGCTTGCAAATTAATGCTAAATCTAGCTCGTACATAAATGTTTTAAACTCACCCATAAGACAAGTTTCTTGTTCGAAGTAAAACACCACCCTTGATCATGGGATGAATCCTATCCACATGAAGTGGTGCTCTTCGTGGCGATGGCCTTTCAAGCGTCCCAAAAATCTCGAATTTCTTTTCACCTGAGCCATCTGCTGATTGCATTGGCTTTGTTTCATAAATTTCTACTGCTATTGATTCCAGATGGTGCAATTTGAAGTTGATCAACATTGAAAGCATCTTCTTGAGAGCCCATATATGCTGCCGCTGTTCCCAACTCCTGCAACCGAAAATCGTCGGCCCAAAGTATTGGGCTGTTGCTATTACAATCATATGGGCTAGGCTTCTTCCCCATACAAATGTTATTGTTAGTTGGGAAAATCCCTTGATCAGGTTGTTCTTCACCATATATGTGTAGGTCTTGGAAAGAAGGAAAATTGAAAGGAGAACACAAATCCTTAATGGCACCTGGATCAATGGTTTCTTGATTACTGATAGTCATGTTTTCACCATTCACCGCCTGGCAAGCTTTCTCTAGTATAGTCTGCATATACTTCCCTTGAGCCTCAATCTTCAACTGAAGGTGTTTCTGGACCTGATTCCCCATAGCCAAAATATGCTCAACCATGTCGAAATTGCAATGGAAAATTTGATGATATTTCGCATGGAAATTTTTTCAGATTTACCTCTATTTGTTCATGCAATCTTCTCTGGACCTCCATTTGCATCCTAAGTGCTTCATTAATGTGTACGTTCCTACTGAATTATCAAACAAATACAAACCCAAACAGTCTCAATAACATAAATCCCAATGGAACTAGCTCCATGAAAAACAAAAACAAAAAACAAGCCTTTCTTAACATAAAATCTCTATTTACTCAAGGGTGCAATAAAGATCATGCTAGTTACATACTCGTTCATGCTTCGACCCAGTATCCCGGATGACGATGACGCGGCATTTCTTTGCAGATCAAAGGCTGAAGCTGCGATTATAATGGAATAACTCACCTACTCATGTCATGGTATCCAAAAGAAAAAAAAAAAGAGTAGGCCAAAACAATCTATTGCCATCCTACTATGCACAATCACCTCTTTCACCATCTTTCATAGAGTGATCAATGAATTCTTTGTGTGGGTTCTTCCCAAGCCTGAATTTCTACCGACAACATTGCGCAAGATGTCACAAAGAGGAGGAGGAGGAGGAGAAGAAGAAATAACTCAAAGAGCGCAGTAACAAAGAAAACATATGAACCCTATTTCATACATACTTGAAGGTGGCTCTTGAGATGATAAAGAGTAAGACCCTTAACACCCATAACTCTCAAGATGGTTTTTGGGGTGGCCTCTACATATTCAAACAGAGAGATGAAAAAGCTTCATATGTAGATAACATCATTAGAAAGCACATGCAAAAAAAGTTGAGGATATAGAAGAATGATGTGGTAGAATAAATTAAAAAGTAAGAGTTAAGGAGGTAATACTGTCTGGTCCTCCAAGATGAGTGACGGCATCAACGAAGCGGTCGTGGAGCTCGACAGTCCATCGGAGGCGTGGTTTGGGGTCGGTGGTGAGGACAAGGCCAGAGTCCCCTTGAACACACAATGGCTTTTCATGGGAATTCATAGTAGGGTTCTTGGGATGGAACATTCTCTCTCGGCTGCTCAACAGAATAGGAAGAGATTCAAGAACAAATGCGACGCATATGGGAAGGAATAGGGTGCGTTTTTTTTAAGAGGAGAAGCTCCCCCCCCTCTCTCTCTCTCTCTATACTAGAAAGCCATACACTGGTGGTCATGCTATTCCCGTAAAAAAGCCACCAACTTCATCATCCAGGTTCCCTTTGCCAAAAGATACTCTAGAGAGAGAGAGAGAGACTATTAGCTTGTGCTTAAATAGAACCAAGGATTTACTTTAACATCTGTTATCAAAGGGTCTCTTTGGATACCTCCAAAATTACATGCATATAACCTTAAATCCAAATGGGTTTTGAAGTTAAAGATCATTATTTGCAAATAATGGTTACTGCAGTCTTAAAAATGATAGATTTGATAGCCTTTAAAGAGCTCTTAATGTCCAATTTGCAAATAATAATTAAAATATGGGATTTGCTAGCGTCCATCGTAAAGGGCATTTCGCAGATGGTCTGTTCCTCTGTGGCTACTGTCAGATGCAACAGACCATCCGCGAAATGCCCTTTGCGATGGACGCTAGCAAATCCCCTAAAATATTTAATCTTGGTCACAAATAATCAAGGACAGATTTTGGTAGCAACCAAAGAACCCCTAGGTGTTTGTCTTTATTATAAATATATTAAATATCTTACGTGTCTTTAAGTTTCACAATTCTGCATGATAATGATTTGATGATAACAAATCACAACCCATCATCTAATGAAATCAAATAAATATTGTCAGCAAATAGCTGAGAGAGAAAACCCGTACGCGTGTGGCTCTTTGGTTTAAAGTCATGGGTATGCTCCCCATTGGGAGTGAGTTCAAATCCCCGTCTCTTACCCAATACACGTGGTTTACAGGTGATTGCGTGCATACGTAGGGAATAGTCCTGCCCTAAAAAATAGGGTGGGATACCCTATGTCATGAGAGAGAGAGAGAGAGAGAGAGAGAGAGAGAAGAACGGCTATTTTTATATGGAACGTTTAAATTTTGAGGTGGGTTCTATGAGAGGATGTGAACTTCTCTTTCCATTACTGGTCATGCATGTGAAGCCTAATGGCAGGTGGCACCGTGGCAGGGACTTTCTTATTCTAAAGCTTGCTGCGAATGAACCTTATGGCTTTTGTGGAATAGAAGATTGTCTCTCCCTTGCTTATCATCAAAGCTATTCCATCAAAATTAATCCACAAAAAAACAAATTTAAATAGGTCTTAAACGCTACATGGACCCACATATATAGAAAAAAAGTGAAATGAAGATGAGTAAGAACAATATAAAGCTCTCTCACTCTCTCTCTCTCTCTGGCTGAAGGCAAAAAGTGTCTCAAATCTCATGGATATCATAGAAAGCTAAAGAGATGAATGGGAGATGAATGGACACCATTAATTTACTCTATTCCATGAGGGAATAGATGCTTTCTTCTTCGACAAATAAAGAAATATTCCTAATTGCATTCTCCCTAAACGACTACAAACCCAACTGGGTTTGTGCTCCAAATTCTATATATGCATCTACTTTGAAAACCCTATGCACCGATGAGAAAGACCTTTCTCTTACTTTTAAGGCCATACTTTGTACTTTGTATTCTACTTATAAACAAATCCCCCATTAGTTCCCACGTAGCTGGTCCATTTAAATACTTTTTGTAAAGCTGGTATTTAACATGGGATTTGCTAGCGTCCATCCCAGAAGGCATTTCGCGGAGAGGAGTCACCTCATATGAATTAAATGAATAAGACAAAATCTGAGCCTATGTGGCTGCTCTCTCATGCAACAGACGCTTTACCAATCCCATTTAACATTAGATCATTATTTATGCTTCAAAGTTTAAACAATGGAAGAGTAGCATGTGGGTTTTGCATGAACTAGCGAAATAATCTGGCGTTGAGCACTGATCCCACAGAATCTTACGGATCCTTATCACCGTTGGATCTTGATCAAATGATGACTGGAGTGGGCCCAGTTGATCCTGGCATCTTCTAAACTGTTGAACCAAATGGGACTGGGGCCCATTTGTCACTATTGTGTATTGTCAAAAAATGCTAAGAAGTGGGCCCTACTTGATCCTACAATTTATTTCAACTGTCAAACCAAATGGGCCTTGCTTCTATTGGTGTCCAAACATAGATCATTTCCTTTCCCTCGATGAAATAGCACCCCCAGGGCTGGGACCCAGTATGTTCATATCCGAATTGCTGGGCCCCTATATCAATGCCTGATACAGTGGCCATTCTCTTTCAAAATTCAAACCCACTAAGAAGAGGAAATGAAATTTCCTTGTGGTCTTCAACTGATTCTTCAAATGGATATGAATTTTTATATGATATCCGCATGTATGTATGCATATATTTTCTTTTACAAAAATGGCATTAAAAAAAAAAAGTACAGCGGGGCTCACCTTTTACATACGAAGATCCAAACCGTTCACGGTTCATCTGTTGGGTCCTCTAACGAGTGTGCCACAGTTCTTTGTTTTGAGCCATTCATTTTATAAGCCTATAATATGAGGGAATCAGGATATGTCCACTTCCGATGTGGGGCCAATGGTACTAGATGGGACCTTTGGCTCCGATTGGTTGCCAGTAAAAATTTTGTCCTAGGAAGTTTTAGTAAAATTTCATGTTTGGTTGCCTTTTAGCACAAGAATTTTTTTAATCCCACTCTTGTAATGATTGCCTTTTCATCCCATCCCAAAATAATCCCAGGAACCAAAAATAAGCTTGAGAAGAATTTTTTTCTTCCCAAGAGTTCAAGCAACCAAACAAAGGGTTTTTTTTCCCACCATAGTACGGTCAACCAAACATGGGATTTTTATTTTACCGGGATACTTCTAGGACTTTTTTTCCCTCCAATCTCCTTGGATTTTTCGTCCCTCATGTACTTTTTTTACCTGCTGAGCAAGTCATTCTCTTCCTTTTTAACCGTTGAGTAAGTAATTCACCAGTGTAACAGGTTATCTACCCCTTTTCCTTTTTAACCGTTGGCTTACTTTCTCTCTCCAAAAGTTTTTGACTTTGGATGGTCTATCCATGGTTTAAAATTTTGGTTTCGGTAACCGTTTCGGACCCACCAAAAACCAAAATTTTGATCCGAAATTTGGTAATTTGGTTCCAAATTCCGGATGCAAATTTCGATTCCGAAATTTTGGCCGAAATTTTGTAACACTTTTTTTTTAAATAAATAATGTCATTAAATCCAAGCAGAAATTTGGTAAATGGTGAAAAATTGAATTTCAGAAAATTTCGGTTTCAGTCCCCACCGAAATTTTGGATTTCGGTCGAAATTTAAAACCATGGGTCTATCTAGACCACCCATTTGGTGACCCCACCATGGTGGTGCAAAATTAAACCATTCAACTAATCTAAATCGTTGGATCATCAATGCCCTAACCCTCTATAGATAGGATGGTTAGGATCAACCTATGGAAATGATTTCATGGCCCATCTTATGGGGGGTTTGGATCATTCTATAGTGTTGGCCGAAGGGAACTTTTTGCAAAAAGAATGGACTTTAAGGCCTTTCATCATATAAAAACTCGATTTGATTTATTTGGTTTTTTAGATAATGAGAAAAAGGTTAGGAGACGAAAGTCGAGTTTAGCCTCTCCCAATCTCCCTCTTAAACCCTACTGTTCTTCTTCTTCTCTCTCTCTCTCTCTCTGATAAGTTGTAGGAGAGAGAATATGAGTCTGAAGAGTCTATTGGCATCTGCAGCCATAAAAGGCGTGACGGAGGCGAGGGCAAGGATCTTCGGGCACGTTCTTAATCCAACGGGGCAGCGCTCCCCACACAAGATCCTTCGCAAGAAGCTAATCGGTGAGAAGGTCGCTGCATGGTACCCTCACGACATCAAGAAAGACGATCCCCTCGTCATGGGTCGTCAAGAACACGAGTATGTACTCTTAATTTCTCCATTTTCTCATGCCCACCAACTGTTTGTTTATATTCCCCACTAATCTCTCTATCTCTGTTATCTGTATATGCACACTCTAGAGGCATGCTTGTTTTGTTTATCACATTCATGAGAACCCAGATTGTATATCTCTGTTTTTACTAATATGCCCTCCGTCTGTTTCCTTATATCTATCTCTCTGTGTGTTATAAGTATATGCGCACTGTAGAGGCATGCTTGTTTTGTCTATCACATTCATGAGACATTGGACACCCAAATTGTATGAGAAAAGCAAATGAAAGTATTAGTTCCAATATAAACCTTAAGGTCCAATGTAGATGTCGATGTGGCAGTCCGAACCTTACTGAATGTCACAATTTTTGGATAGAGTGATGTGGGTGTGGTTGCTGGAAGCCCGACACCGTGACTTGTGATTAATTTCCATGTTAAATGCTTCAGTGAGCCCATCTGAAATTTGCCCACTTTTGGGTCGGTTTTGAATCTGGTTTTTAAATTTGATCTTTAGATTATCTATGTTTTTGGTGACATTGGTCCTTTGGCATTCAGGCTACTTTGTGGTTTTTCATATATCTTACTTCACTTAGGGCAACTAATTTGGAAGGCTTGAAAACACTTGCAAGTGATGCATTTTACATGATTCAAGCGAGACCAGTCATCTTCAAGCACTTTATGCTGGAAGAGAATTTCTTTTTGTTAGAGGACTGAAGATTAATGATGGAAAGAGGTTCCAAGGTTTCAGCTTTTGGTTTCGGTATATGTTTCGGCCGTGACGTGACAAAAATGAAAAAAATTCGGTTTCAGATGAAAATTTCTGTGAAAATCCTATAAAATCATGGAAATGTATGAAAATCTATGCAAATGATGAGCATTTAAGATGAAACTTCACTAAGTATTAGCATAAGCACACATCCACACTAAAATCCCATCACAAAAGTTTAAAAAAAAAATCACTCATAATAGTTTACATCGAATACCTAGTGACATGCGCTG
This sequence comes from Tasmannia lanceolata, assembly GCF_043159265.1. Lineage (NCBI taxonomy): Eukaryota > Viridiplantae > Streptophyta > Magnoliopsida > Canellales > Winteraceae > Tasmannia > Tasmannia lanceolata. The sequence goes on along the minus strand of NW_027518697.1, from coordinate 7,173,516 downwards.
CCATATATGTCTCATAATTCAGTACATGTGAAATCTGACATGTAATTCATATGATATTTATATATAATACATATGTCTCATTTCACGTGCATTTCATATAAATATAATTATGTAACACTCACTGGTATGGTATACCCTTCTCACACACTTAGGGTTTTGGTGTCATAATGCATTTCAATTTCAGTATGCGTTTTGGTGAGGATGAAAATAGAAACATTTCAGTCCTTAGGGTTGGTTTCAGTGAAAATTCAAAACCATGGGAGGTTCTTAGTGGCTACTGGTATTAATGTGGAGGCAAATAAAATGATAGATCTTACGATGGTTTTGGATGTAAGGTTGTTGGGATTTGGTCTAGGATTAGTTTGTTTAGCTGGAGATTTTTGTTTTATTTTTATTTGAAGCCTTATTTTAGTGTTTAATTCATATTTGATTCGTCCTAAATGCGAGGAAGTCCACATCAGCCATATGGCCTACTATCTTGTTTTAGAAACAACTTTCTAACCCTTCTACCCATGGCCCACCACCTAATATCCTAAATACAGGCACAAAATTCCATCTTACATAAACCCCTAAACCCGATGCATCTAAAGCCCTAACACCCCTACTCCCATTTTTTTTCCTAAATGGTAACACCCCTAGTCTCTACGCTAATTCAAATGTGGGAAAAAGGATCCATCAACCATTTTCCTATATTTCTCCCTCATTTGATCCTTTTCACATACACTTCCTCCCCCCCGGCCCACCCACGCCACGCCCCAAAACCAATATGTTCCTTAACATTTCGCATCTATTTTCTACCCAATTTTCCTTAACCATTTCCATAACCCAAGATTAGCACCCACCTTGAACCCATTATCTAGTACCATTCCGCTAGCCACCTCGGGTATTGTTTTTGAGCCTTTGTTAGCTTTATTTTTGTAGATGTATTATTTATGATTCATTTTCTTTAGATCTGATTTATCGTCATTACTTAGCTGACTTTCTATATGGATCAAATGCCTAGTTTGCTTTATGGATTGAAATAGTCTTTATGTCCCTTGTTTGATATAATTAGTCCAGCTGTGAAGAAGTTGGGCTACCTCCTGTCATGTTGGTTACGCCCTCTTGGTTAAGAAAGAGGTAACGACATTGATTGCATTGATTGTCTATGCGTATGACATTGTGGTAATATAGAATTCTCCTCATAAGTTGAGAATGTTGAAGGCATTCCTAGCTTAAGAATTTGAAATCAAGACTTTGGGTAGCTTAGATATTTTTGGGGTATTGAAGTTGCATGCTCGAACAAGGGTATCTTCATATCATAAAAGAAGTACATTATGGAGGAAGCTAGGGACCAAGCCTGCAAATACTATAGTAGTCTGGTTGACCCAAATCACTAATGGAAGTGAGGGAAGGCCTCTATCCAATGAGGGGTTATTTCGGAGATTGGTTGGACGTCTCCTTTACTTATTTCTTACTAAGTTTGATATTAGATATGATGTTAGTGCGATCATTTAGTTCATGCATGCTCCTCAGATTCTCCATTTATGAGCAGTTAAGTCCCGAGGTATTTGAAGGGCTCTCCAGGAAACAGTTGTTCTCTAATCATGGTCGCCTATATATGGAGGCTTTTACTGATGCTGACTAGTAGGGATGTTAATGGACCCAGACAGTTTAATGGATCCAAAGGATTGAACGTTACTGAATTGGATTTGAGCGGAGCAGGTGGATCCTACTGTGCCTTATTGGATCCATGTCCTATGGTCCGAAATTATTTCTGATCATAACCCATACTTGGCCCCAAAATCAGATGGAGCGTTCTAGATCCGAATAGAAGGTGCCAATGATCAATGTATGAAAATAACCTTCATATTTCCATTCATTTATGTCTATTTGTGAGGGTATTTTTGTAACATTTAAAAATCCTACTTAAAACCACAAACAAGATTTCATTTTCCTGCTTTAGTTTCAATGACTATTCTCCTCTCTCTCGAGTGTTTTCCCTCTTTCCTGTTTCCTCTTCCCTAATCCCAGGCCCTAACTTTGTACAACATAAGTAGGACCTAGGACACTCCGATGGACGGTCCGATTCAAAATGGATTGTGACCCAAACTCGAAAAGTATGATTCAAAAAGCAATCCAAAAAGGATCTGACCAATAAGGAATCTGAATGGATCATGGTCAAGGCGTAAGTGGATCCGATCCAAAGTGGATCCGATCCAAAGTGGATCCGATCCAAAGTGGATCCATTGACATCCTACTGTCTGGGCAGGTTCTGTGGATGATAGAGATTCTGCCATTGGTTATTGTACCCAAGGTTTTAAATTTCGGTTTCGTTACAGGTTTCGGGCCCCACAAAAATCGAAATTTCTCTCGAAATCCGGCGATTAATAAAAACAATATTTTATCAGTTATCGAAATCCCTGAAATTTTGACCGAAATTTCAGGGACTTTCGGTCGAAATTTTGGGATAATTATAAAATAATTAAAAAACAAAAAAAAAAAAAATGGTCGAAATCCCTAAAATTTCGGAAATAACAAAATTTCGACCGAAATTTCGTGCGAAATTAATACACATTTCGGGTATGTGCCAATTTCGTTTCGGTCTCCACCGAAACCCGAAATTTCGGATTTTGGGTCGAAATTTAAAACCATGATTGTACCTTTGTGGGAGGAAATGTAGTTTTTTTAGACAAAAGTAATGTATATTACAAGAAAAGGAGTTACAAGTGCACATCGATGATCAAAGATTGCCCCATAAACAAACATTCTCTAGATGCAGCTGATTTAGTTTCTTGGATGAGCATTGAGCAAGAACAACCATTTGTGGCCATATCAGGTTTGGAGCTAAGATTATGGCTATGGCACGGGGTTGTTGCTGTTTTGCTTTGGCGCAGGATTCTTCTATACGATATGAGAGTGAAGGTGGAAAGGCCCATGAAGCTTTACTATTACAATAAAGCTGCTATTAGTATAACTCATACTCCAATTCAGCATGATCGTATCAAACACAGAGAGATTGACAGGCATATTGTTCAACGGAGTTGCTTATAAGGAGATCTGTTTGCCATTTGTGAAGACCGGGGATCAACCAACTTGCAAACACTTTAACTAAAGGGGTTGTCAACCCCAAGTTGGAGTCTATATTGTGTAAGCTAGGCATAATCAATATTTATGCTCAGCTTAAGGGTGAGTATTGATAGATATATTTCACGTCATATATCATTGATGGGAACCCTCACTAATGGGTTGCATTCTTGTAACTATGTTGTCTGATTTATTTATAATACACATAAGGAGTCGTGGGGTTTTCACTTTTGGATCTTACGAACTCTCTTTTCCTTCTCCTGCATACGTTATACACGATTGAATCACAATTTCTAATAAGTTTGCATGGGAAACGTCCAGGAACAATATAAATGTTTAATATACTTGAATAAGAATAGCAAGAACCTTATATTTTTTGGATTGATCTGAATGTGTAGAATCTGTCGTAGTGCTGTTGAATAGGATCAAGCTCCTTAGGGTGGTCTGCCCTTCATTATTGTCTATTAAGGGCCATTCCCCAATGCAACTATGATGGCTAAAAATCCAGTAACACATATTATTAGTACTCTTCCAAGGTAGAGATAAAACAGATTTCCTGACTTATTGTTGGCTACTCCTTGTTGGAATGCGTATCACAGATGTAAAGTGGAAACTGGAAAGCTTAAATTGGTAATCTTGCAATTTTTTGTCAGTTGTACTAGCATGTGAACAGTGAAACACCTGATGTGTGTAATGTTTTTGTGTTACAAGTTGGAACCTAATGGGCATTATTGATGTTATTTTTAATTAGTAAAAGAGGATCAGTTTAGTATCCTGCAAGAGCGTCACTACAGCTGTCGAACTATATAAATTGTCCAGCAGGCGTGTGAACCGTGGATGGATCATGGTGCAAAAAGCCCACAAATCAAGCACTACTAACACGGATTAAAACACCGGTTTTCTTCTTCTGTAACCGTCTCTTTTGAAGGCCGTTGTAACCATCTTTTTTGCAGGCCAGATATTATGTTAGTCAAACATACTTCTTATGTTCTTATTTCAATAGCGAAATCAACATTGATAGATTACTCAAATGTTGAGCTTATTGTGGTATCAGCTAACCAAATTTCTAAAATCGAACGTAGTTTATTCTTTACACCAACACATCCTTTTGATGTTTGGTTATCTTTATACTTCAGATGCTGTTTACAATGATGAATCCTTTGAATATTACATCTGAAATTTGGTATTAAAGCCCATATCTGAAATGTATAACCATTTTTTGTTGTGTATAACAGGCGTTTGTCTAAGCTAGAAATGTTGAAGCGTCGTGGGAAGGGCCCACCCAAGAAGGGTCAAGGAAGGCGTGCAGTTAAACGTAACAAATAAAGTCATCCTCTAATGGCGTGCGAGTTCTATTATCTGCATCTAATGCTGTTTTATTAGTTACTTTTATAGCTACTCAGAGTTGCTGTAATTTTGTAATCTAACGTGTTGACCCAATTGGTTGCGCTGCTGAAATCGATCTTCACCTGATTATACAGAGACATCATTTAACTTTAAATGTGACTTTGTAGTGTTCTTGCTTATTTGGTTATGCACAATATCGATTCATGGTTCAGGCACGGTATATCGGACTGAATTCTGTTGATGTTTGGTGTAATTTATGGCAACATTCTCATAGACACCTGGGAAGGAGATTTTGCACAAGGGGTGATTTGGATCCTGTAGAGGTGAAGAATACGATCGATTTTGGGCATTGTAGAAAGGATTGAATATGATGGATGAGGGGGGTGTTGCTTTGCTGCCAGAGAAGATGCAACATGATAGAAAAGTTTGCTCCGCCGCGTAAGATCCTCGAATCTACCAAGGCCGCCATCTGCGGCCTATTTTCGTTCTCTTCCCTGCTCGGGAAAGTGGATCAAAGAAAGGATGCTTGCTTCTCTTCTTTGGAATGGATGTTTTTACCATCGATGATCTCAAGATTTGGCCATTTCAGATCCTTAGCAACAATGGCACATCTCAGATCCTATCCTTCAAAACGTTCAGAACCCACTGGATGATGATACTGGAATAACCTTCTATCATTAGTTCGTTGGATAAACTTACTGGAATAACCTTATATCATTAGTTTGTCGGATAAACTACGTGAAGATGTTCAATCCCATTAATAAAACTATAGTTTCTGCCTCATTAGAATACACTTCACCAGCTAGGCTGAAACTATTCATGGTGATTTCTAAACACTCCCCCAACATCGACTGACCTGGGATTGCTTTTAGAGGTGTCATCAAAATTAAGTTAAATCATATCTATAGAAGGCTTTCATTGTGCTGAAAGTATGTGCCTTTCAATTATTTAAAACAATACTTAATGGCAATGATTTCACGAAATAATTGGCTTTTGCTCCATTATAATCTTACTAATGGTCTTATTCATCTCTTAAAAAAATCTGAAGATTTCGTTCATTCCAAATATGTCAAGTTATTGTGTCACGCCCGACCGCACTATGAATTATTGTCCGGTTTTGGGTCTGATACCCTACCCGGTTTTGTTTTCCAGCAGCACTAACCGTGCCCCGGCAGGGACCGCTCCTTGGAGATGCTGAAAATGCATCTACACATGGAGAAGGAGAGTTCACATATATTTTTGGGAAAATTGCCAATGGGGGACAAAATACAAGAATTGCCAATAGAACACACTTTTGAAATGGGGGTTATCAAGCCCACAAACACTCTCTCCCTTTTTCGATGTGGCTTACATATTGTGTAAGGTATAAGGCACCATAGGTCTTTGCCAACATTTCCAAATGGTTAGAACTTCATCGAAAATTGCTGTACTCTATAGATTTATTTTCTCTCGGGCTTTTTGCACGAAGTAATAGTGTCTTTTTTGGTAGGTAAGATGGGGTTCGAACTTCTGACCTCAAAGTTGAAGGATAAAGCATTAACCAATTGAGCTAGAAGCTCAACCCCTCGAATTTATCTTTCTGGTCACCACAATCTAAAGGTTAGGGGATGATGAACGCCAAAAATTCGCCCAAGGGAATGTCGCATCTTCATCACCCACCAAACATTTAAAAATTGACCTGAGTGAGAACACACCATTTGGATCCAGAGCCAAATCATTATATTGGATTCTCTATAGAAACTCTACAACCAGTCAAACAATCCGAGTAAAAGAGATGAGTTGCATATCTCACTTTGTCTTAGACTTCTTATATGCTTTATGCCACATATAAAAATCTCATCCCCTATGCTAAAAAAACATCTTTGATCCCCAAACCTTTAACCAAATTTCTCCCAAAATCTAATTCTATCATCCCCTAAACTTAACTTTTGAACATTACAAATGGACTGTCATGCTCCCAAATCTTTCCTCCATCCCATATTTTGCTCCAATGATGTTCGACACAAGGTTTCTCTTTTCCTTCTTCGAATCTCCACAGCCACTTCCCTAATAAGACCGTCATTTAAGAACGAGCGCAACAACCCTTCTTTTAGCGTTTCCCTTAGGCTTGGTTTCTTTCGGCGTAAACTGGGCACAAAATAAATTTTGAAAAATAGGCATAAAATCTGTTTTAAGCCCGTTTTACATTGAAGAAATAGACCCTTGCAGATTTTAACAATCATTAAACACAGCGCATTTCATTGTAACTTTGAAATTATCATTAAACTTCTTTCATGATTGGAATAAAAAAATTTGATCTCATGTTGTGAAACGCACAGTAATGCACATAAAATGCATGAATAAAATTTGTGCATCGCCAGCATGTGTTTTGAGCCTTTCTAAAACTTTACATAGATCTGCTCCTTCAATTCAGAATTTCCAGGGGAATCCTAGACTCCCAATATACGATGGAATTCAGCACCTAGAAAATCTTTCACTGTGCATGGAATGCGAGCAAATATATCATATTAAAGGCTTAATCATCCTTTGGCTATTGTAAATGGAGCTGAATTTGATTCTTTTTGGAGTTTTCACTAGAACTAACCAGTGTAATTCTAGCTTGTGGGCGCATTGACCCAAAGCTCATGTACTGGAACAGTATCATACCTCACTAATCGGTGGAGGAGTTTTGTTGAGAACCGAGAGTCGTCAAGTCGTTAAGAGGGTGTAGAGTAGCAGGCCAGGTCAAGCAGAATCAAAGGGAAAAGAGAACTCACTTGATACTGAGAAGAAGCACAAGTTGTAGGCAGTAGCATGCTTAGAATGAGAAAGCTTACTCATGCCGAGCAAATGGAACATAATGAGACCTGATCCTGCACTTAATTTGCAGTCCTTTCACTTCCCCTTCGTCTGCCCCCAAACTCTCATGTGTTACTTATTCCCTTGTAGCAACCATTTTGTTCTTGGTCGGAGAAAACCAGTTAAAAATCAAGAGCACTAAGAATTTTCCATGATCCGGAGCAGCTCTGGGTAATTCTTTCTTATGTCATCACAACTTCCAGAAACTTGATCACTTGATCTAGATAATTATTGATGCTCTTGACTAAAGCAAGGAGGATGCCCCTCTCACCAAAATGACCAAATGAGCAATTCGGCGTAGTGAAACCAATATTTCTTTAGAAAATGCCAAGTTAGGTCTGAAAATTATTGTTTCTCTTGACTAAAGCAAAGAGGATGCCCTCTCACCAAAGGAGCAATTAGTAGCTGCCAAACCTATATCGCTTAAAAAATGCTTAGTTGGGTTCGTGAATCTTCTCCACTTCCACACGATACTCCAGAAAATTTTAGTACCATCGTTTTGTAGAGCAACTCCTTCAAAGCTACTCATTTCAGAAACTTCGATCATGGGAGGATCTCTTGCTTTTGTAATCCATGATAAAAAAAAATCTCTCAGAAGTCAGAACCTTAGCAGTATCCATTCCTTGTTTAGGTCTAGCTGACAAAGAGAATCTACAATTTCAGTAAAGTTACTTTTTAATGATGTAACTGATGAGCGTTCTGGTTGAGGAACCACAACTTACCCTGGCTATTTTTTTTTCAGGAATTACCAATGCACAAAAGGAATCTGGTACTGGGTGAAGCTTCCATTCTACGTTGGTTGAGTAATCCTCTCTTCAAAGGGTAAGATGCGATTACCAGCCCTTTCTGTTAGTAAGGGGAAAGCAACAGGCAAAAAGAATAGAGAAATGAACTCCCTAGCCGATTCCTTCGACCTCATGGTTGTTAATGCAAACAAATAGAGAAATGAACTCCCTAGCCGATTCCTTCGACCTCATGATTGTTAAAATTCCATCTATCTCTATTATCATGGAGTTGAGATATATTGCCCACCACAAATCCATGTATTCCTTCCTTTGTCTCTAACCAGCTGCACCCTCGCCTTTTAACCACCCTCCTTTCACTCATTGCACGCCTCACCTTCTCCACATTGTTTATCTGCCCTGTCTCTGCATATATATTTGACAACAAGGTCTGAAAACCAGCTTCCTTTGGCTCAAGTTCATGTAAATGTTGCACCACAATCTCTGCTTCATCCACATTCCCATGTATTCTACAAGCAGCAAGCAATGCTCCCCATACACTGGCACTAGGCTTGATATGCATTGTCACTATTAAATCTTTAGCTTCATTGATGCGCCCTGCTCGGGCAAGCAGATCAACCACACTCCCATAATTCTCCTCCATGGGCATGACTCCATACTCTTCCTTCATTGCTTTGAAATATTTGACGCCCTCTTCAACTAGACCGGCATGGCTACAAGCGGATATGAGAGCGACAAAAGTGACATGGTCTGGCTCTATATCTTTCTCCCTAACCATTCTTTGGAAGATCCTAATCGCCGCTTCCCCATCTCCATGTATCCCATAACCGTCGATCATTGAAGTCCATGAGATCCTATTCTTCTTAGACATCCTATCGAATTGCTTTCCCGCCCACCAAATCATCCCACACTTAGAATACATGTCCAAGAGGGCATTCCCTACTAATATCTCTTTGTCCAAGTCATTTTTAAGAGCATAGCAATGGATTTCCTTCCCATAGAGGAGCAAAGAAGATCTAGCACACATTGGAAGAACAATAGCCATGGTCACTGCATTTGGTTTTGCACCACCACAGGATAATTGAGTCATAGCTCGAACAATAGACCACGCATCATCTATACAGTCATTCTCCACATATCCAACAACCAATGCATTCCACATTGTTGCCGTGTTACGCCATAGAAAGTTATCCTCCTTTTTGAAAACCCGGCGAGCATACACCATGCAATTGCACTTACCATACATGCCTATCAACGCAGTCGAAATGAAAGCATCCAACTCCAGCTGCCTTCTCGCAATAAAACAGTGCAATTCCTTTCCCACTCGCAAGTTTGTTATGTTGGTGCAGGCAGTGATTAATGTGGTTAGAGTTACATAATTCGGCTTTCCACCCCTGTAAACCATCTCTCTGAGAACCTCAAATGCAATAGAAGGGCATTCGTTTTGTACATAAATCGCTATTAAAACAGACCATGCTACCACACTCTTTTCTCGCATTGAATCAAAGACACCCCTAGCTAGCGCCGGGCAACTACATCTACCATACATGTCAATAAGAACGCTTCCAACATAGACATCACTCTCAATGTATGTGCTAATCTTTCTAGTATAACCATGTACTTGCTCTCCATAGCTAAGATCTCTCAATTGCACACAAGCAGAAAGAACACTAGCAATGGTGTTAGAATTGGGTGAGAAGCACAAAGCCGCATTGTCTACATAGTTTGATTCTCTTCTCATTCTATTGAAAACACGCAAGGCATCGCTAGCACGACCGTTCTGAGTGTAACCCGCGATCATGGCGGACCACGTGACAACATTTGGTTCTGGCATTTGTTCAAACAATCTACTAGCCCCCTCCCAATCCCCGGTATGGAAAAAGCTGGATATCGCCACGTTCCAAGAGACGGGTCCTGGTTCAGGAATTTCGTCGAACAGTTGGAGGGCGTTATTCAGAGACCCACATTGGGCATACATGGAGAGGAGGGCATTGGTTACATAGGCGTCGGATTCAAATCCGCGCTTGGTGGCGTCGGCATGGATGGATTGGCCTTGAGCGAGAAAGTGAGGATTGGTGGTGGAGGAGGAGGATTTGAGGAGGATAGGGAATGTGAAGGTGTTGGGTTGGAAGCCATCCTTTCTCATTTGGTGATACAGTGAGATGAGTTCCCTCCATTTCCCTTGCTGACTATAGAGATTCAAAAGAGCCGTTGCAGAACCCATCAAAGATCTCTCTTTATTTTGTGCAATTGGATAGACTTTTGGTCGCCGGTTGGATCAATGGACTTCATCATGTCCAAGTGGCACATGTGGGTTCATTTTCAAGAAATGATGAGCAGAAGGATGGGAAAGGATGGAAAATAACACAATGGCCGATATCTAAGACCACATGCGATACATCCGAATCGTCCCGCCCGGGTAGAGTATATATCGGACTCATAAACCTTTATTATTTGACGCATAAGAAGACGAAAATATCCTTATATGTGATAAAGAGGAAAATACTTATTAACAGGACCAAAATACCAATGGTAGGGGTGGCAACGGAGCGAAGCGGGGCTGTATGTTGCATTCCCCGTCCCCCCCCCATCGGGGATGGCAGGGTATCTCCGTCCCCCGCGGGGAAAATTTAATCCCCATCCCCACCCCATATACTACGGGGAAAAATTCCCCGCCACATTCCCTCCTTACTATGATAACAATTTCTACAAATTTAATTTAATCAAACAATTATCAAATAAAAATCCAAAGTTCCAAACTAAAATATATCACTTTATGGAAGTATTTTCGTAATATTAAAGTTATATAGGGATATTTATGTAGTTTTATAGATGGAGATTGCAGGGTGGGGCTAGAACCATCCACCATCCCCGCCCTGTCCTTGATTAGAGGAATTTTTTTAATCTCCGTCCCCATTCCCATACCATCCCCGCCCCGCACGGGGGATCTCCACTCTCACGGTTTTAATTGCCAGCCCAAACCAATGGTGCTCATTGATATGTTTTGATATGGTGGGTGGGTCCCACCAACTCAACTCCAACCGTGCATCGGGTGGGGCCCACTACTTCACCTCATGTTTTGATGGGGTTGGTCCCACGATCTCCACCCAAGATCATGTATAGGGCGGGGCCCACCATTTTACACCTCATGTTTCGATTGAGTGGGGCCATTTTTTTTTTTTTTACACCCATGCACAGCACCGGTCTAGAAGTGTAGTATGATCAAGCGTCATGGGTCTCCAACTGAGGGCATGACCTAGTTGCGAAATTAACTCAAATGTGAGGCATGTTTTTGCAAATAAAGCAAAGTAGAAGAAATCCTTTTGCAAAAGCCCCTTCTATAAATTCCCTCTGCGGGCAACTCTGAAACTCAAATCTCTCTCCCCCGCTGCTAGAAAAACACATGCAAATCTCTCTCCCTCCAAAATCGAAATGAAAACCATACCTCCCTCCCTAATTTCCCGCATCCCCTCCCTCCTTCCAATCCCCCTCTCAAAACACTCTCTCCTTTCATCCACCCACCATTTTTCTTCTTCTTCTTCTTCTTCTTCTTCTTCATTAACAACATCTCCACATCTCACACCCTCAGACCTAACCCAAATCAACCTCCTAATCCCTCGCCTCTGCGAATCCAACCATCTCCCAGAAGCCATACGCCTTCTCAACGCCTCCCTCCTCTTAAACCCACCTCTCAAATCCCTCCCTCTCTCCATTCTCATAGATCGCCTCACATCTCACCCTGACCTAACCCACACCATGTCCCTCCTCACTAGTCTCTCCCACAACGCCCCCTACGGCCGCGCCGCTCTCCTCCCCCTCAATAAAACCCTCCTCCTCTCCTACTTCAAAAAGCGCCGATTCAAAGAGGCTAACAAGATCTTCAATTGGATGTCCAGGCCTGGTTCTCCTTGTAAACCCGACGGGACTGTGTTTGAATTTGTTGCGGCAGGGTTTTGTCGGGGTGAGAAGCCATTGGAGGGATTGAGAGTTCTTCGGGCGATGATCAGTGAGGGTTTCTTACCGAGCACTAATTTGAGGACTAGGGTTTTTGAGAGCTTGTTGAGGGAGGCAAGGGTGAGGGAAGCTCGGGAATTGGATGATGGGTTGGGTTGTATTGGAGATGGTGGTGATGGGGTTGGAGGGGTTATGCAAATTCTTGAGCGGATTGTGGCAGATTGGAGAGAATAGAGAAGGTAAGGTTGCTTTTTTTTTTTGGGGGTTCTTTTCCTTTTAATGGTAAAATGCTATTCTATTCACTACATGATGCATTTTGTGAGTTACATGCTGTTGTTTAGATGAGGGTATGTTCTACTTAGTTTGTGATTTTCTTGCATCCATTTTAGAAATAGCTAGTGTAGAGATTTTTCCTTGGTGTTGTTCATAAAATAGGATTGTGGGTTGTTGAGATTTTTTTAAAGTTTAAAGTATATTCCATGGATGAGAACAAAATGTCTGAGCCCTTGAATTCGTTGTTTCATCCTCTGATGAGTCCCCTACATACGGAATGATTTAACATTAAACACGTCCGACGTCCTGATGGATGTTTTTGAATATTTCAATGCGTGTGCATGCACGCTCTATAAATTGGATGATCAAAGAGGTGACCGTAAGGCCGACAGTCATCAGTATGATGGCCGTGAAGTTCAGTTGTGAAATGTTTGGTCGATGGTGAAGTCTCTATCACCCTAACCAACTCGAACAAGAAGAGATGGACGAGGCGGGAACCTTCTTTGAGAACGGGTGCTTAAGGAGTCAAGCATCCTCGCTAATTTCAACAAGGTGCAACTTGTCCTCCAAGGATCACTAGACCGAGGTCCGGTCAAGAGGCAATGAAAGAGCTGCGAGAGCTGTTGAAGCGAGGTGTCAAGGTCATATTGGCAATTGGTTATGCAGAAGGTGCGATTTCAGGAACTTTAAGTTTTGAACGTTCTGTCGATGTTGAGGGAAAATGTGGCCGAAGCCCTATAGGAATGTTGGTGTTCATTGGTACTTGCTGTTTTCTATTTCTAGTTGTCATTCGTAGGAGTCTTGTTTGATAGGAGTTTGTTAAGTTAGATCAAGTAGGAGTCTGGTAGGATCAAGTCAACTCCACTAGGAGTCTAGGAGAACCATTTGATAAGAATTTCAATGGAGTACGAGTTTGGTAGGATAAGGCTGGAGTTTTTAAATGCATATCATCTTTGAGATGAAGTATGGCGAATAAAATTGGATTTTAAAACTCAAAATTGTTGCAGAGGGCTTCCCCGGGCGTGGGAAATTCTCTTGGGAGTTCTTTTCCTCTTCTTCTCACAAAAGTTCTCATCATTTGGCATCAGAGCCAGGCTTTTCCCTGGCCTTTGCGGTGACTAGATGGCTAGCGAAACTAGAGGTCAAGAAGCCAAGAAGCTTGAGGCGGAGATTGGCAAATTGCGAGACAATTCTTTCAAGCAAGAAACTGATCACAAGTACATTAAGGAGATGATCGCAGTGGTGGATCTCAAATACGGCCAGCAGGATCATGCCAAGAACCTGACGACTCATTGCAGTCCACCCTGCACAAACCGACTTATTCGCAAGGACTTGTGCTTACCAAATTCGCTAAGAATCCCTAAGACCGAATTCCCTCAATTCGATGGTGAGGGCCCTCTTGGCTGGATCTTATAAGTAGAGCAGTTCTTCGATGACAGCTTGACTGCTAAAGAGCAGAAAGTCCCTTGTGAATCCATCCACATGGGGAAGAAGGCCCTGTAGTGGTTTCGTTGGTTCAAAAGAACCCAAGAGAGGGTGAGTTGGAAAGAACTAGTCGATGCTTTGTAAACCAGATTTGGACGAAATGATCTCGAACACTTCACCGGATATTTGACAAAGCTGCGACAAACATCCACAATGAAGGAGTATCAGGATGGATTTGAAGAACTGGAAGCACGCACCTACTGCGGTGCATATGTTCAAGCTGATGACCATTAGCCAGGCTCTGGGATTGGCAAGGCTAGGAGAAAGCTGAAGCCTTGGCACGTCGTGGACAGTTTAATTCTACCAAGCCAGAGTCGCCAAGCCAGCTGCAACCTCGAAATCAACAACCAAAACTGGCGACGGATCGGGTATGTCTACATTCAAGCGTTTATCTCAAGTAGAGTTGAATGAATGCAGAGCCAAAGGGCTCTGTTTCAACTGTGATGAACAACAGTTCGCACTGAGCCACATGTTTTTTTTTTTTTTTTTTTGAAAATTGACCGATTGTATTAATATTCATACGAAATTTACATAGAGGAGGGACCAGGAGTCCCCCTAAAACTTCATCACCGAGCCACATATGTAAAAAGAGCAACTTCTTATCGAAGTTGGTGGCTCTGACAGCAAGGGTGATGAGAATCCATAGGAGGAACAAGAGACCATGGAGGGAAAAACCACAGATTTCCATTCATCCTCTCACTGGCATGCTCGCTCCTAGAACTATGCGAGTGAAAGGATACATTAAGCATAGACCGATTGTGATACTGATCGACACAGGCAATACACAACTTTGTCGATCCCCGGGTGGCCAAATGAACCGGATGTCATATCCAACAGATCCAGCGTTCAAAAGTCATTGTGGGAGATGGACATCAAGTGATTAGCAGTGCTGGGTGCAAGGACCTCTGTTGGGTCATGCGTGGTTCAAAATTCTCTACCGACGTTAAACTCTTGCTGTTTGGAGGATGTGACATCATGTTGGGAATTCAATGGTTAACCATGCTCAGTGATATCATTTGGGACTTCGGAAAGCGACGAATAGAATTTTGGATCAATGGTAAGCGCTTAGTTTTGAGAGGTGCGCAAAATGGAGACATTCGTGCGGTGTGCCGAGACAAAATGGAGACGATCTTGAAAAAACAAAATCATGGTGCTCTTGCTCAGCATTGTAGCGTAACTGTGGAGGACAAAACCCATGCTGAAGACCCGAGGCTTGTTGAGCTAAGGTAAGAGTTCCAAGACATCTTTAAAGAACCCTCAACTCTTCCGCCAAAACGATCACATGATCACTGGATTCCACTCTTGTCAAATACCGCTCCCATTAATGTTAGACCCTATCGTTATCCTTATATGCAAAAAAATGAGATTGCGCTGTTAGTTCAGGAGATATTACGGACTGGTATAGTGCAGCACAGTGCCAGCCCTTTCTCTTCCCCTGTTCTTCTATTCAGGAAGGACAATTCATGGTGGTTCTATACCTCTATGTCGATTATCAAGTCTTAAACTGAGCCATTATTAAGGACAAGTTTCCAATCCCAACAATTGACGAGTTGTTCGATGAGCTTCATGGCTCCAAACTGTTTTCTAAATTGGACCATAGATCTGGGTATCACCAAATTTGGGTACACCTGCCGGATGTTCCCACGACTGCTTTTTCATACACATGAGGGGCACTATGAGTTCCTGTCATGCCCTTCGGCTTGACAAATGCTCTCTCCACCTTCTAAGGTCTGACGAATGATGTTTTTAAACCATATTTACAGAAATTTATATTGGTTTTCTTTACTAGCATCCTCATATAGTCAGAATTGGTTAGATCATGCGCAGCACTTGTTTGTTACTTTTCGATTATTACAACAACACAAGCTCTTTGTCAAGCGCTCAAAATGTTCTTTCGGCTAAACCCAGTTAGAGTATCTTGGGCACATCATTTCTGAGGATAGGGTTTCTACTTACCTGTCAAAAAAAATTAAGAACATGCTCAGCTGGCCAAAACCACACTCTTAAGGCTCTTCGAGTTACGTCAATCCCACTTACCAGAAATGAGCTGTTGGTAGAACCAATTGCTATATTGGAGCATTGAATTGTAAAGAAACAGAACAGTGCTGTGAAGCAGGTCTCTGTTCTATGGTCGAATTTGCCACCAGAGGATGCTACCTGGGAGCCACTGCATCGTTTGAAAGACAGTTTCCACAGTGTGAACCTCGAGGACCAGGTTTATTCCAAGGGGGTTACGATGTTACGTGCAGTTTTCAGTTTCCAGTTATTATTTGTAGCAGTCCTATTTGATAGGAGTTTGTTAAGTTAGATCATGTAGGAGTATGGTAGGATCTGGTCTGGAGTTTATCTACTCTAGGAGAACTATTTGATAGGAGTTCGAATGGAGTAGGAGTCTGGTAAGACAAGGCTAGAGTTTTTTCTGATAGGAGCAGTCAGTTAACGTATGTACGTTTTAAACGCATATTGTCTTTGTGATGAAGTATGATGAATAAAATTAGATTTTAAAACTCAAAGTTGTTTGTAGAGGGCTTCCCCCGGACGTGTACGTTTTAAACGCATATTGTCTTTGTGATGAAGCATGATGAGTAAAATTAGATTTTAAAACTCAAAGTTGTTGTAGAGGGCTTCCCCCAGACGTGAGAACTCTTGGGAGTTCTTTTCCTCTTATTCTCACAAAAGTTCTCATCATTCATGCTTTCGAGGGAAGTGGCCCCTATTATAGGGTCAAATATCTGGGTTCCCCGTCCCAGGAATCTGGAATCAAGGGTGGGGGAGACATCCTCCTTTCATTGTTGGGTTTCAGAAGAGCCCCCTCCTATTAGCATTCCTTTTTGTCAAGTTCTTGAGTGAAGTGGTTTGGGTGGTAATGCTGAGTGACGGAACAAAGGTGATATTGGGAAAGTTTCTCTGTTACAGTGGCCACAGACGAAGCCCTATAGGAATGTTGTTGTTCATGCTTTAGAGGTAACTAAGTGACTTCGGCAACCTCTTATAGGATTGAATGTGCAAGCTCCCTATCTGAGGAATCTGGAATTGACTGTGGGAGAGACTGATGCATTACAATCGAAGGAAGGATGGGTACCTCACTCTGATATCAAATCTGATGCAAGATGATCGAAGGAAGGACTGATATTTCGCTTTGATACCAAATCTGATGCAGGACAATCGAGCTCTTATATCAAGTTTGAACGTAAAAAATCTCACAAAGTCTAAAAAACTAGTAATATGCCCATGAGGAAGAATATGGACCTCGAAGAGGGCTTTTGGGCAGGTTTAGAAATGTGCAGACACAAGCCGGGAAGTTACAGATTTATGCAGGGATAATGTAAATTGTTGTGTGGTACAGTGTATCAGTGAAACGAATGAGAGAAATTAGGGGTTTGGATCCTAAAATAGGTGATTAGATTGGGGAAATATTTTTATGAGGCTTAGGATAGGTTTGGAGTGGTACATGCATATGTCAGGAAGATGTCGAAGGATGTCAAAGGATGTCAAAGGATCCCGAGAAGTTGTTAAATTAATTTTGGGACAAAACGAAAGGGGCACGGGATATGGATGGATTTGAATGATGTTTGAGGTTGGAAAAAAAATTAATGGTTATTTTAGGGGTTTTGGGTAAAATATAGGTGAAAAATAATCCAAGAGAGCTTTTGGGTGAGATTAGTGGAGGTTTGGGGTTCTTGAGAATGGTTTGTGGGAAACGCTAAAAAACATGAAAGCGATGGAGTTGGAATCTCACCAACCAAAATGCAAGACATCTCAGCAAATGATTCCTAGGCATCACACCTTAGGGAAGATCAACGCATCACACCTTGGCAAGGAGTAGACATCACATCCACACAAGTGGAAAAACTTCAATTTTTTCCATTCATCATTCTATCATTGTAGTTAAAACAAAGTGCCTTGAGGCTTACAATATATAATAAAAAGATGACAACTAGAAACTTCTAAAACCCTAAAACAAAAACATTACACTTTTGGACAAAATACCCTTTAATGACTTAAAAACTCTTTTCCCACTTAAAATCCCTGTAATATATACGAGGCCTATTTAAAACACTCATAACTGAAAGAAACCAAGTGATATTAGTGGGAAAAGAAGGGTTAAAGAATACGATCTAAGTTGATGAGTATTTCTTTGGCTGATTGGGGATAATTGTGCTGTAAATCGAGCTCTAGATTTTTTCTTTTTGGTTTCTATTGGGGCCTCGTGAGGTATTTTAGTGGCTGGGGATGGTGTGTTATTTGCGCTTGAAGAGGATATTTTTTTTTTGAAATGAAGGCTTTAAGAGGAAGTTATTGGTGTATTTTTAGTATTGGTTTGATTAAGGTACTAATTGGATAAGTTGCAATGGGAATTCTTGCCCATTTATGGTCCTAATAGCACTGTTCTAAAAGCACTGGGCGGAGCTGGGCGGCTGACTGACCTCCCAGCGCCTAAGCCGCCAGGCGGCGCCCAGGCGTTTTTCATTTTTTTAGATATTAATATATTTTCATAATATCTTGCATTTTTTATATAAAATATAAATACTTGAATACATAACAATCCAAATCATTTTATGCATAAGCACTAAACATTAAATAATAACAAAAAGTCAAAAATATAATAAGAAATTAAGCATAAAGTACTTAATAATTTAAGTATTTAACAATACAACACAAATCCATGACCAAAAAAAGATTAAAATCCAAGCATTTCTTCAGTCTTCACCAATCATTGTCCTCTCCCTCCAAGACCAAGACTCTATCTTCATCTGAGTCTTCAAACCCGCGCCGCCTCATAGCCTGGGCGGCCGCCTAATAACGCCCAGGCGGTGAGACCGCTTTTTTAAACACCCAGGGCCTGGGCGGTGCGTTTTTTCTGCGCCCCTTTTAGAATAGAGCCTAATAGTGCTTCTTTGTGCAGCAGTATGTGAGTGGAGTTGGATGCTAGTTGGGAGGAGATGGCGTGTCCCTTGGTATGGTGGAGGTGATTTTAACGTCAATTCCCGTATTTCTTCTATCATGTCAGCTTTCTCGGTGTTTGTGGGAAGAAATGGCTCGGTGGATTTACCTCTATTGGGGTGCTTTTTACTTGGGAAAAGAATCAGATTGAATAGATTTCTAATTTGCCTACAATGGAGTTTTTTGTTTCCTGGCATTATTTAGATTGCTCTTCTTAATCCTATTTTTGATAATTGTCACATCTGTTTCCCACACGAGGATTGGTTCTTTGGAGCCTTTTCCAATTTGATTTGAATTAGTTTGGATTGAAGAGGCAGATATGGGGGAGAAGTTTGCTGGAATGTGAGGGAGAAGTTAGTTGGCTGGTGGGCAGATGGTGAAGTGAACGGTCCCACTGATGTTCGGTTGGAGTAGAAACTTAAGGTTGTTAAAACTAAGTTTAGTGGTGGTCCAAACTCCAAAGATAATAAAGTTTTGGTGGGGCAAAGGAAAGTTGACATTCTTAAGAAATTCGTTTAATTAGACAATTAAGCGGATAGTTGGATTTTGTCGAAAGAGGAATGATAAGCTAGAGATTTCTTAAGGTATAACAAAATTATTATGCGAAAGGACCTGGCATGGAGGTAGAGATTTGGATACAAATGGGTGTGAGATAGAGACAAGAATACCGTGTATTTCCATGGCCAGCACAAAAAGAAGAATTAACTGGATCCATTCCTTTTTGATTGACGGAAGAAGAAGTGAAGATCAGGGATCCATCTCCTCGGCGGTAGTATCTTTTTATCAGCACTTTTATTCTTCTGAGGGGTGATCTTTCCCTTCTCATTCTAGGATTGAGTTGGTCAACTTGACGAGGTCTTTAGAGATAGGTTAGAATCTTTGTGCAGAGAAGAGGTAATTTGAATTGCCCTTTTCACTATGAAAATAGATAGAGGCCCAATCGTGGTGGTTTTTGTTTTGCTTTCTGGTGCAAGCTCGGAGGCTCGCGACTTCTTAAAATCGCAGAGTGCTTCGTTCACTTGTTTTCCCGGGAAAGGAAAAGAAATCCTGAGAAAAGAATGCTTGAGAAACTAACGTGGCAAAAGGAAAAGAAATCCTGAGAAACTTTGCAGGAAAAGGTTTCCCACGCCTGTGCACTTGCGCAGGAAACCCCGAGAAACTGTGCAAGAAAAGGTTTCACCCGACTTATTCCGTTGGAAACTAGAGCTCATCAAAATAGTGGGATTTGGTTTCTCACACTTGCAGGAAAAGAGTATTTTCCACGTCATTTGTGGCATTTTCCATGTCATATTTTGACATTTTCCACCTCATCGTGTTAGTTTCTCGCGAAAACAAGTGAACACCACTATTTTAGCTTTCTCGGGAAAAAAAGAGGTGTTTTCCCGGGATTCGATTTCCCGAGAACGCGAGTGAACAGAGCCGAAAGGGATTTGATCAGTAATGAATTTGTGAATCATCTGTGAGTAGATCATTCTCCTCCCTGATTTAATGGGCTCCATCAGGGAAATCCAATGTCCCCTTCCTGTTCACAATTATGGACATAAATACCCTCGTTTTGGGTCCCATAAAGGGTCTGGTGTAGAATGTATGTGAAATCAAGACCATTAATCTTATTAAAAATCATAAGGCACCCAAATGGACCTGGTCCCATCCTGAATGGACACCCCGTGCATAAGATACAAGAATACAAATAAACGGTTGATAAAGGAATACAAATAAATGGTATATATTTTCCTGACGAGTGAAATCCTAAATGAGAATTGATGGTTCAAGGGCATATGATTGTACTTCATTTCATTTATGAATAAATTTTTGTTAATTTTCCAAAAAAAATAAAAAAATTTATGGTTCAAGGGCATAGATCATTAAGCGTTCTCAATGGCATTTGGCCAGAAACATGGTTGCTGGTCGAATCAACGGCTGTGATTTCGGGTGCTGGTCCGATTGTGGGATCCTTTTTTCAAGTGCTAGTCGTATCTGAGTAGGATTTTTAAATGTAACAAAATGTACCCTTATGGACATTTTCATACATTGGCATCCTTCATTCGGATCCTTAATGCTTCAGAATAACTATGGACTTTAGGATATGGATCCAATGGACATGGTTCAGATCCATCTATTGTACCTAAATCCTGTCTGTTAAGGCTTGTATAGTTGGATCTGTTAGACCGTTTGGGTCGTTAACTCCCTTAAAATGTAGGGCTGCTGGCAAAACGGAAATCCATTTTGTAATTTACAAAATAGTGTTGCGACCATAGTCAACAAAACACTGTTTTAAGTTTAATGCTCTGTTTAAAACTATTACAATAAAAAAAAATGAAAAAAAGTCTATAAAAAAATGAAGAAACTCCATTTTTTAACATTACGCTTAAAAGATATTAAAAATGCATTTTAATCGTATTAAATGCATTTTTGCTAACTTTTCAAATTTACCCTGCTATATTTTGTAAATGACAACATTTTAAAATCATTTTTATGTCATTGTTTTTTACTATATTTTTTACGCAAAATGACCGAAATATGGGCTTTTTCCCCCTCAAATAGCTGCATTGGGGGGGGGGGGGGTTAAATGACCAAAATGAGGGGTTTGGTACGGACATTTGCCATAGCCGGACGGGAATGCCCTTAGGTCCTTTTTCAAGTTTTTTGGAATTACGTTTTTTTCTTTTCAGTGTTCCCGCTAACACCTTCTCCTTCTCTCATCCACACCCTTCCCTTTGACGAAGAAATCAAGCGCCAATGACGGCGACGTGAACCCAACCACCACCACCGACAACCGCCACTTTACAGATCTATTAAGAAAGACCACTATGAACCACTATTAGACCTTTTAAGAATGTTTGAAACAAAATTACACCCTTTGGACCACTATTCCATCTAATACAAAATGTTTGATACACTATTGCACGCTATGAACCACTATTACACCTATTAAGAATGTTTCAACCACTATTAACAAACATTACATCTATTAAGAATGTTTGAACCACTATTGACACCCGCTCAACTACTATTGCACCCTCTCAACCACTATTACACCTATTAACAATATTTGAACCACTATTGACACACTATTACACCTATTAAGAATGTTTGAACCACTATTGACATCCTCTGAACCACTATTGCATGCTCTGAACCACTACAACACCTATTTAGGATGGTTGAACCACTATTGACAACCTCTGGACCACTATTAGACTTATTAAGAATCTTTGAACCAATATTACAAAGTGTGCAATAGTGGTTCAATATTAGACTTATTAAGAATCACTATTAGACTTTGAACCGCTATTAGACTTAATAAGATTCTTTGAACCAATATTACACCCTCTGAACCACTATTTACACAATACTACCCACTATTTAGACCAAATGAGTATGTTTCAACCACTACTTAGACCCTCTGAATCACTACTCTCTGATTTGTTAGAGGGTATAATTATAAATAGTGGTTCACAGTGTTCAAAATGTCGGAATAGTGGTTCAATATTGTTCAAATAGAGAGTAAGGGAGATAGAGTTTCCACAGAGAGAGAGAGAGAGAGAGAGAACCTTCGATTGGGAAATAAATGGTTTACATTAATTGAACATAAATTGCAATGGAAGCTTCTCCTTCCTTCTGTCGTGAGAGGGACGACAGTGGAAGAGGAGAAAGTGGATCCAGAGGGGAAAGTAAAAAGGTAACGAATGGAGGTAACTTGGGATCTAGGTTTCTCGGGAAACTAAAAGAGGTCACGAATTTGGCACCAGGGGCATTCCCGTCCGGCTTGGCCAATGTCCATACCATACCCCTCATTTTGGTCATTTACAAACACACAACACCCCCCCCCCCCCTCACTATTTGAGGGAAAAGGCTCACTTTTTGGGCCATTTTCATGAGTTAAATTCTTCCTCACTTTTTCGTTATTTCCATTCATGTCCCAAAGCCCAGCAAAATACCTTTTTCATTAACATTTCTGATTTTCCTTAGGGGTATTCTCGGCATTCATTTTGGGCAATAAATACCCTAGCGCAAGAGTCCAATCGAACCATTACCCCTGCACAAAAAGACAAAGCTTGCCTCTTTTGAAATCCAATCAAATCTTCAACTTTTCCCTCTTTATTCAGCTACGTTATTTTACACATCGGAATTCTTATTTCAGTTGAGGGTATTTTCGGTATTCAGTCGAATCATTATCCCTTCACAAAAAGATAAAGCTTGCCTATTACGAAAGCCAATCAAATCTCGATCTTTTTTCCGTGCAGTGATATCCCCTCCCCCCCCCCCGCGCCCTAACAGAAATCGTTAACTTTTATGCTTTTGGAGTTAACGGTTGCTTCTCCACCCCTTCATAAAAGTTAACGAAAACTGTTAAAGGGAGGAAAATAGCCATCAGAGCGGCGCGGGGGGTGGGGAATATCACTGCCCTTTTTTCCTCTCTTTATTCTGCTGCGCTATTTCCCACAAGAACATAAAGATTTCTGACTCTAGCACACCTGTCGCGAAAAAGATTTACCATTCCTTCCCTACGTGGCTTTTCCCCCTACACATGTCCAGGAAGAATTCTTTTTCTTTCCCTTACCCTCTCCTTCTCTTCTTCATTCCCCTATTGCTCATCAAATAACAACTCGGCTGCGAAGAAGAAGAAAAAAAAGTATGTATTGCTCATTTTCTTATTTTCTTGTCATAAAAAAGTATGTATTTCTCATTCTCAACTTCATCACCTAATCTCTTATTTCTCTGTTTTTCTCCATACTTGCTCTATACAGATTTCATTTTTTCTCTTTCAGAAATTTACTTAACAATATGTTTAGAGCATGTTTGGTAACATGTTTGGATATCTATGTTTCTTTGTTCATGTTCATTTTCATGTTCTTCTTTTGATTAGAAATATTATTTTACAAATGGAGGACTTCATTTGAGTAAATAATCTGCAAATTTCATCAGAAAATACAAAAGTTTTTTTTTTTTTGCCTGAACTGAAGTTTAAAAACATAACCCCTGTATGAATCCCGGCCCACAAATTTTTAAAATACCACCTTTACGAATTCTCTTGTGGCTCTTGTTTTTATAAGAACACTCCCAATCCCTCTTTATTTACGAATTCTCTTGTGGGTCTTGTTTTTTTTTCATTTGATCGGAAGAAGAAAGCCAAGAAAAATCTCATAAATATTGCAGGAAGACTGCAGAGTAGGAAAATCATCAAGCTAAGCAGAGCTATGACCTTCAATGGAAAAGGAGTTTCCACCTTTTAACTTGGTTGTTTGGTTAATTTGTTTTTCATGAAAAATTTTCCAGATGTTTTCATGGAGCCTTGGAATTCTTTTTTCAATGGAATATCATTTTTAATGGAGAATATTATTTCCCATTAAAAGATTTAGCTTAGATCCAAATAGCCTCAATATACCATGAGATTGCTGTGAATGAGGGATTTTGTTCTAAGGGACAAATTTGTGGGTTCTACAAGGGGCTATACATGAGATCAAGACCGTTGATCTTGTAGAACATTATGAGACAACCCATGGGTTCTTGGTCCCATCCCGAACAGACATCCCATGTATATGATATGGGAATCCAAAAATCAACGGTTTGGGTTTTCTTGGAGGACCTTAAACATTACTTGATTAACTCCAAAGAACCCTAATATGAGCGTGAATATTTATAGTAATTGAAGTGGAATTTTGAAGAGGCACTTCTCTTAAACCATTACTTTAAGATTCACGGACTTTTCTTGTGAAAATAAATAAATAAATAAATTTTGAATTTCTAAATGACCTTTATGCTTAAATTTAAAATAATAATAATCTCTAGAGATACTTTCAATTAATAATGGTATCTCTCAAAAAGCCAAAACCATATCATTTCCCTCAAAATGTGGACACATAATTTTTCCCCAGAAAAAAAAATTCAGCGAGAAATGTTTTTCTTGCAAGCCAATCAGGGAACATTAAAAATCCCCATCAAGATAGTTTCTTTTTGTTTCTATGCTCTTTTTTTCATACATGTGGGTTCTTGATTACTCAATTTCTACGTTATTTCCTTCTTTGCAGTGGTGGGTGTTTGTTTTTTCAAGTTGTAGTTGGTTTTTCATCATAGAATTATGAGTTTTTGTTGTGGATTGTGACGTTTTCCTACCTGAAATCCGTGACCCAGATGATATGATCATGTGGGTTTTCCAATTTTACTTTTTTTAAGAGTTGCTTTTCTTCTATCGTTTTCAAGTGTCCATTAACGAATAGATTATTGCATTACAAGGAATCTGTTAAGCATAACATAATACTCCATGATATTATATTCGTTGTATCATCTCTCTATGACAGTTTTGGTGAATGCATAATAATACTCCATGATACCATACTTGTACCCCATATCTATGTTGTACGGATAATAAATGTGGTCCAATCGTAAGAAATTTTCTTTATGCCTTTGGCATGATAGGGTTGCATTCTTCTATAGACTAATAGTAAAATAATTACAAAAGATTACAAAGATCTGTATAGACAAGTCCTTACCACCTATGATTATGAGGATTTTGTATCCTTAACACCCATCTGCAAGAATGGCAGATTTTGAGCTTGTCTTGTGGAAGACGAAAGCGAGTAGAGCTCAAAAGTTTAGTGAGAAGATTGTAAACTCTTGTTTGGTAATATTGGAGAAGAAAGTAACAAGACAGACAAGAGAGACAAGGGAGAGGGAGAGAAATTGCTTTGCAAAAATAAATGTAAATTGCATTATGTAAAAAAACGTGAATACAAAATATATTTTCCAGAACCTTGGAATTAAGATCACCTCTTGAATTCACACGCCCAAAATGAAATTTTGTTTGGGAAGTGTATTTTGCCCCAAAAAGAATTAAAGAAAATCCCAAAATTAAAGGGTTTTATAATATGTTTCCCATTTTCATCCTTTAATAATCAATAAGTTAGAAAGCGAATTTGACATGTAATTTCAGCATCTTTTCGAATTTTATAAATGATCATTGTAAATTAAAGGTAAGATCTTTTCAATGGCAACTTTGAGATTCTTGAAATTCATTTTGAATTTATGAGGCACAGAGGGGAGCCGCAAAGACAAACTAGAATCAAAGTAGAGTAAGAGATGAAGATCTAACACATAATAACAAGGAGAAAAGAGTGGTCGGGTTTACCAAGGGATGAAAGGAAGAGGAGGAAAAATGATAGGGGTTGAAAAACTTGGGGTGTGAAGCTTACCAGCAGACTTACGAATTGGGGGCTGGAAAAAAAAAATTCTGGTGCGAGGCGAAACACAGCCCTGGAAACTTATTTCCAGGAAAGTGATTTTGTGGGGCCGGGGGTCAGAAAATTTTTGGGGGGTGCAGATCCTCGGTCCTGGAAAAGGTTTTCCAAGTTGGTGAGAAAATATTTTCCTGAAAATTTTTTGGGGGGTAAGGCTCTGATACCATGTTAGACGAAAGTTTAGACAGAGAAAATAGAATGAGTTAGGGTTATCTCCTCCTGACTCATATCTTTATACTAAAACATAAAGGGATGTACAAAGTCCTAAATGCCCTTAGGCAAGTTACATATTCCAACAATCACCATTTTTATAAAAAAAAAAAAATCAAAACTATGCATGCCTTTGATTGATGGTATAAAACAAATTTAAATTTTGGACCCTCAATGTTTATCCTTTATTAGGGCTGAATGGCTCTCAAAATTAACATATAAAAGTGATAGGCATCAATCCAAAGCTTGTAACATGTAGCCATTCACCTATAAGCTTCAACGACTTATAAAAAAAGGGTAGTAAATTTGCAAACTCAAAGGACTAAAACATAAAATAATACTAACAGGAAGGATAAAATAGTATAAAAGATAGGACCCATTGGAGGCACAAGAAAAAAAACAATCACAACTTGCCTTCCTTGCTTAAATTATATTTCTTTATGCTGATAATGTTATATGTTCTTATTCATCATAAATTTGAAGGGACCTAGCTTTATTATTATGTCTTGTAATAATTATATTTTGTAATCCATTGCCTTGTAACAATGATCTTTTGTAATCTATTGCCTCCAAATGCTCCAACCTAGGTTCTTGGGAGCCCAATATTATCTGCTACCTTTTTATATGTAAAGATTTTTGAAATTGGATCAAAGTACTATTTATGTAATGATATGATAGGTTGTATTTTATGTAATGATATGATTTGCCTTCTTCATTGAAAGGTATTCTTCATGGCTCAAGAATATGACTCAAACTTATTGATGTGGATTAAAAAACTTAGCTTTGTGGAAACGGTTAACCTTTGGCATCACAGATTGAGATCGACACGATCCAAGGCATTTAACATTTATATTCTCTGTATACAAAATGTAAACAGAATCTAAAATCTCCTTTTTTTATAATCTTTACCTTTTACATTTCTCAGATACATAACAAAAAAAGTATAACAAGGCAATCCTCATAAGTTAAAAAAGCAAATAAAATATTGATGTTAAAATAGACCTTAAAATAGGCTTATACCTAGGTGGTTTACAACATTTGATAAAAGCTCATCGTCATTCTCATGAAATTACCTTAGTATTTAGGCATAAAAGAAACATGTTTTTTTATGTTTTAATGTTTGATGAAAATTTATACAAGAAAAAGTAAACAATCTGTGAAAAGTAGTACAAGATTTTCTCTTTTTTCAATTTTTTTACCATAAAGAGAATCTTTTACTACTTTCTACAAAAAAATAATACTCTTTCTCGCATAAATTTTCATCAAATATAATAACATAAAAAACCATATTCCCTTCATACCTAAATAATAAAGTAGTTTCACGGTTGCCGGACATTATTTTCAATTTTTTTACACTTTTTCACATGACCCACACAGTTAAGGCCAATCATATAAAGCTCATTTAAAACTGAGATTTTTTTTTTGAATGGAAAGACAACGAGATTTTATGTTTATGTTTCATCTGTTCAGGCCATTGTCCAAGACTGTAAGGTTCAATGTGGTGAAAGTCATCTCGGCTGGATCCTCTGGTGGTGGTGGGAAGAAGGCATTTGCAGCAATTTAAGGTCAGTTTCTCGTCATGGAAAAGTTTGGTCATTTGAATGGTTGAAGGGAGAATTTTTGAACTACTTTTCTGCAATGTGGTTTAGTTTTATTTGAAGTTGTGGTGCAAATGTCATTTAGACAGCCGTGGCAATTATGTATGAACTATTTATCTTTTGGTTTTGAAGAGTGTTCATGAGTTTATTACTCGACTTTTTAATTCAGTAAAGACTGGGTCATGGCACAGCTGGAAAAGTTGGGCCAAAAGTACCGTGTGGCTTTGAGGTATCATCTTTTGTGATTAACAACTTTTTAATATCTTCACAATACATTAGGATTTCAGCATCTTCAGGAGAAGTATGTTTACCTCAGAATGCTATACGATAAATTTGTTATCACTGTTAATTTTAATATAATTGCAATTAATAACAAGAATCTCTATCATTAAATTAATATATGCATGAGTGTATACAATACTACATAATTCTATATGTATAGAAAACTACTGATTTACGATTGTGTACTTCGAAAATAATTCAACATTTGGAAAATTATTTTCGTAGAGTTCCTTCTAATTTGTAAACTTGCACGACCCTTGTGTAGGACTTTTTGTGGTTATTCTTTTCTGATGTCTGAAATCTATGATTTTGCCTTTATTGTTTCTAATTTTTAGTTCTCCATGATTCAACTCCAACATGCAGGTCTTGTGGCTAAACGCCTTTGTCAATGATGCGACAAAAAGACATGCCTCAAGATTTTCTCTTTTGTATTGATGATGATGAGTCATTAGGAGCGTCATGACTGAGCCTTCTCTATCCCTCATAGCAGGTTATTGCTCCGAATTCCTTATTTACCACACATAAGCAGGGATGTTTGTTCAAAAAAATGGCTAAATGGAGGGATGCTTGGTCAAATTCATGAAGAAAAAAGGAGTTACAAAAATCAGGATTTTTGATTTTTTTTCATGGCATGTGTTGAGTCGGGCTTTGTTGGGTTCTTAACTCGATTGTACTCATGGATTCAATTTGTCTTTTCTAATGGGTTTTGAATTCGGATTGAAAAAAGTTTTTTTTTTATTGAATGAGGTTTTGGGTCCCTTTTCTGTGTTGAATTTGGTACAGGTTGCAGTATCTGATTTATTTTCTCTTTTAGCCCATTCAGTTTGAGGTAAATTGAATGTTCATGTCAATTTCTTTTTGGTAATTTTCTCAACGCATCTTTCATTCGCTCTCCTAAATTAGGGCCTGGCAAAATCCTCACATAGGCCCTTATTCTTTGAGTTTTTTTTACTTGGAATTTCAATCCAGAATTAGAATATTTACCCACAAGATACCTTTTCTTTCTCTGACATGTTCACTATTTTCATGTCTTCTGTGTTATTTAGGCCATGCATAGGTAGGAAAATTCAAGGTTGCCAACCACGGGTGATTGTCAAATTAACCCACTTGAGAAAATATAATTAGATACCAAAGCTATTTCTTCCTTTTCGATGAAATCTTAAACCCTAACTATATCTGAAGTTCTCGTCTATCTATACTATTTGGTATAGAGAACGAACCGCACGTGCCTTTTTACTAGTCCTGTATTAACCTTGAATTTTTTTCCCATCCTTTTTCATTTTTCCGAATCAAGTTTTGCTATCTATGTGACACATGCCCAAGAAGACAAGTGAGCTCGAATCCCCTCAAAGTGCAAAAAAATCCCAGTGAAAATGACCAGATCTTTGGCCAGTTCCACTTTAGTCCTTTTTTTTCCCAAAAGGTGTCTCGTTTTAGAGCCATGGGTGCAAGTGGGATCCCTGCCTTTGGGACCCGACCCGAGTTGCTTAAGTTAGCATTTTTTTTTTCCTTAAAACTTCAAGCGTTAAAAAATAGAAATAAAGTAATAAATGATTTAACGAAAGGTTGAGAGCCACACACACGCCTCTTTCCCTCTTCTCTTCATTCCCCCCTTTAGTACTAGGAGTTTCAAGAGGAGAGAAAATAGAATACAGAGAAAAAGACCATTACAAAAAAGTTCAATGACAAGTTTTTTTCCTCTCGAGAAGACGTCCAGTGAGTTTACTTTCCTTACATGGCCTACTAAAGACATTCAGTATGTTTAATTTCATTGCATAGCCAGTAATTTCGTTCTTTTTTTGGTTTTTTTATGGTCTTCTTCTTTGTGTCATTAAAGAATCAGATTCATTATTTATCTGTTATCTTTGCCCAATTGCTTATAATATTTATCTCATATGAGTATAATCATTTTCATTTGGTAATGCATCAATTTATTCTCATTGGACTAGTTATTAGTTAATGTACTAAAGAGTTTGCCATGCGTGAGTTTTCTGCTTCTATGAGTTGAATTGCCTTGCCCAACAAGAGTTTTCCTTAAAAAATTACGTCAATGTGAAAAAACCTGACCCGACCCTAGATTTATCATGGATAGGGTTGGGTTCGGGAATCGTGGGTTTTCCGGAAATAAACCCGACCTGCCCGATCCGAGTTGCAGCCCTACATGACAGCTTCTAATGAACTTTCTAACATTGAAGTTGATGTGGGCTTTTTTTCTGAAATCACATGGTTACAATAATGCCATCCCCCCAACCAGTGTGATGCATTCATTCAAGGTGTCCATAACTAGAAATGGATGGCAATTCTTGTCCAAAAAATTATCAACCTCTCTCCATTTTAACCGATAGAAATTCCTCATACTATCATCAAAAGCGGCCGCCTGTCTAAAATAAGAAAGATTCTAATTGAAAGAGACAAGAAGGTGTATATGATTAAAAGAAAGATTCTAATTGAAAGAGATAAGAAGGTGTATATGATTTCAATGACGAAACCCATGTTCATACCCCATTAAGAAACAATAAATTAGAGTTTAAGTGGATGAAACCCACCTTCCATACCCATTGAGAAACAATAAACTAGATTTTAAATGCATGAATCCTCCACTCACAAACATACAAACAGTACTAACATAGTTTGTGACAACCACTACCACTACCACAGACTGAAGTATGTTGAGATAATAAAAACAACTGATTGGGATTATTATTTTACTCCATATATAGTTGAAAATGATCCATAAGAAGAGACTATTTTCAAAGGACATTGATCTGAAAAGAATCTTTAATTGATTATTGCACAACTGTAATTTAACTTTTTCTATCATCAACAAACTCACACGAGAATAGGTTACAGATATTCCCACTACCATGTTTTGACTGAAACTCACCTTGCCTTTTATTATTTAACCAGCCGTAGAAAGCTCTTGCAAATTACCGTAGAAAGCTCTTGCAAATTACAGATTGCTCTCAGCAGCCAATTAAAAAGAAAAAGACAAGGTGAGTTTCTCTCCTTTTGAAAACGGGATTTCATTCGGAAAATAAAGACGAAACCCAGATGTGACACATGCACGTAAGAAGACAAGGTAGTGAGGCTGAATCCTAACGAAATGAGAAAGAATAAAAAGGAAAAAAAATCTTGAAATGACAAACCGTTTGGTTGCCGGAATTTTTTTGATTCTTGGGACTTTTGTGGAATTTTGTTTCGTTGGTGGGCCCAAAAAAATCCCAGGAACCAAAATAACCCCCCACGAAACCCTAGGAAGGAAAAAAAAATCTCCTAGGAACCAAAAATAAGCTTGTAGAAGATTTTTTTTCTTCCCAACAGTTCAAGCAACCAAACAAAACAGGGATTTTTATTTTACCGGGATACTTCTAGGGAGTTTTTTTCCCTACCAATCTCCCACGAAGTTTTTGTTCCACTAAAGTCCCAAGAACCAAAAAAATTCCGGCAACCAAACGGAGGTGTTTTTCTTTCATTTTAATTGGCTTGTGAGATCTTTTTGGGAACTGTAACAACCTTGGGAGCTGTTTAAACAATAGAAGAAAGAATGAGTTAGTGCAATTATTAAAACATGCTAGCCCCGACACTTGTAGCTATGTAGGCACGCGTGTGAGCTACTAATACTCCCACTAACATGTTTTGAATAAAGTAGATTTTAAATGGATAAATCCACGCACGAACGGACAAAAAGTAGTAGCATACAAAGTGCGACTTGTGACAACTACTACCACTGCGAAACGATGATTTTCTATCATGGACAATCAGAAAGTGATGCTGATCTGAAAAGAATCTGTATTTTTTTTTTTTTTTTTGAAAAGGTAACTGGATCTGATCCTTTGATTTCCAAATCAGCTACAACAATGAAAAAAAAATCTGATTTTCAAATCTGTTCTCAAGACATTATTTGGAAATCAACATTTGTGGCAATTACCTTCACATTCGTTGTTCCTCGACCTTGCTGCTACAGCAGCCAGACATCCCTCCCTCCCTCTCTCGTACAACATCAGCATGAGGATGATTGATGTATTTTGTATCCAAAACTCAAATCCAACTCCAAATACAAAGACATGAGGTATCCAAACATAGCCTAATTGTATTTTAGTTATTTTTCTAGACTAACGCAACATTTTGCCCCGAAGATTAAACTCCCATTCTTGCCTTTTTGTTGGCCGGACCTTCCTCTACCACTATATATATGACTCTGTTTTGACTGGGCAGAGAGACCCACATTGGCAGCAGCCAATGAAAGCTAGCTTTACGATACACACCATGATCAAAGCATGGCCATCCTACAAAATTGCCCATACACTCCCAAGGGTGCCCTTCAGTTTAACATTCATCCAATAATATATACTAAGTTTGTGGTTCTTTCCTTTGTCTTTCGTTTTCTTTCTAAAAAAAATTCAGTGGAAAACTTTATTGGAATTTTTTTCTATGGTGAATTTTTTACACCCAATGCATCACATAGGTAGAGCCCATCATTTTACATCTCATGTATAGCTTGGATAGAGCCCATCGTTTTTCACCTCATGTTTTGATATGTAGGGCTCACCATCTCTACCCAAAACCACGCATATGGTGAGGGCCACCACCATTTTATACACAGTCAGGCCATCGTTTCCAATCAAATCCATGCGTAGGGTAGGGCCCACTAGTCTATGCCATCTTTGGTAGGTAAGGTGGGTCCCACCAACTCCACTCAAACCAGTGTGCACACCGTTCTACCTCATGTTTTGATGGGATGGGCCCCATGATCTCTGACGAAGCCCATGCATAGGGTGCAGCCCACCATTTTACACCTCATGTACGTTTTAATGGGGTGGGGCCCATTATTTTACAATATATGGAGTTGATCACTCCACTTCTTTTTATGGTACCAATTTATATCTTTACAATAGAGTTGTGACTTATCTATGGTGGGGCCCAGTGAATAAATGTTCACGATGAGACAGATAGATGGGCCCCAATAGGAAACAAAAGAGTTGCAGTTGTTCTCATTCTAGTGGGTTTCTCATCCCAACAGCTATGAACCGTGACTTATCTTTACATGAGAGTTGTGACTTATCCTTAATGCTCATTTTCCACTAACCATTTTTTTGTCATCCCACAATATCCCCCTCAATAAATTATGGTAATCCAAACTCATCTACAGACAAAATACAGAGCTCTCATTCAAATAAACCCTAACCCTAAAACACTTACATCTTTGGACTTATCTTCTCTAACCCATATGGCAACCAAAAAAAAAAAAAGGAAAAACTACGGCACAATTGCGTGGCACGTGGAAATAAAAAGGAATCTCACCTCTATGACCTCCACGCTTAAAACCCTTCCACCCTCACTCACTCCCTCACACACCACATAACATACCCCAAAGCCCTCCCAAAATGGCCGATTCCACTCCCCTTCTCCCCCGATTCAACCCGTCCGAGTCATCAACTCACTCACTCCCGAAAGGCTTCAACTCCCTAGACGACACAATCGAGCAGTGCATAGGAAATTCCGGGTTAACCCAGTTCCTCCAAGCCTTCCTTGCCTCTTTTGCTTGGGCCTTTGATGCACAACAAACTTTCATAAGTGTTTTCACAGACAAAAATCCTTCATGGCACTGCGTAGACTCCGGCGACATCTTATGCTCGTCTGCCGTCAACCCATGCCGGATTCCGGCTAGCGCGTGGACATGGGACGAGCCCGCCCACGCTTCTATTATCTCAGAGTGGAATCTTGAGTGCTCGGGCGAGTTTATTGCTGGACTTCCGGCATCGGCCTTCTTTGCCGGCTGCCTCGCCGGGGGTCTCCTCGCGACTCTCGCTGACTCCTCGCTCGGCCGGAAAAAAATGCTCCTTCTCTCTTGCTTGATCATGTCACTGACCGGAATTTTAACTGTGTTCTCACCAAATGTGTGGGTTTATTCTTTTCTTAGGTTTATCACTGGATTTGGACGTGCTGCAATTGGCACATGTGCAATGGTCCTCTCGACGGAGATTGTAGGTAAACGATGGAGGGACAAGGTTGGGACTATTGGGTTCTTTTGTTTTACATTAGGGTTTTTGTCCCTACCAATTATGCGCTATTTGGCAAGAGAGTCCTCATGGAGGACACTCTATTTATGGACTTCTATTCCTACCCTTTGTTATTGCTTAGCAATTTATTTATTTGTCAATGAGTCTCCTAGATGGCTTTTTGTACTCGGACGTACAAATGAAGCAATCCAAACCTTGAAAAATATATCATCTTCTAATGGGAAGAAGTTGGATTTTAACTTCTCACAAGTATCCATCAATGTGGAGACTCCGAATGTGGATATATACGTAGCCATGAAGATATTATGGGAGAAGAAATGGGCTTTTCGGCGACTTTTGGTGATGATGG
This sequence comes from Tasmannia lanceolata, assembly GCF_043159265.1. NCBI lineage: Eukaryota > Viridiplantae > Streptophyta > Magnoliopsida > Canellales > Winteraceae > Tasmannia > Tasmannia lanceolata. The sequence goes on along the minus strand of NW_027518697.1, from coordinate 7,139,169 downwards.
TGGTGGGATATGGAGTTGGGTTGGTTTACTATGGGATTCCTCTAGCAGTGGGGAACTTGAATTTCAATCTCTATCTAAGTGTTACCTTCAACGCACTCGCCGAATTGCCCGCCGCGTTAATCACCTTATTTCTTATAGGGATTTTAAATAGGAGAAGTTTGATATTGATCTTTACTTTGATGAGTGGGGCATGTAGTCTTTTGTGTGTTTTTATGGGAGAGAGTGATAGGAAATGGGTGCAAATGGGGTCGGAGGTGGTGTCATTCTTAGGGGCATGTACTGCGTTTAATGTGGTGATAATATATACAATTGAGTTGTTTCCAACTTGTGTGAGGAACTCGGCCTTGTCAATGGTGAGGCAAGCTTTTGTTTTGGGTGGGATTTTCAGCCCTATGTTGGTGGTGGCGGGGAGGAAGGAGGGGTTCTTGTCTTTTGGGGTGTTTGGATTAGTGATAGCAAGTTGTGGGTTGTTTGTTATTTGGTTGCCGGAGACTAGGGGTGGGGCCTTTTGTGATACCATTGAAGAGCAAGAGACTAAGGAGATTGCATCATCAGATTATGTATGTTAATTAATGTATGAGAACAGCTAATTTTGCTCTATTTTATGAGAACAGCTAATTTTGCTCTATTTAATAAGGAGATTTTGTATTGTTCAATTGCCTTTACTCTCTCTCTCTCTCTCTCTCTGTGTGGAAAAGATTTATTGAGACAGCCTGGTTCATCTGCTTGTATTTGTAAGTTTTCATTCTTGGTCAGCTGAGAGAGAGAGAGAGAGAGAGAGAGAGAGAGAGAGAGAGAGAGAGATGTAAACAATTTTGAGAGGTAAATAATTTTTAAATAATCTTATCAGTTATAAACTAGAGTGGGCTGTCCCAAGTATCACTTCCCTTATCACACAACTATTATGAAACAAAATAAAATAGAATATGCATTAAAAAATCAGAATAGGGATAACCTTGTCTTTTCTTTTTTAATTGGCTTCTAAAAGCTCTGTGGAATTTTGATAAATTTTGACAGGTGGTTAAATTGTAAAGGACAAGATGAGCTAAATGTAGAGGACAAGATGAGTTAGTGCAATTAGCAATAGCATGGTAGGTGAACATAAGTGGACAAGGCTGCTGAGATTGGCACTACCGTGCTCTAATAATTGGACAAACTCAGCTTGCCTTTTTCTTTTATGAGAAATTATATGATGCCCGACCGTCAAAATAAAAGGCGGAGAGAGACAAAATCCTTCCCCCTTGATTTTTAATCCAAGGGAAAATACCGATTTTTACTTTTCCTTCCACCCTTTACATTTTGACGGTCGTGCATCATATAATTTCTCTTCTTTTATAATGGGTTCTAGGAGCTTTTTGGGAACTATAATAACCTATAACCTTTGATAGCTATTTAAATAATAAAAGACAATATATGAGTTTGTCTGTTTGTGCAATTATCAAAACATGGTAGGGAGAGTATCAGTCGCCTCTTATAACTGTGAAGACCTTTTCTCAGATTCCACAAAAACTTTTAAATATGTTTTAAAAGCCAGATCGTTTGCTGGTGGCGGTGGCGACACGTGGACACGTATTTTATATGATACGTGGGCAGGTATTTTACTGTAGGGTTTTGCTAGCGTCCATCGCATAAGGCATTTCGCGGATGGGCTGTTGCATGTGAGAGCAGCCACATCATGAAGTGGGACCCACATAGTGGGTCCCATCCGAGAAATGCCTTCTGCCATGGACGCTGTGAAAATTCCAACAAAATATTGGGACCCGTCTTCTTAGTAGATAGATAGGTCATGGCCCAAAAACATTTCTCCATAGGATGATCCTATTGTTTTGATTTGTGGAGTTTTCTACTTATCGTGATAAAATGCGCAACATATTGGGGTAAAATAATGGTCACACCCGATCAAAACGTGAGGTATAAAATAGTAGGCCCCACCCTATGATGGGCTCGGTCCGGAGATTGTGGGACCCACTCCATCAAAACATGAGGTAAAATGGCGGGCCCAATCCAATGCATGAGTTTGAGTGGAGTTGGAGTGGGACACACCCTATCAAAACATGTTGTAAATTGTGGGTATGCATGGATTAGGGTGGACATGGTGGGCCTACTCATGGTTGTAAATGGGTGGGACCCACCATTTGCATGTGTTTGGGGAGAGTCGTAGGCATAGGTGTAAAATGTCTAACGTCCACCTTATCAAAATATGTGTTGTAAAATGATGAACCTCACCCATTATATGTGTAGGGAATCTAACCGGGTAGAACTCACCGCTTAAAGCTAGCTATTAGAGGGAGGGTGCCCATTCCCTTATAAACCATCCACATCCATTTCACATGCCCGATGTGGGACTATTGCTTTTGCGTGGAACCCCAACAATCTCCCCCTCCATGCGGAAGCAACGTGGATCATCTAGCCCCTCCACGCGGCGGCAATGTGGGAACCACGAGATCTTCTCCGAGGGAATTCCACCATCCTCGGAGGCACACCGGGGTTACCGAGATCTTCCAAGGAGTTACCACGCCCCAGCTCTGATACCATTTGTAGGGAATTCAACTGGGTAGAACTCGTCCCTAAAAGCTAGCCGTTAGAGGGAGGGTGCCCATTCCCTTGTAACCCATCCCCATCCACTTCACTTATCCAACATGGGACTATACGCTTTCGCGTGGAACCCCAACAATCTCCCCCTCCACGCGGAAGCAACATGGACCATCTCGCCCCTCCACGCGGCGGCAACATGAGAACCACGAGATAACTACACCAGGGTTTCCGAGATCTTCCCTGAGGGACATTCCCGCCCTTGGAGGCAAACCCGGGTTACCACGCCCTAGCTTTGATGCCATTTGTAGGGAATCAAACCGGGTAGAACTCACCCCTAAAAGCTAGCTATTAGAGGGAGGGTGCCCATTCCCTTATAACCCATCCACATCTATTTCACATGTCCGATGTGGGACTATTGCTTTTGCGTGGAACCCCGGTTTGCCTCCGACAGCGGGAATGTCCCTTGGGGAAGATCTCGGAAACCCTGGTTTGCCTCCGAGGGCGGGAACGTCCATCGGGGAAGATCTCGGAAACCCTAGTGTAGTATCTCGTGGTTCCCACGTTGCCACCGCGTGGAGGGGGAGATTGTCCATGTTGCTTCCATGTGGAGGGGGAGATTGTTGGGGTTCCACGCAAAAGCAATAGTCCCACATCGGACATGTGAAATGGACGTGGATGGGTTATAAGGGAATGGGCACCCTCCCTCTAATAGCTAGCTTTTAGGGGTAAGTTCTACCCAGCTTGATTCCCTAGAATATGCATGAATTGTAAAAAAATCCACCATCCACTAAAACTTTTAATTGAATAAAGTTTTCAGATTGAAAATTTCCATGGAAAGAAAACAAATGACCAAGGGAAAGAAGCCCTGTAGCAAATCCCATTATAGTATAGTAAGGTAATTTACTAATTTTCTTTACTATATTTTTTTTTTCGAATGATAAATTTTACTAACTAAAAAGAACAGTAAGGCCATCAAATGGTCCATGTAGGGCTGGCAACGGGGCGGGTCGGGGCCGGATGTTGGGGTCCCCTACCCCTTCCCCTTTGCGGGGAATTTCCCCCCTCCCCTTCCCCTCCCCTCTGCGGGGATGGTGGGGAATCCCCTTCCCCTCCCCGCGGGGAATATCTAATCCCCTTCCCCTCCCCGCATCCTTCGGGGACAAAATCCCCGCCCCGCCCCGCCCCGCCCTACTCCAACATCACCCCCTCTTTAGTCATTGATACACTGATGATGGGTGTCCCTAATCAACTTGATGCAATTTCAATATATAAAAATGTTATAAACTAACATACTTATAGACGAAGGAGATATATTTCTTACTCTTCAGAAGATAGCAAAATCCCTTGAAGTACTGACTTGACTCTTGAGTGCCCTCGCAGCAGTCGCACCAACAGGCGTTATAAACCCAAATAGATGTCTGAGCAATGTTCAGAGGCTTGGGAATCACCAAAATGCAAAAAGTGAACTGTGTCCCTAACCTGAGCAATGTTTCTTTCGTGGGAAGGAATTAAGGAAACCCTAAGTCCCTAACCAAAATAAAAATGCAATTTATTATTTTATTATTTTATTTTCGCCACCGATGTTGGCACTACGATTTTTTGATAATGGCATACACTCAGCTTGTCTTTATTATTTCAACATCTGTCAAAAGGTTATTATAGTTCCCAAAATGCTCTCAGAAGCTAATTAAAAGGAAAAGACAAGCTAAGTTTATGTTTGGGGAAATCTTGTAGCCGATCCACAGAGTTTCTAGTAGTTTTCCTAAAAAAAAAACACTTAAAAATATACAAAAAAAGGCATTGATTAACGGGGCGAGCGGGGAGGGGCGGGGAGGGGAGGGGACAACTACATCCCCTTCCCCTCCCCGCACCGGGGAATTTTTTAATTCCCCTTCCCCTTCCCCTATCAAATCGGGGAATCCCCGCCCCAAAGGGGCGGGGCGGGGCGGATCCCCTCTTTTTCGGGTGAAATTGCCAGCCCTAGGTCCATGCAAACAAAGTAGCTAGAAAACAAGCAAGAAAAGAACAAAACAATGCAACCCAGCCCACGTTCAAAGAGTATAGAATAATAATTTTTGTGGTCTTTTCTCTCTCTCTCTTTCTCTCTCACATTATGATGAGATGACGTATCTTGCGATGATTGTGAATAATGACGGTGAGAAAATGATAGAAGCGACTACTACCGGAGGTATTGAATCCAAATTCTTCAATTGTTTGGTTTCCTAACCGTTCTTCTACACCATAATTTGTTTTCCGTCCATCAGTTCTATGGCTCAGATCTTTTGATCCTCAGCCTCTATTAAAGATTTCTAGAGAGATTGAGGAATGATCTTATAATGGGAGAAATTGAATGAAATCACTGATAAGTAAAAACAAAGAGATTACTAACAGGTTATAAATAGTGAGCTGTGACAGCATCCTCTTAGACTTGAAAATTGTAATTAAGCTTCTCCTATTTACATAACCTAAAAAATGTCCCTGTGTTTAATAGCTATCCTCATTTTTTCACTTCCAAAATGTTCGTAGCAATATTTTTCTTTTCGTAATCATGGTGCTGTGTCAGTAGTGAAATTATATGGTGGTGTGTAATCATGGCACTAAGATGTGACCAGGGGCGATGCCAGAAATTTTGCACAGGGGGGGCAAAAATTATAGTAATTTTTTTTCTCCAAACAAATGAAAGTAATATTATAGTTCCAAAAAAAACCCTCTATGTATTCCATCACCAACGGTGTAAACATCACTTCGGCTAAAATGCCCTTGGCTATATATTTCAATCTTGTTCCGGAGAATAAAACATATTCAAGTGAGGAATGATAGAATGAAGTGCGGCATACAAAAACCAGCTACAAGGGCGCCCCCATTGGTCCAATCTTAAGAAAGTGGATCACTTTCTTAAGATTGGACCAATGGGGGGCGCCCTTGGAGCTGGTTTTTGCAAGGGCGCCCTTCAGTCTATCATTCGTCAAAAAGTGGAATGTTAAATTCTCTTGCAAACCCCACTGGTGGAACGGGACCAATGTGCATTTATAACTTGTATAAGTTAAAGAAGAATAAATGGATTCGGTGACATTCACCAATGGGGCACCCTTTCATCTGCTTTCTGCATTCGGTGACATTCACCAATAAAGGTATATTTGTTCTTTCTCACAAAATTAAGGGGGGCAATTGCCCCCCTTCCCTTACAAGTGCCGTCGCCCCTGGATGTGACGGAGCCAGAGGGGGGCGAGGGGGGATGAGAACATAGTGTTTTTTTCTCAATTTCTCAAGATCTATATAAGTATAGACAAAGTGAGGGGATGAGAATATAGTGTTTTTTTCAACATCGAATAATCTGTTTCCAAAATTGTCTAAAATTGTAATTGTTAGAAATTGACTCTTGCAATTAATACCTCTCTCTCTCTCTCTCTCTCTCTCTCTCTGGGATGAGAACATAGCATTTTTTTCAACTTCGAATAATCTGTGTACAAAATTGTCCAAAATTGTAATTGTCAGAAATTGACTCTTGCAATTAATATCTCTCTCTCTCTGGGATGAGAACTAGCATTGTTTTCAACTTCCAATAATCTGTCTACAAAAGTGTCCAGAATTGTAATTGTCAGAAATTGACTCTTGCAATTGACACCTCTCTCTCTCTCTCTGTCTCTCTCTCTCTCTCTCTGGGGGATGAGAACATAGCGTTTTTTTCAACTTCGAATAATCTGTGTACAAAATTGTCCAAAATTGTAATTGTCAGAAATTGACTCTTGCAATCAATACTCTCTCTCTCTCTCTCTCTCTCTCTCTCTCTCTCTCTCTCTCTCTCTCTCTCTGGGATGAGAACATAGCGTTTTTTTTTCAACTTCGAATAATCTCTCTCTCTCTCTCTCTCTCTCTCTCTCTCTCTCTCTCTCTCTCTCTCTCTCTCTCTCTCTCTCTCCAGCGAACTAAAATCTCCGACATTGTGGATTTGTGGCCCACAAATGAACGGTTCGATCATCCTCTGAAGTGGGACCCAGAAGAAAACTGGAATTCACGCATACACACACCATATAAATTCTCCATTGATAAGCTCAAAATATATCAGTTATAATATGGTGTAAGCTCATATAGTTCAAATTATTTTTTAAAAAGTATTGTATAACTTACCATAGGATGATCCAAGCTGTCCATTTGATGGGCCACATTGTAAATACACTGCACCCCAATGAAAATGGTTTTTGGGGTAAAATGTATTTACGATGTTAGGGTCATAGCCCAAAAACTCATTTCAATAGGATGATCCTAGGCCACATCGTAAATACATTGCACCCCAATGAAAGTGGTTTTTGGGGTGCAATGTATTTCCGATGTTAGGGTCATAGCCCAAAAATACATTTCAATAGGATGATCCTAGATTGTACTACGATCTGTATTGGAATTGCATATTATGGAGACCTTTCATAGAGCTAGGATCGTTCTATTGAAATGAGTTTTCTAGCATAGCCTTACATTGTGGCCTATCAAATGAACGGTTTGGATCATCATATGGTAAGTTGTACAATACTTTTTGAATGATACCAGACTACACGAACTTTCACCATCCCAAAACAAATTACCCATGCCATGCTAGGAGTGTTAAATAGTGGGCCCAACCCATCAAAACATGTGTAATATAATTTGGCCCCACTACATGAAATGTAAGGGAAAAGTTATACTAGCCCCCTTTTTTACTTGGGAGAAACCCTCTAGTGTAAAAGAGTAATGAGCCTCACGTACCCATGTTCTGCCCCTCCTCAAGCAAATTCCTGGCTCCGCCCCTGGCACTAAGGTTGCGATTTTTTAGTGAAATTATATGGTGTGTATTCATGGCGCTAAAGTTGTGAACGTAAGTGAAATGATATGGTGTGCGTACAATACATGCATGTAAATATGTAATGGGGTACAACAAAAGTGCCGCCCTTGATATTTGATCCAACGGCAGCTGAATCTAGATCAAATATCAAGGGCGGCACCGTGATTACTAACAGGTATGCCCGGGGACCACATAAAAACTGGTGAATGTCATGCCAATATTTTTGTCTTTCCCATGATGATTGAACATAGGCCCCCCTACAAAATTTCATAAATGACAAAATTACACCTAAGGGTGGTACCACTTGAGGTTTGTCTTTCCCATGATGATTGAACCTGTTCTATTCATTGAATGTATTTTTTTATTTTTTATTTTTCGTTTATCTGACAATTTTTACTACATATTTTTGAACCAAAATACCGTATCAAACCCAAAACCCAGACAGATCTATATTTACGATCTATGGTGATGCTAGAGTTAGAAAAGCAAAGATGGCTTTGTCATGGGAACATAATTTAATGGAGGGAATATCAACACACATCTCATCAACACAGTAGAATCACTTAACTCTCTCTCTCTCTCTCTCTCTCTCTCTCTCTCTCTCTCTCTCTCTCTCTCTATATATATATATATATATATATATATATATATATATATATATATATATATATATATATATATATACGAGGAAAGTTTTTCTAGTCGGCCGACTAGAGAAGCTTCTCTTGTCCACAGACCAAAAAACACAGTGGTCCACATTATTTGGATAATCCAAAAACATTTATTTGATAGGCCCTAGTATAGATAGGGTGAGCCCAAAAATTCAGCTGCATAGGATCATCCTAACCCTTTGATTTGTAGAGGTTAAAAATGGACAGATTTGTGGAGTTTATAAGCGTCCATTTAAACCTCCATAAATCGAAGGGTTTGGATGATCCTATGGAGATGATTTTTTAGGCACATCCTATCTATGTCAGGGCCCATCAAATGAATGCTTTGGATCATCAAAACAATGTGGGCTCATTGTGTTTTTAACCTCCACTGTCCATTTTTAACCTCCACAAATCGAAGGGCTAAGATGATCCTATGGAGCTGATTTTTTGGGCACGCCCTATCTATGCCAGAGCCCATCAAATGAATGCTTTGGATCATCCAAACAACATGGGCCCACTGTGTTTTTGGTCGGCGGACTAGAGAAGGTTCTCTAGTCGGCCGACTAGAAAAACTTTCCATATATATATATATATATATATATATATATATATATATATATATATATATATATATATATATAAGAGAAAAATGTTCCCGCGCAGCTACTCAGATAGCTTATCTGAGCAGCTGCTTCAAAAACTCATGTGGCCCACATTTTTGGGGTGATCCAAAGCATTCATTTTGAAAGGCCCTTCCACGGATAGGGTGTGTACCAAAAATCAGCCATATAGGATCATCCTAACCCAATCAAAGGTGGAGAGGGAAATTGACATACATTGTTTCTGACCATTTTTTTCCTTCACAAATGGCAGGGTTAAGATGATCCTAAATGGGTAATTTTTTTGCACACACTCTATTCATGAAAGGGCCTTCCAAATGAATGCTTTGGATCACCCCAAAAATGTGGGGCCACATGAGTTTTTGAAGCAGCTGTTCAGATATGCTATCTGAGCAGCTGCGCAGGAACACTTCTCTCTCTCTCTCTCTCTCTCTCTCTCTCTCCCTATATATATATATATATAATTTTTTTTGTTATTTTTGATATATTTCAACAAAAAGGGAAACATATTTAAAGAGGAAATAAAGTATGTGCAGTTGCACAGATAAGCTATCTGTGTAGGGCTGCAACAGGGTCGGGTTTTTCAAAACCCTAGCCCAACCTTAGATCCCATTATCTCGGCCCTCACCCGCCCTGACCCTGAGTCAGGGCTGAAAAACCTCAATCCATTGCCCGCCCTACAGGGCTCAGTGCGGCCCTGGCCCACCCTGATTGGGCAGAGCCGGGCCGTGCCGGCCCTAATTGACCCTAGTGCAAATACCTGTTAAGAGTGCCAAAAATAAAGCAACCGCATATCATATAGAACAAAATGATCAATAAACTGAGAAAGAGAACAAAATAAGACAATATGAATTCAACAACATGACGGGCAACAGAGACAATTAACAATAATAATCTAAAGAAACATCAATCCAAGATAATAGAAAACATTAACAAAAGAAACATGCACAGATGGTTCAATTCTATAATAGAAAACTCAGGGTCGGGCCGGGTCAAAGTGACTTGAGGCATAAACCCAAAACCCGACCCAACTTGACTCAGGGTCTAAAAAAATGAACGCTGACCCGCCCTCAAGATTGGAAAATCTAGCCCTGACCCTGTTCGGGCTCAGGGCGGGTCAGAGCTGACAGGGCCAAACTTGCACCCCTATGAGTATGTGTATAAAAATCAGCCCTATTGGTTCATTTTTTTGGGGGATCCAAAGCATTCATTTGGAAGGCCTTTCCATGGATAGGGTGTGTACAAAAAATCAGCCCTATAGGATCATCCTAACCTCATCAAAGTTGGAGGGAAAAATGGAATCAACCCTGTAGGATCATCCTAACCCAATCAAAGTTGGAGGGGAAAATGGACAGACACTGTGTATGTTCATTTTCCCCTCCAACTTTGATTGGGTTAGGATGATATTATAGGGCTGATTTTTGGTACATACCCTATCTATGGAAGGGCCTTCCAAATGAATGCTTTGGATCCCCCAAAAAATATGGCCCCCCGTCTGCTTTGGATCCCATACACAGATAGCTTATCTGTGCGGCTGCACATACTTCATTTTCTCTATCTAAAAAACATATAATTTAAAAAAAAAATTAGGACAACAAATAGTATCATGAATTTATCAGATTATTTTCATGATATTTTCATGGTAAAAATTAAACATGAAGATATCTCAGTTAATTTTTATAATCTCGACAAAATTTCAAGATTTTGTCATTTTATAAAAAAATCGTAAAATATCGCAATATTTTTTAAAATATCAAAAATATGTGTGATTATGCTTTGTCGAAGGCCTAGAATCTATATTTGCAGAACATATAGCCAGTTATGTCCGCACCGACAACACCAGATAGAACTGGGAGTGTCAGGAACCATCCAAATCTTGATGTATTCTTTGCCTGTGTGATAGACAAACAAGGATCAAGTAAATTTATATAATCACTCATCACTTGCTGGCTACATTACTTGGATTCTTATAAATGGGTGAATACTTGTTTCGGATACTTGTCGGATTCCAATACTTTAGGATTCACTGCGACAATTCTAAATCTCTTTCATCTATTTTTTTTTTCTAAATATTACTATAACAAATTTACAATTATCACATCTTTAGACTTTTATATATTTTAATAGTAAGTTTTTATATAAAAATAAAACAACAAAATATTACCCATTATCACCATATTATCATATAAAAGAAACAAAAGTAGAATTGATTAAAGGGCTTTGCTAGTGTCCATCGCAAAAGGAATTTCGCATATGGTATGTTGCATGCCAGAGCAGCCACAGAGGCTCACTTCTCAGCAGATTTTGCCATCATTCACTAGGTGGCTCTGACATGCGACAGAGCATATGCGAAATGCCTTTTGTGAGGGATGCTAGCAAATCCCTTGATTAAAATATATTGGTGATTCTACGAAACATTTTTCTTAGGTTAGCTAAATCCGAGACTCAGTACTCCTGTCAGATTCCAACACTCGAACCGGTAGTCATGCAATATAGCTTTTCAGACATCCACAAAAGTGTTAGTGTGTATGCCTTAAAAGCCAGCATTGTTGTATCGAACTTTGATTTGTTAATGAAATTCATGACATTTATTGGATATTATTAAAGGGACGTGTGATGTGCTTGTTCATAATAACACATGTTTGTGTCTTTAGAGACTAATATTATCTAAATGTATGCCTTTTTCTGTTCTCATTATTTTACTAGTTTGAACTAAGCTGTGATGGCATTCATACTGCAAGTATAGATGACAAAGTGACTCACATTTCTTTTTTTCTTCTTTCATGGGTGTTAGGTCTAAAATTGGTAACAGATTATGGTAGGGCCGAAAGGGCTGATCTGGGCCTGGAGGGCTGGTCTGGCAAGTCACACCTGAAAGGCTAGGGGAGTCCTGCGCTGCACAAGGGCACAGACAAGAAGAAAAATGGTCAGAGGACCAACCCGGAGTGGTGCTCCGGACGGGCGCTTCGACACTCAAGTCAGTATGAGCAGGAGTGCTGAGCAATGTCAGAGCAAAAGCTTAGGGTATTGATTTTCAGATCCCGGGCCAGCAGCCAATTGGATGCTGAGTTCGGACCCATCAGTGCTGAGTCCGGACCCCATCAGTGCTGAGTCCGGACCCCATCAATGGGTTCACTGATTGTGATGCAGCAATCAATTTCTTTCATGGAAAGTGATTATGCTATTACAGAATTGTATGCTATATGCATGACTACGAATAGATATAGTTAGGCTTTCGAAATTAGATTTTAATCTTCTCTGCTACCCTGCAATCACATGTTATAGTAAACCTCAAGAAAAGATTACCATGTGGCTACTTATTTGGTTGCAATCAAAAGACATGATTGTCAGATATTTTGTTGGAAGAAGGGGGAGAATGATGAAAAGTATTATAAGGAATGTGGATTGTGGTAGAGAAACTCTTGCTTCTATTTAAAGCTGATGATGCTGTCTGCAGCATTGTGGCGAAAGGCGAGGACTTGGAGAAATATTGCTTGATGATATGAATGACTATGATCAACTAGTTTGGGACAAAGGCTTAGTTGAGTTTGAATTATGAATGACTATGATCAAGAGATGCTTCTTGCCTTCTCTACTGGTAATGTCAATATTTGATTCTTTGCTTGCTCGAATAGTTTGATCTATGTGGAAAACGAACACTTTATGCATTCAATTTTGGTAAGACTTCTAAACTGTGGCGTTACAAATGTTTCTCAATGTAAATTTTCTGATTTCATTTAATCAACCAAATAATATCTGTAGGAGTATAAAAAAGATTTAGAACTACATGCCGTGTATGAATTCAATGCAAAATTCTGTTACGAACCCGATCCGGTTCTCAACGGATTGATCTTCTCTGAGGGAAGATCGGACGAACCCGATCCGGTTAGCAACGGATTGATCTTTTCCGAGGGAAGATCGGCCTCTTGACCCGCTTCGAGGGAATAAAATTCAGCCCCTCTCTTTATTTCTTTAATGCCGTTAAATAGAGATAACATACATAACCGTTCAATACCATGAAACTAGGAACAAACTCTTATCAACTAAGACTCTGATAACCAATGAAATTCTAATCCACTACTCTCAACAACCTAAACAGAATGAAAGACATGTAACAAATTCCGGTAAAAAAAAAGAAATTTCAGGAAATACTAAAGTCTAGTATAAGAAATTGCCTGATTTTCTGTTGAATGGTCACGAAGAAAAAAGTGAGTGAGAAGAATTAAAAAGTGGCCGTTCCAGTGAATTTAACATATTTCTTGATCTTCCAAGAAGTTATGTTGGTTTTACTAATCATAAATCGCATCCACTATCGCTAATACATATGCCATTCTTTAGCAGTAACTCTAATTGTTCGGAACCAATATCGTGAAGGCTTGGTTGTACGATCTAATCTGTTTTTCTTGCTTATTGAAGTTCTATATATGTTGCATTGAAATTTTTGGCCCTGATGCTGACCCTGCAGAGTGTACGAAGTCCATTGTTCCAGCATATATACCCCTGGTAGAACAAGGGAAGGATACACCATTTACTGACCAACACAGGCATGACAGCAGTTACGAAGGGGACGCTATGTAGAATTCAACTTGGTTTGGTTACCTTCAATGATACAAACTTATCACGATCTATTCATAATTTTTTATCCACTTAAAATGAGTTTATTTTCATAATCATGAAGGTCTATGATCCCGGCACGACATTTGGACTAAAGACAGGAGGCCGTATCGAGAGTATCCTTGTTTCTCTTCCACTAACGACACGATGGGAATATGACCATGTAAGTTTCTGCTCATTTGTTCATTAACTTTCAAGAGGAGTATGGATTGTGAACTAAGGTAGAATCTGTTTTGCAGGAAGCTTTTAGATGCATGCATCAATCCAAAGGAATGGGTTTTACATTGATCAAAGGTTTTATTCCTTGTAAAATATTTTGCGGTTGTGCTTTTCCTGTTTTGTAGCTAGAGTCGAAGCCTCTCCTTCCTAGATTGTCTCTAAAGAATCCGCTTGTTTAGGAATAATCTCTGAATGTAGTTCTTTGTCAGAGACGAATTGCTGCATATTTTTTGATCAAGTCTTTTTGTCCCTCATTTTTTGCTAATTAAATGTTGCACTTAAAATTTTCTAATCATGGGACTAGATCATGGTGTTTTTCATGGCGGTTTCTTTCGGAGTAAAATGGTTGTAAAACAAATTTACACCATTTTTCACTTAAAAATGTGCGTAAAATCTGTTTTATGCCCATTTTACGTCGAAATAAACAGAGCCTAAAATGAAAAATGCTAAAATGTCTAGCTGTTACTCTCCTCCCTGACAGACTTCTTCCTAACCAGTCTTGATTGCACATGTATGTCCAGATTGTTAGCACTGATCCCAATGTTGGTTTTTTACTAGTCCTCTTATTACAACTCAAAACATAAAACAGTGCAATATTACATGTAGTAGGCTTAGAAGGTTCATTGGAGGCAATAATGTGCATCATAGTACAAAAAACCACCAATCATGTGTAGATGTTTATAATGGTCTAAAATGAAATTGTATAGAGATCAGGCATTCAGAAAACTAGTTTTGACCTTCAACATTATGAACAGATTTTCTTTACAATAGTTTGGTCCTATGAAAACAAAGTAGTTTTGCTTGTGGTTAAGCTATAGTTTTGTGAAAAAGTGAAGCTACAATTGGGTTAACTAGGTGGAGTGTGGTTTTCTTCGGGTTATCGGAAGCTCCTTAGTTGGGTCAGAAGCTTGCTTCAGAAGTTAACTTCCTTTTACTCCTTGAGTTTAGTAAGCTTTTTATTTGGGTGATTATTTATTTTTAACAAGAGATTTTTTCCCTTTCAATATGTCACTCACCTCGTGAATGGAGACAGGTTGCTGGTCTGACATGCGATAGACCAGCTGCGAAATGCCTTTTGCGATGGACCCTAGCAAATCCCTTTAAAACTTTAAAAACTTGTCTTAAGTTTGGCATAAAATTGATATATAGATTTCTCCCCCCCCCCCCAAAAAAAAAAAAAACTCGACATTAAATCTAAGTGTCTTCAATTATAGTCCAGTATTTTTCAAAAAAAAAAAAAAAAAACTGTACAGACCACACTATAGGATGATCCAAACCGTCCATGTGATGGGCCAACACATAAATAGGTTGTGCCCCAAAAACATTCCATGGGATGATCCTAGCCCTCCAATCTATAGAGGTTTCCATAATATGCAGTTCCTCTATAGATCGAAGGGTTGGTATCATCCTATAGAAATGATTTTTTTGGGCACAACCTATTTTCGTTGTGACCCATCACATGGACGGTTTGGATCATCCTATAGTGTGGTCCCTACAGTACTTTTTGAAAAATACGGGAATATAAGGGCTTACACCATATAAAAACTAACTACGAGTTTTTCCGGGTTCACTTCCTGCCAGGCAAGAAATAATATGGTGAGCAGCCGTGCATGCACGTGCGGCCCAAAAATACTGTGGGCGCCACATTGTTTGGGGGTGATCCAAACCGTTAAATTGTTGGGCCCTGAAGTAGATAGGGTGTGCCCTGAAAATCTTCTCCATAGGACCATCCGATTAGTGGAAGTTTAAATTCATCCTATGGAGAAGATTTGGGTGCACACCCTATATACATCAAGGCCCAACATGTGAACAGTTTGGGTCGCCCAAACAATGTGGGGTCCACGGTATTTTAGAGGCTGTCTGTAGACCTGGCAAACGGGTGGGTCGGGCCGGGTCAACCCGCGGGTGATGCAGGTGTGGGTCACACGGGTCGGGTCAGGAAATGACCTGCATTTTTACGGGTCAGAATTTAGGTGACCCGCACGGCTCGCGGGTGGGCCGGGTCAACCCGCGGGTCACCCGCAAATTCAAACAGTTGTTTATTTTGGGAAATGTTTTCACTGGATTTTGATGAGGGCGGTATGGCCGGCACCGTGGGATGATCCAAACCGTCCATTAGATGGCCCACAGGCTAAATAGGTGTTGCCCCAAAAATCATTTCAATAGGTTGATCCTAACTCTCCGATCTATAGAGGGTTAGGATCAAATGATCAACCCTCTAACATTCAAATCAGAGAGTTGGGATCAACCTATGGTGCTAGCCATAACCTATTCAGGCATCAAACCCTTAAAAAATATATTAGCATGACAAAATCATCATCGTTTGCATTAGAAAAAAAAACCATCTAACTAAATTAGCATAACAAAATCACCACCCTTAAAAAAGCCAAGTGACCCGCGGGTGCCCATGCGTTGACCCGACCCGACCCGACCCGTGTTTTTGCGGGTTGGGTCACCAGCAGGTTAGTTTTGACAGGTCACTAAAACTCAGACCCGTGCCCGCAAGTTTGCGGGTGGGTCTGGTCGACCCCCGGGCACGGGTCGCTTTTGCCAGGTCCAGCTGTCTGCCTGTCTAACATATAAAATCCGGCTTCAGACATGCTTCCTCTTTACTTTATCTCAATTTTTTTTTTGTTTTGAATTTTACAGCTTCCCGCAATTTCAGCTATAACTGCATCTGGACAAAAAATGAACGGTTAAGATCATCCAAATAGGTTGGCCCCACTATTCTCTTTTTCCAGCAGTGTAATTTCTAAAAGGGTGATGATAAATTCGCACCCCCTGACGTCAAAAAGCGTTAGAGTCTGCCACAATTCACGTTATATATGGTGCGAATTATCCTAAACTGGGTGCGAATTTATCATCTCCCTTTCTAAATAATAAAGTTGATGAGACGTGACACGTATGTCGGCATAAATCTTATATTGATATTATTACAACGGCAACATAAACTTTACCCGCAATCTCGAGACACTGCAAAAGGAAGCGGAAAAAGGTTCGAAAAATGAATTCCAGAAGGTCAGTTTTCTCTTCTCTCCTCTGATTGTCTTTACACATCTTCTAAATCTCTCACACGCATTTCATCAAACACTTTCCGCTCATGTTTTGCAAATTGCAATTGCTTTGGCTTTTCTCAATCTTCTGTACGCGAATCTTCAACCCATTTTCATAAACTTAGGATTTCCCCTCTTTTGTTTTTATCTTCCTTTTGAGATCGATTTTTTCTCGATTGGGGAAAAAAAATCTTGCAGATCACTGTTTCAGGCTCCCGAATTTCTGATCAGTGTAGAGATCTATTCTGAGGATCGCTTTCTAAATAAATATAGGTTTTTGTTGCATACTGCATTCGTTACTTTGATTTTCTCTGTGGAGAAATGGAAAGATTTGTTAGTTTCTTATTTCTTTGGGTGAAGGATAAAGGTATTAATATTTAAAGGATTGTTAGGGTTCTGTTCCACAACATATAATTGAAGCTGAGAGCAATTACTTTGTGTCTATTTTTTGTTGGGAAATGTTAGCAGCACAACCATATTTTGATATTTTCGCTAACCTATCTTGTCTTTTAGTATTTAAACAGCTTTCAAAAGGTTATTACATTTCCCAAAAAGCTCTCACCAGACAATTATAGAACAGCTGGGTTTGTGCAAATATCAAAATATGGTTGTGCTGATATCATTTCCCTTTTTGTTCAGATGTCTATTTGTAAGAACTGATATGTCAAATACCTGATTAGAAATTCCCTTCTCCTTGCATAGAGACCATTTAAAACCAAATGGTCCACTCATGAGCAATTACTTAACATGAGTTCCATTGGATCCCTTTTACCAACGCGAAACTCTTGGGTGATCCCTTCAATGCAGAGTACCTTTAGATAATCTTTTATTCACATTATTATACTTTTATTCACTTTATTTTTCATTTTGTTGCTATGTTAAGTAATCTTAGTGATGGTTAACTAGAAGGTATTGAACTTTCATGATAAGTTTTTGAACACTTGTCTCTAGAAGTTGTATTGTCACGCCCCGAACCCATAATTCTAGGTAAGGCGCACGTGACAGCCGCCGCACGCCCATAGGGTCGCCCCCACAAGCATGCAAGGCTCCTTTTTCGATCAACTATTCTCAACAATCAGAGTAACTAATAAATGCGGAAATTTTAGTCTCATAATGAAATACAAATATAGATTAGGTCCATAAGTCTAAATCCAACAATAATTATTTCAAGACAATCACCTTAATAAAATATCAAAGGTTTCTAAATTGGAACAATGAAATAAAGAACAAATCTCCTAGGCTCCAATCCAAGTGCCTGATCTCAGCAAATCTACTGCCGCTCCTCTGTATCTGAAATTTGTTAAAACCACATAATGAGCTAACAGCCCAGCCGGTTTTCCAAATCCAAGCCAGCTAATAGGAAAACAAAAACAAACTTGTGCGGAAAAGACGTAGCATGCCATAAAATTTAGCCAATGCAGAAATTGATAAGAATTAAAAAGATCATTTCTACATAAGCTATATAAGAAAAATACATGTTTTTACAAAACAGTTCCAACCACTCGGTTATGCAGTTTTTCACTTGGAAATTAATGACAAGAATATATATTTTCAAACACTTGATTTTGCATTTTTCCACTTGGAAATCAAATACTTAACAGTAATATATTTTCAAACATAACAGTCTTCTCTGTGGCCAATTTCCAACCTTATTGGCAAGTAGCGTAACCCAAGGCGAACACTCGTTCGCAGGACTCACAGGTCCAAAAGTGCGCAATGTCACAATATCAATAGCCAGAGGACTCCCTACTGGCCGCCCGAGATCAACCTTACGGGTAGATAAAATTTGACCGGTCTACGTGATCACGTCCAGTGTACTCACCCACTGGTAGGTTGGGCACTAGATTCCCACCAGAGATCAACCTTACTGGCGGAATCCATTCCATACCAAGACTGTATACAAATATAGAGAAAAGCAATTTAATGTCTGTAATTCCATGCTATAAATTTTGTAGATGTTTCAAGCCATAGGGGACTCCCCCCATTCCAATCTATGAAAACCATATCGTAAACAAAGTGCTGTTCAAATTGTTTGCTTCATGAATTCTAGTTTTCAAAATCATGTTCTTCATAAATCTTTTTATGTATAGGGATGAAAACATGTCAAGACTAAAGGATACCATGCATAATGATATTCAACTATGTAGAATGACATACTAAAAAAACGTTCAGTAAAAATCTTCTCCAAAAGAAGTTCCAAGTCAAAGTAGATATGCAAAAATTGTAATAGAAAGCTTTCAACTTAGCAAAAAATAAATATTTGATAATACACTGACATAGGGTAGGATCACCTACCTCTTGCACGAATTTCTGACTTTGTTTTGTTTTCTCTAGGACGACGTTGACGTTGACAAAAACTCCTCTTTTTCCCCTTCACATTAGTAAGTAAACCAAGGTCATTTAACTATCCTAATGTGTAACAGTCCCTATTAAATAAGATTTCATATTTGATTGTGCCTCTAAAAAGAAAAGAAATTAGGACGGCTCTAAAAACTCATTTCTAACACATCGCACCTAAACTCCAATCCCATTTGCTCAACCAAATTTATTCGCACCTAAACTCCAATCCCATTTGCTCAACCAAATTTATTTACTTAAGACTACTCTTTTCCTCCTTTTTGTTCTTGTCAAGGAAGGGAATTTGCAAAGCTGAAACTAGAAGGTGACTGAGTAAGAATATGAACTTACAGAATTTTGGCAATTATTCGTGATGAAGATCCACCCAACCGTAGTTGATCTCAAGACAAGAATATGAACTTACAGAATTTTGGCAATTATTCGTGATGAAGATCCACCCAACCGTAGTTGATCTCAAGACATATGTGATGGAATATGAGGTCTTGTAGGCCTTGATTCTTGGACACAAGGTTATGGCAACAAGATGGTGGAAAGTAGTTTATTTACCGGCAGCAATAGCAATTTGCAGAGGTTTCTAGGACTGTTTTGCAATGGCTTCTAGGACTGTTTTGCAATGGCTTCTAGGACTGTTTTGCAATGGTTCTAAAGTGGTGTAGAACTTGGTCTTGTAGGAGAGTTACAAGCATCCCAATGTAGGAGAGTTACAAGCATCTCAATGGCCTCAAACACCACCTATATTCCCTCTTTCTAAAGCCCACAACAACTACATCCAACACCTATATTTCTTCTTTCTAAAGCCCACAACAACTACATCCAACACCTATAGTTCTTCTTTCTAAAGCCCACAACAACTAACCTTCATCAACACCACCCCTTTCTAAAGCCCACAACAACTAATCTTCATCAACACCACCCCTTTCTAAAGCCCACAACTACTAACCTTCATCAACACCACCCCTTTCTAAATCCCACAACAACTAACCTTCATCCAATGAGAGAAGAGAGTGGAGAGAAAAAGTTGTAGGCAAGAGAGTGGAGAGAAAAGGTTGTGGTGAGAAAGTTGTAGAGAAGAGAGTGGAGAGAAAAAGTTGTAGGCAAGAGAGTGGAGAGAAAAGGTTGTGGTGAGAAAGTTGTAGAGAAGAGAGTGGAGAGAAAAGGTTGTAGAGTGGAGAGAAAAGGTTGTAGCCTCGCAAGGTTCCAAACATCCCACACATTTCTTTCTTTTTCAATATTGAAATGATTGCTACCTTAAGATAAAATATTGAAAATGATTGCATATTTGATTCATAATTTAACCAACTAACCTTCATCCAATGAGAGGAAGAGAGTGGAGAGAAAAAAAAGAAGAAGGTTGTAGTCTCGTAAGGTTCCAAACATCCCACACATTTCTTTCTTTTTCAATATTGAAATGATTGCTATCTTAAGATAGAATATTGAAAATGATTGCATATTTGATTCCTAATTTAACTTTAGTCATTGATGATAATAGCACATGATTGTTACCTTATGATTGAATATTGAAAATGATTGCATATTTGATTCCTAATTTAACTTTAGTCCATTTGATATTATTACCCATATCAAAGAAAATTCACAACTTTTATTTGATACTAACACCCATTTCTAACAATTAATCTTGGCTTAATTTTTTATAATGACACCCATTATAAAAAAAAATCATATGTTCACTTTGATAAGGATAATTACCCAAATACTTGGGACCGGGTATTACATCATACCCCCCTAAAAAGAATTTCGTCCTCGAATTTCACATACCTGGTGCTTGAAAAAGCTGGGGGTACTTTTCCTGCATCTCCTCCTCAAGCTCCCAAGTTGCCTCTCGCTCAGAGTGATTTCTCCACTGTACCTTGACATAGGGAATGGTGCGTTTTCTAAGAACTTGGTCCTTTCGATCAACGATACGCACCGGGTGTTCCTCATATGACATATCCTCTCTGAGTTGCAAAGGGGCCAATTCTACTACACGGTCCGGGTCCGGAACATACTTCCTCAGCATAGAGACATGGAAGACATTATGCACCCCAGCCAAACTGGGTGGTAGTGCAAGGCGATAGGCAACTGTCCCGACCCTTTTAAGAATTTCGTATGGCCCAACATACTTGGGATTCAACTTTCCTCTAATGCCAAATCTGACCACTCCTTTAGTGGGAGACACCCTCAAGAAAACACGATCTCCAACTTCAAATTCAAGCTCACGCCTCCTGACATCAGCGTAGCTCTTCTGCCTGCTTTGTGCTGCTCGGAGACGCTCTCTGATCAATTGAACCTTTTCTTCTGCCTGATGCACTAGCTCCGGGCCCAAAATCTGCCTCTCACCAACCTCATCCCAATGGATGGGAGACCTGCACTTTCTACCATAGAGGGCCTCATAAGGGGCCATCTGAATGCTGGATTGGTAGCTATTGTTGTATGCGAACTCCACCAAAGGTAACTGCCGATCCCAAGAACCTCTAAAATCCAAGGCACATGCTCTCAGCATGTCTTCCAATATCTGGATCGTCCGTTCTGACTGGCCATCGGTTTGTGGATGATACGCTGTACTGAAGTTCAACCTAGTTCCCAAAGCCTTATGGAAACTCCTCCAGAACTGAGACACGAACCTTGGGTCTCTGTCAGACACAATCGACACTGGCACTCCATGTAGCCTGACAATCTCCTCCAAGTACCACTCTGCCATCTGATCCAATGTCGAACCCACTCTATAAGCCAAGAAGTGAGCCGACTTAGTCAACCTGTCGACTATAACCCAAATGGCATCATTTTTCTTCAATGTCTTTGGCAAACCGGTCACAAAATCCATAGTGATGTGCTCCCATTTCCACTCTGGAATAGGGAGGGGCTCTAACTTCCCGGCAGGTCTCTGATGCTCTATCTTGACCTGCTGGCAGATTATACAACGAGCCACAAACTCTGCAATCTCTCGCTTCATGTTATTCCACCAGAAAATTTCTCTGAGGTCCCTGTACATTTTGGTGCTTCCAGGGTGCACTGAATAAGTAGAACTATGGGCCTCATCCATAATCTCCCTCTTGAGATCCGCATCAGCAGGCACACACAACCGAGTTCCGAACCTCAAGGACCCATCCTCATGGACTCGAAAATCTAATTGGGATCCTGCCTCAACTTCTGCCCTGATCTTATGGAGTCTCTCATCAGTACTCTGAGAAATCTTTATTCTCTCTAACAAAGTGGGCTGAACTCTCAGGTTCGCAATTTGCAGACCAGGCTCGTGCTGTCTTACCTCAATACTCAACCTCCTCAAGTCCTCAATGATCTGCCTTTGATTAGTTATCAAAGATGCCATCTTACCCTGGGCCTTTCTGCTCAAAGCATCTGCTACTACATTAGCCTTCCCTGGATGATAGCTGATGGTCAGGTCATAGTCCTGTAGCAATTCAAGCCATCTCCTCTGACGCATATTTAGCTCCTTTTGCGTGAACAAGTACTTTAGGCTCTTATGGTCAGTGAAGACCTCACATGGCTCCCCATAAAGGTAGTGTCTCCAAATTTTCAATGCAAACACTACTGCTGCTAACTCTAGATCATGCGTCGGATAGTTCTGCTCATATGGCTTCAACTGCCTGGAGGCATAGGCCACTACCTTTCCGTGTTGCATCAACACACAACCTAAACCACTCTTAGAGGCATCACTATATATGGTGAATCCTCCACTCTCAGATGGTATAGTGAGGATTGGGGCCGATACTAACCTTCGTTTCAACTCTTGGAAGCTCTCCTCGCACTTATCAGACCATTCAAACTTGGTTCCCTTATGCGTTAGACGGGTCAGTGGTACGGCAATCCGTGAAAATCCCTCTACGAATTTCCTGTAATATCCCGCCAGACCTAAGAAACTGCGAATTTCGGCGACATTAGACGGCCTGCTCCAATCCACTACGGCCTCAATCTTTTGGGGGTCCACAGACACTCCATCCTTAGAAATCACATGCCCCAGAAAAGCCACTCTATCAAGCCAAAACTCACACTTCTTGAATTTCGCATATAGCTGCTCTGCTCTCAATACCTGCAACACCTGCCTTAAGTGATTTTCATGCTCTTCATGGCTCTTGAGTAGATTAGGATGTCATCTATGAACACTACTACAAATCTGTCTAAGAATGGCTTGAACACCCTATTCATCAAATCCATAAATGCCGCGGGTGCGTTAGTCAAACCAAATGGCAACACTAAGAACTCGTAGTGTCCATATCTAGTCCTGAAAGCTGACTTGGGCACATCTTCTGGCTTGATCTTCAACTGATGGTAACCCGAGCGAAGATCGATCTTAGAGAATACTTTAGACCCCTGTAACTGATCAAATAGATCCTCGATCCTGGGCAATGGATACTTATTTCTCACAGTTACCTTGTTTAGCTCTCTATAATCGATGCACAACCGCATACTCCCATCTTTCTTCTTCACAAATAGCACTGGTGCACCCCAAGGAGAAACACTAGGTCTGATCAACCCCTTATCAAGAAGTTCTTGCAACTGCCCACTCAACTCCTTAAGCTCTACTGGAGCCATTCGATAGGGAGCCTTAGAAATGGGACCCGTGCTAGGTACAAGATCAATGGAGAATTCGATCTCTCTATCTGGAGGCAACCCCGGCAAGTCTTCAGGGAATACATCAGGGAAGTCTCGTACAATTGTGATGTCCTCTAGCCTGAGGGCCTCCTGACTGACTTCTGATATAGAGGCAAGAAATCCCTCACGACCCTTCCTTAACAATCTGCTAGCCTTGCAAGCCGAAATGATTTGGGTGGGCGCACCACCAGGACTACCAATAAAACTGAACCTTCGCTGTCCTGGCATCTGAAAAGTCACTAACTTACTGTGACAGTCTAGGCTGGCATGATTAGCAGCCAGCCAATCCATCCCAAGAATAACATCAAAATCCTTCATCTCCAAGACTACCAAATCAGCGGGTAACTCCCTGTCACCGATCTTCACTGCACACGACTTGCAAATCCTGTCGGTAATCAGGCTACCTCCTACAGGTGTGTCTACACATAACTCTACATCTAAAGGCTCATGAACTAATCCATGCTTCACAACAAACCGGGATGATATAAAAGAATGTGAGGCACCCGAATCAAATAATACACATGCATAGACCGAAGCTATTGGAAGGGTACCTGTCATAGGTTAACCCATTCCCACTATTAACTAAGCAAACATAGGTTAACCTATTCCCACTATTAACTAAGCAAACATCAAAATGCAATACGTTGAAATTTTATAGACATTTATATGAATAAGAATATCAACAACTAACTAATGACATACCTGTCACCACTGCATTAGAGGCCATAGCGTCCTGCTCGGTTAGTGCATAGACTCGGCTTGGGATCCTCTGCTTCTTATTCCATGCCTGATTCTCTCCTGTGGGCGGGACTCGCACCGCTGGAGGTGCCCGATTCTCTCCTGTGGGCGGAACTCGCGCTGCTGGGGGTGCTCCTGAAAACTGAAAATTTCTCTTCCGAGGACAATCTGCTACCTTGTGACCCAACTGGCCACACTCAAAACATGCCCCAGTGATCCATGGGCAATCCTTTTCTGCATGATGTTTCTTGCATTTGGCACACAAGCTAGACCTCTGACCAGCACTCTGATGCTGCGGGCGATGGTCGCCTGACCTCTGCTGTGATCCACCTCCCTGGCGGTAGGAATTAGGCCTCTTAGATGGCTCTCCTGAAATCTGGCCATCCTGCTGACCTCCTGCCCTGAATCTCTTCTTCTGCTGGTCCCTATGCTGTTGGGACCTGATGACTCCTTCCTCAACCTGTAAAGCCTTACTCAACACATCTGCATAGGTTTTAAGCTGGAAATCTTTTACTCGATGCCTGATAGGCTCCCTGAGTCCGTCTTGGAAACGGCGAGCAAGAAGCCCGTCGTCCTCCATGACCGATATGGGTGCAAACATCCCCAATCTCGTAAACTCTGCCTCATAATCTATGACAGATCTGTTCCCTTGCTTTAAATTGAAAAAATCATTTTCCTTAAGAATCCTCACACTATCAGGAAAATATTTGTCATAGAAAGCTGTAGAGAATTCATCCCATGCAATGATAGCGCTCCCCCTGACACGCTTCTCCATCTTCCACCAAGCATCTGCACTTCCTCTAAGCATGAACGTGGCAGCTACTACTTTGTCCGGCGCTGCCATCCCCAGAAATTCAAAGATTTTCTCGGTCTCTTGCAACCATTCATCAGCCACGAGAGGATCAGTGGTCCCTCCAAATGTATTGGCCATCCTCCGAAACTCGGTCATCCTATTCTGCTGACGAGGCTCGACCTGTGGCGGATGATGCTGAGGCTGCTGCTGCTGTTGGGTCACCACCCCAACCAAAGTCTCCATCATCCGCTCTAATCGGGGTAACCCTTGCTCTTCCTGATGAGTCCCTCCCTCTGCAGTATGGATGATAGGGGTGGGAGGCTCCTCCTCTTGCGCCTGATTTGGCTGCACTGGAGCCGGTATAGGGTTTCGCTGAAGTCGGGTCGTGCTACGAGCAAGGTCAGTCATTCTCTTGGTACGAGCCATACCTATCCCAACAATAGCAAACACTAGTAAGGCTCTAGATTATAAAATACCTACATCTAATCGGAAGGTAAGTAGTAAAAATTGTAAAAATACAATTTGCCTTTACCTAAGTAGTAAAAATACAATTTGCCTTTGCCTAAGGTCCTGTAGTAAAAATACAATTTGCCTTTGCCTAAGGTCCTACCGGTTCTTAAACCTATTGCTCTGATACCACTTTACTGTCACGCCCCGAACCCATAATTCTAGGTAAGGCGCACGTGACAGCCGCCGCACGCCCATAGGGTCGCCCCCACAAGCATGCAAGGCTCCTTTTTCGATCAACTATTCTCAACAATCAGAGTAACTAATAAATGCGGAAATTTTAGTCTCATAATGAAATACAAATATAGATTAGGTCCATAAGTCTAAATCCAACAATAATTATTTCAAGACAATCACCTTAATAAAATATCAAAGGTTTCTAAATTGGAACAATGAAATAAAGAACAAATCTCCTAGGCTCCAATCCAAGTGCCTGATCTCAGCAAATCTACTGCCGCTCCTCTGTATCTGAAATTTGTTAAAACCACATAATGAGCTAACAGCCCAGCCGGTTTTCCAAATCCAAGCCAGCTAATAGGAAAACAAAAACAAACTTGTGCGGAAAAGACGTAGCATGCCATAAAATTTAGCCAATGCAGAAATTGATAAGAATTAAAAAGATCATTTCTACATAAGCTATATAAGAAAAATACATGTTTTTACAAAACAGTTCCAACCACTCGGTTATGCAGTTTTTCACTTGGAAATTAATGACAAGAATATATATTTTCAAACACTTGATTTTGCATTTTTCCACTTGGAAATCAAATACTTAACAGTAATATATTTTCAAACATAACAGTCTTCTCTGTGGCCAATTTCCAACCTTATTGGCAAGTAGCGTAACCCAAGGCGAACACTCGTTCGCAGGACTCACAGGTCCAAAAGTGCGCAATGTCACAATATCAATAGCCAGAGGACTCCCTACTGGCCGCCCGAGATCAACCTTACGGGTAGATAAAATTTGACCGGTCTACGTGATCACGTCCAGTGTACTCACCCACTGGTAGGTTGGGCACTAGATTCCCACCAGAGATCAACCTTACTGGCGGAATCCATTCCATACCAAGACTGTATACAAATATAGAGAAAAGCAATTTAATGTCTGTAATTCCATGCTATAAATTTTGTAGATGTTTCAAGCCATAGGGGACTCCCCCCATTCCAATCTATGAAAACCATATCGTAAACAAAGTGCTGTTCAAATTGTTTGCTTCATGAATTCTAGTTTTCAAAATCATGTTCTTCATAAATCTTTTTATGTATAGGGATGAAAACATGTCAAGACTAAAGGATACCATGCATAATGATATTCAACTATGTAGAATGACATACTAAAAAAACGTTCAGTAAAAATCTTCTCCAAAAGAAGTTCCAAGTCAAAGTAGATATGCAAAAATTGTAATAGAAAGCTTTCAACTTAGCAAAAAAATAAATATTTGATAATACACTGACATAGGGTAGGATCACCTACCTCTTGCACGAATTTCTGACTTTGTTTTGTTTTCTCTAGGACGACGTTGACGTTGACAAAAACTCCTCTTTTTCCCCTTCACATTAGTAAGTAAACCAAGGTCATTTAACTATCCTAATGTGTAACAGTCCCTATTAAATAAGATTTCATATTTGATTGTGCCTCTAAAAAGAAAAGAAATTAGGACGGCTCTAAAAACTCATTTCTAACACATCGCACCTAAACTCCAATCCCATTTGCTCAACCAAATTTATTCGCACCTAAACTCCAATCCCATTTGCTCAACCAAATTTATTTACTTAAGACTACTCTTTTCCTCCTTTTTGTTCTTGTCAAGGAAGGGAATTTGCAAAGCTGAAACTAGAAGGTGACTGAGTAAGAATATGAACTTACAGAATTTTGGCAATTATTCGTGATGAAGATCCACCCAACCGTAGTTGATCTCAAGACAAGAATATGAACTTACAGAATTTTGGCAATTATTCGTGATGAAGATCCACCCAACCGTAGTTGATCTCAAGACATATGTGATGGAATATGAGGTCTTGTAGGCCTTGATTCTTGGACACAAGGTTATGGCAACAAGATGGTGGAAAGTAGTTTATTTACCGGCAGCAATAGCAATTTGCAGAGGTTTCTAGGACTGTTTTGCAATGGCTTCTAGGACTGTTTTGCAATGGCTTCTAGGACTGTTTTGCAATGGTTCTAAAGTGGTGTAGAACTTGGTCTTGTAGGAGAGTTACAAGCATCCCAATGTAGGAGAGTTACAAGCATCTCAATGGCCTCAAACACCACCTATATTCCCTCTTTCTAAAGCCCACAACAACTACATCCAACACCTATATTTCTTCTTTCTAAAGCCCACAACAACTACATCCAACACCTATAGTTCTTCTTTCTAAAGCCCACAACAACTAACCTTCATCAACACCACCCCTTTCTAAAGCCCACAACAACTAATCTTCATCAACACCACCCCTTTCTAAAGCCCACAACTACTAACCTTCATCAACACCACCCCTTTCTAAATCCCACAACAACTAACCTTCATCCAATGAGAGAAGAGAGTGGAGAGAAAAAGTTGTAGGCAAGAGAGTGGAGAGAAAAGGTTGTGGTGAGAAAGTTGTAGAGAAGAGAGTGGAGAGAAAAAGTTGTAGGCAAGAGAGTGGAGAGAAAAGGTTGTGGTGAGAAAGTTGTAGAGAAGAGAGTGGAGAGAAAAGGTTGTAGAGTGGAGAGAAAAGGTTGTAGCCTCGCAAGGTTCCAAACATCCCACACATTTCTTTCTTTTTCAATATTGAAATGATTGCTACCTTAAGATAAAATATTGAAAATGATTGCATATTTGATTCCTAATTTAACCAACTAACCTTCATCCAATGAGAGGAAGAGAGTGGAGAGAAAAAAAAGAAGAAGGTTGTAGTCTCGTAAGGTTCCAAACATCCCACACATTTCTTTCTTTTTCAATATTGAAATGATTGCTATCTTAAGATAGAATATTGAAAATGATTGCATATTTGATTCCTAATTTAACTTTAGTCATTGATGATAATAGCACATGATTGTTACCTTATGATTGAATATTGAAAATGATTGCATATTTGATTCCTAATTTAACTTTAGTCCATTTGATATTATTACCCATATCAAAGAAAATTCACAACTTTTATTTGATACTAACACCCATTTCTAACAATTAATCTTGGCTTAATTTTTTATAATGACACCCATTATAAAAAAAAATCATATGTTCACTTTGATAAGGATAATTACCCAAATACTTGGGACCGGGTATTACATGTATAGTATCTATGATCCATTTGAGAATGAGTTCTTGCTTTCAGAATAAAACTTTCATCACCTTTTCTATCTGGTTTTTTAGTGCTTGTTGATGCAGATAACTTAGTTATAGATTCCCCCAACTCAAGATGAATAATTTTAAGGGGTTGTTTGTTTGGTGAAGAACTTGCTTATGTGAGATCTTAGTTTATCATGTCTGTTGCACTCAATTTTTATCCTTCGCCCAACTTCATTCTTGTTACACACATTATTCTATTTTGTATTCTATAAAATTGCTGTCAAAATCATTCTAAGTATAACAAATAGTGTTGTATTGGGTGTGAGTTTCCCTTTTCACTGTACTTTGTGTTGGAAGAATGCCAAATTGATGGGGTTGTTACAGCAAATGAGTATTTGGATTCAAATAGGGAAGGGAACCCGGAAGATTTTGTGTAAGATAGATATGGAGAAGGTTTTGCATGTTAGTTACATGTTTTGTGTAAACAAAGCAAGGCAGGCCCACCCAAGTGGGACTCCCTTGCATCCCATAAAGCTGAGCGAAGCAAAGTGAAGAGACTCCTCACCCCTCTAAGGGAGGCTCGAACACAGTGTTGTGGTGGGAGCAAAGCGGAGAAAAGCACAACGAAGCGAAGTCGGACCTGCTCTTTTAAGATATATATTTTTATATTAAGTCACTCAAGGGACTATCCTTGTGGACCTTATTTTATTCAAAGGGCTTTAAAGGGGAAAATTTTCATAAGGTTCTTTCAAGAAGTGTTTTTTTTTAGAATAGGAGTAGTGTAGGTATTACAAGTTGTTTTATATTATTATGCCCCATTCAAAGCACTTTTGTGATTTAAAAGGGAGGTTTTTGTAGATTTTTTTTGAATGGTAGGTTTCTGTAGATTTCTAAAGGGTTTTTAAAAAACCATGAGTTTTAGAGAATATAGGACAAAGGGTAACCCCTTGTGTTTTAAGTCATACAAACAAAAGAATAAGGAGGTTTTGCGAGGTTTCCATAAAAACACAATTTTTGAATCTTTCTTTTTATGTATCGATCATGTTTTAGGGCTAGTGCGAGGATTGATAGTGAGGAAAGTGTTCGACGTCAAGTAGCAAACGAGAGGAGCACTCGTCATCCAACGACAATTCTGACAGTACGTGGTTTTGCTTACATTACTTAAGGATTCAGAAAGCTAGAGTCATCCTTCACAGTTGGTTCCGTCAAAAGCTAGCTCACAAACACTATCCGATGGTTACAAGGGCAGCACACGATATTCAACACGCTTGTAAAAGGCGTATGGTTCGACATAGTCAGCAAGTGCTTCAGATCACGACAACAAAATCACCGATTGTAGTGTTTGGATCCTTACCAAACTTATATTGCTTAATTGGGAGTGCACAAGCGAGGATCTACATATCTAAGGAAACAAAAGAATCAACTAGTTAATCAAGCGTTGATTTCAAACTATGGTTTTAGGAGTATTAAGAAGGGATTTATTTTTTTTGAAATGGAAATTAAGAAGGGAATTATATTTATCTTTTGAATTTTTAAAATTGTTTTTACTTCAAAGAAGAAAATTCTTATTTTTTAGAGTGATCCTATCAAACTATGGTTTTAGGAGTATTAAGAATGGTTTTATATTGTTCTTTGATTTTTTTAATATAGTTTTACATAAAAGAAAAAGATTCTTATTTTGAGAGTGATACTCAACGTAGATGTGGTAATGCCCAATCTCAATTAGAGTGGTGCTATTTGTCCAAATTTACAAGTTTCTAGCATCTGTAGCTTGGTGATTTCAATATTCTCATCAAGAATTCATTCATTGGATTCTTTTGAATATTTGTAACTATTTATTGCTAGATTTCTAAAGAGGGTTTTAATCGAGAGAAATTGTTTGAAGAGAGTAGACTTTGGTTGGTGTTGACGATTATAATTTCTATGAATTATGTTCCTTGCATCAATTAAATTGTCTATGTTTTATAAGTTTTGGGGGTGGTTTAGACTTCAGAGATTTTATAGAATTCACAAGTAATTGCATTTTTGGCTTTATCTTAAGTTTCATTACTTGAAAGGAAGTGAGTTGTATTGATAACTGTTAGAATAATGAAAATCTCATGACTTACTTTTGTTATTGTTCTTAAGGAAGATCAATCGAGGCGTTGGATAGAGGGGAGAGAAGAGGAGAATAATGAAAGGAAGGAGGTGAAAGAGAGAAATATGTTATAGCCTTTGCTAGATCCTCCCCCAGAAATCCATACCTTTAATAACAATAATGCCATTAATAAAAGTAGTCCCTATCATAGCCCACAAACTAATCACAAAAAACATCAAATAAACACTAGCAAAAACACATTATGAGCCCTACACTGCTCTCAATGTAGACCATAGATACATTCATACCCAGCTTGGAACTAATAGTATGAAATCTATCACAAACAAGTGCCATAGCGAAGATGCCTGCTAATTGATCTATTGACTTCAGATAGTTGAAATCTAGTTACTCAAGATATTTTCTCGAATAAAGTGGCCAATCAATCTCAATATGTTTAGTCCTCTCATGATAAACTAAAGTGTTTCATCATTCAAAATAAATAAATAAACTTTTTGCTATATGAATTGCCACGTGGTTGTCACAAATGCGTCAACCTTAAAACCTATCTCAAATATAAGAGTTTTCATCCACATTAACTCACATGTAGTGCGTGCCATTATCCTGTACCCAACCCTTACTGTCCTCATTGTCTAGCAACGATACTTTCCAGTAACCAATTTTCCTTCAGTGAAGGTGCATTACCTAGTAGCAGGTCTTCTATTAAAGGGAGATCTTGTGAAGTTAGCATCAAAGTACCTTTCTAATAGCCTTGAAATTAATCATTTTACTTGGGCACTTTTTATATGCTCCCCCCCCCCCCCACACACACACACCACTTTCTGAGGGGAAGTATGGGTGAATGCTTGGACGAACTTATCATATTATATGACGAGTGATAGTCAGATAAATAATCTTCCTACAAGTCATCTGTATCCTACTTGGATCATCAAAGAATTTCTTCTTGATCCTATCATAGTTTTGCGTTTAGATCCATAGGATTATCATCTGATTTAGGACGAACTAATATCACACTTAGATCTAAATTTACCTTAATTCCAAGAAAATTACTTACAGGAACCAAGTCTTTCATCAATAAAGTGCTGCAGAAGATATTTCTTCACCACGTTGATTCATTTTAGATCATTGAATGTAATAACAAATTCATCAACATACACTACCGAGATAATCGTGCTAGAAGATCTCAAAATAAAAACAGAGTGATCTAAATGGCTATTGCAAAAATCTTATGTAGTGACATTAGTGCTAAACCTCCCAAACCCATCTGCTTGCCTTTACTTACAGACAATATACGACTATCCCTGAGCAAAAATCTAAGTGGTTTTTCCATATACACTTCCTCATGTAGGTCACTATTAAGGCATTTTTAGCATCAAGCTGCCACAACAGCCAATCTATAGCAGCAGCAATAGATATAACCACACAAACCGAATTAAGTTTAACCACAAGAAAAGACTCAGAGTAGCCAATGCGAAAGGTTTATCCGTTAGCAAGTAGTCTGGGTCTTAGCTTCACAGCCTTACCATCAAGGAGATACATGACCGTATGGACCAATCGTCAACTGGCCACATGTTTTCTAACCTTAAATTAATAAGCTCTCATGTATTGTTTTGTATGAGAGTAGTCATCTGCTCATTCATAGCTCTTTTCCATCCACCAAAATCAAGAGCTTCCTGACAAAACTTAGGCTATGAAATGGAGGAAATAGACAATGCAAAATACGCATACAAAGGAGATAAGTTATCGAAGGGAACATATTTGGCAATCGAATGCTGGATATAAATTCATTTACCTATGCGAATAACAATTGGAGGACCCGAAGCACTGGAGTAGAACCTTAAAAGCACGAAGCGGGTGTAGGTGTGGGGACAGAAGTTTGGGAGTGCCATGGGAGTATGTATGTAATATTTTCTTTGTTATATCTTTCAAAATTTATTAGGTCAAAAAGCAATAATTTCTAACCATCTTTATTCTCGTGCCTTCTAAAGATGTTTGCTCCAATGAAGTACTTGAAGAGTTGGAGTTTGATGTAAGAAGTTGGTGATGGTAGGACTGATGGATGGAGTAATAGGATCAGGTTGGAAGCTTCATGGGAGCAGTTTCTGTCTCTTTGGGGTCGCGCTTCGTGGAAGCTCCTTTGTAAGGAGCACCAAATCACGGTTCCGGGGCTGGAGCGGCACCCATGAGGGAAGATTCCTGCTTCTAAGAGTAGAACTAGGATCTGCATAACCGTTAAAAAAAAATACTAGGATCTGCAGACATAGGATATGACTGATTAGCATCTTAAGTCGAAGTTTGGTGCTTCATTTATTCTCCTTCATGTGTAAACATGTGCATCTTGACTCATGAAGTTTGGTACATCATTTATTCTCCTTGTGTAAACCTGTAGGAGCTGCTCATGGGATATAGTAGGCTTTTCGGGAGAGACACGAGCAACCATTGGAAGAGGCATATGAAAAAATAGACATGTTACTTCTTGGGAATAAACATGTGCATCTTGACTCATGAAGTTTGGTACATCATTTATTCTCCTTGTGTAAACCTGTAGGAGCTGCTCATGGGATGTAGTAGGCTTGTCGAGAGAGACACGAGCAACCATTGGAAGAGGCATATGAAAAAATAGACATGTTACTTCTTGGGAATCAAGAGGAGCATCAGTTTTCAAGTCAAGGATGATAGCAACAATATCCTGTCTTGGGTTCGAGAATATCCCGAAAAATACATTTAATCGCATGATATTTTATTTTTTCAGAACCTGGACCTAAATAGTGAGCTAAATAGACACGGTCAAATACACTCTGGGTAACAGAAAACAATGAACTGTTAGGAAATAGAATGGAGTGTGGAGTTTAACCTTTTTCAAGACTGAAGACGACATGTGGTTTATCAAATAACACAATCAAAATAGCATCTCCCCTATATATTTTTGAAACTCTTATCCAACAATAAAGTATGTGTTACTTCAATGAGATATCGATGATTATGTTCTCTAACGGTCCATTTTGTTGAGGAGTATGTGTCAGATGTTTTGTGAAGAATTCCATAATTACCAATATAATATTAGAACTCTTGTGATCATGGTTCAAAATATTGACAGTTATCGATTGATGGTAGAAAGGATATGTATCAGGCATATCGGTGATCCACATCGGTTGTATTAGTGATATGCAATGTTTCAACCATTTATTGTGCCTGCTTCCATTTTAATAATTTTGACTTGATAAACTTCAACTATACATTATGATTTGATAAATTTAATTTGATTTTTGGACTTGTATTGTGTTGGCGATTTTGTTAACTGCCTGTAATGCCTGCTTGTCTGTCATTTTTTTGGTTAAGACTTGAACTATAAGGCTAGACTAGAAACCATTATTTTGACTAAGAAACAATCACTCAAAGAAAATCTTGTTCCTAAAGCTCCTTCATATCCCCTGGAAACACTATCTTAAGATGGTATTGTGAAGGAGAAATTTCTTTTCATTTTCTCCTTTTCATTATGGTGTATTCCCTGATTTTTTTAATAATACTTCCCCAACTTGTTTCACCTAGGATGAAGTATTTTGTTTGCAGAGATTACCTTAGCAATAGAAGTGCGCTGTTTGATAGCATCGAGGAAGGTGGATTTCAGGCCTCTTCATCCTATACCACTCATGAAATAACTGAGCATGACAATGATAGAGCTATTGATGGACTGCACGATAGAGTCAATATGCTTAAAAGAGTAAGTTCATGTTTTGACTGACAACTAATTTGTTAGTTAATTAGGCTATTTAATTGCAATCTAAGTGCTCAGCCAAAATTCCCCATTGAACTGATGCTTGCTTTCATTTCCCATTGGGTCAACATATCTGGTTGCATAGTCTTTTTATATCTGTTGGCTTGTTTTGGGCCCTTCAAACCGTCATGTATTTTTTGTGGGGACAGAATTGGTCGCTCTGAATAAGTTCAATAAATGATGGAATTTGGGCACTTTAGGGTGTACTCCTCAAATCGTAGCAATTCTCAAATCATTCCAGTAGAATGGGAATTGCGGAATCTTTCCAATGGAGAGTGAATGTGCTCCTCTTTGCTCCTAAAAAAATCGCATATAATGTGCTTTGGGAATGGAAACCCGATCTTCATTCTCAAAATCAAACACCATTCTCATTTTTGGGAGCGACAGAATCAGAAATTTGCTCCAGAGAATGGTTACCAAATGCGCCTTTAGCCGGCTCTCTAACCTCATCATACATCAATTAGGGGTCTCAGATAGTACTCCTGACTTCCTACAATCTTGTGAATGATCTCATAGTTGATGACTGATATACGGTGGTGCGTACTTTTGAATGTTCCATCAGTTGACTGGTGATATACATGAAGAGGTGAAGACTCACAATCGTGTGTTGGATTGGATGGTATGCAGCTGAAATGACTCAACTTTGTCCATTTGGTACACAATTGCAACAAAATTTGATTATTATTAAACGTTTAATCTAATAATTCAGGGCAATGACATGGATGCATCAAGGGGAGTTCTCTCTGGGACTATGGATCGCTTCAAGATGGTATATGACTGAGAATACCATTCTGTTAGTTCCTGATACTCCTATTCCTATGTTGATTTGTAAATTTAATTTTCTTAATGCAGGTCTTCAAGACCAAATCAAGCCGGCGAATGGTTACTCTGGTGGTATCATTTGTGGTCATCTTCCTACTCATATATTATTTGACTAAATAGAACTTGCATGCAATTCATTATTCCAAGTTCTGCTGGTGAAGATTCTTAGCCCACTTTTTCCATCCTCCATATTGTGTTGAAAATGCCAAATTTCCTCATCTGCAGTTCAATTGTAATGTCTTTTTGTGTGCTAGATCCATTACTTGTAATTCATCGAATTTCCATTCCTTACAAAGACTATCAAAATTCGTCTTAAGTTGCTTCTGATTCAAACATTAGTAGGACCTCGGATACTCTACCTTTTAATTCTTAATAGGGTCGTGACATAAATAGTGGATCCAATCGAGGACCAAACCGAGTTAGGATATAGATGGACAGTGACATAGGCATAGGCTTATCTGATCCTAACATCCCGTTTGCAAATATAAAGGCCTTCCAAAGATTAACAGTTTAGCTATTACTCCAAAAAAAAAAAAAACCAGTTTAGCTTTTGCTTGTGGAACCTTAAAAAGACTCGATGGATGAAAGAGCTCAGATCATCTGAACAAGGTGGGGTCACTGAATGGGCCCGATCACTGATCACTTTCTATAAACAACAAATGGAAGAATTTTAAGACATGTTTGGCTATGCTGAAATTTATTTTCTGAAAATTGTTCCTTGAAATTAAAATTTTCTTCGTGGAAGGAAACCCATGTTTTTTCATCAATCTGTTGTAAAATAAATGGAAAGAAAACCTACCCTATAGCTGTCTTTTCATTTTCTGAAAAATTGAAGGAAAATAATTCAATGAGGCTCCATTCCTTGCGACGTAAAAATGGATGTAAAATCACAGGGAGATAATTTATGAGAGATGATCCATCTGTATCTAACGTATCAATTCAAAATATTGGGCCTAAAAAGATGAATTTTGTACTCCAAAATGTTCTAATATGTGTGATGAATACATACTTATTGGACTTCTTACTAATATGAAAGAATTGAGTTGAGTGCATGGCTGTCGTCAGCTCGTGCAGTAAGGTGTTGG
This sequence comes from Tasmannia lanceolata, assembly GCF_043159265.1. Classification (NCBI taxonomy): domain Eukaryota; kingdom Viridiplantae; phylum Streptophyta; class Magnoliopsida; order Canellales; family Winteraceae; genus Tasmannia; species Tasmannia lanceolata. The sequence continues at coordinate 7,102,612 of NW_027518697.1, read as the reverse complement.
GTTAAGCCCGCAACGAGCGCAACCCTCGTGTTTAGTTGCCACCATTGAGTTTGGAACCCTAAAAATGGACGTAAAATCAAATTTTACGTCAATTTTTACGTCGAAAGGAACGAGCCTCATAGTTTTTTTTTTTTCCTATTTGGGTGGGAAAACATTCCCTTGCCGTACGTTGAGTGTTTCACCCATGTTTTTGAGGGGCTATGAGGGGGTTATATATATACATATGAGAAAACGGTTCCTACACATATGTGTAGATAAGTTATCTACACACTAGCTTAAAATACAGTGGGGGCCACATTATTTGGGTGATCCAAACCATTCATTTTTAAGGCCCTCACATAGATAGGGTGTCCACAAAAAATCAGATCCATAGGATCATCCTAACCATTCGAACTTTGGAGGCAAAAAATGGACTAATTTGTGAAGGTTTAAAGACATCCATTTTACCTCCACAAATCGTAGGGTTGGGATGATCCTATGGATCTGATTTTTTGTAGACACCCTATCTATGTGAGGGCCTTTAAAATGGATGGCTTGGATCACCCAAACAATGTGGGCCCCCACTGTATTTTAAGCTAGTGTGTAGAGAACTCTCTACACATATGTGTAGGAACCGTTTTCTCTCTCAAAAAAAAAATATATATATATATATATATATATATATATATATATATATATGTTGGACTTTCTCATTTTTTCAACTACTAGTGCGGTTTGATTTATTACAACCTGGAAAGCTCAATGCTGACCCAGTCTAATTACAACTTTCATGAGAGAGTCTTCGTAGTTACAGGCTTGCAGCAATCATTAATCAATCGTTTTAGTTTGATACTTGCACGCCTTCAAAGTCTAAATCTAATAGAAGTTGAAGTGTGAGTGGGAAGCCAATAGTGTCGGGTCATTGGGGTTTAGATTGCTTAATTAGGGTTTATATAGATCCAATAAGATAATTAACTTATTGGTTAGTTAGCTTAGCCAAAGGTTTATTGGAGAGGATTAGATGACTGTGTCTTTGATATTGACTTGAAGTGTGAGCTTTAATTATTCACTTTGACACTTTAAGTCTTCCACCTTATCTTCTATGTAAATTTAGTTTTCTCTAATGTTTCTTTCAAAGTCTCTATTAAACAATTTTTCCTATCGTAGTTTCAAATGGGGAAATGATATCAGCATTTCCATGTCTGATAATGGCACAAGTGCCTTTTCCTACCCTCACTGTGATTTTGTAACTCGGATAATGCATTAGGAGTCTTACTCGGGTGGACTTTTTAATTTTAGTATATTATATGTGGTCGTATTACAAGAGATGAAGAGATAAAACATGAGTCTGTTGGGCTGAAAGTGTAAATTGTTTAATTTTAGTATGTTGTATAAGATCGTAGTGAGAGATAAAAGATTGAGTAGAGAACTCTCTATGTTACCACAGAAAAATATCATGCCCCATCTTTAACATAAGATATGCTAAGATTCCCACTTAAGTTGGAATGTAGATATCATTAGTAACACCCAACTTGTTAGTTAAAGAGTTGGAACTTAGCTTACCCCTGTGCCGTGGTGAAGATATCAGCCATTTATTGACCAGTATGAAGATACGAAGTCTGAAGAGGCCAGAATATTGATTTTTTTTCAAGCACAAGATGTTAGTCAAAGTTCGATATTGTTCGTTCACTTGTGGAACACGGAGTTATGTAGCAATATGTACAGCGGTCTTGTTATTAAAGAAGAACAAAATTTATTGGTTATGTCTCACACACAAATCTTGGACAAGATATCTCATCCAAGTGAGCTCAGCTCTGAGGAAAGCCATAGATCTGTATTCGACTTCAATAGATCACTTCGAGGTAGTTTTCTGTTTGTTAGGGCCCGTTTGGATACACGGATTTTAGAATCTTGGATTTTCTCAAAATTGTAGACGGAGACGAGAGCAGGAGACCAGCGGTCGTTTTTTGATTTATTACTCTTTCGTTCTGCCAGCAAGAGGGTAGGAGATCATCCCATGTTTCCAGATTTTAGAAATCTCAAGATGGGGGAGAGATTTTTAAAATCTGGATTTCTTACTTAAATCCAAGATTCTAAAGAGAAGCTAAATGGATGGTCTCCTTCTCTTGTCTCCTATCGAGGATTTTGAGGAAATCCAAGAATCTAAAACCCATGTATCCAAACGGCTCAGTGGTCCATGAAATGGGACCATCCCCGGTAGTATGCACAACCCTTTGGAGGAATGATAGGTGGTTGGAAAATTGGCCCATTCAGAATTACAATATCCTTTCAATTGAAGGGAGCTTGTTAAAGAGAAACTTCTTCAAATGTAAAAAAATGATGCTTCCCTTCTGAGAACATTCAGGTGGAATAGTCATGTAAAATTTTTCATCTAAATCCGGCGTGGAGGAAAGCCTTATGCATCTCTATACGATGGAGGGACCAATTCCAAACAACAACTATAAAAAGTAGACAACGAATGACTAGCCTGACTCCTATTGCAAAATTTTATGGAAGTCAAAACCTTCACTCAATGTGTAACCTTTGCCGACGAGACATGCTCTGTATCATTCAACAGTTCAATTAACATGATACATACCATTAATTTTATAACCACAATTTGAAGAAATTATATGGTGTGTGGCCGTATAAAACCGTATTTTCAAAAAGTATAGTACATCCCACACTATAAGATGAACCAAGCCGTCCATTTGATGGGCCACAATATAAATAGGTTGTCCCTCAAAAATCATTTCCCCGGGATGATCCTAACCCTCCGATTTATAGAGTTTGACTTTGGGGCGCTCAAGAAATGGACACTTTGGGTCATCCCATAGTGTGGGCCATACCATATATACTCTTTGAAAAATACGGATTTATACTGCCACACATCATATAATTTCTCCATTGTTTGATGCAAACCTCTCTCTCTCACTCATTTTTTTAATCTACTGTTTTAGGGTCGCTTCAAGCCTCATTAAAATAATCCCCATCAACATTCTCATGTTTATATTTTCAATATTTTATGCAAACCATTTAAACTGTTTGCCCCAACGTCAATATAACATTTTTAAATGATCCACTTTGATTCTCTCTCTCTGTCTCTCTCTCTGTCTCTCTCATCCTCTCTCTGTGTGTGGCCACTACTCGTCATATACTAATTTTATTAGTCTCTTTCGTAAAAACCTGATACGTCGATAATCTATATTTTCGAATATACGTGTCACTTCATCGACCATGATAAAAAAAAATTCTTTCCTTTTAGTTATACAAAATAATTTTGGGGGGGTAAGAATTAGTTATACGTAAGTTAAAATACGTAGAAATATGGAAAAAAATAACAAAGGAGTTAAGACATGGACACAAGTAAGAGGAAAGGAAGAAAAGTTTATACAGCTAAAGAAAACCCAGCTGCTGAAGTAATCTCCTACAGATTGATCCATTAACCAAAAATTAATAAGCTTTGCTTGTATGAGATGGAACATATTGAAGTGCTGATTCAAACAATTGAAAGACTTTCGTTGCTGCCATAATAAAAAAAAGGTAATACTATACATGAGGAGTACGAATGAGTGATGTCTCATATGCACCAATTCGTACGATGAAACCATTTTCGTTTTACCTTTTTGTGTGGTGGGGGAAGAAAGAAACTTCAGGGGCAAAGGGGTCATGGTTCTCATGCTAAAGATAATTACATTAGTTTATACATATGTTACTGAGTCAACGATAACTTTTTTAGAGAGAGTTGCATAGAGACCATCCTTAATGAAGGCATGGTATGATTAAAACCTGTTCCTCTTTAAAGGACTGCATTACTTCTTGTTGGTCTATTTCAAGGGGTGGTTTTGATTATACTTACTTCAAATGGCAGCCTTATATATAATTGTAAGGAAAGCACTTCCCAAACAAAATTCCTATGGAAAATAAAGTGGAAAGTAAAAATGACCACCGACGATTTGATCATTTTTACACTGATTTGGGCCTCGATTCCTTGTCTTTTATTGCAAAACGGATTTCTGTTTTGCTACCACTAATTGTGAAAAATCTAAGTATGTGACCCCTCTTTTGTAATCCAGCAATTAACTTATAAATTTTAACCTCATCTTTGCACCCAAAGTTTGAAATATCGGCACGTAATCTGTAGGGTTCCGAACGATATACACCTAGATATCAGTGCTCACAAATTATCGTAATTATATATAGGCCAATAGAGCCGATATATATGCAATACGAGAAAAAAAATGTCCAATATGAGGTTGATACATCATCCATATATATCATGCCACATGAATGCTTTGAACTTCATTTTTTTTAAATTTTTTACAATTTTCAAAGGGATTTTACTTGCTTTTAAGTAGTATAAGGACAACCAGTAATATACTATATTTAACTACAATAATTTTGTGATGTTTTCGTTTGAGAAAAAAATTTTATTTATTTATGAATTTGTTGTAAAATATCCAAATTATGCATGTCAATAACCAAATTTAAAGATATTTGGGTGTTATTTATGTGTTTTTATTGTTTTTCTATTTTATTTTATAATATTTCATCTTCTGATGATTGATTTTTATGTTTAATGCATTTTTTTATTATTCTATACATATATTAGGCTATATCTCTCAAATTATGTATGCTTTTGGGTTTTTTCGTAATTTTAATTTTAATTTGTGATTTTATTTAAAATATACTATATTTAATTGTTAAACAGCTAGATCTACATGTTAGGATCCACATATAAATCGATCTATGTGCCTATTTTTATGAAGGGATATCAGCACTGCAGTTTTATAATAACATGCGCGAAGTATGTTGTCGTTTAGTATTTAAAGAGCTTGAAAGAGCTTTTTGAGAAATGCAATATCCCTCTGACAGCCCTTTAAATACTAAACGAAAAGATGCTTTCGTGCATCTTATTAAGGCGGTGGAGTGTTGATATCTTTACAGTAAAAGGGAAATGATATCAACACTCCACCGCCTTAATAAGATGCACAAAAGCATCTTATCGTTTAGTATTTAAGGGTTGTCAGAGGGATAGTACATTTCTGAAAAGGTTCTTTCAAGCTCTTTAAATACTAAACGACAACATACTTCTCGCATGTTATTATAAAACTGCAGTGCTGATATCCCTTCATAAAAATAGGCACATAGATCGATTTAAATTTTTATCAAGTTTTAAAGAATGAATTATCATTTCTCATTTTTTATTATTTTTATTTTAGTAATTAAACTTATTTTATTTTAGATATTTTAGAAATTTGAACTAGATCTGTATGCGTAGGCTTATTCTTGTTTATTTTGCTATTTTCTTTAATATTTTTAATATGAGACCAATTATATATATATATTTCTGCAATTATGTTTTTTATTTTACTCATTTTTATTATTTATTTTATCACAATTTAATAATTTTTCTATTATTTTAGTATAAGTATAGTACAAATCTAATAAAACGCGTTAAACTTAGGCTGCTGATATTGGCACTACCATAATAATTGCACTAAACCCTAAACTAATCTGAACCCTAAACACTGAACATTCCACTGGTTGGTTGGTCAATTAGGATCATATGCTAAGTAGTGAGTCCCACTCCTGATTTAAATTGATCTATTTTAGACATCAACTCTCGCCGGGAAGGAAAAGACAAAATTTTGGTCCAAATATCGGCCGATAATATATATTTATTTTGAAAATTTCAGATTTCTAATGAAAATATCAAGTAATAAACCAAGAAATCGAGTGATATAACAAATACAGTGAGTGCTTTTAGGATGCCAGATGGGGGGTAGGGCCAGGACTACCACTCCCAACACACCCTACACGTGGGCCAGACGACCCTAGCATTCTCTAGGTGTCCTCAAATCATTTTCCCACAAAAAATCCAAGATTATATCCTGTATTTTCAGCAAAATATCACATTTATTCTGATTAATACGTATATTTAAAACCATGGTCCCACTGGACAAATGACCTGGACCGTGGTGATGCCAAGTGGATGGACCCACTTATAAGTTATAAGTGTCTCATATCGGTGCATCTAACGCTAACATTTCCCTATGCTTTTTTTACCCATAGAAAGACAAGGAACATGTGAGTAATTTTAAATTTAGTGGTGAGGGCTGAAAATGGAATCCTTTTTTGGCTTAGAAGATATCGCTTCTCTCCTTGCGGACCCTACGTGCCCTCTTCCTTCTATAACTGCAACAAGAATAAAGATAAAAAGCAGAAAATTTCACCTGCCTTGTGTCAATGATCTTACTGTAATAAAATGGCATTAGTTTAAGAACAAATAAATCTTCGTATTTGGCTTTTGTCAGCTGGTTTTCCACGTGATTTCCTCTACTCCTTATAGAAAAACATTTCTTCTTAGTGAAAGAAAAAAAAAATAAGAAAAGGGGAGCAAATCGCCATGACTGAAACATATCCCAATCATCACCCACATCGTTGACACCAAGAAATTGACAATGCAAAGAAACGGTTGAGTGAAGAAAAGAAATACCCAAATGGATTATTCATTCATTTCACCACTAAAAAGAAGAAGAAAAGAGAGAAAAATGGGCCCCTGATGAACTTTCTCTAGTGATCTATGGTTAATTAGAGATCTCGCATCGAGAATTTAAATGCAAGAAATGATGTGGGTTCTCTCCAAAATCATGAGTCCTTCCTCTAAATGGCCACATAATCATTCATCAGGCCACAAGGAAACATGACTTTTCCTTCATTTAGTAAACCATTTTCCTCATCATGCATAGATGACACCTTTCTTATAACTTATGGGTTTTTTTTTTTTTTTTGACCTCTATAATTTCAAAAAATGGTCCCCAAATCCTTGAAATTGAGCTCTTCTTCTAGAGTATTTATTTAATTTTAGGAATTTGCTAGCGTCCATCCATCGCAAAAGACATTTTGTGGATGGGCTGTTGCATGTGAGAGCAGCCACACGGGCTCACTTTTCAGCAGATTTTTTCTTCATTCTTGAGGTGGACGCTAGCAAATCCCTAATTTTTATTATATTCATCTTTCATCTAAATGGCCACATAATTATTCATCTGGCCACAAGAAAACATGACTTTTCCTTCATTTAGTAATCCTTTTTTTTCTCAACATTCATACATGAGAGCTTTCATATATCTTATGGTTTTTTTGTTTTTTTTTTTTCAACATCTAAAATTTCAAAAAATGGTGGTCCCCAAATCCTTGCAATCGGACCCTTCTAGAGTATTTATTTAATTTTTATTATATTCATTCATTGATGCACCCTTCGTATGGTTATCTATGCTGTCTTTTGAAGCTTCATGTTTTTTCTCAATTAAATATACTATAATGTGATGAGCTTTAAATTGAATAGCCAAAGAAAAGGCTTGGAAGAATACTACTGAAACACTCATGAGAGTGGTCCTCCAGGAGTAAGCAAGAAGTTAAATCCAACACCTCTCACCCCATATATACCCTAATTTCTATATTTAGAATATAAGGAGAATATAAAACCCAAGAAATGCATCGCTTCTACTGTTAAAGGTGGGTTTTCGAGATGGGCCATCACTGCTGCAGCAAGCAGAAAGTTAAGAGAGGTCTGTGGTCTCCTGAAGAAGATGAGAAGCTAGTAAAATACATCACCACCCATGGCCATAGCTGTTGGAGTTCTGTTCCAAAGCATGCAGGTTTCTCTAGGGTTTCTATCGTTTCTAGGGTTTCTTCTTCTTTTTTTATTTTTTGTCTATTGATGGGTTTTGATTTGTGATTACAGGGCTGCAGAGGTGTGGAAAGAGTTGCAGACTGAGATGGATTAATTACTTGAGGCCTGATCTCAAGAGGGGTTCTTTTTCAGCACAAGAGGAGAGAACAATCATTGATGTGCATAGGATTCTGGGTAACAGGTGCCTTTGAAAGAAAAAAAAAAACCCTAGAAACCATCATGCAAACGCCAACTTGGGTCTTTCTACATTTTTCATCTAAAGTTCTTTGCCTTTTTTAGATCATCATTTGATGCTGGGTTTGTTTTTTGTTTGCAGATGGGCTCAGATAGCAAAGCATCTGCCAGGGAGAACTGACAACGAGGTTAAGAACTTTTGGAATTCATGCATAAAGAAGAAACTGATTGCTCAAGGGTTGGATCCAAAGACGCACAATCTCATCCCTTCTCACACTAAAAACAATGGATGCAATCTTCCTCGAGTACTCCAACATCAGACTTGTACCCCTTTCACCATGAATTCCCATATGAGAGTTGGAGAAACTATGAACCCACCTTTCATCAATCTGCCTCCTCCTCCTCCCCCACCTCCATTGCATGACCCCATTCAGATCCCTACTGGTTTCCAATATGAAGATCCAAGAACTACAGACCCTAACTCCGCTCTCTTATGGAGTGTCAAAGATCAAATCCCACATGCAACAATGGATCTTGCTCATACATCTTCCTTAGAGAATCCACCCATCTCTTCATTCAACCCACTTGGGTTTGGTTTTCTAGATGACAATTGCTTATGGCCTAGTAGTGTTGAACCCTTAGAAGCCCAACAAAACCCACAACAAGATCATCAGAATCAGAATCTACAACAGCAAGAACAACAACAACCCAAGATGTATGAAATGGATTTTGATGGGAGAAATGAAGAGAAGGGACCAGACATGGGAAACGCATACAACCGTCCAAATTTCGACCTTGAGTTCATGGATTCTACATTGTTGCCTTGTGGAATCTTCAACAATTCAAGTTCAATGGAGCAATTGCCATGGGATTGCTAAGTCAGGCGTATATGATTCCATTTAACATTAATGGCTAGGCATATACATAGTTTATCATGGTAGGACTGTTTGTTTTATTTGTCTTACCTCCAATAGGTTTACTGATTTGGATGTTACTAGTTCAATCTTGCCTTCTCTCCCCTTTGCAATCTTTTCATGGCTTCTTCTCAAGGCATGCGTGATTAAGAAATTGAAGATAGCATAAAGATGTTTTTTCTTTTCCTTTGTTTGGAGATTTTGTTTTATTTTCCTTTATTTTTCCATTTTTCTTTTTTAATGCTAATATGGGTCTTGGCATGTTTAAGAACTCAAGGTTGTACAATTACAAATGAAATCTGTGGTTATGTGATGGAGGTGTCCATATGCTTAGTCTTTGGGCTTTTGATGAGAATTATAGTTCGGGACGGGCTTGGGTCTGACTTATGCCTTGGTTGTTAGGTCATTAGTACAGAGTGATCCGAAGGAGTTAAGGAGTATTGATATATCGTTTTCCCATGGTTCCTTGTTTTTAGCATACATGTGAGCTGACCTTGATTGATCTAAGTAGACCCACCTTGAGTGGTTCAATGCCAAAATATTGACGGAAAGTGTGACTTGTGGATAGGACTACACGGTAAAGACCAGTGAATTTACCACAGAGTGGGCCACCATGGAAGGGGCGACCTGTGAAACGGGCTACATGGAAAAAAGGCCAAGGTGTAAGCCGTCATAGAAGGCTGCTTAATTAGGTATGAAACTAGGTGGGACCTTGCCTGGTATGGGACAAGTTTAAAGGGCCTGGCCTAATGTGTTCCATCGCTTTTGGCGTGTTGGTTAGGTACCTAACAATCTAGAGTAGAGCCCACTACGGGAATGATTCATATATGATTCATATAAATCAAGACGAGCCCCATGCACAAAATAACATAGGAAGCAAGGGAATATGACAAATAAAAGTAGTACTATAGTATCATTCCTCTCTCTCTCTCTCTCTCTCTCTCTCTCTCTCTCTCTCTCTCTCTCTCTCTCTCAAGAAAAATTGCATGCACTAGCACATTGAGTTCTCCAAGTTCTCTCATTTTATATTATAATCCAAAAATAATCTTCACCTAGATAAGGACTAAAAATCATAAATAATGCTTATCTCAGTTGTCATCCTTGTACAATTACAGGCATGACTTTATTTGAAAAAAAAAAAAAAAACAAGTCAAAGAACAAGATGCGCACCAGAAGAGACCTCAATGATTCACAAAATTGCAATTGGTTCTGATCTCACCCTCATTCTTTCCTGTGAGGACTTTAGTGTTTCCTAGCTTCACCATTGACACTGCAAACTGCTGATAAAAGAGCATAGGCTGAGTGGCCAATGCACTAACAAGAGGTGTAGTCCTTGGATCAGAGTCAAGCAATTGATCAGTAGAAAACAATCCCATCTTCTTCTGTAGATTTGTATAGTATATTGAATCAAAGATCCTCGGTGTAGTGGCATCTAGTTCAGCATATTCAGATGCCCATCTGCATTTCCTCCTCAAGAAGTTGAGATATTTTGGATCAATGGTGGGATCCGGCTTGCCGGTTCCATTGAAATTATAGATCCTATAGTGTATTGCACCACAGGTACTTCTTCCAATGGTGTGGGACCCTGAAAATCATGGTGTAGTGAATAAACAGTAGAGAAATGTATTAAAATATAAGCATGAAAGGTTCATTTTGATTCCACCCAGAAGAACAGTATAAGGGTCTCTTTGGAGGCCACAAAATATTGAAATTTGTTATGAGGTTTGTGAGCGTGAAGAGTATTTTTCAAAAAGTACAATTGCCAACTCCATAGGATGATCCAACCCGTTCATTTGTTGGGCCACAACGAAAATTGGTTTTATGCCCGTAAATCATCTCCATAGGATGATCCTAACCCTAGTATCTATAGAAGTTTCTATAATGTGCAGTCCCTCTACAGTTCGGAGGGTTATGATCATTCTGTCGAGATGATTTATGGGGTACAGCTTATTTCATCCTGTGGAGATGATTTATGAGGTACAGCTTATTTACATAGTGGCCTAACAAAGGAATGGTTTTTATCGTCCTATGAAGTGCATCCTTTTTTCTTTTTTTTTGATGCCATAGGGTATCCCCACCCCACTTCGTGGGGCGGGACTAGTCCCTAGGGATGCACGCAGGCACTCGGTAGACCACACGCATCAGTTGAACAAGGGGGGATTAGAGAAATGTATTAAAATATAAGACTATTAAATCTACAAGATGTGCAATTAGGTGTGACATGTTAGGAATTCCAAACATCCCATATGTTGTCCTCCTGTATTCATTCTTCTTTTATTAATAAAATTGAAGGTTTCAGCTCGGGTCCTTAGATAAATTCAGGGTTAAAAAAATTATTTCAATTTAATTTATTTGCAAATGGGACATTAAGGGCTATTTGGAAGTCATTTCATATATCATATATTTCTGAAACTATTAGTACCATTATTTGCAGATAATCATATTTAAGTTCAAAACGATCTGCATACAAGATTAAATGCAAATAATTTTTTAGGTATGGGAAGAAGCTCTGAATGTTTTAATGGGTTTGAATGGTTGTTACCTGAGAGTATAACCAAATCAAGTGGATTCAGACCCATAGATTGGAATAATTCGATGAGCGAAGTAATGTTTTCGTGGCCTGTCGGAGCAACGTCGGCTTCTTTTGCAATGGATACTAAACCATCTCTCCTCCCAAATAGGACCTCCCAGAAAGGACCTCCAACCTGTTCATGGCAGTTTGGATTCAAGTAATAAATTTCACATAAAATACAATCCAATGTGTAAGTGCAGACAGACTAGTTTAAATAATTAGTTATAAATAAGAGGGTAAGCTCAATGAACTCAGTAGGTTAGTTAAGAAAGGTCCCTAAAGGGATTGTTCTTTCAGTAAGCAATGTATTTCAAAATAAAGGGTTTAGCAGGAATATGAGCTTAATTGCACAGCCCAATCGTTATAAAATGAAATCACAACAAATTCTACTAAAAGTGAACAGTCAACACAGTGAGCTTGAATGGAATCCGCAAAATGACTTATGTTGTAACATATCGGTCTTAACAGAACCCGAGCAAGATGATAAAATCAATACATGCAAACATACGTACAATCAGTAAAATGTAGTGTAAAAGGTGCTAAATTAGTATAAACAATCCCAGATTAGTATGAGTAAATCAGAATGAAATCAGCACGCATGAATCATAAGCAATACAAGGGATTAATATTACAAGCAAATCACAAATAAGAGCATAAAAAAATCAAAGGTTCAAGCCTTCCCTGTCTATAGAGACGACCGTCGAACTGTGCGTGTGTTGGAGGCTAGTAAGAGATGAGATTTGGGTGGGTCGTTGTGACCTTGTTTGAAAGTTATGAAGATGGCGACCCGCCTGCAGCACTTCGTAGGATAGCAAAAATGAAGAGAAAAAAAGGGAAAGGTGGAGAAATACTTGAAAGAGTGAGAAAGCTTGTTACTTGTGGTATTCTTGTGTGAGAATGTTGTTTAAGGTGAGGATCCTTGAGAAGTTTTTATAGAGGAAAAATGGGAGGAAAAAACCTGTTGGAGAGGATCAATCAAGAGGATTTTAGGGTTTTTGAAAATCGTATTTGGGTGGTTTTTGGAAAGAAAAACGTTTGTAAACTAAGAAAGAAGAGAAATTGGTTGGGATTTTTTTTGTGGGAGATCTAAGGGCAAGATTTAAGATTTTGAATTTAGATCAAAAGTGAACGCCTATGCGTTGCTCCTCTTGGTTGCCCCATATGAAGACATGGGGTAGCCAAGAAGATAAGTGCGAAGGAGAAAAGTGTTGTAGAACATAAAGGAGGAGAAATAAGAAAGTAGGAAAAAATAAAACTTGGAGCAGCAGCGTACATGGACATCTGTATAGCCTTCATCTTGATATGGAAAGCGAGATATGTGAGAGTAGCTACAAAGCTAACTCCAGTTATCCAACTCGCCGTAAATGCAATAGATGCAATTTTAGAACAAATGCAGATGAAAACAAAATTACTAAGGTGAAGAAAATGAATCTTGTAATGTGGTAGCAGAGTGAGGAGCATGGCGCTCTCGTGTATAGTGGGTTGCCCTAGTTGATATGTGATAAAATGAAGTATGTGATACAAAATGCAAGATTTTATAGAACATGATAATCGAGGCAACAAGACAGTTAAGGTCGTGCCTAACCGTAACCGAAGGCAACGTGATAGTGCATAATTACAGTAGAATGCAAGCAATGTAAATAGTCTAGTTTGTAAGTAAGAAAAATATAACAAGCAAAGTAGATAGAATGTGCCCCAGATATAGATAACGTGAATAGTAAATGACATAAAATATACTGCTATGAATGTAATGAATGAGCATGGGATGGCTCATGTGATATGGCATGTGTATATAGTGAGTGAAAGGGGAATTGTGGAAACAAAAATAGATAGGAAATATGAGATGGTGGAAATGAAAAACGAGACCAATAAGACGGAGGTAAAATATATGGAAGGGGGTAGCCCGTGGAAGTGTAGTTGTAGCCAAATCGTATTGGTATCCATTGATTTGTGTGAGTATGTTGAGAGGTAGCTTTAAGAGATAAAGAGTTGATCCCGGGAGAAAGATTCATTTTGAAGTTTGCGTGAAGGTGGATGGAAGACGTTTTCGTGAGTGTTTCGAGTGAGTAGATAACATGTGTGATTGATGTGCTTTCTGATTTTGTCTTAGTTTATGATCGTGTTTAATAGTAGTTTGTAGAATATATGGTGAGTGGGTAGATTTGGGAACATGAATATGTATTTGTGGTTTCAACACAACTTGGATGTTGTTAATTGCAGGGGTAAAAGGAGAATTTAAAGAAAATGTGTAATATGTTTTAAATTAGATGGTGTGATAATATGTGAAACGAAGGTATTTGAGAGCATGTTATTGAAAGTTAACCTATGGGATGAGGAGGATTGGAGTAGATGAAGGAGGGAAATTTTATTAGTTTGTGTGTGAGTAGCTTGCATGGTTTGTGTGAGAGAAGGGTGAGAAGTAAAGGAGGGTTGTGACTGTGAATAATGAAATGAGGGTTAATGTGTATCTAAGTGGTAGATTCTTAATGTGTTAACTGAGGTTGATTGTGTGTCTAATTCTGATTGTGTCTATTGATCTATTGATAAGGAGTTCTTGTTGATTATGTCTATTTAAATGCATTTCAGTTTCTGACTGGGTGTTCGGGTGTTTTATGAAATTGGCAATATTCAAAATCAAATAGTTTGATTGGTTGTTGTGCACTTTCTTTATGTGTGTGAGTTGGTTTATAGCAAAAGTGTTGATTGGTGTTATGTACGGAGTTTAATTGAGAGCCTATGTGAGAACGTGTAGTTGATTGGAGAAGTGATCGAAATGGGAAAGTTTCAGTAGCCTCAAAGGCGCGTTGTATTGCAATATGGGAAAGTTTCATTAGCCTCAAAGGCGTGTTGTATGTAATACAGTGTTGGCTTACTTTGTTAAATGAGGTGAGACATAAATTTGATAATTGAAATCTCATTTATGGTGCAAGGGCACGAAGAAATGTAGAGACGAGGAAAGGCTCAGGGTGGTGTCCTGGTAGTTGACTAGCTAAGGTCCTCTATCGGTTGTAAAACTGCGTAAAGGTTTCGTCGAGTTCTGTTTAATGTTGGAAAGGTCATCTAAGGTTATTTCTGTGTCTAAGTTATAGGAAAAGTGCTCGATAAAAGCATGCGATAATTGAAGGAAGTACCGATTCTCCAGGAAGTTATGAGAACCATGTAAATGCTAGGCCGGTGAGGCTCGAAGGGAAAAGTTGCATTAGGAGGGCATAGTTTTGGATGTAATTAACACATTTAATAATGAATGATTTTATCTGTGCACGGGGGTTCCCAGTTCCATTATAAAGTGTGAATTGGGTAATGACAAAGTTTGGTGGGAGTGAGCAAAGGTCTTATAGAGAGATTGAGTGGTTGTCTTGGCTATCTAGTTGTTCCACAATAATATTTTGAATGGTTTGTTTTAGGTTATCATGTGAAGGTTGCATAGGGGGATCTATGTTTGGTTTTGTAATAAGGTTTAGAGAGGGAGAAGAGATTGGTGGTATATGGTTGAGTTTGATATGATTGCGGGTAGTAACGACTATTATTGTTAAGTTGAATACAAAGTTCAATATTGTTGGCTGCAAGGGCTGCGAGTTTGTGGTTTAAGGCTGCGATAGCCTCTAGGTGTGTTCTACAGTTGTTTGTGGAGATTCATTGATACTGACCATGGGTGTGTGTTGTGTTGTAGTGTTAAGAGGGTGGGTATCAGTAGCGATTTCAGGCAAACCAAAGTGTCCAGACATGGTATCAGTAGCGATTTCAGGCAAACCAAAGTGTCCAGACATGGTATTATTAATGCTTTTATAAGTGGGTCTATGTTAATGGATTAAATATCTTAGGTTCTTAGTGTATGGATATGAATAAATAGGCGAATGTGGGATATCTCGGACGTGCCAAATGAAAACTAGTAAAAGTTTGCAAGTTTGAATTTTGAAATCAATAACAGGCCGGAGGTAAGCTCGAAATTTAAATTTGAATCAAGTGGCCAGCTACTAGTCTAATGGGTCAATTGGTTCCAAGATGCAGATCGACTCTTTAGTAAGGTCTCAAATCTGGATAATTACTTAGGAAATTAAATAAATATTCTGCATTCAAACACTAAGTCAATCAATAATTTCATATAAATCTGTAAAATAGTTCTAAACGAAATCAAATTAAATTGTATTGTAAGCTGTGAAACTTAGAAAGCTAAATAGTGTAAATTATTACAAATTAAAGGCTTATATCAATTAATTGGCATGAATCTAGAATCAAAATAATAAATGATCAAGTATCCAAGTTAATGGGCTTATGCAATTTGGATGTAAGTAATAAATTTTAGATAAAATACTATCCAGTGTGGAAGTGTAGACACAGTAGTTTCAATTATTTATAAATAAGAGGTTAAGCTCAATCAACTCAGTAGGTTAGTTAAGAAAGGTCCCTATAGGGACTGTTCTTTCAGTAAGCAGTGTATTTCAAAATAAGGGGTTAGCATGAATAAGAGTTTAATTGCACAGCCAAATCCTTATAAAATGAAATCAAAACGAATTCTACCAAAAGTGAACAATCACACATTGAGCTTGAATGGAATTCACAATAGTATTTCAAAATAAGGGGTTAGCATGACTATGAGTTTAATTGCACAGCCAAATGCTTATAAAATGAAATCAAAACAAATTCTACCAAAAGTGAACAATCACACGCTTGAATGGAATTCATAAAATGACTTATGCAGTAACAGATCAGTCTTAACAATACTCAAGCAAGATGATAAAATCAATACATGCAGATATACATACAATCTTTAAAATATATTGTAAGAGGTAGGGCTGCAACAGGGTCGGGATGGGTCGGGTTTTTCAAAACCCTAGCCCAACCCTGGATCCCATTATCTCGGCTCTGACCCTCAGTCAGGGCCAAAAAACGTCAACCCATTGCCCGCCCTACAAGGCTCAGCGCGGCCCTAGCCCGCTCTGATTGGGCAGGGCTGGCCCTGATTGACCCTAGTGCAAATACCAGTTAAGAGTGCCAAAAATATAGCAACCACATATCATATAGAACAAAATGATCAATAAACAGAGAAAGGGGACAAATAAGACAATATGAATTCAACAACATGACGGGCAGCAGAGACAATTAATAATAATAATCTAAAGAAACATCAATCCAAGATAATAGAAAACATTAGCAAAAAAAACATGCACAGATGATTCGATTCTATAATAGAAAACTTAGGGTCGGGTCGAGCCGAGCCGAGTCAGGGTGACCCGAGTCATTAACCAAGAACCCGACCCGACCCTGAGTCAGGGCCTAAAAAATGAACCCTGACCTGTCTCAGGGTTGGAAAATCCAACCCAGACCCTGTTCAGGCTCAGGGCGGGTCAGGACAGGTCAAGGCTGACAGGGCCAAACTTGCATCCCTCGTAAGAGGTGTTAAATTAGTATAAACAATCACAGATTAGTATGAGTAAATCAAAATGAAATCACCACACATGAATGTGTGTGTGTTGGAGGTGAGTAAGAAAGGAGATTTGGGTGGTTCATTGCGACCCTGTTTGAAAACTATGAAGATGGCGACCTGGCTGCAGCCCCGATTGTTGCAAATAAAAGAAATGAAGACAAAAAAGGGGAAAGTGGAGAAATACTTGAAAGAGTGAGAGAAAGTTGTTACTTGTGGTATTCACGTGCGAGAATGTTGTTTAAGGTGAGGATCCTTGAGGGATTTTTATTGAGAGAAAATGGGCAAAAGAAAATCCGTTGGAGACGATCAATCAAGAGGATTTTAGGGTTTTTGAAAATCGGATTTGGGTAGTTTTTGGAAAGAAATATCGTTTGTAAACTAAGAAAGAATTGAGATTGGTTGGGATTTTTTGTGGGAATGAGAGATCTAGGGGCAAGATTTAAGTTTTTTAATTTATTCGGTCATTTAGGGCAGGATTTGAGGGAGAAGAATGGGATTTGGGAGCCCCTTTTGGAAAAAAATGAGCAAAGAATGGGGAGATTTCCGCTTTAGGGCATGATGGCATGCCCTAGTAAATTTGAAGAACTTTGGAGGTGTTATCATACTTAAAAGGTGATGGATAGGGCTGTAAATAAATGTAGAAATGAGGGTATTTGTTTTGTTGAGGATTTTTGAAAATCGGATTTGGGTAGTTTTGGGAAAGAAAAATCGTTTGTAAACTAAGAAAGAAGAGAGATTGGTTGGGATTTTTTTCGTGGGAATGAGAAATATAGGGGCCAAATTTAAGATTTTGAATTTATTCAGTCATTTAGGGAAGGATTTTAGGGAGAAGAATGGGATTTGGGAGACACTTTTGGAAAAAAAAATGAGTAAAGACTGGGGAGATTTCCGTTTTAAGGCATGATGGCATGCCCTAGTAAATTTGAAAAAGGGAAATGATTTCAACACAACCATGTTTTGATACAAGACGCTCATGTTTCTTGTCTTTTAGTATTTAAAGAGCTGTAAAAGGGTTTTTACGGTTCCCAAGAAGCACTTACGTGACAATTATATGCTAAAAGACATACATGAGCGCATGTATCAAAACATAGTTGTGATGAAATCATTTCCCTTAATTTTGCTTCGTTTGGTTGCTAGTAAAAAACAAAAAGGGAAGTGACATCAGCATTACCTTGAAAGTCTCCCATGTAATTTTCTAGGGAATGGTACTCTCTCTCTCTCTCTCTCTCTCTCTCTCTCTCTCTCTCTCTCTCTCTCTCTCCACTCATAATGACACCCTTGTTTAATAAATGCTTGTCCTCTCCCTTGTCTCCTCCTTTTTTCCACAAAAATGCAATGGAATTTTTTTTCACTTGCAACCAAACGGACCTCTGCTTATTGTGCTATACCCAAATATTTCTGGGTTGAGCCCTTCTCTACATCAATTTGGGAAATGATAAATGCCCTCCTTTTCATCACTTGGGACACCCAGCTGCATTGTACGTTGCCATCAGATCATTTCATTCCTTGAAATGTGAAGGACATCAGCCCCTTTGCAGTCATACATACACTCTAGCTGGGTGTCTCAAGTAATGAAAAGGGGCGCATTTATCATTTCTCATCAATTTTCTTGATTAATCGTTTGCCCTCACCCGCTCTCAAATTGGGTTGTCCCTAGACTACATTGTTCTGTTTCACAAAAAGCCAATTTATTCGGTTTTATGAGTATTTGGCACTAGGTGTGTTCCTTATTTATGAAATCACAGTGCCCAACAAATTTGAAATTATGTTGAGGCGTGAACAAGGTGGATTGAATAAGTGGGAGCTCGGGATTATCGATCTACACCATCCATCCTACGGGCCCAACTTAGTTGATAAAAAGCCAGAAATTGTTCTCATTGTTCAATCCCATCTGACCAACCAGCAACTTGTGAAAAGAGAATTGAAAAATAATAAGAATCTATGCATCTTAGCATGTCATCGATCGAACCGTTAGGATCATCTGATCGATATTTTTTCGCATGACGACCCTTCCACGGTGGAGCAATGGACAGTCCAGATCACTTATCGAGTACAAGTGGTTCATGCTATGATAAGACGTGGAAGGATTTTGGTCATGGTAGCAAGAAGGGAAGAGAAAATGAAAATAGTCCCAAAAAAGGACCAACCTTAATGGTGGCATCTCTAGCAGCAGTGGTGAGAATATCTGCACAGGAGACCGTATTTGGGCACTCCTTCTCAACTTCTGCTTTGATGTCGTCTATCACTTGAAAACCTCTCAATGTCTTGCTCACATTGGCATTCCTTTCGCTTCCAGTATGGTTTAATAGAATTGAAGCATCGCAGCCCTGCATTCAAACGCAAGAACATTAGTATCATGGAGATGAAACAACCAAAATCAGAGAGTTTTGAAGCAAAGGGAGGGGTGTGTGTATCAAATAAAATGGGTTCGTTGTCACTTGGGTATGTATTTTTTAACATGCCTACGTTACACGGTTTTTTTTTTTTTTTTTTTTTTACATGCGAACTACTATTTGCATCGGACACGTTTTGGATTCCAATATTTTAGGATTCACTGCCAGACATTTAGTTCTCTTTTATCTTTTTTGTTTTTGAAATCTAATAGAGAATTTTATAATTATGGTAAGTTTTAGCGAAATGGTATCAGCACTACTATATTTTGATGATTGCACTCCTCACTTTATTAAAAGTACGGTATGGCCCGCACCGTAGGATGATCCAAACCGTCCATTAGATGGGCCACACCATAAATAGGTTGTGCCCCAAAAATCACTTCCATAGGTTGATCCTAAGCGTCCGATCTATAAAGAGTTAGGATCATTGAGTCAATGTACAGATTGGAGGGTTAGGATCAAACTATGGAAATAATTTTTGAGGCACAACCTATTAAGGGTGTGGCCAATCTAATGGATGGTTTGGATCATCCTATGGTGCGGACCATACCATACTTTTAATAAAGTGAGGAGTGCGATCATCAAAATACAGTAGTGCTGATAACATTCACCAAGTTTTATCCATTCTAATAGTAAATTTTTTAACTATGAATAAAAAGAGAAAACGGTTTCTACACACAAGTGTAGATAAGTTATCTACACACCAGCTTAAAATACAGTGGAGGGCATATTGTTTGGGTGATCCAAACCATTCATTTGATTGGCCCTCACATAGATAGGGTGTTTACAAAAAATCAGCTCCATAGAATCATCCTAACCCTACAATTTGTGGAGGTAAAATGGACGTGTATAAACCTTCACTAATCTGTCCGTATTTTGCCTCCACGGTTCGAAGGGTTAGGATGATCCTATGAAGCGGATTTTTTGGGCAAACCCTATCTATGTGAGGGCCCATCAAATGAATGGTTTGGATCACCCAAACAATGTAGGTCCCCACTGTATTTTAAGCTAGTGTAGATAACTTATCTACACTTGTGTGTGGAAACCGCTCTCTCAAATAAAAATTATAATCATTTAAGCTATTAAAATTTTCAATATATATTACTAGTTGTAACTTATAAATACATTACTTTGTAAAAAAAAAAGGTAGGGAATTGATTAAAATGTTTTGACAAATCTACGATTTTTTCTAGGGAAATGTTATCAGCACTACTGTATTTTGATAAGGGTACTCCTCACTTTATTAAAAGTACGGGATGGTCCGCACCATAAGATGATTCAAACCGACCATTAGATGGGGCACAGCCTAAATAGGTTGTGCCCCAAAAATCATTTCCATAGGTTGATCTTAACCCTCCGATCTGAACGTTAGAGGGTTAGGATTTAGACTACGGCCCATCTAATGGACGGTTTGGATCATCCTATGGTGTGGTCCATACCGTACTTTTAATAAAGTGAGGAGTGTCCTCATGCGAATACAGTAGTGCAGATAACATTTCCCCTTTTCTATTAGAAGTTTGCCACATATGACATTTGTCGTTTCGAATTCTGACACATGTATACGTACTAATGTGCCATATTGGATGCATTCGTCCTCTCTTTTTTCTTTTTTTTTTCTCTGAGACTACATGATCCAGCGAAGTGGTTGTGTTGGACACGAACTTTTGTAATACAATGAGCGTGTGCCGCTAAGGCATGGTAGGTCCCGCCAATGATTGATCTGAACCGTTCACTTGATAGGCATTGCATTGGATCTCGTGTGGCTTAAAAAATGACATTGTGGCACAATGCACCTCAACTAGTCATGTGTTATGTGTTCATTGGATAAGTGACGGAAGGTGTCTAGTGTGTCACCCTAACTTGCAACGGTGGGACCAGTTGAATCAGTGATAATCCGACCATTGGATGAGAAATTTACTTACCCGAACAACACAGTCATGGAAGTGCAGTCTAATCAAGCTGGCTGCAAGGGTGTAATCCTTGTTTATCCAAGCATCCACTTTCTTGTTAACGATAGCCTCGAGATTTGGGCAACGCTCTGCGTAGTAACTAAAAGACAAGTAATCTTCTGCCGGGAAGATCTTCGGCGAATGACTTAGAGCCCTAAGAGGGAAGAGAAGAAGAAGAATAGGAAGAAAGGCCAGAAAAGAACTCATTTTGAAAGCTCAAAAGAAGAAGAAGAAGAATAGATGTTGTAGTAATGGGCTCGTATGTTGTAAGTGTCTATTTTATATGTACTTTAAAGACTTCGAAACGTAGAGAAAGAATAGAAGAACGTGGGAAGCACCCCTAAACGGCAAAAGACATGCTAACATGTTCTATTCAATTTTCTAAGGAGTTTTATTGTATGATATATGAAGAGGAAGCACGTCTAACCCACTCTTTTGTAGGCCTAGTTCTGTTTATTTTAGCATGATGTTCTAGACTTCTAGGATTGCCCACTCGACCCATTGAAAGATATTGGCATGATCAGGACCGTTGATCGTTTAGAATGTCACGTAGACATGTAGCAGTGGAAAATCACTAGGACTATATTAATCAGGGGCATTGGCAAACGAGTGAAAAGAATTCCGTGGAATATTTGTTTACCCGTGTAAGAGAGGGGCACAGACGGAGAGATTTGAAAAAGGGATGATTGAGGAGAGCATGGGATGGGAATAAAAATCGGAGAATAATGATTATTGGACACAAAGATTAGTTTTAATTCTGAGTCCAATAATCGGTTTGGGGCCCACAATCGGTTGTCACACTCTGAAACGAACTGGGCCTCAATCTTTTCTATCATTGAGGATGGAATCCTAAGAAACAATACACTTTGCAGAAGTATTAGATAAATAAGCTTTTAGGAGAGTTAAATACATCAGGAGAGAGATATCTCCCTGGCATATCTCAATCCTAGGCTCAATGCTTTAGATTACCTAATCCAATTTGTGGCTGCTAAGATCTGTTAGTATTTTAATATGAAAACTGACTTTTTGCCTTTCTAAAAGATTCATCAACAACAAGATCTTCCTCTTTCAAAGGGAGGCCCAAATATTTCATAGGAAGGAAAGAAGGGTCTACACCCAATATACACTTTTGTTAGACTTTTACTGGTTTTGATCCTGCACAAGAATTGGCATTATTTACCATGCACAAGAATTGGTATTATTTATCATGCACAAGAAGACTTGGATAATCACTATGGACGCAAAATATGGATCCAGCTTCAGAGGCATGGAACCATCGGATGGATAACGGTCCGTCCACAAATCAAAGGGTTAGGGTGATCCTATGGAGCTGTTTTTTTGGGCACACCCTATCTATGTCGGGGTCCATCAAATGAATGCTTTGGATCATCTAAACAATGTGGGCCCACTGTGTTTTTCGTAGTGTTTGGATTTGGGTATGAGGTTTGGAGGGGAGTATGGGGCCTTCATTAGCATTGATAGTGTTTCAAAAGAGGGGGTCTACCTTATACAAATTGAAACCTCACTACCTCGGGGGTGTAGTTGGTGACTTTTAAAAGTCAAGATTATAGTTGAATGTGTTAGAAATTTGAGGGGGTGTAACTGTAATTTTCCCTAGATTCTATCTAGATATCTGTGTGGAACTTGAACTCTAAATGAGAATTTCCCTATGCTCTTTAGTATGGCTTTACCTAAAGAGAGTAGGGCAGCAGACAGCATACATTAAACCATATGGGAAGTGGATTGGAACATGGGTTTTCATAGAAACTTCTTTGATAGGAAAATAAACAGTGTTGCCTCCTTGGCCTATATTAAAAGAATTTGGAAACGGTGTCATGTTGACTCCATCATGGTTAGATCATTTTTCAAAATTCTAGTCATCCAAGTCTCCCCCTTCGCCTGCTAGGTTTGTTTGGAGTATCCATGCCCCGCTGCATATAGTTGTGTTCTGTTGAACTGCTTGCCTCAACAAAATTCTCATCATCGACTTGTGGCTTCATCGTCAATCAATTTGCTTTATGTCAATTATTGTCCTTTATGTCCTTCCGTTGTGGAGTATATCTCGTTCATTGTAGCTACACTTGTGAGCTCTAGTACTCTATATTTGATCTCTTCGTTGTCTCTTGGGTTCTCCCTGGTCACATTGCCAGCCTTGCACAGTCGTGGGTTTTTGCCCCCTTGGTCTCACCGTGGTAACATATTACGGAGTCTTTTCTTTGTTGCCATTCTCTAGCTGGGCTGGAAGGAAAGAAACAACAGAGTCACGAGGAGTAACAATAGGTTCCATTGTTTCAAGGATGGGAGTACTCTTGCGGGAATTACTGATGGGATTTTCAGGTTGCCTTTGTCTTGAAAAACTCATTCGAGTAAGCTTTGACAATTCTTCCAGGCAAAGCCGCATCCAATTTTTCGCAGTGTCAATGCTAGAAATCTGTGAACAATTCCATCAAATTAAACCTAGTTTTTAACTTATCTTTTATCACATTCAGTTAGTCCATTACATGTATCTGTATTACTTGGATACATGTACATGTATCCGATATGATGAGAAATCAAGTACAGGGATCCCTAAACCCTAAGGTCCTAAGATAAGAGGACAAGGATCTGATATGCTTTTGTTGATATGAGCAAGGATAATTGAAACCTAAGATATGGGATATCTTTCCACTACAAAATTTACAACTTTTTCATCATAGATTCCGATGTTAAAGTTCAGCCTATCGAGTTATAACAGAAAATGACAAGAACTAATAGCAGCAGACATGCAATGTTGAATAAATTTATAAGGATGTTAGGTTTGTTCCTAGCAGACACTCATTGAGATCCTATCCGAAAGTCTTTCACAGACAAGGTGAAGAGGAGTCCCCATGACCTCATGCTTTTATATCAACATTGTTCGTAGCGGACTTTGGTCAAATGAACATTTTAGGAAGTTTAGCTATCTTATTTGAATTTAGGACGCCTTTAAGATGTTTTAGTTCAATCAAACTCCTAAAATTAAATTAACTTCTCACAGACAGACCCTTCTTGAATATCACCTAAACCACAACTTCTCACAGACAGACGACCCTCCTTCATCACAGACAGACCCTTACTTTTTGGACTCAAATGGTTTCATTCGCATAATTTGGGGCCTCTGATTGTTGAAGGTGATTCATTTAATGCCCATTGCATGGGCTTCTAATCGAACCAGAGGCCCTTGGCGGCTTCACAATATACTTGATGAGATCCGGTACTTGGTTCTCTTTCTTCATCCCCAAATTGTGCATAGGAGAAGATCTGCTAACTCTATGGCAGATGGCTTACTGAGAAATGATGATCTTCAATCTGTTACTGTTAATGTTGAGAATCCGTCGAGGTTTCTGTAGGTGTGTGTTTATCTCATTCCTGTGTACTGCTGGCCTATTATTGAGGCCTGATTGTACGAGTTGGGGACATCTTGTTCCCTCTTTTGCTATGGAATGAAAGTGTTAATTTTCAAAAAAACAAAATCACAACAGAAAATGAAAATGGAAAGGTATCCTGAAATTGATTGCAGATGGGTATAGGTAAGCCCTCTGCTATCGTCAGCATGTATTGCTAATGTTAATGAAAACCCATGTTTCACCTTCAATATTTTTTCTCTTGCTCTTGGGCCTAATGGGCTTCAAACTTTGCATTAAGATCCATACAATTTATTCTCTTGCTGAATTAAAGTAATTTCTTTGCTTGATTTCATCCTAGCATGCCTCTGTTTTCATTATTTGGTGTCAGAGCATGTTCTGATCCTTGAAGATCAGGATTTTTGGATTTCCTTGGTTACCAGAACAGGAATACAAATTGTTAGGTTATTTTTAGGCAGAGAAACACAAGGAGATGAAGAGATTTAGGACCTTCTATACCAAATCAAGATGATCACCCTTGACTTTTAGTTTATGGTGATGTGTGTTAGAAGGGTCATGTGATTTATTGGAATACTATGATGCCAATATTCTGAAAATGGCCGAAACCACTTTACTGGTGTGCTCTACATGATGAGTCAGTAGAATTGGGAATGGTTACATAATTTCCAATCCATGGCTCTCAAAAGAAATGTATATATTTAGAAAGAGGCAAATTGCATGGAGGATCAAGGGAGACATATTCGAATTAAGGTGGAGAACCCAGATTTCAATAGGCAACCCAAGAGGCCCTTAATTGGTTGAGTACAAGGAGATGGTGAACAATAAGGTGAAGTTGGTGATGCTCATGCTGAATTGATGCACATCAGCTTTGATGGAAACAACTTTAAGTCATGCATGTTTGCATGGGGAAGGATAAAAGATTATTTATATTAGTAGAAACTCCAAGTTAAATTCCTTATCATAACGTTATATGCAAATTGTGTTTCAAAAATACAAAAATACAAAAATATGTATCATAGAGATAGGAGTACATCGAAGACTTTTATCTATTCTCTATCAAGGTGATTATTTGGAACTGAAGACTAATTAGTTGCACACTACATCAATAGCATTTAATTGCATATTCAAGGTTAGGTTTCAGAGCAACACGTATTGACTGTGTCCAATGCATACAAATTAGTGGTGAAAGTGGAGGTGCAATTGAGAAGGACAGGAGCTTAGGGATTGATTTTCAATCAAGATTCCTATTATATGTTTGAAAGTGGTGAATCAACACAGTAGAACTATCAGGCGTGGACAAGCCAGTAAGAGGTGTATAGTTAGTGCCAGAAACATCCAGTTGCTTCCGTGAGATGTTTGTGTGGAGAAGCTGGTTTTGTTCTCAAGGACTGTTCTAGAAAGGCTTGAAAATGTGGGCAATTTTAACAAAAGAAAGTGCAAGAGGAGGTTTCAAGCGGGCAGTTTTAACAAAAGAAAGTGCAAGAGGAGGAACCAAAGGAGCTTGAAGTTGCAATCCACACTATGATATTGTGGAGGGAGGTGAAGTTATGTTTTTTTTTTTGATAGGTAAGCTGGGATCGAACCCCAGACCTCAAGGTAAAAGAACATAGTCTTTACCAACTGAGCTAGTGGGTCAACCCCAAGAGGTGAAGCTAATGTTAGAATCAAGGTTTTAAATTTCAGTTTTGGTTTCGGTTTTGGTTAAGGTAATCAGCGAAACCGAAACATTTTATTTTCGGTAAGAAATTTCAGACGAAATCTTGTAAAATGAGGAAACATTTCGGTACGAAATCATGGCTGAAATCTTGGTAAGATCTTCACCTCTGGTTTTTCTTTTTCTTTTTTGTTGTTTTTTTAGAAATATCTTAAAGGAATCTCAGTGTTCTTCTTTCAGCAAGTGGAGTTACCTTCTATGAAGGTTTTTTGGTTGAAACTTTGCTTTGTTTTCTAATCTAAAAAGTTGCATGTTTCGCATATTTCGATTAAAATGTTAACGAAATCCCGAAATTTAGGGTAAAATCTGGTATTTTTCCGAATCCGTGTGGATTTCGTTTTGGTGCCAGCTGAAATCGAAATATTTCATCTGAAATTTAAAACTATGATCAGGATCAAGGAGAGAGGCTCTTCATTCTTAGGACATGCTCATGCCACACATTTCAAAAAAGGTTTCGACCGCCCAATTAGCAAACAAAGAAGTCAGGTATGGAACAAAGAAATTGAACATTCAACATGGTTCTTCTACCCGGTGCATAGAGAGGTTGTGGATTTCATTCGGATGATATGCACAAAATATATGAATCGAAGATGGAGTTTGAAGAATCAACTCGAGGACAAGTTGTGGTGGGGATTAATATAGTTTGTGCACCCTATGCGGCAAATGCATTCAGGAAGAAGGATAAGAGGAAACATGGGTGAAAAGAGGTTCCTAGACTTTGCATATGACATCCTTGTGATGTCATCACAATGTCATGCATAGTGTTAGTGGGACCTTGAAGGACATCTTTCACAGAAGAACTTTGGGGCTTTGGCCATTTGGATATTTTAAGTATTTTATTTTAATGTAGGGAAATTATGGAATGTCTTTTAGTTGAAGTCACTTTCTCCAATTTGAAGAAAACCATGGGGCTGATTTGTGACTATTACCTGTTTTCCCCTTTGAATTCATATTGGACTAATTTCAAGGGCTGGGGTTAGTATTTGCAGGAACTTTTGAGGGGTTACTATTACTTAGATCCCGTGTATATATTAGTAATTTTTCATTTTAAGGACACCTATTACAAGTGATGTTTCTTTATGTCAACATGGTTTATGTTCAAAATCGAACATTCCCAAACTTCATCTCAAAGGCTTATGAGGGGCGAGTTACTTATGTATGAACAAATGTGATTTCTGGAAATAATTACTCCACATGTTCTATTATAGACAAATGATCATTTCTATGACAATATTAAAAATGATGAGGCAGATAGGTGCTATAAGTTATCAATCATGAAAAAGTAAGTTTAATGCTATAAGTTGCTATTTTGGTGGAGTGCTAACGAAAGTTTATTTAGATTAGCTGACTGAATTTTCATGGATTTTTATTTTGGAATGATTACATGGGTGTTTTTTATGTGCCGGATTTATCATGGGTTCTGGATATTGATGATTGAGATAGAACAAGAACAGAGGCCTTTTGGTTCGATGGTTGGTGGACGATCGAATTTTTTAAGGTACCATACCGCTTCACATATAAATCACAGCTTTGAGTATGCTTGAGTCTGTAATGCTAGTAAATTCAATTAAACCAACCAAAGTCTCCATGTATAAACTATAAACCATTTTCTTGATCAATTATTTTGGCTTAAATATTGTAAATTACCAACATTCTCAGCAAATACCACGAGTGCAAAAATTACAGTAGCAAGATTCAATACAAAAGCATCCATTTCTTCTCATCAATATTCACTCAAAATAAAATAGAACATCATATCTATTTCAAATTTATTGTTCAACGACAGACGGGTAACTAAAGAAGAATTCCACACAAACAAACACATGAAGACACACAATATTCACTCTTATTAGTATCTTACTAGTTGATTAGCATACAAAAGGAGCATCAACATGATTGTCACTGCAGTAGAGGCCAGGACGCTGCGTGAAACCTTGCTTTGTCAGCAACTTCCGAGCTTTCAGAACAATCTCCTGGTTGGTAATGGGACCATCGCTCTCAGCAAGGATGGTCTGTATCGCATTGCTCATAGCTCCATATGCATTATCACCACCGCCCGAAGGGTTTGCATCAGCCGACGTTTGATCCGTCTGGCAACCACTAATCAGAATTCCCATGTCTGGGAGTGCCCTCTTACTTGATCCTGCATAAACCTCTTGTTTGCTATGCACTTTTGTTTTTAGAGCAGGATTCGCATAACCCTCATCATTTTCTTCCAGCTTTTGCTTGAGAAACTCCTGCGCCAGGTTCCCAACCATGCTCATGAATCCACCAGTACTTCCACCCTCTCCTTGATTGTCACCTCCTTGGAGCTTATTCATGATAACCTTCATGAATTTCTTCACCTTAGGACTAGCATCGTCCCCAAATATGTCGAACAATGCTGGCCTTAGCTTCCCCACATCAATATCATCCTTTCCCGTCTTCTCCTTCAAGATCTCTATCAGTGTCGAAAGAGGAAGAGATCGGTTCTTAGTGTGTCCTCGTCTGCCATATTGGTCCTTAACCTCACTCTCTTCCCCTTCATCCTCATCATTGTGATGCCGCCGGTGATGACCTCCCAAAGGAATATGAATCCCGCGGGACTCAAACGCATCACGTACAGTCTGGTGTAAGAGGCCTTTGAAGCCAGAACCAGAACCAGAACCAGAATCAGATTCATCATCCTCTTGCTTCTTCGTGCTCTCCCCAATTTGCTCCTTAGCCTCATCAATGAGGCCTCCACTGTGGCATGAATCAGATACAATCGTTATCCGACAACCTCGCGGAACCTTGTCCACAAACTCCCTGAAATCATCGTCTGCAAAACCAACACAATAAATCCTTGGTAATAGCATTTGCCTACAGTTCTTTGTTTCCTAATTTATTCTGGATTAAGAGACCATTTCATTACATGAATTTTATAATCTAAAACCTGAATTTTATAAGCCAGAACCTTAGTTTACAATACATAGATTATAAAATCCAGGTTTTTAGCTTATATAATCTAGGTTTTACAATACATGAATTATAAAAATCCAGGTTTTAGCTTCTAATATCTAGGAGTTTACAATCCAGATTTTATCTTGTAAAATCAGGATTTTACAATCTTGTATTATAAAATCTATGTATCCAAACTGCCCTTTAGGGTTTAGGGTTTAGTGAGAAAATTTGGAAACTGCTGATATAACATTTTTTTCATTTTCTTATTTCTATTCTTTCAATCCTTATATGGATCTGGTATACACCAGTAGATGATCAGAATTCCTCTAAGCTTTATTTCCTATGAAATTGAAAAAATGACACTTCAAATGCCCTAAAATTCTTTAACAGAAAGAGATTCAATTCATACACAAGGATTTGAGAGATTTGAAGGTTTAATTACAAAGATAATTAAAATTAAGGAGAAGAATTATACCAGTGATAAGGTTCATGTCAGTAGGGACAATGCACTCATCATAACCGGTATCGTCGTCCTCGCCCGTCTCGGCCGGGAGGCGGGTCCCGTGCCCGCTGTAATGGAAGAAGAGAATATCTCCGGAATCGGCCGACCGGATCAGATCGGAAAGTGCCCGTCGGACATTGATTCCGGTCGGCTGCGTGTAGGAATCATCAGTGTCGATCAGAACTGTGATCTCATCTTCGGTGAATCCAAACCGTTCAATTAGGGATTTGTACATTCGTTTAACGTCGTTGATACATCCTTTCAGCTCTGCCTTTGTCCCTGGGTAGTTGCAACCAACAAGAAGAGCTTTCTTCCCCATTGAGATTCAGAGGAATGATCTTTTGTCTCTGTCTTTTCCCTTATCTTTGCTTTTGTTGTAACGGATGGGTGTCATCAACTTTATGGACTCGAGTGTGTCGGCAAAAGCGTAAAAGACGAGAAGTGGCGTTATCAAAACCCACCTTCTTTTACTTTCCGTGTTTGCTCCGTTTCCTTGCTTTCATCATGCTTTATCAACGGTCTAGAATCCTTCATGATGGGTAACCCATTGGGCATTGTCCCTCATTATATTAGTATATCACCCTTAGAAAAATAGAAATCCCTAAAATCTCTCCATCGAGCCATCACTGAAAGGCAACATTAAATCCTTTTAAAATCTCCCTCCCTCAAATAAAGACAACATCTCTCTGATGAGTGATGAGATTTTATATGGTGTACGCTCGTATAGTCCATTATTTTTCAAAAAGTAATGTATGGACTACGCCATAGGATGATCCAAACCGTCCATTTGATAGGCCACAATTTAAAAGTACTTTATAGACCAAACCGTAGATCATCCAAACCGTCCATTTGATGGGCCACAACGTAAATAGATTGCGGCCCAAAAATCATTTCCATAGGATGATTGCAACCCTCCGATCTATAGAAGGTACCATAATATGCAATTCCTCTATAGATCAGAGGCTTGGGATTATCCTATGGAAATGATTTTTGGGCCACAACCTATTTACGTTGTGGCCCATCAAATGGACAGTTTGGATAATCCTACAGTGTGCCCATCAAGTGGAAGTTTTCAATCATCGTATGCCTATCATAGTATGGTGTGCCCATCAAATGGACGGTTTGGATCTTCCTATGGTGTGGCATGTACAGTACCTTTTGGCAAGTGGGATTGGGAATTAGGGATCTGCTAGGGACTATCGATCAATTAAATGAATCTGAGAGCAGCCAACTTTGTCCCCAGATTAATAAAATGAATAAGACAAAATCTTAGCATGTGTAGGTTGTATGGCTACTCTCACATGCAACAACCAAGCCACAACATACCTGAAGTGATTGTCCCTGGCAAATCTTTAGTTTTAAACCTAACATTTAACAAAGTAAAGTGAGAAAGTAAGAAACGACAGTTGAAATGGGGCGGGACAGGGAAGGGGAGGGGATGGGGATTAGATATTCCCCGCAGGGGGGATTCCCCACCATCCCCGCAGTGGGGAGGGAAAGGGAAGGGGGAAAATTCTCCGCAGGGGGGAAGGGGTAGGGGACCCCAACATCCGGCCTCACCCCACCCCGTTGCCAGCCCTGCTGAAATTGCCTAAACCTGATACCATACTGGATTTTGGCCGAAAATTCAAAATTTCACCCAAAATTTCTATTTTTGTAATTTCATCCGAAATTTTGAGAAATTCAACCCAAAAATCTCAACATTTTTTTTTAATTATATAGCGTTTTTTTCCAAATTTCAATAATTTTGGCTAAAATTTGGTATGAAATAATATATTATTTTTTAATTGGCCGAAATTTCATTTTTGGTGAGGGTTGAAACGTGACGGAAATCGAAATTTAAAGGGAAATGATATTCCCTCTGTGACGGATAAAATAGTAACTCGTTGCCGGGTTTTTTTTGGTTCCTGGGATTTATGTGGGAGAAAAAAAATCCAAGGAGATTGGTGGGGGAAAAAAAGTCCTAGAAGTATCCCGGTAAAATAAAAATCCCATGCTTGGTTGACCGGACTATGGTGGGAAAAAAAAATTTGTTTGGTTGCTTGAATTGTTGGGAAGAAAAAAATTCTTCTCAAGCTTATTTTTGGTTCATGGGATTATTTTGGTTCCTGGGATTATTTTGGGATGGGATGAAAAGGCAATCATTACAAGAGTGGGATAAAAAAATTCTAGTGCTAAAAGGCAACCAAACATGGGATGGGACCAAAATTTTACTAAAACTTCCTAGGACAAAATTTTTACTGGCAACCAAACTTAAAAGTTTTAAAGGTAAAGAAAAACGTTTTGATGAATTTATCCTCATGCAGTGAACCATTCCCACGGAAGCCGTCAAATAATGATATCCTTCCCCAATTTAAAACCTTGGTCATGGGACTAGATCCATGTGGGCCAGCCCGTGATGATCCACAAATCAACGTCTCTAATTAGACATGTCTCCCACGTTGGACCTTATATTGGTCGGTTTTTTTTTTGGATCAATTACCAATGGGGGACAAAAATTAGGTGGAATTATCAACAGGACCCATGCTTTTCAGAAATTATCAAAGAGGGACAAAAGAGGTCTTGTCATTAAAAGCTGGACGAAAATGCCCTTTTCTTAAGCAACACGTTTTGCTTTTCCACTTTTCCCTCTTCCCTCTTCCCTCTTCTTTCCTTCTTTTTTTTTTTTTACTTTTTCATTTTCAACTTTGTTTTTTTACCTTACTAGTCATCTTCTTCATCATTTAGCCACCATTGGAGGCGGAAAAACTCAAAATTTTGAAACGTGAGTTCATTCCCATCTCTCTCAATATCTAGGTTTTGTTTTTCATTTGTTTTAGGGTTTTGCATTTCTCCTTCTCCCTTTCAATGGAGGATGAGGAAGATGAATTATATGGTAGAAAGAAAAAAAACGTGAAAATGAACGAGTGAAAAAAAACAGGAAGTAAAAACGTGTTCATAAGGGACTTGATAAGCCAATTCGGAATTTGGTAACCCCATTTTGATACCGGATAACCCCAACCCCAGAGACTTGAAAACCCCTTCCAAAACTCCAGTACCCTTGGGCAATTTTAAGGGACTTGATAAGCCCATTTGTAAATCGGTAACCCCATTTTGATACTAGATAACCCAAATACCAAATACTTGAAAAACCCCCTTCCAAAACTCTAGTACCATCGGCCAATTTTTAGGGACTTGACAAGCCCATTCGGAAATTGGTAACCCCATTTTGATATTTGATAACCCCAATCCCAAAGACTTGAAAATTCCCTTCCAAAACTCTAGTACCCTCAGCCAATTTTCAAGGACTTGATAAGCCCATTCAGAAATTAGTAACCCCATTTTTGATACTAGATAACCCCAATCACAGAGACTTGAAAACCCTTTCCAAAACTCTAGTACCTGTGGCCAATTATCAGGAACTTGATCACCCCATTCAGAAATTGGTAACCTCATTTTTTATACTAGATAACCACAATCCTAGAGACTTGAAAACCCTCGGTCAATTTTCAAGCACTTGATAAGCCCATTCAAAAATTGGTAACCGTACTTTTGAGAGTTACTAACCCCCTTCCAGAGAGTTGATAAACCCCTTTTGCTACAAAATCCCCTGCCTATAGCAACTCTTCTAATGGCATTACAATTCTGCTCATGATAGAAATAACAAAAGAAATGGATGTTATTTTCATTAAATGTGCTTCATGTATTACATCCCAATTTGTGTATCTTAAAAAAAAGATTTAAGTAAATCAAAAAATGTGTAGTCATCCATTCATGTATTGCATCAACTTTTTCTTATACTACCACTTGTCTTCCAAAAAAGTGAGTTTCAAGATTTGCCAGCAACAATGGTAGGTGAACAAGGAGGAAGAAGACTGGTAGGGTAAAAAATAAAAAAAGGTAATAATGGAAAAGTAAAAGAAGAGTGAAAAAGAAAAAAACAAGGTCAAAATGTGTTGTAAATGCCAGAAGGCATTTTCGTCTGGCTCTTACTGACAAGACTTCTTTTGTCTCTCATTGATAATTTTTGAAAAGCATGGGTCTGTTGGTAATTTTGCCTAATGTTTGTCCCCCATTGGTAATTGTTCCTTTTTTTTTTTTATCGAACCTGATGTTGATCGTTATTTGACATCTGAAATGTTTGGCCCGCTGCTTCACTGATCGGGCCCACTCATGGGTTAGAGATACCTTAAACGTTCAGCCACAGGATCATCATATCCATCCAATTTTTGGGCTTTCTGCTGTTGAATGTGAACCATTGGATTTATTTTATCTTCCATTGTTTAATTTACAAGCCAGTGGTGCTGATCTGGTGGGACATGGGTCATCCCTGGTTTGGGCCCACCACATACCCTAAAGCGCGTTGCCAAACACAACCTTCTTGGAGCGCTTCTTTTGATTCTTTGCTTCAAAGTAAGAATCAAAAGAAGCGCATTCGATAAAATCCATTTCGTGCTTCTCTTAATCTTAAAAAGCAACTGAGATTATTCTTGCCGTGGCTTCGTGAAAGAAAAGAAGCAGTTTATCGGTCTCTCTCCAATCAGAGTCTTTTGCTCTCTTTATTCGAATTTGAAGGTATGGTTTCGAGATCTCCTGCTGTGGTTTTACAAACCCTAGCTAGGGTTTTCTCCTTGGAGATTTTTGTCTGGGGTTAATTTCGTTTTGAATGTAGATCCATGGCCTTTTTGAGAGTTTCTATTTGCGTGTGATTTCGGTTTGGATGAAGATAGATTCATGGTCTTCTTCTTCTTCTTTTTTTTTCTTTTTTTGAGGTTTTTGTTTGATGTAGATCCATGGTTTTCTATTTTGATAATCTCTTTGGAGCCCTTTTTGAACAGATAACACAATAGGATGACGTAGATTTTGCTGTTTCTACTGTGTTTTCCCTTGATTCTTTTTAGGGTTTCTGTTTGTATTCAATTGCCCTGTTTCTATTTGGGCCCTATTTCACTAAAAAGGCTTTTACAGTTTGATATTTTCATGCTAACATTCTTTCTTGAAAAAAATTGATAAGAAAAGTAAAAAAAAAGGAAAGAAATAGGAAGGGAGATTAATAAAAGAGAGCACTAGATTGATAAATAAGATGGGAATGGAAAATATTTTGTAGACAATGTTGAAACGTGTCGTACAATGCATTAAAAACACTCACACCCAACAGATAATTTTTCTTGCATAAGCAGTTAGAACAAATCACTGCAGGCCTGAACATAAAACTGCATCACACCCTTTGAATTTCAAACATTTTGTTTTGATCGTGCTCAAGCTGGAAAGAATGTGGGTCTTGAATATGTTGTTGTGCATAATTCACAAATACCATTTGTATTTCCTATGTTTTGATGTTTGGTCATATTCTGTTTGTCCTTTGCCCATTATTATCTTTATAACTTTTGGGTTATGTTGCAGTTACTGTTATGGTTAGATTTATGCAGCTTCATTTATACTGCTTGCTGCATTTTACTGCTTAAAATTCTGTTTTCTGAAATACAATTTGGTCACACCGTCACAGTGGTTCTCCAATGTGAATTTCTTTTAGAGGTCGTATTCCTAAGACCAGCAGTCTTGTGACAAATTGGTATACACTTGTGGTGCACTTTTCTACGTTCATCATCAATGCCAACAATTTTGGTGTAGGTGTGGCTGATATAGCTATGTATCTATACCATGTATAAAAGGAACAATGGGAGCGTTATCTTTTCCTGTTGGATATGTTTACTCTCATGTAAGTTAGGGTTTTATCTGTTTAATTTAATTGAATTTTGGTTTATTTTATATAAAATGCAAAACTTTATAGTATACATGCACACAAACATTCATATGTACGTTTTAAGAAATAAAATAATCATGAATTTTTTGAATCTGAGACCACCCACATTAATATCACTAATCGTGGCCAACTCCCTGGCTTATGTTTTGTTTTTATCTGAACTTCTCGAGGTTGAAACTCCTTTGATTAGCCTCACTAGAGGTTACCATTCCACTAGATGTGATTGGAACATCCAAACAACTGCCTTTTGTGTTTAAATTTTCCTTACTCTGTAGGGTAATCAGTGCTCCTCTTCTGTGATGTATAATCAAATGATAAATAGCTTGTCTTGCATATGTTGTTTTATACGGTCATTGCTTCATCAGTCTGTAATGTGCTAGACCACGTAACTAACTTGATGATCTCATCGGTGTATGTGTTAGCCTATTCATCCTTCTTTTGGAGTCGGTGAATTTAATAAAAGTCTCCATTCATAATTTCCTGGTAGAAACTTTTCTTCATACAGATCTTGCATTAACCTCTTATTGCCGGTTCCAACAAATTAGGCGTGTCCCTTCAATTTGAATCGGATGTACTGCATCTTTCTCACAAATTTGATGAATTGCACCTATCTCACCTTCTTTATCTCCGTCCAGTATAAAAGACTACCCAAACATTAGTATCTGGGATTCATCTTACTGTAGTAATCTTTGGCGTCAAGCTTTACTTTCCAATTTGTCCCATTACATGCATGTCGTTTATGATCTACATGATTTGGATGCTCTTTAGTCTCCGATTTGTCCCATCATATGCATGTCATATATGATTTACATTATTCGAATGCTTCTTTCAGTCTCTCCTATGTGGAAGGTGTTTGAATCTTGGTTGCACAACCATGTAACTAGTAAGGCCAAGGACATGTTATTGTGAAGGGTGATTCACTCAATGTAATTCGATGGTTGAAAGGGGCGGTGCTGCCTCCTTGGAGATTTTCGTCTATCTTTGATGAAATAGATGATCTAATCTCGGGCTCTGCTATTGTTTTCAGTCATGTACGGAGATCTGCCCATGGGGAGGCGGATTCTTTGGCTAGGGTTGGGGTTAGTCATATGACATTGGAGTGGTTTGACTTTCTCCCTCCTTGAGAGTTTTTTTGTATCTTTATTTTTATTGTTTCTCCTGTACTTTCGGGAGTGGTCCTCCTCGGCCCGCTCCCTTATCTAATGAAATCATTCTACCATTTCAAAAAAAAAGAAAAAGAAGACCAAGGACATGTCAACACGTTTTATCTACTATTTCTTGATTCAGATTAGGATTGGGCCCCACTCTACCATGATAAACTTGTTCTTTTCCAACCTTCATACGCTTGGATATCGACTTATGCTGCCTAGTATCAGTCAAACTTGCCTATAAACTTTGTGCCATTTATTATTGCCTTATTCATTTAAATCAAGCCTCTTTCCCAAGGAACAAAAAACTTGCTTTGTTTCCAAAATTTAAGCATAAAAAATGCTAGTAAAGTAGAACCCTAGCAAAAACTTAAAATCCGCAAAAACCTTTATCTAGTTTTTTTTATCTAAAACTTAAGGTCCAAATTGCCAAGAAAGTAAAGTACCAAAAGCCTTAAAACCGTCCTAGTTTTAGGTCCCAATATCAATCCATCAATACAATTATACAATTTTTGCAAATTGTGGGACTTGAAATCCCATCTAAACAGTTCAGAAAAATGACAAATGCACCTACTTGAGTGAACTGAAAATCCAAGTTGCAACCCCTTTTAAGTTGTTTGACCTTACACAAAAGGTGGCTCCCACAACCATAACTTGCAACCTCCAAAATAACCATCACTTATGTACCTACAAAAACAATTGTCTCAGTAATTTCTAAAGTATTGGAATCAGACATGTGTCCGACACGGGTGCATCGCCCATTCAGAGGAATTCATGTAACATTGGTGAATACTAATGACCAAATCTATGCTTACATGCATTAATTTTACTCGCAATTGTTGTTGCACTTCTCTATTGACCTAATTATAATGTGCCTCCAGTTACTTCTTTTGAAATTGATGATTTTAGTTATTTTTTTTATTTGCCTTCACCAATTCTTATTTTTTCCTTCTAAGTTTGTTAAATGAAGGTCATACAATATAACAATAAGACTTAGTCATAATTAATTAATTAACTATAAGATATTGTAAATAGATAAAATGCTACACAACAAGATTTGTGAAGCTAAACTATACAATTGCAATACCAGTTTCTTTTGCATTTTCTGATTTTCTTTTCTCATTTTTATCGAGTTTCCCTTGACTCATTCGGGTTGCTTGTTTCCTGCATTATTTCAGCAAGTGAACTTGCCCTTTTTTGTGATTTTTAGGATGGTAATGACGTTTTGAATATATATCTGTATTTTTTATTCACCATTCGGATCGAAGTGCTTAACCAGAGAGTTATATGAGTGTAGAGCAGTTATGAATTTGCAGTTTGGCATGCAGATCACGATTATGGTCGTTAGCCTTCATATTTAAAGAATAGGGGTCACTTGTAATATATTTTCTTCATTTTTCTATCAAAAATATGTGAGTTTGAATTAGTTGATGTGTTTGTTATTTTCTAAACCAGTACTTTACTTGCCCTTATACCTATGACCAAATTTGTTGAGGATGCTATTTTATTTTGACATACAGTGATATCACATAAACTTGTTTTGTGGGGGTACTATCAAGTGTTTTCATTATAGCAACTTCCTGTTGTGCCTGTTGTACATGTATTTTGAAAGTATGGGTGTTCTATCCCGATATGCATTTGGATTCCTTTGGAGAGCTATTGATTTCCTGTGTGTCACTTGGATCACATTGGAAAGACATCTGAATACTTAATTGTGTGTGCTGCCTAGGTCAAGGATTATAATGCCGTCAATATTTGAAGTATATTGTTGCAGTTACCATATATCATCACATTTAGGCAATCTATACCATTGAAAAACATTTAAGCAATCTACATATTCATGTTAACGAGATCTAATGGCAGATATTTCAAGTCAAAATCTGGTTTTTCACTTCTTTCTCTGTCCTACTAAATATGGATGCTAATTTACTCTTCAGCTGAATTATTTGGTTTATACTGAGATTGCTAAACTGGTCATGTTTCTTATCTGCATGCAGGTGGTGATTGACAGCCATATTTTATTCGTTCTTCTATAGTTCCAAGGCAGCAGGATAAAAATGGTGAAGTTGACAATGATAGCTCGGGTTACTGATGGTCTTCCATTAGCAGAAGGGCTAGATGATGGCCGTGATCAGAAAGATGCTGAGTTCTACAAGCAGCAGGCGAAGTCTTTGTTCAAGAATCTGTCGAAGGGGCAGAACGAAGCTTCAAGAATGTCAATTGAAACTGGTCCCTATGTTTTCCAGTATCCTTTGGTTTGTGCTGTTTGGTGTTTTTATTTTACCACAAATAATAGAACACCTCAGCCATAGAATACAATTTATGCAAGCCTAAATATGGACATCTGTTAAGAAACAGGTTCTCTTGAACTAGATGGTAGAACCAGTCAAGTAAGGGACAAAGGAATGGATTCTTTTGTCCCCCTTGGATATTCTTCTAATAGCATTTTTTATTTTTCTATTTTAATTTTATTGCAAAGGTTTAATTATGTTATGTGAACCTTTTCTTTCTAAACCCAGTTATTTCAGATTTAATTGTCTCCTTAACTGAACTATACAGCTATATTATTGAAGGCCGTGTGTGCTATTTAACTATGTGCGACCGCTCTTATCCGAAGAAACTTGCATTTCAATACCTAGAAGACCTCAAAAATGAATTTGAGAGAGTCAATGGCAGTCAAATTGAAACTGCTGCCAGGCCCTATGCTTTTATCAAATTTGGTACGTCTTCCATGCTTATTCTTCTATGCCCTCATTGTAACTTGATTTTATTATAGTATGGGTTTTCATGTTTCTTATTTCCCCTTTATTGTTGGTTTTTCCTGTTTAAAAGATACATTCATACAGAAGACCAAGAAATTGTATCTGGACACCCGCACTCAAAGGAACCTTGCAAAATTGAATGATGAACTTTATGAAGTCCATCAAATAATGACTCGCAATGTACAAGAAGTTCTTGGTGTGGGTGAAAAACTGGACCGTAAGTACTCATTGATTCCTACCTTTTACCAGGCTTGTTGGTTTATATAGTCGATGAAATATTTTGCAAATAAAATTGTTGAATTTATATGACCTGTGTAACTTGAACATGGATCAGTGTGCTAGTGTCAGAGACAGATACATGGGAACCCTAAGAAACCAAATGCACTGGCACTTTGGAAGTGTTACATTTCAATATCATTTAGAAAAGGGTTAAAAGAGAAGCAGATAAAAATTATTTGGAGATGGTTGAAATGTAACTATATTTTAATGGAAATCTAACCATGCTGCAAATGATGAATTAATAAATACTGTTATAGACATAAACCAATTGGGATCTAATGATCTAATTACTAACACAATGGCTATGGAACTGTCTACAACATGATTGTGTTGGAAACAATATGATTCCGTGCAAACAGATGCGTTCTAGTTGCAATGCTTCTGTCTTTTTAGACCATGTGTAGGCCGTATTTTTTGTTGTGTATTTTAGAATGGCACCTAAAATCTTGTAATGCAATGATGGTTCTATCACAGTAACTTCTCATCTAGTCTGTTGTATTTGTTTTATTTTTATTTTTGAGTGTTCTTCGAGAATTTCATTGTTGAGTGTATATACCCATGGTATAGATCATTATTTTGTTAATTTGCTGCTGTTAGGGTTTAATGGTGATTGATTATGTCTACGAAAGCACATTATGTTTCAAAGAGTACTCTCTGGCCTTTGTTTTGTTGATTGTATAAAATTGCAATTTTTGTTACTTTAGCTGTGTTTGGTAAATATTTGTCCTTTATATAGGTTTATCTTATGTTCATTTGTAACATCCCTCTGTATTTTCAATTTTGTAGAGGTCAGTGAACTGTCAAGCCGGTTGACATCTGAGTCTCGCGTCTATGCTGATAAGGCAAAAGATCTAAATCGGCAGGTTAGCCTTGTTTTATGTGTTTTCTTACAGGAATCTTATGTTTGTGATTGTCTATAATTTTCTTGTAACTTCTGTTGTTGCACATGTTGCATTAGTTGGTATGCTGGGGTTGTTGCTTAGTTTATTACCTATGCAGATGTATACAAAAAATAGTTTATTAAAGTTCTATAATCAACTTCAATATGAAAGTTCTGTTTTAATCTATCAATTACCGAAACATCCTTAACATGCCTTGAATATTGTAATGATACTTTTTTTGTTGAGGAATCTGGGTAGATATTTGCTTCTTGTCTACTGGTGCCTTAGTTTGTTTCCTAAATGATGCCTCTAGACTGTGAGTCAGAATATGTATGTGTTCCATGCTACCTTTATATACTGGACTTATTGAATAATATGAATCTTGGCTGCTGTTTTTATATATAACCTATCCGTGGTCAAAAACAATAAAAAAAGACCCCATCTGCGGGCAATAAATCAGATGGTTGCATCCTAAGCATGAGGAGATATTTGGGATATGGACCATACATGTTATGTGCCATCATATGAACGAATGAACGAATTGGATGAGGAAACAATTGGTCCCATCTATATTGTTGCTTGCTCGCACAGTGTATTAGTAGTATTATTATTTTTTTAAATTACCATGTACACTTTAAGTGGTACTACTAACTGACTATACATTGTTACACATGCGGGTCTACATCACTAATATTGTTCTGACATCTTAACAGATATCCATTTATATATGTACACATATTATTAGCTTATACCTATGCATTAAGTTCATCTGCTATTTATTTACATTTTTCCTTTTGTAACCGTAATCGTAATCGATTTAAGTTTTTTATTTTTCTTTCTTTTTACTTCTCTCTCTCTCTCTCTCTCTCTCTCTCTCATTCTGTGTGTATGTTTTTCTAAGCCCTCTTTAAAACATTTGTGGGTGCATAGGTTTGTGTTTGTTGAGTTTGTCTGACACCTGATAGGAGCCGATGCTGGTCGTGGGTGAATGGGATTTTTCTGGTAAATTGTATACGATCTGATGCTGGTCATGGGCAAATGGGGTTTTTCTGGTAAATTGTATGGTGAAGGGTTTAAGGGAGAAAAGTGAGGTGATTGTGGGGTTGGGTGAAGGTTGTAGGCTTACAAGAAAGTAAATCACTTAAGAAAGCAAAGTAGGAGCACTCACGAAATTCGGAGGGGTGCTCTCGTGAGCAATGATAGTCAATCAGGTATTGAGGATATCAATATCATTCATAATGTGTGCAAAAGATTAAATGGCTTTACATTTATAGACAAACCCTGTGTAAATCCAAAGGGGTTGCTCCTACTTCTGGTTGCACATGGCCTCCTACTCCTACCAGCATAACTATAGACTGATACCCTAAATCCTCCCTTTACATGGAATCACCCTACTACAAGCATCCTAGCCTACCAACAATAGTCTTGTGATGTGTCCGTTGACTTATTCAACATTCTAAAAATAATTTCCAAGTCTAATCCTAATCATATAAGCAACTCCCAATAGGAACATGTCATGTGGCAAAGACTAGGTCAAATCTTAATGACTCCCATGACGACTTGGTCAAGTGTGGGCCTTCCCTTCACTTAAGTGACCTCGTCTTATGTCATAAGTTCCTGATGGTGGGATATAGCCACTATTGATAATGGCGCTCCAATGATAGTACCCCCCCCCGCCCACGGGCGCCCCCAGAGAGAGAGAGAGAGAGAGAGAGAGACCCAAACTTGTACGGTCTAAATTTGATAACAACATCCTTTAAGCCCTGTTTGGATTGCAAGAAATCTCAATTTTGTTTTCTTTCCATAATTTAGAGGGAAATAATATGATTATGGTTAATTTAGAAGAAAATTATCATAAATTGATGGTCCCTCCAAACAAAAATTGATTAGTGTTGGTTAAAATTGTCTATTTTTGTGTAGAAATATTTTTCCTTTCCAAATTTTCCTAGAGAATTCCTGCAATCCAAACATTGCCTAATGCTTCGTTTGGTTGCTGGTAAAAAAAAAAATCCATTGGATTTTTGTGGAAAAAAGGAGGTGACATCAGCTTTACCCTTGTCTCTTTCAGTCATAATGACACCCTTGTCTCACATGTAATTTTCTAGGGAATGGTGCTCTCTCTCTTCCCTCTCTCTCCACTCATAATGACACCCTTGTCTAATAAGTGCTTGTCCCCTCTCTTGTCTCCTCCCTTTTTCCACAAAATCCAATGAAATTTTTTTTTACTAGCAACCAAATGAAGCCAAAGCCCTGTTTGGTTGCGGTAGCTTGGGTGTGATGGGAGAAGACAAGAAGTCAAACGGCATTTCCAAAGCCTGGCAGTCAAGGGGGAGATGTTCGGAACTTCGTCCAAAGGTTGTTTGGTTACAAGGCTCTGGTCAGGCATTTGGGCGGCATATGATCCACTTTGGACGTTTGGTTGCCGGAATTTGTTCGGAACATGTGTAGAAAAAACTCTCGGGAAGATGAGTAGCATGTCACCGTCATTTCTACATGCTAGGGATCTTGATATTCCAGCAAAAAAACTCTAAATATGTGGATTGCCATTTGGCTTTGGCTGGGCGTCCACGTGGGCAGACAAGCACCCGACAAACCCGGTGGTCAAACATGCCAATGAAATGCAAATGGCAACCAAACGGGGTTGGGCATTTCAAAATTCCAGACATATTCCCGGGAATTTCCAATGTCGAATGTCCTCCACCTTTATCCTCATGCCATACCAAGACTAAGGTTATGGAGCTTTAGTCTTTGTGCGTCCTCTCATAAGTCTTGAGAGTCTTCTGATTCCTAGCATCTCTCCCTGGCTGGAAAGAACTCCAATCCAACAAGGTTGAAGGCATGATACATTCCGTATTGGTTGGGGCTGAGTCGTTGAAATTCTTCAGCAGTAATCCGAGTACAATTAGACAAAGGAAGACCTTTCCATTTGACTAGGAATTTCTCATAATTGCCACTTCTTGTCAAGACAAATTGTTCATCAAGAACACCTTCAATCGCCTCCTAGGCCTTAGGAAGAGAAGGAGCCATGGAGTAGGTAGTGCAGCTGGATCGTCAACATACTGTCCCTGATAGGCAGTGAGTATCTTTTTTTTTCGTGAGTATCTTCCACATTGAAAATTGGATCGGTCCTCATGTTGCCTGGAAGTTCCAATACATTATTATAACTTATCTTATTGACTTTCTTGAAAGGACCCACACTTCTAGAATTTAGCTTCTTATAGGTGCCTTTAGGAAACTGATCTGGCCACACTCGAACCATAACCATGTCAACTTGAAACTCTATAAGGTGGCGATTGAAATCTGCCGTGGCATTGTAAATTCGTTGCTAAGGTTGTTTCCTTCAAGCATCTCATCATGTTACGAATGCATATACCAAGTGAATCACTCCGCTTCAACATGGGTCCTTGGCTTGGGTGGTAAAGGCACGAGATAAATTGGTCGCCATGGTGCCAAGAAGTTCGTGCTCTTAGTGGAGTACAATTTATTTCTTTACTATTCACTCTTTTGGGATTAAGATAGTTGAAGCCATTTTGTGGTTTTTTGTGCTTTATTTGATTGATCTAATTATTGTTTCCCCTCTGTTGCTTTTCTTGAGGCTCAGTTCGACCCTTTGTCGGTTCTTCTCTACTACATAAAGTCAATCTTTTTGCTCAAAAGAAGAATGAACTGAATCAGATGACTCTTTGGCATACTATCACTACTTGAAAATGTACCTATGTCTGCATTGTGTTACTGCTCCCCAGTCTGCAATTTAGATAGTTTCTTATGAGTTTGTGAAATCTCGTCCAAATTTAAAGAAAAAAATAAAATTTGGTGTCATTTTAACATATGAAGCTTCTTATCGGGTCATATGGCACTGGTCGCAGGCGTTGATTCGGAAGTGGGCTCCGTTTGCCATTGTGATTGGAGTTGTCCTTCTCCTCTTTTGGGTCAGAAAGAAGATATGGTAATGCGCGTCAGACACTATCATCTTGTTTCTGCAGCTGCCTTCTTGTCTTTCCCAGTGATCAGCAGCTTTCGGCTTATCTGAGCCAGAGGCTTCAAATGGGTACTCCAACAACACCGGCCACGTCAATGGCAAAACACCAGAGTTTTCTGATGAACAAGTCTTGTAAGAAGCTGACCAGGTGTTACAACTTATTGCCAGGGTAATGAACTCTTAAGAATTCAG
Source organism: Tasmannia lanceolata (assembly GCF_043159265.1). Classification (NCBI taxonomy): domain Eukaryota; kingdom Viridiplantae; phylum Streptophyta; class Magnoliopsida; order Canellales; family Winteraceae; genus Tasmannia; species Tasmannia lanceolata. The sequence continues at coordinate 7,058,005 of NW_027518697.1, read as the reverse complement.
TAGATTTGAGCAATTCTTTTTTAATGTTGGTAACACTACATAACTGCAACTATAACTGATTTGAATAGGCCTTCTTTTGAGTCACTTCAGTGGTGAGATCATAATTGTATTGTCTACTCGGCCATAGATATACTAAGATAAGATGGATTATCTTACCGATCAATAACAAAACACTATTGACTTTTGAAAAGAGCTTTTACCAAAATATTGCAGATTGGATAAGGTTTCTGTTGGTGTCATTTGGGTGGTGGCTTCTTAAATATTGTTTTACCTGTCAATAAAACAAAATATTCTCAAGACTTTCAGGGTATGTTTGGCAACCATGATAGGCTACTGATTATGAAAAACAAATTGGTTTCATGTAAAAGTTTGGCCGGGAGGGCTCCTATGATGTCAGTTATTTGCTCCCTTATTTATGAGATCAACATCAGCTTCTAATCAGTTTTGTCATCAAAATCAAGATTACAATTCTGCACACTGGGAAGCCATCCCCAATTCTCCATCATAACACCGGCAACAAACAGAAGAAACAGAGAAAAGAGCAAATGAGTGGAAACATAAGCTAGATGTGAAGAGCATACGTTAATGTTAGAAGACTTCTCTAATGGATATCTCTCTCATGTAATTAAACTATTAATAACATGCTGATTATATTAAATTAATTAGGCAGAGCAAGTGTACAACAACAATGACATCTAGATGAATGCACCACTCAAGTGGTAACCATAACTTAAATTGGTCTTTTTCAATTAAATTTCATTTGTAATATGCTTACATTATTATTATTATTTTTTTCATAATCTTGATTCAGGTAATTAATATCGCCCGACTATGAGGTGAGATCTAATCAACCTTTATCAGTCTCATGCCTGCAGTTTGAAACTAAGATGCATGGTAATACAGTAGATGATCAGTTTATTTGGGTGCCTTCTTCACTGCTTTATCAATTTCTGTTCCCTACAGCAGCCGAAGTTCATGGAACGTGACCATGCAGAGTGACTCCCCTTCATTCTGAAGGAACCGTTCTAATGACAACGCTTTCGTTTAGACAAAAGGCACAGAAGTGCTACTGAGAAATGTTAGAGAATGTAGTAGGGCTGGCAACGGGGCCGGATGTTGGGGTCCCCTACTCCTTCCCCTCTGCGGGGAATTTTCCCCCTCCCCTTCCTCTCCCCACTACGGGGATGGTGGGGAATCCCCCTCCCCTCCCCACGGGGAATATCTAATCCCCATCCCCATGCCCTTCCCCGCCCCGCATCCTTCGGGGACAATCATTTAATTTCTCATTTTACTTTGTTAAATGTTAGGTTTAAAACTAAAGATTTGCTAGGGACAATCACTTCAGGTATGTTGCGGCTTGGCTGTTGCATGTGAGAGTAGCCACACAACCCACAGGCTAAGATTTTGTCTTATTCATTTTATTAACCTCGGGACAAAGGTGGTTGCTCTCAGATTCATTTAATTGATCACTAGTCCCTAGCAGATCCCTAATTCTCAATCCCACTTGCCAAAAAGTACTGTACGTGCCACACCATAGGAAGATTCAAACCTTCCATTTGATGGGCACACCATACTACCATAGGCATAGGATGATCCAAACCTTCCACTTGATGGGCACATTGTAGGATAATCCAAACTGTCCATTTGATGGGCCACAACGTAAATAGGTTGTGGCCCAAAAATCATTTCCATAGGATAATCCCAACCCTCTGATCTATAGAGGAATTGCATATTATGGTACCTTCTATAGATCGGAGGGTTGCAATCATCCTATGGAAATGATTTTTGGGCCACAATCTATTTACGTTGTGGCCCATCAAATGGACGGTTTGGATGATCTATGGTGTGGCCTGTAAAGTACTTTTAAATTGTAGCCTATCAAATGGACGGTTTGGACCATCCTATGGCGTAGCCCATACATTACTTTTTGAAAAATAATGGACTATACGAGCAGACACCATATAAAATCTCATCACTCATCAGAGAGATGTTGCCTTTATTTGGGGGAGGGAGATTTTCAAAGAATTTAATGTTGCCTTACATTGATGGTTCGAGGGAGAGATTTTAGGGATTTCTAAGGGTAATATACTAATATAATGAGGGACAATGCCCAATGGATTATGGGTAAAAGAAAACATAAAAAGCTATGTCAGAGACAAAACTGTACTAATGGAAATTATGAAAATTTTGGGAGAATCTTGTAGATATGCTTTGATCCAAGGGGTTTCTAGTAGTTTTCCCCCAAAAAAAAAAACACTTAAAAAAATACAAGAAAAAATGGCATTAATGCGGGGCGAAGCCAACTCCATCCCCTTCCCCGCACTGGGGAATTTTTAAAATCCCCTTCCCCACTCAAATCGGAGAATCCCCTCCCCAAGCGGGGCAGGGCGGATCCCCGCTTTTTCGGGTGAAATTGCCAGCCCTAGAATGTAGTAACCTTAACTTATTTGGGGAGAAACTCCTTAAATAGAGTTATAAAAAATTAGATAGAGTTTATTAACTTACATAGGTAATCATTATGCTTAGATCGGCTTGTGACCATGATTATGACCCAAAGCTTTGTCTTTATCATTATCAACATTATAATAATACTAGCAATATATTCTAAAGTATATAATTCTCCTTTTATTAGTAAAGTAATAGTGACTTTGAATTGACCATTTACAGGCAGTGACTATCTTGCCTAGTTTTTTTTTATATTAAACAGCTCCTCTAATTGAGTTTTTATATGATCTCCCATGGTCCCAACCTCTTAGTGGCATGGATCGAGACCTTGTGGATCAACTTATGATGTGAGTGGTCATGCATAGCAGGGCCTTCCGGATTGACAGTCCTGATCAATACCACATAGATCTGATAATTTTTTTTTTTTTGAAAGGTATAGATTTGATAAATATGTTTTTGCCTTGTTGGTTAAGTAATAGGTATTAGGTAGTAGGGCTTAAACCTATAAAAATCTAAGGACACTTTTTAGTACCAGCTGTGTCCCTTTTACTCACATATACACTACCATAGGTCATGCAAACCGTGTTAGACTAAATGGCCATGTGAAGCTAGGATTGTTCTTTCAATCTTTTCTTCCAAAATGTTGAACTCGCATTCGCATTCTTTATAATTTATCCACTAGAAAATGTTCTCCACACGCTGCCTCTCATTTCCTCATTATTCATTGACACCCACTTACATTTGGGAAATTACAATGGGAAAATGACATATGCACTCCCTTGTTTTAAATATAGCTTATTTAACACCTTTTTATTTGAAAATATTTTGGAAAAATGGCTTCCTCAACACCATCTTAGTGGAAAATAGTTTGAGGAGTCTCGAGAGGATGTTGGGGCCGGGTTGGGCTTTGCCTTGGGCTTTGCATGCTCAAGTAGAGGTTATCTCTGATGGAGATTTTCAAAATAAAAGAGATTTTTTAAAATGATTTGTGGAAATAAAACGAATATTCGAGATTCGAGCTCTTAAATTTTTCCGATCGTACGTGAGGCAATGTTCAATGCTCGATCGGGTGCAATCCAAGCCATAGATTGGCAATCGGTCGCGGTCCAATGGTCAGATTACTGTTACGGGAGGACGAGGGTTTTACTAAAGCCAAGTCACTCCAGAGCTGATCTGGACCGTAGAACCGCAATCTGATGGCCAAATAAGTAACCCACCATGTCCATAGAGGTTAAAAAATTGAAGAGATTAATTTTTTTCAAAAGCGTTTAGTGTTGAGGAATGACAAATATGAAAGAGGGCTAATGTTGGTGAAATAATTGATACAAGAAAAAGGAGATGGATGATGAGGTCGCTCACCAGCAGCATAAGCTTAGTAGAACAAGAATCAATAAAACGATAATTATTCCCTCTGAATCTTCAAATTAAGAGATATTAAGAGAGATCAAGAGTTGTCATTATTTCTTAGGTTCATTGAACAATTATTTCTTGTATTCATAGACCAAACTCGATTCGGTAGAATCTTTTAGTCCACCTGTCTATCTTTTCTCACCTACAGCCTCTCAATACTCTCCCTCTCACACGTTCCTCGCCCCTCTCCCACCACCGCTGTTAATATTCCATAGAAAAGATTTTCATGGCCGGCAAATTTATAGGGGAAATGATGAATGCGCCCCTTTGCATTACTAGGGACACCCAGCTACAGTGTGATGTACTTCACATTTGAAGGGATGAAGTGACCTGATTCCCACGTACAATGCAGCTGGGTGTCCCAAGTGATGAAAAGGGGCGCATTTATCATTTCCCATTTATACCTACTTGTCATCTTTTCTCCCACTCCGTTTCTTCCGACGTAAGAATGGACGTAAATTTTGTTATATAAACGGAGCCAAAATGATTATATTTGTATCCAAAAGTGTTTATAACTTATCTGGTCCATTGACCAGAAATACAGTGGGGGCCCATATTTTTAGGTGATGCAAACTATTCATTTGATGGACACTGACATAGATAGGTTGTGCCCAAAAAATCACCTCCATAGGATCATCCTAACCCTTAGATTTGTCGAGGATTAAAATGGATGGGTTTAAAATCTGTCCATTTTGAACCTCCACAATCGGATGATCTTATGGAGATGATGTTTTTGGCACACCCTATCTATGTCAGGGACCATCAAATGAATAGTTTGGATCATCCAAAAAATGTGGCCCCCACTCTGTTGCTCTGGTTGGCGGTCCAGATAATTTATCCAGTTGATCAGCCAAAAACTGTGAGGCTAGGATTTGCTAGCGTCCATCGCAGAAGGCATTTTGTGGATGGGTTGTTGCATGTGAAAGCAGCCACCTCATGAATGAAGAAGACAAAATATGCTGAAAAGTGAGCCTGTGGGGCCGCTTTCACTTGCAACAGCCCATCCGCGAAATGGCTTCTGCGATGGACACTAGCAAAACAAAATGTTGAAAATGATGAAGAGGGGTGGAAAGAAAAAAGACAAAGAAAGTGACATGAAAATGTTGAAAAGGGGGTGGAAATATCATTTCTAGACATAAGTATAAAATACTACTTCTTATTTTCTCCATGTTCTAGCTGTAAATAGATTTTATTTAAGTTAGGGCACCGACACGCTTTTCTCTTGTCTAACATCCGCGTTAAATATTTAGCTTCTTCATTCTCGACGTGGCTGGTCTGACATGCTACAGACCAGCTGCGAAATGCGTTTTGGGATGGACCCTAGCAATTCCCTACAACAAAATATACTTGAAAAAAGGGTGATGATATTTTCACTCCTACAGTATTTGCACACCCCTTATAACGTGATTTGACATAAAGTTGCCCACTTTTCACGTCAATCGGGTGGGGGGTTGAAAATATCGTCTCCTTTTGAAAAAATGAGAGACCTCAATTACGCTGATTCCAGTCACCCGCCACCGTATATCTGGACATATAATCGGATGATCCAGACCGTTGATATATGGTAATGAAGATTGTTCTGCTTGTTTTTACCTTTGGACATATAATCGGATGATCCAGACTGTTGATATCGTAGTGAATATTGTTCTGCGTGATTTTAACCACTAATGAAATGTTTGATGGCCATCAATGTGGAACCTACAAATCCATTGGTCTAGAAAAAAATTTGGAAAATTTTTCCATACAAATGATTTGTGTGTACTCATTTTTCATGAAACCTTCTTCCAAAATAGAAATTGTTTTATGTTCTCTAAGGAAACTGCAAACTTGCTTAGACCGTTTGTTTACAAGGATTTTATACTTCAGGATTGTAAGATCCTAGATACTACACGTTAAAACCTGCACATATAAGCTAAAACATGGATTCTAAAAAGTTTTAGCTTATAGAATCCAAGTTTTTGCTTATAAAATCTAAGTTTTAGCTTTTAAAATCCAGGATTCTAAAATCCATGTATCCAAACAACCACATTGGAAATTGGAATTTTATTTTTCATGGAATGTTTACTTTTCATTGAAAACTAGTTGCAGACCCTTTGCGATGCACGGCGGGACAGAAAAAGAATTAATTATCTAAGTAAATGTCTAGGGAGCAATTAACAATAAAAATATAGAATACAACAAAAAATAAGTAAATATACAGCCAAGAAACCCAAAATAGAAAGAAATTAACAAAAAAAATACAGGAAAAAACAACAAAAATAAATCCCAAAATAGAATGACATTTAAAAAAAGTAAACCCCGAAATACAAAGAAATTGAAAACAAATCAATAACATAGGAAAAAAGCCCAAATTAGGAAGGAATTAACAATAAAAATAGGGTGATGATATTTTCACCCCTGCAGTACTTGCACACCCCCCTAGTACGTGATTTGACATAAAGTTCCCCACTTTTCACGTCAAATCAGGTTATAAGGGGGGTGTGCACGTAATGCAGGGGATGAAAATATCATCTCCCTAAAAATATAGCCAAAATGAAATAAATAAAAAATACTGCGATACTTAAAGCTCAAAATAGAAAGAAATTAAAAAAATAAAAATAAAGTCCAAATTACGAAGAAATTAACAATAAATATAAAGCGAAAATGAAATAAATAAAAATACAACCAAAATTTAAAGCCAACAATAGAAAGGAATTTACAAAAAATACAGCAAAATATGTCAAGTAGATGCTTGAACAGAAATTAAAAAAAAATCCTTCATAACTCAGATAAGAAGGTTGTTCCCTAACTATATTCAGCCTTGATGATCCACTAACATGCACTACCAATTAGAAGTAAGCACAGAGTAGCAAGATTCATTTTTTCACCAAAAATAAAATAAAATAAAATTTCAGATGCTAAAGGAAATTGAGTGCTTCAAAAATAAAATCCCTATAGATTAGAGGGTCGGGAGGATATAATTGATTTTTTGGGCACCACCGATTTATGTTGTGTTCCATCACATGGACGGTTTGGATCATCCTATAGTGTGGTCCCTACAGTATTTTTTGAAAAATAAGGGACTATAGGGGCTTACACCATATAAAAACTCTATAAATTAAACCTAAAAGAAAGATGAATTAAATTACCGAGTCATGGCTTAAACAAAATATTGGCATACCTAGATGAGGACGGAGGTAATTGCTTTGAAAAGGATTCATGGGTAGAAGAGCAGAAGTTTAAAACTTAATATAATTAAATCTCTCTCTCCACTTTCTCTTTAAAACGTAACTAAAAAAGAGGGCAAACATTTGTGAAGAGAAAGGTCTGATTTTTTCAGAGCAGTTCAATGTTAGTAAGGATCAAGCTCAGGCCTTGGCCACTTTGCTCTTGACATCAGATCAGGTACTTATGTACTTTTACTTTTGCTCTTTTGTCTATTCTTTAAGTTTTTACCATTTAGTTGTTCTGGATTTTCTTCATGTATGGATTTTGGTTATTCAATGCATTGCTTGAAGGATTGTCTTTATAAGGTCTGGGCATGAATGGTTTATTTGCTTTTAGCTTATAGTTGTATACATTTTGAAATCATCATCATCGACCATTTAGTTGTTATCTTTTACTAACTGCTTAGATGTTTATAGTTTTTTGTTTTGTGGTTTACATAAAACCGATTAGATAGCTACTGGAAAGAGTTTGAGACTATCTGCAATTTCTTGATTAGAGAGAGAGAGAGAGAGATAGCATAAAGATATGTGTTTTGTTTTTATCTAATAGATAGAAAGTTTTTGTTGTGGTTATCTGATACCAACCAAATGACTTGATGGTGCATGTAGATGAAAGGAAAAGTGGACGTGTAAACTCATTAGAGAAAGTGCAGTATACGTTTTTGCTTGGTGTTCATTCGTTGTTTTCTGTTTTGCAAAGTAAACTCTCTCTCTCTCTCCCCCCATTATCTATCTTGTACTGTCAATATATTTTTTTCTTCTTAAAATACCAAAGAGAAGTTCACAAAAATTTCATGTTTCAGCAAAGAAGTTCATAAAAACAGAAGGGTGACAGAGTAGAAGATGGTGAATTTTATTTTTAACTTTCGGGATTGCTTGCTATGGAGAGAAATAAGGAAGTTGTAGAAATCCTTTTCAAAGTTGACGGTGGAAAGAGGGGTTGCTTTTTCTTTAAAATGTAACTAAGGCTCTGTTCACTTGTTTTCCCAGGAAAGGAAAAGAAAATGTTTTCCAGGAATCCGACGCGGCATTAGGAAAAGAAATTCAGGGAATCTGTGCAGGAGTTTCGCTGGATTGTTTCTTGACTGTTTACTTGCGCAGGAAAAGGTTTACAGGGAAACTGCTTGCCCTTGTTTTTGCACTAGTTTTCCAGGAAAACGAAATCTGTGTGTTTTTGGTCGGAAATGAAATCCCTAAACTAGGGGAAATGGGCTTTTCCATGTCATTTTTTGACTTATTTCAGAAATTTCACATGTGTAATTCTATTTTCTCTGGAAAGCAAGTGAACACCAGAATTCTATCTTGTCAAGGAAATAAGAAGCAGTTTTCCATGGATTTGCTTTACGGGTAACGCAAGTGAACAGAGGCTAAAAGAGAGGGAGAGAGATTATTGGAGATTTAATTGGTCTCTAGGGAAAGGAGTAGGGAAGTTGTAGAATTCTTTCTCAAACGTAATAGAGAGGGAAATAAATTATATTATAGGAGATTTAATTGGCTGCTTTGGAGAAAAATAAGGAAGTTGGAAGTTGTAGAATTCTTTTTTGACGTCAATTCGTGAGAAGGGGTGCTAATCATCCTGTAAAGGGTGCGAATATATCATCACCCTTTCCTTTGGCCTAATTCATAAAATAGTGCTCTCAGTTTCAGCCGACACGAGTAATACCGTACACCAAAAAATTGAAAAAGACGACCTTCGTTTTGATATCCACACCCCCAATTAATATCATTCCATGGTTTCGCATCTTTGTAGCCCCCAGTCGGCTAGTCCCCACCACCGAACAACCCTCAATAGCTGTAGAAGACAGGCTGACAAATGTCGTTCACAGCAAAAACCGAACCCAAAACCCAATAATTCCTTCTCACACGCTGCAGATACTAAAATCTCTCTCTCCTCCTCTTATCTCTCTGGTTCATCTTCTTTACTCTCTCTTCTTCTAAACACAGAGAGAGAGAGAGAGAGAGAGAGCATTTGTTCTTCCTTTGCTCTCTCTCTTTTCCGTTCTTTTTTGCAATGGCAAACGAGAAAGAAAAAGAGAAGAAAATGTTTGTGGGGGTTATATGGAACTGTGCAGAGATAAAGCTCTTAGTAACAGCTCTATTAATCCTCTGTTCTTTAGCAACCCTTCTCCAATTCTTCCCTTCTAAAACTTCCATCTCCCCTCTAGATCTCCGCTCATGCCTCTCCAGACTCTCCTCCTCTTCACACTCTTCACAAACCCCAAACCCATCTCCCCCTCTCAATCTCTCCTCCCCCCCAGTCCCCCAACCCCCCCTCAAACAACAACAAAAAGAAATAATCTCCCAAAATGGTATCATAAAAAGAGCTTTCAACCCATATGGCTCAGCTTCATACCTTTTCATCCAAATGGGGTCATATAGAGGAGGACTCAACACATTTGCCATAATTGGCCTAGCCTCAAAACCCTTACACGTATTTGGAAAACCCCAATTCACCTGCGAATGGATTCCGGCCAATTCGCAGAAATCAGTCACCGTCTCCGGCCACCGTATCCTCCCTGATTGGGGCTACGGCCGCGTCTACACAGTCGTGGTTGTCAATTGCACTTTTTTGACCAACGTCGGCGCCGACAACTCCGGCGGTCGACTAGTCCTCCACGCGTCCGCCGGCGACAATTCGACAGAGGAATTGATTCCGGCATTGGTGGAAGAAGCTGGTGACCTGAATCCAACAATGTTTAGGGCAAAGCCTAAATATGAGTATTTGTATTGTGGGTCTTCTTTGTATGGGAATCTTAGTCCACAAAGAATGAGGGAATGGATTGCTTATCATGTGAAGCTGTTTGGAAACAAATCTCATTTTATAATTCATGATGCGGGTGGGGTTCACAATGAGGTTTTGGAGGTGTTAAGACCTTGGATTGAGAAAGGGTTTGTGACATTGCAGGATATTAAAGAGCAAGAGAGATTTGATGGGTATTATCATAATCAGTTTTTGGTGGTGAATGATTGTTTGCATAGGTATCGATTTATGGCGAAATGGATGTTTTTCTTTGATGTGGATGAGTTCATCTACTTGCCTCCTAAGAGTACTATTGGATCTTTGCTTGCAAATCTTTCGGATTATTCTCAGTTTACTATTGAACAGATGCCCATGTCGAATAAGCTCTGTCTTAGAAGTGACATTGGGAAGACTGCAAGGTATGATTTTTTGTTTTTTATATATTTGTCTTTTTCTTTTTCTCGAATTGGGTTCGTTGTTTCTTCTTTCATTTTTCATTTTTAGTTCCTTTTTCGCATGCTAATTAGAATTTTTGGTCATAAGGAAGAAAAAAGAATAGCTTCATTTCTCTGCTATATAAAGTTGAGAAGAATTTTTAGAGGTAGAATTTTAGCACAACAAAGAAAAATGAAGAAAAATCTTTCTCATAGAAAGCTTTCCAAAAATATAGCAAAAACTTAGGACCCGTTTGGCTCATGCACTTGTATTTTGATTTGGATTTCAGTTTTGGATACAAAATACATCTTCATCATCTTCATCATCTTCATGAACATGTTTTAAGAGAGTGAGAAAGAGAGACGGAGGGAGGAAGGGGTGTCTCACTGCAGCAAAGAACCTTAGAGAATTTTCAACGCTTACGAAATTAGAAAATAACTCATTCTTGACCATTTTCTTCTCTGGAATCTGGAGTGTTTGCTGAACTTTCAACAGGATGAATCTGGTGAGGAGTGGTACAATGAGATAAAATAGACGCAACCTGATTGGCCTGACTTGTGGTATCTTAATGTGCGGTCTACTCTCATTGAATTTAATTTGTTTCTCTCTCAGACTTACTGCACAATACCATCCCCCCGAAAGTTTCTGCTTTATAGAATAATTGCTTTCCTTGACTACAAACAATTATTAGACTTTGGCTTTAAGGTGCTCTTTGCTTATCTGTTCTTCTTCTTGGTTGGTAGGGAATTTCTTCTGTTACATTAACTTAGAATGCCACCTTTCAGACCCGTCTGATTGAAAAAAAATATATCAAAAATTAGACTCACTCCACCTATTTTGTTTTCTTGTAAGTGGGCCCACTGTATGGAGCTAGCAAAGTGGCTCTGATTTTTATCTTTCTATCTGACGGGTCTGACCAGATGATTAACCTGTGGATGTGTACAGAGAATCAAAAGTCATTCATTCAGAAGTATGGAGAATCAATCTCATTCATTTATGATGCTTACTTGTATTAAAGGGTTCTTAATGTAGCCACTTATTTATGTCAGAGTTACAAGGTTATCCCATTTTAAACTTAATAAAACCCCAAATAATTAAAAAATTATGGCATTTAACTTTTGAATTAAACCAAAATTTTCCATAATAAACATGAATTTGATGAAGAATTCGTCTTGAAGTAGTCATTGTATTGAAAACTAAATTCACAATGGAATCTAGCAAATACATTTGCATTTTTTCAAATTTTAGGGTGTGATCACACTAGCACAAATGCACCATATACAGTAGATATATAGATATATTTATTATAAATACAAAAATATCTGCATTTTTTTTTCAAATTTTAGAGTGCGATCATACCAGCACAAATGCACTCATTCCCATTAGGATTATTTTAGGAAGAAAACAGTTTTTTGAATTTTTCTAGTACCCATTCCCAAATCCAAACGTTGAAACTATGATTTAAGTACAAAAGATCACTGCATGTGTCTATGTTTGCATATTAGTCCATTATTATGATTTGGGTGATAAATGTAAATGGGAAATTTAAACTAATTTCCATTTGAATCAACTTATATCACTTTCTTTTAGCGGTCAATTTGATTCAAAACCCTTGTTGTAATGTATAGGAAGTGGGGTTTTGAGAAGCTAGTGTACAGGGACTCGAAGACAGGAATAAGGAGAGATCGAAAATACGTGATCCAGCCACGTGATGTCTTTGCGACCGGCGTTCACATGTCGCAGAACGTCGCGGGGAAGACAACCCACAATACCGAAAATCGGATCAAGTATTTCCATTACCACGGCACCGTCTCGGATCGCAGGGAACCTTGCCGGGAATTCGTAAATTCCAGTGAACTCACGTTTGAGAAGTTGCCCTATGTCCTTGATCAGACATTACGGGCCACAGCCCAATCAGTAAAACTATTCGAACTCAAGACCATTGGATCCAGGTTGCAACGCACTCGCCAATAACATGTGAGAATTCTTTTTTCATTTTCCTTGGCACCTATGATATAGAATAGATCAATTTATGTGATTCCTTGTGTATGATAGATGATCACGTACATAGATGAAGAGAGAGCGGTGTTTGATTTTTTTTTATTAGTCTGTGTTCCTTTATGTGTGGTTGGGATTGAATGAGATGTGGGTGGGGCCTATCATTCGTTCTAGAATGCATGGGCTTCTTTTTACTATATATTTTTGGGTCCACGAGGAAGTACTACACCTAATTAATGATATCTCGGAATCATTAGATTCTTTTTGTTTTCCCTATTGTTTTTGTATTCTTTTGGGTAAATGATATTTACCAGGGACACCCCATTGCCAGTGTTGTGAACAAGCGGGACTTAATAATATTGTGCTATCTGCTTTTGATAGAGACACCCCCTTTCCCAGCTGTCATGAGCTTTTTGCATAAATAGCATGGGTTTCTTCTGGTTGGTTTGGTTTGGTTGTAAAAATAAGTATAGTGGTGGACGGCACATGGAGAGAGAGGGCATCTTTTGTTTTTGTTCTGGATGTAGGGGAGGTGTTGTCTGTAAAGAACTTTGACCATTTTGGTTATAGAAGGGTGAGGGAGTCGTAGATTCTCACATATGTGGTTGAGTTGGGTCACTCTCATATGGGTTACCCTTCCTTTTAGGGTAATTTGTAGAGGGCTGATAATGATATTTCCACCCCCTTGTCTTAGAATTTTTTAGTTCTTTTAAGAGCTGAAACCTCCTTGATGGCAAAATCCACATGCAATGGCTAAACCCAAAAAGAGGGGTTACATGTGCCACATGTAGGCCAACCCTAAAAAGAGGGGCCACACATGAGGGGGAGTGTTAAAGTATAAAAGATTAAATAACCCTTCTCCAACATCTTAAGCTTTTGGAGTTACTACTTGTTTTCACATAAAAAACTATAGCCAAAGAAAAGGTACGGAAGGTACCGCAACAAGAGACTATTTGACCTTGATTAAAGGGTCGTTTGGATACACGGATTTTCGAATCTTGTATTTCCTCAAAATCGTAGATGGGAGACAAGAGGAGGAAACCAACTATCGTTTTCTTATTTCACGCCTTTCTTTGCGTCAGCAAGTGAGTAGGAGATCATCTCATGGTTCCAGGTTTTAGAAATCTCAGGATGAGGGAGAGATTTCTACTGAGATTTCTAAAACCTGAATTTCTTACTTAAAATCTAAGATTCTAAAAAGAAGTGAAACGGAGGGACTCCTTCTCTTGTCTCCCATCACGATTTTGAAGAAATCCAAGATTCTAAAATCCATGTATCCAAACGGCTCCTAAGTGGGCAGGCTAAATCAGCCTTTCACTCTGATTTCTTGGCCGACGTGTTTTGCTCTTATTTCTAATGTGCTCTCCGGCATTGAGATTGACCACGACGTGTTTTGCTCTTATTTCTAATGTGCTCTCCGGCATTGAGATTGACCACGACCATGAATGAGAGTGATCATGACTCAGTGCACATGTGGCATGTGTTTGGTGATCAGAACTGTTGATCTGATAGGCTATCATAGGGTGGGCCGGTGGGTCCAGGTCAGACACTGAGTGGAGATCTCATTTAGTCATTTGCAAGACTAAGACATGTAAAAAAGAGAAATTATATGATGTGTGGCAGTACAAACCCGTAATTTTCAAACCGTCCATTTGTTGGGCCACAACATAAATATGTTGTTCCCAAAAATCATTTTCATACGATGATCCAAACCCTCCAACCTAGATCGGTCCTATGGAAATGATGTATGTGCCGCAACCTATTTACGTTGTGGCCCAACACAAATGGACGGTTTGGATGATCCGATGGAGTTGGCCGTACCGTACTTTTTGAAAAATTCAAGTTTGTACGACCACACATCGTATAATTTCTCCGTATAAAAAATGCCTTACATATATCATAAAGGATGTCTTGTTAGTCATGATCGACCAACAGTCCAGAATCATCCAATAAGAGTGTGATGAAGGGCAATCTGAAGGATTTGTGATGGCCAAGAACATCCGTGGCAATGGGTTCATGTTGTTTGGTAAGTGATTTTCCTCTGGTTGGTTGCCGCTCCTTGGTAGAAAGCATGGTTTTTAATTGTAGCCTCGATATATTGATGAATTATGATACGGGACAGTTTGATAGGCTAATATAGTGAGAATATTTGGAAATATTTTAGAATATATTGCTGTTGGATCAAATATCAAGGCTGGTACTTCTGTCGTACCACCTTTGCGTGTTTTCAGAGGCTTTCATCGTATAATTTCTCTGTTCTTATCAAAATGTCTACTCATATTTACACCGCAATGTTTTGATAATGGGCCAACTCACTCTGTGTTTTAGTGTTTAACCAGTTGTTAAAGTCTATTACAATTCTCAAAAAACTCTCAGCAGTAGGGATGAAAATGAACCCAGATGGTCCGATGGACACATTTCAGGACCTTTTCATAGGATCCGAAATTCTTACTTCTAGACAACTAACAAAAGCCAATGGGACAGTCATAAATCAAATTTTATTCCCTCTATTTTTTTAACTTTAAGTATTATATTAGGGATGTTTTACTAAAAGAAAATGATTCCTATCTCTCTTGATTCACACTTGAAATCCATTGAAAGAACTAATCACACCTTTCCGATCGCATGTGTGGCAGCATATCAATACTGATCGTTATGAGCTTTCGACACCTATTCCTGCCTGAAGGAAATGCATGAGCGAAAGACTCTTTTAGTTCCAATTCTTTCTCTATGCTCAAACCCTTTAACAATCTTATTCAAACTTTCTTGACATCTTTCTACGCGGAAAGCTATTTGATCACGGACCCAATCGCCAAGGAAAGTCGAATCCCACATGTACGAAAGGATAGCTATTCAAAGCATCTCGAAAGAAATTATGAATTAAAGCGCTATCGCACCTCTTATTCAAGTTATCCCAGGAAAAAGAGACTAAGACCACATCTATTAGCTTATTGACAGGGCTGAAACTTCGCAGTTCTGCGATGAAAGCTTTTCGATCCTCCACACCTTTCTTAAGTCCAAAGGAATTTGGCAAAAAGAAAGATTCATTAGTCTAACTCACTCTCTTCTCTTCCTTCTCTAACAGTTAACCCTAATTCCTTAGCCGACTATGTCATGCTGTCCCAGCGAATGAGACGCATGAGAGAGAAAGAGAGAGATGTGTAGGTATTCATCCACGCATGGGAGTAGAGAAAGAGAGCAGCTGAAACGTGGTAAGGAGAGACGTGACGAGAAAGCCCAAGATAGTTGTGAGTGTTGCTAACTCACCAGTTAGCACACAACTAACTATATACAATGTAATTTTTTTTTTTGAAAAGTGACATATTTCATTAATATTCAGATAGCATTCGGGACCAGTAGTCCCAGCCTGCAATACAAAATATTAAGGTGAATACAGTGTAATTTCTCCAGTTTATTTACACTAGTGTATCATTCACATGGCATATATCATTAGCAAGTAATATCATGAACCAAATAGGATTGGAAAATGAAAAATGATGTAGGAGAGAGAGATAGTAACCTTTCAACAATAGCACCTATGAATCCAGCCCTATGCATTTTTTCGCACTCTTTTAAGTATTCCCCCATGACTCATAACCCAGCCCTATGCAAAATAAGGTGAACAAGAAGTAGAGCGCACAAAAGAAAATATGCCATGCCTCAGTGTATATGAGCTCCATTCGAACAAGATCCCTCACGTAATTCCTTTAAGTATTTGAGCAGGATCGTGACTGAGCAGCTTCCTTATTCAGTGTCCAAGAACTTGATATTTCAGTTACACAGTCGGGAATACTACTGACAAAGCCTCCTTTGTTTAGGCTTCCATTGCAAATATCTCTGAGAAGATATTTCAGCACAAGATCGAGAGAGAGAGAGACGGATAATCGTATTTCATGAGTCAAAACTAGAAAAAATCTATCACAACAATTTTGACTATCAAATTAACATGTCAAAAATATAGACAGAAAGTAAATATGTTCTCTGACAAGAAGGATGAAAAGGCCCAATACAACGCACAAAAAACTAAGGGGCCGTTTGGATACGCGGATTTTATTATCCAGGTGTTTAGTTTGAAAACAGTGTAAAAGAGGGTCATGATCAAGCTGCTAGTATGCTGTCCTAGTAGCGTTTCTTGGATTTTAAGTGAGAAAACCAGGTTTAGAAATCACAGAGATTCCTAAAATCTGGAAACATGGGATGATCGCCAGTTCTCTTGCTGTCGGAAAGAGGGCGAGTGGTAAAAAACGACGGCTGGTCCGCTTTTTCTCTTGTCTCTTAGCTCCAATTTTGAAGAAATCCCGGATTCTAAAATCCGCGTATCCAAACGGCCCCTAAAAGAGGCAAGAGAATCCACAAATATAACAAAACTGACTCAAAATTACACCAACATAGCCCATGATACATCAACTCGGAAATGAATTCGTAAAAAACATAAAGAGAAGGTGGCTCAGGTACTCCGAGTTGATTTCACCTGAAAACAAAGGGAACCCAAAAGTAAAGAATAAAAAATTAGAATACTTGTCAATAAAATTATCATCAAGCAAAAATAGATTCAGGCCTCGTATATCAATTACTTACCAAGAAGGATGGCCACACTATTTCTGCTCCTACAGCGTCTCCGATATATGTGAAGAATTCAATTGGTCTTACTAGAGACCTCAGTAAAAAACTGTCGTAATGGCTCGTCCTCAACTACATGTGTCGAATCGACACACGCGCCTCTCGTCAAATGCTCAGTAAGATTACCTTAGAAAAAACCAAATGATCGGAAGTAAGATTAGACAGTTATTTATTAAGTCAAAATTTATCTTATGATTTACATTAAAATTCAACGACATTTTTACCTGATCGTCAGGGAGATCTGCGTGGCTGCCAGAGGAGGGTGCATGACGTCGTGAAGGAGTAAGATCATCGGGTGGCTAACATATAACAAGATAGATACATAAAGGTATTGGTAAACTAAAAGAACTATTTAGGGTGTGTTCGGCAACCATTCAGTTACGAGATTCTCCATTTTTTAAGGTGTGAAAAATGAGAAAAGCAACGATATCTAAGAAAATCTTGTTCAGCTAACTGACCCGTCAGAGTCCGTTTTTAAATATTTGCCTTCTTTTTAGGTTAAAAGTAAGGGTACTTTGGAGCGACTAATAGTCGTTTCCAAAGATTCTCATCAATCTGTTTCTCGCCCATTTAAATAGGCGAGAACGAGAAGCCTTGCTGAACACATCCTTAATGAAAAAATTTAAGGACATACATTGTTATTTTGGACGCTCTGGAAATGAGATAAGAGTGCCATCAACTATCGATCCATTTCGGCCTGCTTCTCTCTCATACCCGTCATCTCATTGACGAGTGGTCATTGGCCCTTTCAAGTGATGCAGCCCTCTCCAGCGAGGCTGCGACATCCCACCGCTGGACTTAGAGAAAAATAACGTAGTTGGGGTAAGGCCGGGCCCCATCATGCGCACCATGTTGCGTCTATCTGGGCCAAATAACTGATCGTAAGTGTCATCTGAGGCAACCGCGGGGCTGATCTCGGGATGCTGAGTCCGAAGCTCCGTTATCTAAGCCTGAAGAAAAGAGAATGTGATACAATAAAGTCTTATATAAAGTTTAATAACATAAAAAAAGACAGTAGATCAATTATGAATGTTATGAAACATGCAGTAATTGCTTCCAAGACATCATCACAAGAATCCCCATTTTTCATGCTATGGAGGCGAATGAAAAGATCTCCTCAGCTTGAAACCCTACCACCATTCTTTATAGTCTGTCCTCATGTCAACAATATCACTACTTGTCATTATCAATAGAATAAAAGCAAATTAATAAAAGATAATCATGAATTTACCTCCTCCAGATATATTGTGATGCCCTTTGTGCCACCAGTGTGTTTGATGGTCTGTTTAGCGCGATTGGCTTTATTTTGTGTGCAGCGGTCCTAAACATATGTGTGTGTGTGTGTGAATAATTCATATGGTCTTACCTTAACAATAGCCCATGCATTGTCCTTGTTTTGTTAAGCCGACTTCCTCTAGTCTGTATAATTAAGAGGCAATTTATCACCCACTCTCGCAACAGTGCCAAATAAATTCATCAATTCACATGTATTTTTTTGTCTATTATATACCCATTAAATAATTGTGTACTCCAAATTAGGGGTGGAACTTGGGTCGGGGGCATCCCAATTTCCACTCTAATTGGGTTGGAATTTTCTTCTCTTGGGTTGGGTTGAGGTTGAGGTCGAGGTATGGAACAACCCGACCATACCCGAACCAACTCTGTCCCCTAATTTTTTTGTGATTTTCAACATCTTAGAGTTATTTGTTTTTTATATTTGTCCTTTTTGCTCTAGGTTACCCCAAATTTAACCCGGTTTAAAAATTAGGGTTATACAAGTTGGACTAGGGTTGAGAGTTGTATAGACAGGTTGGGTTAGGGTAGACCTTCCTGGACCCAAGGCTCCAGTTAGAATTAATGTAATGCTACGTCGAGTGGGGTTAAGGTTGGCCTAAAAACCAACCCAACCCAAACTAACTCAACCTGGCATGAGTTGCACCCACACTCCGAATGGGTGTAAAAAGGCAAATGAACTACTAGTAAGAGGAAGTCTAGACTGAAGGGAGCCCTTGCAAAAAACGAGGTGAAAGGGCTCCCCCATTGGCTGCACATCATCATCATGTTTGATTTTTCAGCCGTTATTAATGCATGATGGTTATGTGCATCCAATGGGAGAGCCCTTTCACCTATTTTTTGCAAGGGCTCCCTTCAGTCTAGAATTCCTCTAACAGTAATAATTGCCATTGTCATGGGTCGTTTGGTCAAGTGTGAATCCAAAAGTTACTCGACGCCCTGTGGATATTTTATAATTTTATCCTGTTGTTCTCTCTTCTTTGTTTTCTACTTGTAAAAATATGCGTGCAATGCATCTACATAAGAAATTATTTCATACCCTAAACTAAACACATGATTCTGGCCATTGAGAAGAAGACAATGGAAGTACAGTTTCAATTACATTGAAAAACAATGAGGAATTCTCGTCGGTACAAATGCCATATGAAGCCCTTCACGGTCAACCAACCTCAATCAGACTCACTTATAAACAAATTCAATAAGAATGTCATATACTGAAGAAACCACCCACAGGAAAATGCATCAGAACACACATATATAAGAAGTGTGATGTAGGAACAATCTTTTCTAGGGAAAAAAATATGAATTAAATTAATATAAGGTAAGATAATTACCTAAATCAGCAGTTAAACTCATAAAGTTGCTCATTAAATGAGCAACTTTTGGCATGGTGGGAAGATCTTCTGAGAGGGTAAGTCACCATAGCAGAACGAGATGCTAGGCAAGAATTCCATCCCACTTTTGTCGATATACGGATCCTTCAGTAGCCTTGTAACTAGTTCTTGATTTAGAAAACCACGTGTTCCCAAGAAGAAAGGGACAACATACCATTTTGGCTCAAATGAAAGTTTGACGGAGGGGATTTGATACCTCCGAGTTACAGGCCATGCGAAGCTTCCTTCTCCACACTTCCCGCCTTCCATCCGAGAAGATGGAGTTAGGGTTTTATTACTCAATTGTGGCTCAAGAAATATCAGTAACACTTAGAAGATGTACAAGGAAATGGACTCTTTTGGACGGAAGATCGTTGTGGTTGCTCTCTTAGAAAAAGTCTAAAGAGCAAAACTGAACATAAAGGGAACAAAAAAGATTAAGAAAAAAACCCTAGCTGCAGAGAAAGATTCAAATTTTCGAGTCTCCTTACAGTAGTGATACCCATCATCCCATCCTTGATATTTGAATGAGGCTATCACAATTCTCAAAAGGGCAATGCTATTTTCACTCCCCCGTGCAGTACGCATACACTTCCCTTTTAACGTGATTGGACGTCAAAAAGCGTTAAAGTTGCCCACTGTTCACATTATAAAGGGGGCGCATGCATACCGCAGGGGGAGTGAAAATATCATCCCCTTTCTCAAAAAGGTCTCAGCCATAGGGATGAAAATGGACCCATGATGGACACATTTCGGGACCCTTTCATAGGATTAGAAATTCTTACTTCCAGACAACTAACAAAAGCCAATGGGACATTCATAAATCAATTTTTTTTGAACGGTTCATAAATCAAAATTGTTGATACTATTTTATGAAAGGGAAGTGATATTTACTCCCCTTTTGATCAGTAGGGACACCCATCGCCAGTGTATCAATGACTAAAGGGGGGCTAATGTACTTACGTCAGAAAATTCCTGTGGGTTAGATTCCCCTGTACATTGGCGCTGGTGGGTCTGGTGATCAAAAGGGGCGTAAATATCACTTCCCTTTATGAAAATACCCTCTTAAGTTTTTTTTTTAATTTTAGGCATTATATTAGGGATATTTTAGTAAAAGTAAATGATTTATATCTCTCTCCAGTCGTCACCCTCTTCTCTTCCTTCTCTAACCATTAACCCTAAATGACCATGTCATGCTGCTGTGACCATGGTTTTAAATTTAGGTATCGGTTTCGGACCTCACCGAAACTGAAATTTCGGCCAAAAATCCTGATTTTTTAATTTTATATTATTTTCCAAAAATTAAAATAATGTAAAATTAAAATTTTCAACAAAATAAAGTAACGCTGCAGCTATTTGTGATTTCAGTGTCAGTCACGACTCTCGACCGAGACCCGAAATTTCGTTCGAAATTTAAAACCATGGCGACTCACCCTCGTAGCTACTAGTCAAGCTTGCCCTGGTCTTCTTCTGAGTTTTTTAACAAGAGATGATAAATTCACACCCCCTATAGGATGACTCGCACCTACGATCCATTTCAAATCGGACCGTCCGTCAAAGTATCCTCGTAGGTCCTACTTTCATTTTACAGAGTTGGATCCAATCAGAAGTGGATCCGTTGACACCCTTACTCAGCAGGTAATTAAATAATAAAAGACAAGGGGATGCCTGCCCATTATCAAAACATTATAGTGAGAATATAGTTCTGTGGAATATATAGCTCACCATTCTTCAAAGAACTATACTCCTAAAACGAGTACTACTACGCTCTCAACGACTAGTGTAGCCAACCTTGCAAGAACAAAATATTTTCCTTTCCTAAATATTGCATGAATAACCCAACGCTCTCACTTCAATCTGGCATTTCATTCCCGCCACAATCACCAGAAGCTCACCACCCTGCTGTTAAAATGCGCCACTCACCTCACCATGAAACAACTTTACCAAATCCAAGCCCACCTCCTCACCAGCCCCCCTCTGCCCCTCCACCCAAACCTCATTGCCGTGAAACTCATCGGCATATGCTCTTCACAAGCCAACCTTCGCCATGCTTCTCTCATCTTCGCCCAACTTCCCAACCCCAACCTCTTCGTATGGAACGCTATCCTCAAAGCCTCCGCTCAACACAACGCTTTCTCACTCACCATCCATTACTTCAACCTCCAAATCACCAACCCCTTGGCCCCTCCCCCTGATGAATACACCTTCACCTCCGTTCTCAAGGCCTGCGCTGGCCTAGTCTCCACCAATGATGGGAAGAAAATCCATGGATTCATTCTCGGACGTGGGTTTCATTCTAACCTCTTTGTTCAAAATTCTCTTGTGGATATGTACTTCAAATTTGGAGAAACTGAGATTGCTCGCCAACTGTTTGATGAAATGCCCGTGAGAGATGTGGTGTCTTGGAATACTGTACTATCTGGTTATGCTTCGTGCGGTGATCTAGACACTGCGAAGCGGGTCTTTGAGGGGATGACGGAGAAGAGTCTAGTGTCGTGGTCGGCTATGATTGCGGTGTATTCACGATCGGGGGATGTGGATGATGCTCGTCGGGTGTTCGATGAAATGCCAGAAAGGAATGTGGTTTCTTGGAATTCCATGATTGCTTGTTATGCGCAGAATGAGAAGTTTTCTTATTGCATTGAGCTCTTTCGGCAAATGCAGCGAACCCGTGGAATGATTCCCAATGATGTCACGCTTGTGAGCGTGTTGTCGGCGTGTGCCCACCTTGGCGCACTCGACTTGGGGAAGTGGATTGACCTGTTCATCAAACGGAGTGGCATGGAGTTGAATCTCTTCTTGGGTAATGCTCTTTCGGATATGTATGCAAAGTGTGGTTGCATAGATGAGGCTAGACAAGTGTTTGATGAAATGCCCGAGAGGGATGTGATCTCCTGGAGCATAATTATTTCTGGGTTGGGCAATCACGGGCGTGCGGATGAAGCCTTTTCGCACTTCTTTGGAATGCTCGAGCATGGGGTGCAGCCCAACGAAATAACCTTCATGGGTCTGTTATCTTCTTGCAGTCATGCTGGGCTGGTTGACAAGGGGCTTAAATTTTTTGGTCTGATGAGCAAGGAGTATGACATCACGCCCAAGGTTGAGCATTATGGATGTGTGATAGATCTTCTCAGCCGTGCTGGGAGGCTTGATGAAGCTGAGAAGTTGATCCATTCGATGCCGATGGCACCCAATGTTATCATTTGGGGTTCGTTGCTCGGTGGATGTCGAATCTACAAAGACATTGTTCGAGGGGAACGTGTTGTTCAACATATCCTCGAGTTAGACTCTGGACACTCTGGAAGTTATGTCTATCTAGCAAATGTTTATGCTTTGATCGGTAGGTTGGAGGATGCGGCAAATTGTAGGTTAAAGATGCGGGAGAGAAAAGTAGCAAAGACTCCCGGGTGCAGTTGGATTGAGGTCGATAACACAGTTCATGAGTTCTTCATGGGTGACAAATCACACCCTCAGACCAACAAGATTTACTCGATGATTCGTGAATTACAGTCCAAAATGAAGCTATCTGGTTATAAACCTAACACAGATCTTGTCTCCCACAGCATAGATGAGGAAGAGAAGGAGGATGTGTTGTCTACTCATAGTGAGAAGTTGGCGATTGCGTTTGGGCTCATTAGCACTAGCGAAGGAACCACGATTCGGGTTGTGAAAAATCTGCGAGTGTGTAATGATTGTCATGATGCCGCCAAGATCATCTCAATAATTGTTAAGCGTGAGATTATCTTGCGTGATCGCAGCCGCTTCCATTTATTTAAAGATGGGACTTGTTCTTGTAATGACTATTGGTAATGAATGGTCAAGCGTTATTAGCTATACAAGAATTTGGAAAAGCAGGACCCCAAAGAGAAATGCAGTGGATATGTCAGGCAGACCTGTAAGTTTGAACAGCCCTCTCTTCTGTTGCTAATTATGTTATTTCAGGTCATTACTTTGATCAAGAATATCTGATAATGTAATATGAGTATCTCTTTATTTTAGTTCTCCGCAATTTATACAAATGCAACTACACTTATGTGTACTTATATTATTATGGAGTTGTTGCAGGGGATTACAGATGCTGCATTTGGGAACTAAATAAGCAGTCCTTGTGCTTCTACATAGTGCGTAAGTAAACACTATTGAGACATGAGTAGAATTTTGCTTCATTGGACTATTAATTTGAATGACCCATTGATTTTTTTAATCTATTGCTTACTTATGGCAAAATGGTGTATTCTTTGTAGTCAAGTTATAGGGTTAACAAGATTAGCCTTCCTGTTTCAAGTAGTTTTCTTGTTGAAATGGATATCAGCCAGAGTATAAAATTTCTTCGCTTTTTTATGATAATTCAAGGGTTAATGTGCAACAAT
The DNA here is from genome assembly GCF_043159265.1 of Tasmannia lanceolata. Taxonomy (NCBI): domain Eukaryota; kingdom Viridiplantae; phylum Streptophyta; class Magnoliopsida; order Canellales; family Winteraceae; genus Tasmannia; species Tasmannia lanceolata. The sequence goes on along the minus strand of NW_027518697.1, from coordinate 7,034,115 downwards.
GTATGGCTTTATAGTTTGTTTTTATACAATTACTTTGTTTGGATCGATGCGTAAATTTTAAGTTGTTATTTGTGAATAATTTCTCATATCAACTTGTTGAGATTAATTTATAAGTCAGGGACCATGGTTAAAAAGTCTTACGTTTGGAAGCCCTTCATGCAGAAGTTGATCATCTCTTATAATAGGATGGGGAATGATGATACTCGAGTAGCAGTTGAGAGTTGCCCTAAATAAAACTATGGAGCTCACCGAGGCATGCAGTGGCTGCTTCTTGTTAGAGAGAGAGAGAGAGAGAGAGAGAGAGAGAGAGAGAGAGAGAGAGGAGGGGGCTCTGGTTCGCTGTAGCCATACTGCAAATCAGAGTCAGGAAGCTTCTGTGCTACGCGATGTCCAACAAGCCCGACTATGGAGATTGCAGGAGACAGGAAGATGGCAGCTACAACCACCATGAGTGGGTTGCTGGTTCCATGCAGGAGCAAGGATTTCCACCTTGTTGGAATCCGACGTACCAATAACAATAAGACTTGAATCACGGGTGATGTAAGGGGAAATGGGGATGGGCAGGATTAAATTGTTATTGTAACCCACTTACTGTAATTGTATTGGGTTGGAATCTTTGTAATCCGGATGGGGACACCTTGTCCCCTTCTTGGTTTTTCTATGGTTTAATAAAAGTCAATTTTCAAAAAATAAAAATAATAATAACAATAAGACTTGAAAATGCCAACCTAACCTCTAAATTTGATCCATGGAGAAGCCCCCCATATGAATAGGCCCGCAATTCCCAAGAGTCGAACCATCAAATTTAAGTTCTAAGAATTCTGGCGGTGAGGGGACCAACAGGGTGAATCTTAGTTCAAGAGAACAGAAGGGTGAATCCACAGTGTAGGGTTACGGATTTATACTCCGTTCACCGATCTCAAAGCACAGAGGTTAAAGAGAGCGCTTTGCTGTCCGCCTTGACAAAACCCCGCTTTGTCTTGGCCCTCGATTTAAACAAGACAAACTCCATTTCCATTTAGGTTTTTATGGTTTTTTTTTTTTTTTATGTTTAGGGTTTGTTCTTCTGTTCTTGGAGAGAAATTTCTGTTTAGGGGTTGTTCTTTTCTTGGGAATCCTGAAAGATCAATCCGTCCTTTTTGGGTCTTTCTACAAGTTTTTGGTTTCGTTCCTTTTTCTTCTTATAAGTTGAGACAAATTACTAATAGGATCTGTAAATAGAGGTAATAGACGGAGATCATGGAATCTAAGTTGTACAAGGAGTAAAAAGGGTTCAACAACTCCTCTCCTCCCCTCCTCTCATTTCGCAGCGTAATTGTTAATTGACTAAAACCTCAACCAATCTCCTGATCTCGCCTCCCTTTGCTCAAACATGATACATACACATGGGACGTGGCACACATATAACGCCCAAAAGGTGACTGTTAGCCACTGTCTTGATCGCGTTTCTCTATTTATAAATAGGCATAATAAGCCGTGGAGGAATGATAGATGCAAGGGCCCTCTTTATGCAAGGGCTAAAGAAGGGCCCTGGAATACATCCACGCCATTTTTAAATTCAGTTGAGAAACTGAATTCTAACGTGGATGTATTCCAGGGCCCTTCTTTTTAGCCCTCGTATGTATAAAGAGGGCCCTTGCATCTATCATTCCTCTAAGCCCTGTGTGTATAACGAGCATCAAATTAAGTGATACTCTGATCGTCCTCCTGTTTTGGGCTGTCTATAATAAATTGGCACTGGGTGTAATTACTTGTAAAAGTCATGCGTGGATTCATTCATTAGAAAGAGCATGTGTTATCACTCGTTAACAGTCTTTGTATACCTGCTCTCCCTGCTACACTTGTTAACAGCCCTTGTATACCTACTCTCATTGATTTTGATTTTATGAAGAATTTTAGGGTTTTGAATTCAAGTTCACGTGAATAATGAGAAAGGTTACCATGACATAGTGTGCAGTGTGGGTTCCATTTACCAAACATGTATCACTAGCCAAGTTTTTTTTGGGCAGGTATGCTGGGGTTTGGGGGGACTCCTACAAGTTTGTTAAGGTTGTGTTCCTTATCCTTTTTCGGCAGTGCTTTTGCGCTTTTTTCTCATAGTGGGGACTGAAAAAGTTGATGAAAATGGGGATTGGCATACACCAAACACGGCCTATTCTGCCTGTTTCTTTAAATTCATAATTCTTCTCTGCTTGTTTCGCTTTCACCAGTTAAAGCAGAGAATGAGAAGCATTGAGGAACATGCCCTAAGTTTAGGATTGTAAATAGACTTTTACTCAGAGTTACAATGCCCAGATTTCAGAATAATTTAGGGAGGCTCAACTGAACTCAACTCAACTAAACCTTTGTCCCAAACTAGTTGGGGTCCGCTAACGAATCCTTTAGGGGGGCTAATGTTCAAAAAGTTTGGAACAAAATTATGTAAAGTCATTCTAAAATTACACCAACAAAAGGATGAAAGAATAATTAAGTGCATGTCTTTGGTAGATTCTGATTTGAGTACATTTTTCATTATAATGTTTTTCCAATAAATTTTAATTTCTCACAATATTTACATATAATAGCTGAGAATTTGAAGAATTATCTGCGAAACTCAGGTTAATTCAGAAAATTCATTTTTAATCCATGTTTTTTTTTACTTATTTGGGATTTTAAGCTTAAATCAGGGCATAAAAATTTGAGATTTTTCAAGAATTTTAAATTGCTTGGAGAATTTTGTAACTATGGTTCTCTTGGGAAATCTTCATTTACATTCTTAGGGAGGTACTGTCTTCATCAATGATCCAACTGTCAGGAATGAAGAGGCAACCCACATGAAAATCAATTAATTGTGGATGAGAAGGCTAACAGTGGTGCACCAATGGGGATGCAAATAATGCCTTCAATTACAACTTTTGTTCGAATTAGACCAATTAATGCATTGATTTTAGTCTGCAAGATTTTCACCTCCATAGCATTAGAGTTGAATGTAGCCCTGATTCTCTGGCATGTCAAATATTAGATTACTACCATAGAGTAGTGGGTTTTCTCACCCTGCAAGATTTTCGCCTCCATGGCCTTTGGGTTGAGTGTGTAACCTAGGTTCTGGACAGAGCAAATTATATTTTCAGCTCCACACCCATCGCATGTAAAAACTGTAGATGGAGGAGCTGGTTGAAAGGTTGTAGATGTTAGTGTTTCCTTTGGCATTGCATGTAGGCGAGCCCTACTGAATGGCATTAACTCAAGCTTGTGACATCGAGTACCTTCCAATAGAGCTATGAGCTCAACCCTCATCACCATATTCAATCCTTTTTTCCTATTTTATGCTTCCCCTCTCTGTTCAATCCATTTCCAACTGTCAAGCTCATTTATGCACTTGACCCCATTTAGCTTTTAGTCGGCTTCAGTTTTTTTAACACATCTAACAAGATCTACTTGACATTGAACCTTGATTATGAGGTGCATTCCAAGGACAATTCCTTCTGTTCAAGGGCTGAAACAAGTGTACTTTGGAAACAAATAACAAAAAAGACGACCATAAAAGAAACAAGGGTTCTTGTCTTTTTCTTTGTTAGTTTCTTCGATGTGAAAGTATACAACACAGGGAAAGTATACAATGTGAAACACTGTTTTGTCATTCTCTTTGTTAGTTTCTTCGATGCATGCATATATCTAAGCTTACATGGCTATAGTGTGAGCCACAATTTGCTCTGACTAGCCAATCCTATCCATCCAAGCAGGCGATTTTTTCCCTTTGAAAGTGAGCCATTGATCAAATTATTTAAATGTTCATTTGTAGTCCAAAAGAGTCATCTAATCCAAATGGCTAGGATCTTCTAGATAAAGGGTTTGAATCTTTTATACATGCAACAGAACTAAATTAGTCATTAATACCAAGAGAAAAGTATGTACAATTAATTAGCCACTAATAATCTACAAGTGATATGAAATATGGGATGTACAAAGTAGAAATAGCTACCAGAGGAAAGGTACCCTTCATTGCCATCTTGGGTTTTATGCTGAAGGAGAAAGGTTACTCTTTGTAGTTCATACACATAATATCTTCTAGCATGATCATATTCATCCATACTAAGGACCCTTTTCAAGACTATTTACATAAAGAGAAAAAACATTATGAACAGAGCCCACAAAATAAAGCGACTTCAATATCTAAACCAGAGTGAGAAGATTATGAAATTATTAAACATGAAAAGCCACAGGAAGTTTGTCACATGGAGAAAGATGATTTGACTTGCAAACCAAGATCTAAACTGAGATAATTCCATAGGGAATCCAATGATACTTGAAACTGAAAAGTGAACCGTAAAACATGATTAGCAAGCAAAATGGTGGCAAATTCCAAAAGCTAGATTGAAAGGAGAATGTAAAGGGACATGTCAAGCACTAAATGGAGAAGAAAACAAGGAGAAAACATGTTTGCTCTTATATACAATCAACCTCCTCTCCCAAACACACCACTCTTAAAATTACTCTAAGAAGGTCTCCATGATATCAGAGTAAATTCCAGCCTCTGTGCACCTATAGTCCTCTACATTGTGATCTTGATGGTGATCCAAAGAAGTAGAAAAGGAGGATGAAGCCATCCTTGCAGGCATTGTAAAACTCCTCTTGAACTTGTGCTCCATTTTCCTGACATTGTTTGAATGGCTTTCCAAGCTCAAATACTCACTGGCATTCGCACTTGTGGCTTTGTTATCAATTTCATTCCCATGGCTATGCAAATTTGAAGGGTCAGAACCAACCTTAGAATCGTCTGCATCACCACAAAGGCTCATTGGTGGGACTGAATTCTTCCCTCCAATAGAAAATGGGTGTTGGGGTGGCTTGTTCCCCAAGCTCTCTGCACCAAATAGAAGCTTGGCGTCCTCTGTCCGGCCTGTGAGGGCTGTGAAGAAGGATAACCCATTTGGCCATTTTAATTCTGAGTCATGATCAGTGATCATGTCTTGGATTTGGTTATCAGATGAGTGGGGAAGGAGAAAGAGTTGGGTCTCATCTTTGGCTGGCAATCCAATCCGCACAGTGTTATGAAAATTGGCGGAGGCTGCAGAAGTAAGAGGCCGTTGGCTCCAATTAAAGATGGGTGGAGTAGGACGGTTTGTGGCGCTTTCTTTCCAGGGAGCAGAGGGAGGAGCGGGTGTGCTCCTGTTCGAAGAGAAGAGCTGGGAGAGGTAATAGCCAGATTGGTAGCCAAGAGATTCAAAGGTATGTCTCATTCTCAACACAAAATGTAGGTCTTCAGGTATCTGATAATGTACTTGTGATTCAAAATTCAATTTAATTGAATCATGAGAAACTCAAATAATTTTGCAGAAGAAAAACTTACAATCTTGCAGGAACCCAGTTGGAGGAGCCCATGCCCAGCTTGAATCACAGCTATAGTCTGTGCAAATATAAATAGAGAAGAAAAATACAGAGTAAACACACAAAAATGAGAAGGGAAAAACACAGAAAACAGATAACAGATAGCAAAACAAAAGGGTCATGGTCTTGACCTGAATACCAGAGGCAAACTGATCAGTCCATTCAGGGGGGAGCTGCAATGACAGGGAGAAAAAAGGACTATCATTATCTTATCAATGAAAAGATGATATAGACTAAGTATCAAAACTTTTTCCTTTTCCATCCATGGTTTCTTAGAGACAGAGTGCTACAAACTCCTTTTGATTTTTCTAAAAGCAAATCCATAAGTTGGTTATTGTACATACAGCATCAAAAGAGCTCTGCCAGTAATTAGAGATGTTGGGTTCACATTCAGAAGGTTCCTTGAAAACCCATTTGTGACACTTATCAGAAGCAACCTTCCCCATCAATCTGTTCAATCAAACAATGGTAAGAAAACAAAACCATCATATAAAATCTCTTTTTTATTTATCATTCTCATTTAATAAAACAACAAAAAAGTGCTTCTAAAATGGAACTTGGGAAAAAAAAAAGATTAGAAAAGAAAACACCTACCCACCCTTCTCCGTAATTATACAGCTGAATGGACATTTTGCTGAAGGCCTTTCTGACTGGATCCTCACCATCAATCTCTTCCAGGCACTCTGCTACCCTTGGACAGCAAAACCCATCTTCCCACATCAGCATCCTACAAAACCCAAAACCCCAAACCCAAAAAAACAAAAACAAAACCTCATTAAAAACCCATATCTTTGTTTAATTCCAACAACCCGTTTCTTTACTTGGACCTTCAATTTTTCAAGATAAGATCACACTCACAAGCTTCCATTGTCATCACCAACCTTGCAGCCATTTCCACCTCTAGACCTCCTAAAAAATCAAACACATGAGCAGAAAGTTAGACAAATTAATGCATATTTACCCTTATCTACACCAAAAAAGAAAAAAAAAAAGAGATGGGAAGGGAATTACGGGCGAGGTCTAATAGTCCAGAAGACAGAGTAAGTCCAGTCTGAATTGAGACATACATTCCTTAAAGCCTCATGAAGGGCTATCATCCCAACAGCTTCTTTGTTCTTATCCAATGCTCCAGAGCCCACCATTTCTCTCCCCTTTTCTCCCTCTCTCTCTCTATGTATATCTCTATACTCTTCCACACAAAACCCACCACTCTCATTACCAACAAAAGCTACTCAAGGTAATAAGGACAGTGGGGAAGAGAGGGTGTGTTTGTGTTTGTAATAAAAAACAGAAAGTGATAAAAAAAAAGAAGTGGGGACAGCTTTCATTTGATCTTCTTTGTTGCAGAGAGAGATAGAGAGAGGGAGAGAGAGGATTTGGTTATTTTGACATGGTTAAAAGGAAGGAGGGGGGAGAGTCACGTGCGCACGTGGCGTGACAGTAGGGGGCGGTGCATCGTGAGGCATAAAGAAAGGGAAATATGGGGAGTGTTTGAGCACGAATTACGGGGGATTGTGGCATTGCTTCACGACATCCTCAGCTATAACAAAACCTCCCTTTTGCTTTGACCCCATACAAGCCCTTCCCCTGTTATGACCGTATCTCAACCTAAATAGGTGGGTCCCACACACACCCATTTGCTTAAAAGTTAAACCTCCTTCCAAACCACAGTTAGCAAAACGTGATGCTGCAGCTAAAAATAAATAAAAATGGGAGGGTAAGAATTCGGGTTTAATAGGGTATTGGTTAAAAAGAACTTGGTGAAAAATGGAAATGCAATAAAAATGTGTTTAAAATTGTCATTTACAAAATATAGTTGGGTATAGTTGGAAAGTTGGCTAAAAAACCTCATTTAATACTTCCGAAACGCATTTTAAATGTGTTTAAAATGTTTTCCACAAAAAATTGGAGTTTTTTTCATTGTAAAAGTTTTAAATGGAATGGCAATTGGCACGATAATAAAATACGTTTTTTTGGGGAAAAAAAAAACGCGCATTTTCCTAACTGTGGTCCAAAGTACGGGTGCAACTCTAGCCGTGTTAGGTCAGGTTGAGGGCAATCCTAATTCAAGGACCCAAAACCTCAAACCTAATTCGACTCAGGTCAAGGAGGATCAACCCTAGTCTCACAACCTAACTTTAAATCTCTCAAGCCTAACCCAACTTGATTTTTTCCAAATCGGGTCGGGTTGGAACGAATTGAGCTTGGGTGGATCCGGATAAAAATAGGAAAAAAAATAAAAATACTGTAACTCTATCCCAAGGCCTCAACCCTAACTCAATTAAGATTTAATCAAGTTGGCTTTTCCTAACCCTAACTGTAAACCAACCTAACTCGAAGAAATGCAAAGCCAACCCGAGCCAAAATCAGGTTGAACCCGTCGGTAGGAGTATCAACGGATTCACTTCGGATCAGATCCACAAGTCTTTGTCGCGATCCATTCAGATTTCTTTTCGGTTGGATTAGGGATTCGGAATGTTCTTCATATCTTACTTCCTATGCCTCATTCACAATCCATTTCAAATTGGACCATCCATCAGATTGTCCTAGTGAGTTTTACTTACATTGTACGCCGTTAAAATCCTCAAAAGAGGGCAATTGCAAATGTGATAACCTGTGAGGTCAGCAGCAGCGGTGGCGGCAACGTAGCGGGCTAGGGACTTAGGGCCAATGGTTAGGGAAGGAAGAGAAGAGGGTAACTAGAGACTTGAGAGATGAATGAAAAAAATACAAAAAAATTGGAATCATTAAAAAATAAAAAAATGCATTTGGCTTATTTTTACTAAAATACCCCTAAAATGATAATAAAGTTATAAAAATGTAGATGGTATTTTTTGTAAATAATAAAATTGGATTTAGGATTCTCCTGCGGGCTTTTGTTGGCTGTCTAAATCTGATTGATTATAATTTCGGATCCTATGATAGGGGTCCCGAAATGTGTCTAGATCCTTACTGTTTAACTTCGGATTCGGATGGTCCAACAGACCGTCTGTTCCATTGACACCCCTACCCATAGTATTGGCGTGGAGTTCGGCCAAAGTTACACCTCTATTCCAAACTGCCCAAAACCCTAGCCCTTGGCTTGGGTTTTTTCTGTTCTTTTCTCTTATCCTGTTTAAAACCTGCTTATATTTCTTAACATCACCTCACTTCTTATAGAACTTTTACACATTCCCGCATATATGTATGTGCACATATTTTTCAGAAAATTCAATAAAACCCACCTTGTTTGAGGATCCAAACAATTCATTTGTTGGGCCCCAACATTAATAGGCCATGCCCATAATGTCATTTTACAAAAGATGATTCTAACCCTCAAGAGGGACGATACATTATAGAACTTTTACACATTCCCGCATATATGTATGTGCACATATTTTTCAGAAAATTCAATAAAACCCACCTTGTTTGAGGATCCAAACAATTCATTTGTTGGGCCCCAACATTAATAGGCCATGCCCATAATGTCATTTTACAAAAGATGATTCTAACCCTCCGATCTGTAGAGGGGCGATACATTATAGAACTTTTACACATTCCCGCATATATGTATGTGCACATATTTTTCAAAAAATTCAATAAAACCCACCTTGTTTGAGGATCCAAACAATTCATTTGTTAGGCCCCAACATTAATAGGCCATGCCCATAATGTCATTTTACAAAGGATGATTCTAACCCTCCCATCTCTAGAGGAACGACACATTATAGAAACCTCTATAGATTAGAGATGTGGGATCATCATATGGAGATGATATTCAGTGCATTGCAGCCCAAGAAATGATTGGTTAGAAATTAGAATCTTCAAACAAGGTGGGCCCTACTTTATCTTTTGAAAAATGAGCACACCTACATGTAGAACCATATAACAACTCACATGGAGATTACATTTGGTGCACAGCTTATTTATGTTGTGCCCAACAACCTAATGGTTTGAATCTACGAACAAAGTGTGCCCCACTACATGTTTTGAAAAATACATGCACCTACATTACTGACACTACATAAAAACTCTTTATTTCGTATTTTCTTCACAAAAAGACAACAACAAAAAAAAAACAGGTAAAATGCTAAGAAAAGGGTGGCACTATCATTTTCATTTTTATACATAGGGATAAAAAGACCGGGTCAATGTTACAAGGTAAATTTTTTGCGTCTTACTTACAGGGCATGCATGTGAAATTAAGACTTTGATCTTGTAAAATATCACGAGGCAACCCATAGGCTCTGTTCACTTGTTTTCTAGCAGTAGAAAAAGAAAAGAAAGGAAAAGAATCTAACGTGGAAAACTGGAAAAGAAAGGAAAAGAAACTGTGAGAAAATTCATTCTGTGAGAAAATTCCGTTGTTCACTTGGCCGAGAAAGGAAAAGAAAGTATGCAGGCAAAGTGGTTTTCTCAGGAAAGTGAAATTTAGAGGGAAAGTGCAAGAAAGTTCGTTTTCCACGTCATTATTTATATTTTCCACCTGTGTAATTATGCTTTTCCGAGAAAGCAAGTGAAGGGCGGAAAATGTCAAATCATGTCCAATCACGGAAAAATTTGGCTTACTTTCTTCTCCTTTCCTTTTTCAAGAAGGCAAGTGAACAGAGCCATATGGTAATTCCATTGACAAGATAAAAGGACTTAAAAATCAAATGGTTTACCTTTTTCTTGAAAGAACCCTAAACAAGGCTTGATAGGATAGGGCCTAGAAAGCTCATTTTCCATGTTATTTTTTTCAAGAAAATTTTCATACATCCAAACATATTAGAATGCTCAACGAACCTTCATCACCATACACATGCCACAAATATCCCTTTGATTTTCCAAACTCTTTAATGACCGACAGTACAGTTTGGAATCTCAACCCTCTTCACTTTTCCAAGGAAAGATGTACATGGCATGTGGAATAGCGTGATTGAGGCCGTTGATCTAGTAGACTGCAGCATTCATGCATGGCCTAAAACAACCAAAATGACACAAATAAAATGATCTTGTCCGTCCAATCAGTGCCTGAAAATGGAAACGGTTGACATTGAAAGGGTGATTTCGAAGAAAATTAGACTTTCACAAATACTTGCTCTTTCAAAACTTCCTCCTTTGAAAGGCCACTGATATTGTCACTACCGTGTTTTAATAATTGCACAAATTTAACTTGCCTTTTCCATTTTCATTTTCATTTTTAATTGGCTCCTGAGAGATTTTTGGGAACTGCTGTAAGCTTTGACAGTTGTTTAAATAATAAAAGACAAGATAAGCTAGTGCAATTATCAAAATATGGTAATGCCAATATCAGTAGCCCTTTGCAGAATATAAAACAGAATAATAAGGGGACCCATCTCCATCCAGCCAATGGGAGGTGGTCCAAGATTTTCAGAATCCGAGCTGACCCAAAAATCCAGTCAATCCTGTTTAGTTTTCTTTATTAAATTCTCTGCTTGTTCTTGTTTATTTAATAAGACTTTAGGCAAAATCACGTGTTGGTGCACGTGATAAAGAGGGTGTTGTGTTTTTTGTCATTGGGTGGTGAGAAAATGATGCATTATAACATTTTAGGGTGTTGGAATCTTTGAATGGGAGTTGTGAGTCATGTTTTCCTCTTCCCAATAGTAAGAAAGAATAGAATATAGAAAGGTTAAAGGGAAAGAGATCTGTGGTACTGTGAGAGACTGATGAAGATCCTCTGTGTCAATGATGCCTTGCTTGTTGTGTAGGATGACTTTTCCCATGCAAAGTTATTAGAGAGAGAGAGAGAGAGGTTTTATGTTGAGAGCAGAGAAAGAGGAAAGATTTCATGGAGAGAATGAGAATGAGAATGAGAAATAAATGAGATAGGGGGGTGTCCATGGAGTGTAATTACTATCACTATAGAGTGTCCCATATCCGAATGGAGGGTGCCAAAATATCCTCTCTTTTTTGTTTTTGTTCATTTATGTCTATTCAAGAGGAGTCTTTTTTGTAACATTCCAAAATCCAACTCAAAATGAATAAACAACGCATTCTTTCTTCTATGGCTAAAATAACAAATAAGAGAAGATACCTGAGAGTAGTATTCTGAAAGGGCAAAAGAGAAGACTAGCTAGACTAGCTAGGAATTGAGAATCAAGAGGCACTACCACAAAGCTCGTGGTAGCTGTCGCTGAGGGGGAGATGTGACAAAGGCAAGAAGGTCTGTCTTTCATCTTTTGTTCTTTGCCCGAGAGCTATGCCGCAAATGAAGGGTGATGGTAGCAATTACTATCACTCCTTCCGCAAGGCCACAAGGATTGAGGTCTTTTTTCTTTTTCTTTTCGGATCACAACGTGGAATAATAACACAATACTAATCCAAATCCTAGAATGCCAAGGAAGCATAATTTTTGAATTCTACCTTTGCGAACCTATTCTCATCTCTACTAAACAAACCACCTAAGCCGATTATTGAGTACGAACGCACATCTAGGCCATTTGGTAGATGCTCACCATTTCAAAGTCTATATCTGTGCCACCAGAAATGGAATTGATATTCTCCTCTCTCTCTCTCTCTTACATTTTTCTTCTCTTCTAACACCTAATCCTAAGTAGGATCGAGGACACTCCAATGGACTGTCCGAATTGAAATGAATAGTGACTCAAAACTCATAAAGCACTTCAAAAAGGATCCCACCAATAAGATATCCGAACTGGAGATTTTATATGGTGCAAGGGCTTACAACAATACGGTAGGGGTACCGCCCTTGACGTTTGATCCAACAACAGCTCATTGAGCTTTTTGATGAGCTGTTGTTGGATCAAATGTCAAGGGTGGTATTCCACCGTACAAAGGCCTTATTGTTGTAAAGCCTTACACCATATAATTTCTCTCCGAACCGATCGTGACCAAAACCTAGGTGGATCCCCTTGACACCTGTAAGTAGAGAGAACGGGGAGAAAAGAGGTTTCATGTTCCGAGGGAGAAAATGCTGATAGTCCATTGGACTATCACAACAGCTGATCCTCAACTCCCCTTGGCCAAAACAGATGGGACCCACTCGTGATATGAATCATCTAAACTGATTAAAAAAACTCCCATGCGTGTTCATGATCTAGCATGTGCATCTAGTGGGCCCCACCACCACGGGGTGGCACTATCATTATCCTATGCATGATCAACGGATTCTTACACAGAGAACGAGGAATTCACAGTGGTCCCATCCACGATGAGTCCCACTGTACTAAAATGCAACTAGAAAAAAACACCTCACTTTTACTAAAGTCACCCTCCTGATTTGTAGCTTTCTACATTCTTTTCTCCTTTTTTACAGTGCAGAGAAAGAAAGATGTGCCTGTTATCATAGGATTCTGTGACTTTAATGCAACTCCTTTGCAATATTCAGTCAAATTTGGTAGAAAAAGAGGTCCCTTTTTGGGTCCACTCGTACCTTATATTTACCATATTCTATCCATTGATCCAAACAACAACCATAATCTCGGCCAAATGCCATTAAAAAAATTTGATCTCAGATGGGACTATGATCAACTCGATTAGTGTTTGGCAAAGAAAAGCTTTGATTTTTGCAAATGAAAATTCTTTCTACTTCTATTTTTAGGGATTTTCACTATACATGATCGGTTCTTTATAATTTCCGCATTAATTATATGTACTAATTAATTTAAGATTGGGATTTGCTAGCGTCCATCACGGAAGGCATTTCGCATATGGTCTGTTGCATCTGACAGCAGCCGCCACCTCGTGAATGAAGACAACGTCTGCTGAAAAGTAGGCCTCTGTGGCTGCTGTCATATGCAACAGACCATCCGCGGAATGCCTTCTGCGATGGACGCCAGCAAATCCCATTTTGCATTAGGGAAAAGATAAATTCGCCCCTTTTCTTTACATGGGACGGCCAGCTCCAGTGTAGGCAATCAGGGCGGATGAATCCTCCCCACATGAAGGCCGCCCTGTTTGTTTCTGATTACGACAACTGATTTTCAGCTCTAAATCTATTATTGGACTGAAATTTAAATGTAAATTTGAATCCAATAATAGGTTTAGGGCTTGCAATCGGTTGTCATAAGCTGAAACGAACAGGGCCGAAGTAACATCAGCCCCTCTGCAGTGATAGATAACAAGTAAAGACTCATTTGGAAGGACTTGAAGATGAGGGGAATCCTATGTATCTGTTGAACTACATGATGGATTGACCACACCCACTTAATATGGAGAAAGTATAAGAGAAAAAAGCAGGAAAGAAAGATAATAGGAAGAGAAATCGTCGAGTTTGTTCTTCCTAAATCCCATATGCTTTTATACAAGTGAATGTTCATAATTACATAAAAAGCCACTAGCCATCCAACAATGCGCCCATCCTCCTAATGTAAATAAGCATATGAAATTACCTAAAGAGTTAGACCAAAACACTAATATGCATTTCCCTAAACTGACTTAATTTCTAACATTCCACTTCATGCTGGAGCATAGATATCATCTAAAGCCCAGTTTAGGAAACATACTACCAAACTAACTTGAGCAGTAGTTTGTAAACGCGTCCACTCTCACGCATGACTGAGTCATCACTCAATAGTAAGCATGTCTTCTACCATTGCCATGGTCCCTCCTGCTGTCACGTCCTTTTATCAACAAGTGAAACCCCTCTTCGAAGTAATATAAGATAGCATGACAACACAATCCTCAAGAATGGTGACGCTACGAAGCATTCATCTCTTCCATTTCTAGGACAGAGTTTAGAATTTAACAAGTGTCATTGATATAGTTGAAATGAAACCATTGAGACAAAATAGAGAAACAAGGAAAGAGATGCAGTATGAGTTTACTTGATTGTATTTTTGGAAATCTAACAAAAGGTCCCATGCGGCACCTAACCGTGCGATCTTGACCGATACACCAAAACCTGAAAAAGAGAGTACATGAACACAATTTGATAACTGAATTTTAATATGAATACTGGACAGGATGCCTCACCAGATTGCCTCGATTGGAAGCACAATAAGCATGAAGTCCTGCTAGAGTTTCTTGTGGACCTAATATTTGCAGCTCCATGTCTTCTTTCGAAGGATCAAACTGTGACTTGGTAATCGAATCATATGTAAAGGTAGAGGGTTTGAATCTTGATCCACATTGACTTGCAATAGCACATCGGGGCTCTCTTACTAATATTTCAAGTTCTTCAGCTTGAATGGGAATCTGGTGAGATATGAACTGCATCCATGCATATAGATATCATCTTTGATTAGAAGTTAAAACCCTCAAGACTTAAAAGTAGACAAAAACAATGAAATCCAAGTAGGCGGGTCAGAAGAGAATTTTCACTTGACATAAGTGTGTAACAGACAATGTGGGCCGGCAGCAAAGGTATGGCCGCTGCAAACTTGGTGTACTTTGTTCGTCCAAAGGAAGAAGCGTGAGATTTACATAAAACTGAATACAGAATCACAAGTCATCAAATCATGACCACTAATCATTGTTAAAGTATAAAAGATTAAATAATGCCTTCTCCAACGGCTCAAGCTTTTGGAGTAATTGGTTGTTTCTCAATCATGACAACACATGGCTTGAATGAATCCATATAAGCATTAAGACAGGTTCTTTTCTACCTACCTCTCCATCATTTTCCTCAAGGTTTCGGAGGTAATCAACTAGCTTGGCTACACGGCTACTCCGGGCATTTTTACCATTTGCGCCACTTAAAGTACCATATCGGGTGTGACTTCGTGCACCTCCCTTGCCCCAAACGAGCACTTCAGGAAATGCACCTGTGCTTTCTCTGGTCACAACTATTTCAATATTTTCATTGCAACCCCCATCAGCATTGGTGGCACCTGCTAAAGCAGGTGGATTCCGTGGTGTTGCCCATCTCTTGTACCTCTTTTGTCTGACATCTGGGCAGGGTTCATCGGCGGAAGACAAATCATCCTCTCCCTCATTAACATTCGTTGAGTCATCATCATCATCGGATCCGGCTCTCCTAGTGGCTTGACCATTTGTACTTCTCCCTTTAGAATAACTATTTTGACCATGACTGTTTCGATATTTCCCTTGTGATTTTCTAACAAAAGCTGCTGCTGTAGCTTTAGCCGTGGTACGTCTCCTACCAAGTGCTTCTGATTGTCTTCGAAGAGTCTGAGCTATAGTTGCTTGAACCTGTCCAACAAATACCAAAATAAGGATCTGAAGCACACAAGCTTCACAGGCTATGTCACAAATATCATTCTCAGGAATCTTTCGGCAAGGAAAAATCCCAGGATATATTAATTATTTTATTTTTTCGGGTTTATATTGGGAAAAAATGATAAAAATAAAATTATTTTAAAATATATAAAATTTAAGAAAATATATAAAATAAAAATATCGTAAAAATATCGGGTTAATATTGTGATATTATTGCGATATTTTATGATAAAGATGAAAATATCGCCATATTTTTAAAACTTCAAGACTATTTTGGGATTTTGTAGTTTTATCAAAATGTTGCGTTAAAAACGCGATATTGAAGATATCGGAGATATTTGTGACTTAGTTCACAGGAAAGCTATGTATGAACATTGAAAAATGGAATATATCTAATACACTAGTAACTGTTCTCACCTGCTTATTGCGAGTCTTTTCCTCTTCATAAAAAGCCAATTCCTGAAACCAGGTATTCAGTACAGTGTAGGTTCCATATTAAAAATGAACTTGACCAAATCCAAATGACAAGCACACCCATAAAAAATTAGATCGCTCAATAGACCTTACCTCCTCTTCATAATTATCAATATCTGGGTATAATGCTGCAATCAGGGCATCATAGTTTGGGTCATCTCTCAAAGAGCGACGACTTGCACAATGAGTGCGGCATGCAGGACACTCGTTGTTCCTGCAAAAAAGTACAGTTATCAGTATAAATTAGAAGATTGATGGCTCACAATTTCTTCTTGTGAATGGAAGACACTCGTCAGGTGAACACACAGCAATGAGATTGGGCAACACTTGAGAATATAAGCATATGGTTTTATAAAATACCCAAGTCGCATTGATTTATCAATACATTCCCTGCAAAAGCGGTGCAGGCAATCCATTACAGTTCTCGTCTTCCGAATGACGCCTGCACAGAAAAGTAGGAAGCAATCAATCATGGAACTTTTTTCCACAAAAGTCGGCAGCTCCATGCAGGCAGATGTCATAGATTTAGTTCCTAGGTTGGTCAGCACACAGAAGCATCTTGCAAACCATCATACATGTAAAAGACACCAAAAAAATCAGAGGGGCCTATCAGCTTTTCTGTTGATCTGAATCATAAATCGTAGAAAACAAAAATAAAATAAAATAGGTAGGAATTTAAACAAATATATATATATATATATATATATATATATATATATATATATATATGATCAAAAGGATTGAAATCCTTTTGTGATATTCGCCAAGAAAAGGTCAGATTAAAAACTTGACATGTACAATCTAAAAGAACAAATATCCCATTACAAGCTGAAAGATATATCAAGTCACTCAGTTGTAGCAGTGCAACTCAATGCACGTAGAACCATGGTATGATATGCATCAATGGGGCACATGCAGGGGCAATGGCACTTGAAAGGGAAGGGGGACAATTGCCCCCCTTTAATTTTTTGGGAAAAAAAATATACCTTTATTTTTTAATATTTTTTTTATACTTACCCACTTTTTTAAAAAATATTCCCCCCTTTCCAATTATCCCTAAGATAGAAAATAAGTTTAAAATTTTAATTTTACCATTTTTATACCCCTTCCTTCTAAAATATACCCCCCTTTACTATAATATTGCTTTCATTTGTTTGGAGAAAAAAAATTACTATAATTTTTGCCCCCCTTGTGCAAAATTTCTGGCATCGCCCCCGGGCACATGTATACTATATACATGTAGATTGTGTATGTGCAAGCGCTACTGTGCATGAGTTTGTAAGGGAGAATGTTAAGTGATGTGTGACTGGACTAATAGGAATCTTAGATCATTTCACCGGACCAAAGAGATTACTTCAACGGTAACATTCAATTCCAAACGTGGAATAACAGAAATATGCAGCAAAAGTGATGAACATAGGCTGAGCCGACGGTAGCCAGCCAATGACCTAGTCAACATAATCCTTATGATTTTTTTTTAAATTGACAAATATATTCATACCAGCAAAATTACAATGGGGACCAGTAGTCCCACTAGATTTACATAGTATGAATTGCCCAGGAGCATTCTCCTTGGCCCAAAAGAAAAACCCATTGCTCCTTACATTACCCAATAGCCTCAATTTAATCGAATCTAGCAAAAAATGCCAAATTTGTGGGACCCCCAAGTCAAGATCATGACCTGCCACGTCACACCGATTTCTCCACTGCAATCCGCTAGCAAATTCGATTTTCAAAAATCCCACTCGAAGGGGCCCAAAGCTATTGTGCGCCATCCAGATGAAAAAATTGGAAATGCATTCAACAATACAAACCACGAGGAAAGTCTTAAACCAAAAATGTGAAGAACCCAAGGAAATTGAATCTAGGTCGAACCAAAACCCAAAATCGAGAAGGAGGCAGGTCTCTCAATTTCTATAAGACCTTAAACTGACACTCAAACTCTTTCTCACCAATTCCAAACTAACTAATTGTTTCTTGATGTTCCTAATAGTTTTCCCATTGAAGGACACATCTCTTCAAAGATACTCTGATGTCTTTCATTCCAAATTCCCCTAACAACTGTAGAAGGAGACAACATTCAAGAATATGACCTTTGTTTCCTAGGTGACTTACTTCCCATTCTTTAAATAAATCAAGGTAGAGTTAGAGAAGAACCAAAGAAAGGCCCAACCTTTTAATAACCATGGACCACATATATTTCTCCACCTTACAATGGACAAAGAGATGGGCACTCCTTTCAAAAAGAAAAAAGATGGGCACTGTTTCCTCCATTTCACAAGAGAAAGAAACAACAGATGAGAAGTATTACACAAAGATAATGCCCCCTCAACAACAAAGAAGAAAAAGCAATTGTCATGGACTTCTCTATCACTTCAACAGTATCATATCTACAGGTTGACATGTGAGATACAAACATTTTATTGCGCTGGAGTTTTGTCCCAGAGATCATTCTTTCACCAGAGATCCTTCTGTCAATCCTGAGTTGGTCATCGGACTAGTATAGATCACAAAAGCCGTGTTCAGAGGTAGAGGGAAGGGAAGCTCTTGCTTGACTGAATGGTGAATTTTTCCTCATAATTTACTTGTGAGCTACAAAAATTTTAATTCACTAATACTTTTGAGTAGCTCATAACTTTTTCCCCAAAACTTACCACCGAATATGATATTCAAGACTTTTCAAGCAAACCCGTTCATATGTCAAAGTGGTCCACTCTTTTGATGCGAAAATCCTCATCGAAGTTGCCCTACCTACATAGGCTTTCAAGAGCCACGTAATGAATTGCAAACCATGTGATGTCTACACAAAGAAATCTCCTATTATTAGTAAGTTTCATAATTGTTGGGATTCTATTATATTGACTATATTGTACAATACATGATAGGTCCCATCATATGTCACTTGTGAGTGGCACACTTGTAATTTGTGTTTTCATATATATATATATATATATATATATATATATATAGAGAGAGAGAGAGAGAGAGAGAGAAAAGTGTAGCTACACATACGTGTAGCTAACTACAAGTGACGGCTTAAAATACAGTGGGCCCCACATTGTTTGGGTGATGCAAACCATTCATTTGATGGGCCCTCACATAGATAGGGTGTGCCCAAAAAATCAGCTCCATAGGATCATCCCAACCCTACGATTTGTGGAGGCAAAAATGGACGTGTAAAAACCTTCACAAATCTGTCCATTTTTGCCTCCACGGTTTGAAGGGTTTGGATCACCCAAATAATGTGGGCCCACTGTATTTTAAGCCGTCGGTGTAGCTAAGTTAGCTACACGTATGTGTAGCTTCACTTAACTCATATATATATATATATATATATATATATATATATATATATATATATTGGGAAAAGTGTTGCTACTTGGTCTTGTAGCCAGGGGCGATGCCAGAAATTTTGCACAAGGGGGGCAAAAATTATAGTAATTTTTTTCTCCAAACAAATGAAAGCAATATTATAGTAAAGGGGGGCATATTTTAGAAGGAAGGGATATAAAAATGGTAAAATTAAAATTTTAAACTTATTTTCTATCTTAGGGATGATTGGAAAGGGGGGCATATTTTTTAAAAAAGGGGGTAAGTATAAAAAAATATTAAAAAATAAAGGTATATTTTTTTTCCCAAAAAATTAAGGGGGGCAATTGTCCCCCTTCCCTTTCAAGTGCCATCGCCCCTGCTTGTAGCTAAGCTTATCTACTCGGTCGGATTAAATACAGTAGGGGCCCACCTTGTTTGGGTGATCCAAACCATTCATTTGAAAGCCCCTTACCGAAATAGGGTGTCCACAAAAAATCAAATCCATAGGATCATCCTAACCCATCCAACAGTGGAGGGAAAATGGGAAAAAATGGACAGACACAGTTTGTCAACAAATCTGCCCATTTTTCCCTCCATTGTTGGATGGGTTAGGATCATCCTATGGGTCTTATTTTTTGTGGACATCCTATCTAGGTAAGGGGCTTTCAAATGAATGGTTTGGATCACGCAAACAATGTGGGCCCCCACTATATTTAACCAGACCGAGTAGATAAGCTTAGCTACAAGACCGAGTAGCAACACTTTTCCATATATATATATATATATATATATATATATATATATATATATATATATATATATATGAGAAAAGGGTTCCTACACACTTGTGTAGATAAGTTATCTACACACTAGCTTAAAATACAGTGGGGGCCCACATTGTTTGGGTGATCCAAACCATTCATTTGATAGGCCCTCACATGGATAGGGTCTCCACAAAAAATCAGATCCATAGGATTATCCTAACCCTGCCATTTGTGGAGGGAAAAAATGGGCAAAAACAGTGTCTGTCCATTTCCCCCTCCACCTTTGATTGGGCTAGGATGATCCTATAGGGCTGATTTTTGGTACACACCCTGTCCATGGAAGGACCTTCCAAATGAATGCTTTGGATCCCCCAAAAAATGTGCCCCCCCCCCACGGTTTGTGAGCCATGCACAGATAACTTATCTATGCAGCTGCACACAAATCATTTCCTCTCTCTCTCTCTCTCTCTCTCTATATATATATATATATATATATATATATATATATAGAGGAAAGTGTTGGTGAGCTTAAGCGCCCAATCACATTGGGGCCTACTTTGTTAGGATGATCCAAAGCATTCATTTGAAAGGCCCTTACATAGATGGGGTGGTGTGTACCAAAAATCAGCTCCATAGGATCATCCTAACCCATCCATTTGTGGAGGTCAAAATGGACAGACATTATTTGTCCACAAATCTGCCCATTTTTGTCCTCCACAAATGTAGGGGTTAGGATGATCCTATGGGGCTAATTTTTGGTACACACCCTATCTATGATAAGGCCTTGCAAATGAATGGTTTGGATCACCACAGAAAATGTGGGACCCATGTGATTGGGGCGCTTAAGCTCACCAACACTTTCCTCATATATATATATATATATATATATATATATATATATATAGGGAAATGATTTTAGCACTCCACTCTTTTGATAGGTGGCGAAAGTAACATGTCTTTTTGTTTTTAATTGGCCTTGCCAGAGCTTTTTTGGGATCTGTAAATAACCTTTTGACAGCCCTTTAAACACTAAAAGACAAGAAACTTTCGCCACCTATCAAAAGAGTGGAGTGCTAAAATCATTTACACACACACATATATATAATAGTATGGAAATCAGGGGTTTTACTCTTCTTTCCTCTCTTCTCTATCTCTCTCCCATTTAAAACAAGTAGCATGATACAAGAGAATTGATATGAACCTGTTTGTTGAAGTATAAATGTTTAAACACCAACTCTAACAGCTTAAGCTATTGGAGTAATTGGTTGGCTCACATGGTACTGATGAAGGATTCCTCGAAAAGTTAAGGATTAGTACTCCTTTTCGAAATCGAATGGATTCGGTCTGTTGTCTCGGGATAGGTCGTGGGTTCAAAACTCAACAACTCCTTGAAAAATCGATGTGTACGCCCAACCCAAAAAAAAAAGAGGTGTCACACGTGAGGGCGAGTCAAGGTTTTAAATTTCGGTTTCGGAATGCGTTTCGGTCCTCGCCGAAATTTCAAAATTTTGGCCGAAATCAGATGAAACAAATAAATTAGTATTTTATCTCGTCCTAAACTTTCGGTAATTTCACCCGAAATTTCAGGAGAATATTAAATAACGTCAAAACCCAAGATTTTTAGGGATTTTCCTTATTTCGGACCGAAATTTCGGGAAAAACGAAATTTCGACTGAAATTTTGTAACGTTTCGGGTTCACACGATTTTGGTTTCGTTCTCCACCGAAACCCGAAATTTCGGATTTCGGTCGAAATTTAAAACCTCGGGGCGAGTGTTGGAGTATAAATATTTAAATAACACCAAATCTAACAGCTTAAGCTTTTGGAGTAATTGGTTGCTTCACACCGTTTCTTTTTCCTCTAATTGCTTTTTATTTTAGATTTTCTCAAGTCAAGAACCTTGTTAAGCCCTAATCTAGGGTTATCTCAAGTTGTGCAGAAAACACAATGGCTGCGTTTTTGCGTAGGTGTATTCTTGTTGAGCTCCTCTTTTCATGGATTCATTAGTGTGTGTGTGTGTGTGTGTGTGTGTGTGTGTGTGTGTGTGTGTGAGAGAGAGAGAGAGAGAGAGAGAGAGAGAGAGAGAGAGAGAGGTACGATGTATGTCTGTTGTAAACGTTGAAAACAAGTGCTGAAAACATGATTCAAATGTAATGAAGTATGCGGACAGACTTGTGAAATGAAGAAAGTATATCAGTGCTTACCCAAAACCATATGTGATACCTCCTTGCTTTGAAGAGAGATTAAGTGATTTAATCTTCAGTTTTAAATCACTTTAGAGATTTTGACCTATTTGGCTTTGAAAAGAGAGAGAGAAGGGGAGAGAGAGTTCTCTTAATGGCCTCCTCCAAAATTTATATTTAGAGTGGAAATTTAGAATTTGAAGATTTTCCTTCTGGTATGTGATTCTCCTGTTAGATTTAAATTTGATGTAGTGTGTGGACAGACTTGTGAAGTGAAGAGAGTATACCAGTTGGAGTGTGCTTATCCAAAGCCGTTTGTGATACCTCCTTGCCGTGTCAAGTGATTTAATTTTCAGTTTTAAATCACTTTATAGATTTTGATCTATTTGGCTTTGATGAGAGAGAGGGAGGGAGGGAGGGAGAGAGAGAGAGAGAGAGAGAGAGAGAGAGAGAGAGAGAGAGAGAGATCTTGATGGTCTCCTCCAAAATGTATATTTAGCGTAGAGAGACTGAATAGAATTTGGAGCTGTTCCTACTGGTAAGTGATTCTCCAATTCTCTCTTCCATCTTCTCTTGATTATGGTTTATGTTTTTCTATTCATGTGAATTTATACTATATTAATCTCTTATTTTCTGCTCTAGTTATGTTCTTTGGATAGTTTTGGGAATTATTTTATTTTATAATCATCTTTGATAGAAAATTTATATTTGTGATTTTTGGATTTGTTCTAACAATCATATTTGTGATTTAGCATATAATACCCTTCCTAGGAATGCACCAATTATTATAGGCCAGGTCAGGCTGAGATTTAGTTCCATGTAAGCAAGAAGAGCCTGGGGTAGAGGGGTTCGTCAAAACCTTCCTGTACGGGAGAGAGATGAGGAATTAGAGATATGCTTAGAAGGGAACATGAGCACTCAAAGACTAGCAGCGTGATTCAACATTTCTCTAAGTAACTTTTTGAACCTCCATGCAACATACAATTCCTTCTTAAGCCATTTGATGGTGCTGAGAGAATTGCCTTTCATCCAGATTTTAGGACTTAAAGAGGTAGAAGCTTATTAAGCAGCTTACTACTGCCCATCAAAATTGATCTAATCCATTCAAGGGATTGGGCACTAACAATCCCGAGCATTATCATGTGTGTTGTCAAAAATGATTTTGTTCCAGTCATTAACATGTAAGAGAGAAACACAGAGACTTTAACCCTTCCTTTGATTATGCTCCATGAGTTGGGCTGGGTGAGAGGGAGGAAACCCCCTAAACTTTCTCAATCCGTGGAAAGGGGCCCTAGGGATTTTAGTAAGAAGGTTGATATCTATGATTTCAATGAGAAACAACACCCTAAAGATTTTATTGATTGGTTGAATATTGTGGAGCGAAGTGTTTGACTATAAAGATGTGTCGGATCACAAAAACGTAAAATTGTGGCCATCAAGTTCATGAAAATTGTGTCGGCATGGTGGGAATTGTTCAAGGTGAAGACAAAGATCACTTCATCGAAGAACAAGAAATTGTAAGACAAATTTCTACTAGAAAACTATTTACAACATTTATAGGAAAAGTGGAAGAATTTGAAGCAAGGGGATCGGAGTACGGATGACTGCATGGGAGATGGAAAGCATGAAGTGGTGGCAGAATCAAAAGAGCAGATCGTGGTACATTATGTGGGAGGAATGCATGGCAAATAACATCAAAGTATGGGTGCTTACATTTGAAGCAGGGGACATTGGACAACAACACGATGTAATAATAATATGGGCAACATGAAGAGGAATTCCAATCGTGGATAGCAAGTTAACCTGAGGAGCGACAATAGGAACAAGGAAATTCGTCCACCCAATCCTTAAGCATTTAGCAGGGAAAATCTGTCAATTTCAACAGGTAGAGAAGCACAAGATGATACCATGTATGCAAATCAGCGAGGCATTGTTGAGTACTTAAAATGTCTTGGATTTGGGTTGTATATCATTTCGCTTGGCCAAACAGAAAATTTGTAAATCTAGCCCAACTAAGCATCTGTATCGCCCTGGATCTTCTAACAGGACTCCCTCCTCAGGGAGTAATTTCATATTCTAGTCCATAGGAGTTGAGGCAGGCTTGACTCCCAAACAACCTGTCTCATCAAGAAGATCCAGAACATACTTCCTCTGTAAGAGGTAGATACCCCTAGTCGAATAGGCAACCTCAATGCCCAGGAAATACTGAAGACAACCCAAATCCTTAGTAGAGAACTCTGTCTGAAGGAAGGATTTGAGCCTCTGAATGCCACATGTATCGCTACCAGTGATAATGATATCATCGACATATACTATCAACAGAACACAACCAGCCTGAGACTGAAAACTAAAGACGGAGTGATCAACTGCGCACTGCTTCATGCCAAAGCGAATAAGTGTAGCACTGAACTTCCCAAACTAGGCTCTCGAAGATTGTTTGAGACCATAAATGGATTTCCTCAAACGGCAAACAAGAGAAGATCTTTCCCCCTGAGCAACATATCCAGGAGGTTGGTCCATATAGACCTCTTCCTCCAAATCACCATGAAGAAAGGCATTCTTTACATCCAACTGATGAAGATGCCAGCCATGATTCACAACAAGGGATAGCAGGACACGGACAGAAGGAATTTTTGCAACTGGTGAAAAAGTCTCGTCATAATCAATCCCATATGTCTGCGTGTACCCTTTGGCAACAAGTCGAGCCTTAAGGCGCTCAACTGTGCCATCAGGAAGGTGCTTGACTGCATAACCCAGCAACAACCAACGGGGCGAACACTATATGGTAGAGGGACCAAATCCCATGTCTGATTGGCCTGAAGGGCCTGCATCTCAAGATCCATAGCCGCCTGCCAGCCTTGATGATCAAGTGCCTCCTGTAAAGTCTTAGGTAGAGAAATAGAGGACAAAGACGAAACAAAACTGCGAAATACAGGCGTGAGAAAGTCATAAGACACAAATGAGGAAATGGGATGAGCAGTATTGCGAGACCGAGTGCGAGAGGCAATGGGAGAGTCAGAATGTACCTCAGAAGTGGGGATCTCCGGCTGAGATGATGATGGCTCAGGCGGGGCTGAATGAGCAACAGATTTGGCCCGGCGCTGATACTGCTTCAATGGTGGAGGTAGAGGGGCTGCACAAGGTGCTGACATCAGCATAACAGTAGAATCAACTGTAGGGGAGGAACTAGACACCGGAGGTGTAGAAACAGGGATGGGATCAGGAAGAACAGAAAGAGGAAGAACAGGAGGATGCGAGAAATCCTCCTGAAGTGTAGAGGGGGAGGGATCCAACGAGATGGACGGACCAAAAAATGACTGAGTCTCAAATAATGTAACATCCACCGAGACAAAGGATCGTCGCAGGGAGGGCTGTAGCAACGATAACCCTTTTGGGTCCGAGAGTAACCTAGAAAGATACACCGTTCAGCCCGATGATCCAACTTATCTAATCCTGACCCAAGAACGTGGACAAAACAGAGAGCCAAAAACTCGAGGAGTAAGAGGGAAAGGGTCAGAGGTAGGACGGAGAATCGAGAACGGAGAGGTGCCACCAAGGACCGAAGAGGGAAGCCTATTCGCCAGGTAGCATGCTGTGTTTACAGCATCAGCCCAATAGGTCTTAGGGACCCACATCTGAAAGAGTAGTGTTCGGGCCCCATCTAACAAGGAGCGAAGCTTCCTCTCAGCCACTCCATTCTACTGAGAGGTATGAGCACATAAGGACTGATGAAGAATGCCTCGCAAAGAGAGGAATTCCTGAAAACCATTTGAGTAAGAGAAATATTCCTTTGCATTGTCAGTGCGAAGACATTGGATAACACATGAGAATTGATTACTAACTTCAGCATAGAAATCACGAAATACAGAAAAAACTTCAGAACGATCTTTTATTAAATAAGTCAATGTCATACGTGAGTAGTCATCAATAAAGACCACAAAATAGCGAAATCCAAATAAAGAGGTAGTCCTCGCAGGACCCCATACATCAGAATGAACAAGAGCATAAGGGTGTGAAGCCCGACTAACAGTCCTAGAGGGAAATGGCACACGATGATGCTTCCCAAGTTCACATGCCTCATACTGAAAAGACCTAACAGATGAAGAAGAAACGAAGGGAATCCTGCGTAAACGCTCCATAGACGGCAGTGCCACTGGTATGCATCGACCGAGCCAATCGGATGGGACGGAGTGCAGTCGAGACGATAAAGGCCATCCACCTCACGGCCTGAGCCAATCGTCCTCCCAGTCGAGAGATCCTGAAAAAAGACAATATGAAGGAAAAAATGAGATAGAACAATGAAGATGCTTTGTTAATTGACTAACAGAAAGTAAACTGAAAGGTGACTTGGGGACACAGAGCACAGATGATAATATAATGCCTGGTGAAGGGGAACAACTGCCAACACCAGTGATAGGAGAGGTACTCCCATCAGCAAGAGTAATAGAACGTGAAACAACATGATGAAAATCATGTAAGGATGACTGGGTACCTGTCATGTGATGAGATGCTCCCGAATCAATAATCCAGGAGCTAGAACTAGAGAG
Source organism: Tasmannia lanceolata (assembly GCF_043159265.1). NCBI lineage: Eukaryota > Viridiplantae > Streptophyta > Magnoliopsida > Canellales > Winteraceae > Tasmannia > Tasmannia lanceolata. The sequence goes on along the minus strand of NW_027518697.1, from coordinate 7,007,343 downwards.
AAACGAAGCAGGAGAACTACCTGGCTGAACAAGACCAACAGTAGGAGGGCGGCTGGCAGACCTAAAACGTTGTAGTTCATCATAGTCGGCACGAGAGACGACCATCTGATCGGCCGGAGTAGCCAGTGGTGTCTGTGAGGGGCTGTCAATAGGAGCAGGCGAATCTGGAAGGGTAAGATGTGCAGTACGGCCCTGACGAGGATCTGGAGTGTGACGCAGCTCAGGATGGAGATCAAAGCATGTCTCGTGATAGTGACCCTCACGCCTACAATGAGTACAATAGGGCCGAGCTCGACCTCCACGGCCACCCTCTCGGTCGCCGCCACGTCCGCCTCGGCTAGTATCGCGACCACGGCCGCGATAAAAATGCCTCCTCCTCGGGAAGGGCGGTCAGCGGCTCCATAAGCAGCAGTAGTCGAGACATCCACGAGAGTAGGAACAGTAATGCCAAGTGCACACTACTTAGTAGGGCTGCAACTCGAGCCGGGTTTTACCCGACCCGCATCGACCCGACCCGAAAATAACTTGGGTTGGGTTCAGGTTTCATGGGTTTCGGGTCGAGCCGGGTTGAGCATTCAAAAGCCCGCATGAATCTCGGGTCGAGCTGGGTTTGAAGGGGCCCGACCCGACCCGACTCGAGTTACATAAGTTATAGTATGTACATTTTTTTCTATTCTTAGTTAAAAGTTAAAAGTGAAAACCCACGCACCCACTGTTATTGTATGTGAGTGTAATTTCTGCTTCTTTGAGTTGAGTTGATTCAAGTGTTTGATTCAGCATTGTTTGATTGTAATGAGAACATTGTTTGATTACAGCATTGTTTGATTCAAGTGTAATGTGAGTGTAATTACATCATTGTTTGATTCAAGTGTACTGTGAGTGTAATTTCTACATCTATGAGTTGAGTTGCCTTGCCAAACAAGAATTTTCCTTAAAAAATTGCGTCAACGTGAAAAAACCCGACCCTACCCGGCCCGAGATTTATCATGGGTAGGGCCGAGTTTGGGAATCGTGGGTTTTCCGAAAAAAAACTCGACCCGACCCGACCCGAGATATTTCTCGGGTAGGGTTGGGTTCTCCAAAACCCGACCCGCCCGACCCGAGTTGCAGCCCTACTGCTGAGCTCATAAAAATACCTCCTGAAGAGTGGGTACAGTACCGACCCAAGGATGTGCTGTCGAAGATGAGTGAACTTTGGTCCAAGACCCTCAAGGAAATGAACAACACGGAGCTGATCCCGCTGTCTAGCTGCCGTGGTAAGATCAGTGGTGAGAGGCATAAGAGCATCCAACTGCTGGCAATAGGAGACAAACTGTCAGTAATCATGGATTGCAGAATCACCGCGCCTGTGACCCACCCACGGGCGACATTCCCCTCACCATAATATAATGCCGCAGTGTGCTCCCATACCTTTTTGGCAGTAGGGAGATCCATCGTGGTGCTAGCAATGGCAGCGGTCATACTCTGCCATAGAAGTGTACGAACAAGGGCATCATCTACATCCCAATCATCAAAGGTAGGGTCAGTCTCAAGAGGGGGATCACGACGAATAATAGAAATCTTTTTCAGGCCTTCAGATATGTCTCCACAGCAATCTTCCAACTCAAATAGTTGGATCCATCAAGACGGGAAGTGGTAATCGGTGGGAATGACGCATCCACCGAAGACAAAGACAACGACGCAGCCTGACGCGGCTGGGAACTAATAGCCATAGCTGGAGTACGAATGGTAGGGTCCTCAATACTAGGGGTATCTTCCATAAGAGACAGGGAAGAAGACTGAAGAGGACCAACAACGAGCAAGTAGAGACAGGGATGAAGAATATAAGCAAGCTAATAGACCGCGGCTTCGTGAGGACAACATATGCATAAGGGAGGCATAAAACAACCTCACGGCATAAAGACAAAGTCGAGACAACTCCGAGCCACAAACATCGCAATGATGTAAGTACAAATCTAGAACAACACCATGAAGATAGGGATCAAGCCGAACAAGAAAATCTAGGGCATAGCTATGACCCAAAAGAGGAAGAAGAGATTATGATAAATCAGATTACGGCAAGGAAGAGTGGGAAAAAGAGGGTACTGTAGCAGGAACGGTAGCGATGTACTGTAGCAGTATTGTAGTGATTCACTGTAGCAGTATTGTAGCGATTTACTGTAGCAAAGAATAGAGGGGTTATGGTTGGGGTTAGGGATGGAGAAGATGGAGGTGGAGGTTAGGGTTAGGGTTAGGGAAAAAAGAAAAAAGAAAAAAAAATGGCCCTAGGCATCCATGCCCTAGAGCTTTGATTCCATGTTGAGAGAGGTAGAGAAAGGAGAGAAAGTAAAGAGTGAGAGAAAAGATTGAGTTAGGGTTCTCCCCCTCACTCATGTAATATAAATAATAAAGAGTGAAGTACAAAGACAAGTATACCCTTGAGCATTACAATAAAGATCTAAAGACCTGTTAACAGTGTTGTGTGACGTAGTGCGTATGGATGCTTGTCACTTGCTTGTCAGGCGAAGGCGGACAGAATCGTAAGACTTTCCATGATAAGTACTGAAGCACTACATATTCTAAGGATGGTGTAAAGGTTATTTTGGGCCTGTCAAATAAAGAGAGCAACAAAGATAAGGTGGAAGGGGGAACAAAAACTTACTTTATGGTGGATTTAAAAGAAAATACAGAGGGGCTAAATTTATTTACTTGCTAGTAGCTAAGGAGGTTCATGAGGCTTACTATTACCCCCCCCTATAGTACAACCTTTGACGTAGGAATATGTAGATGTGTTACCAGGAGAACTGCCAGGAGGATTGCATCCTATGAGGGATATTCAACCCCACATAAACATCATTCCAAGGACCAGTGTGTCGAACAAAGCAACATGCAGAATGAGATCCACATGAAGCACTTCATAGGCAGTAGCTGAATTATTGCAGAAAGGGATGGTGAGGGAGAGTATGAGCCTGTGTGCAGTGTCAACCCTTCTGACACCAAAAGAGGATGGATCATGGTGTATGTACTTTGACAATAAGATTACTATCAAGCTATGTTGCACTGATTCGGATTCGAGTGTCGGGATCCGACATGGATTCGAGGTATTGGATTCGGCAAGCCTCCAAAAGTAGGATTCGGATTCGATAATAAATAAAATAAAATTTTCAAAATAAAAAATTTTAATATGTATATATATATATATATATATATATGTGTGTGTGTGTGTGTGTGTGTGCATATATATTCATGAAAATTTTGGGGGTAGAGGGCTGTTGTGAGTTTTGTATTAAGAGAGTCAAAGGATGAAGGGGTTGTGCACTGGGGTTTTTATTAAAAGAGTACGATTTGTGCTTTCATATAAGCAAAGTTAAAAAAACACATTTAAAGAGAAAATATATAGGATTCGAATTTTAAACGAGACAACGATGAATCGGATTCGCCCGAAAAAACAGGATTCGTGTGGAAAAGAGAACGATGAATCGGATTCGCCCGAAAAAAACAGGATTCGTGCAGGACACGGCTACAACAAGAATCCGGGTGTGTCCCACATGAATCCATGTCCGATTCACATGTGGAGACGTGTCGACACGGATTCGGCATAGGGGGGCAAAGAATCCATGCAACAAAGCTATCAAGTATCATTTTCCCATACCGAGGCCTGATGATATGATTAATATGTTGGGAGGAGCTAATGTGGTCTTGAAGATCAACCTTTGTAGTGGCTACCACAAGATCATAATTCGGCCTGGAGACGAGTGGAAGACCACATTTAAGGAACAACAGAAGTTATATGAGTGGCTAGTTAAGTTGTTTGGGCTATCTAATGCCCCAAACACTGCCATGAGACTAATGAACCATACCTTCAAGCCCTTCATTGGGAAGTTTCCTATCATGTATTTCGACGATATACCGGCACAAGGAGATGTGGGTTCATTGGTCCGCAACAAATTGATTAGATAGTATTTGGTTGTTCGGGAACATCTTCTGTTTGAAGATCATGTGTGATTTTTTTTTTGCTGATTGTTTATGCTTTTTTTTGTTCCTGTTTTACCTTCACCAACCCGTTCTTGTTGTGTTTTCTTTGCTCTTTGTCAATAAAGTTGTGCTTCATCATTCATAAAAAAAATGAAAGGTATTTTAAGATGCAAAATAAGTACATGGAATAGTGGAAGGTCTTTAATCTTACGGATTATGTAGGAAAGCATCACATTTGAAATGAATAAAGTTGGTTAATTCATATATAAGACCATGGCTTCACATTCGAAAGCTGTTTTCAAAAAATACATGAAAGACTTCTAGTTACAAGGTCATCAGGTAAATGCATCACATATTATGTTGTGTCTGTGTTTATAAAAGAATTAACTTTGTACGGTAAGGAGTAGAAACAATTGCTTGATCTAGAATATTAAGCAAAGTACTTCATCGTAAAAGAGGCTGTTATGGGATTGCCTGGTTAAAATAGTTCCCACGAGATTTCCATATCAGGACTCCAATATTGACATTATATTGCAACAACCAAAGTAAACTTCACATGTCCTCAAGTTCAGCACACCATGAACAAACTGAACATATGGACATTGACTACCAATTACCATTTCACCAGACAAAAAGTTCTAACTCGAGATAAAGACACTACATGTTTCCACCAAAGAACAGGTAGTTGATGTCATTACCATGGACCTTTCAAAGGATAGATATGCTGATTTCCATATCAATCTTTTGATGAATCATAAAGCTTAAGGAGAATACAAAACTATTTGTTGTATTATATCTTCAATTTCAATTATTCACTTATTGTGTTTATGAACCCTAGAGCAAAAATTGTTACACGGATACCCAGTCAGGTATCTTATTTTCCTATAGAGAATCATCGTGATCCTACAAATGGTCCGATTATGAGTTGGACGCTGTAACCATTCAACCATGAATGCTTAACAGCCATCATCGAACATTGCGAATAACCAAATTTGTTATTATTTTTATAGACCATATGGGTATTTTACATTTCTTCAATATATTTGGTAACTTGTGTGGGATGCATATATCACTTGTACCCCAACAAAATTGTATAATAACATCGGATGAACATAGCTTCTTTTTTTCTTCTGTAATAGTAATACGAAGCAATGAAAATTATGCCTACTAGCCACAAACAATAGTTTGCATTCATATCAAAATCTTAGAAAATTCAAATGATGTTTTCCCAAATATCCATACCTAGGCACACAGGGCATTGCACTTCTTTCCTTATATCTAACAATTTTACTAGGACAAATCTGCAAATGAACACAAAGGAACCAACAGAATTGGTATATATTTATACATAGACATTGCTGCATAAACACCCAAATATGCATAACTCAAGCATATTGATACAGTAGGAAATATCATTATGCTTGAGTTAAAATAATAAAAAAGCAAAGAAAATGGACAATATTCCACATACTCTACCAATAAAATACATCCCAATTTGCTGCAATTACCATTTCATTGACAGTACACACATGCATGTGTTTGTGTGCTGCATATTACAGCATCAAGGGTACTCATGGGTGAAGGAGACTTATATTAATGTAGATGTTCTATATAGTAATTGGCGAACAAAACCTGCACCATAAAGCATATTATACCTGCTTATCTCTGAATAAAGATGTAAATTATCTAAACTGACTTCTAGACACATGTACAACCTACATACGTTTGCTTTATTTTGTGCATCCTAGAAAGGCAACTACTCCATTACCTCCCTATTTGTAGAATGTAAAGGAATTACTGGAAAACTAAAGACCTGAACCACATTGCCATCAGCCAGTGTAATGTCGGATTCTTTAGAAATAAATTTTCAGCCTTGATTTACACTTTGCATAGTGTCAGTTAGCAGGAATAGGCCGTGGCATGAAATGGAACCTGGGAGAGCCAAGTTGGGATTGTCACTCTGTCAAAACGATGGTTAAGTGTCGATGGCATACATCGAATGGTTGGGATCACCACTCGTTAGCTGGAAATAAGGTCTAATAATACGGGGAATAATTATAGAAGTAATCCGCCATGATGTTGTCTCAACGACAGTCTTTACATCTTAAGTAATCTGGCTCACACATTCACTAGGGATCACGTTGCTTGGAAGCAAGAGAAGTATGGAAAGCATCTTTCCTAGAATATTCATTCAGATATACATGATATAAAGTAACGGTTTACTAAAGAATTCCATTCTTAATGGGAGAAATGAAACCTTTGGCCACATTCTGGTTGGGCAACATGGGGTACTTAAGGCAATGGAAGCAATGACTACCAGATCCAGATCTTAATATCTTATCCCATTGTATAATTTCATATAAGTAGGACTATGGAGAAATTTTCACTCATTTCATTGTATCATTTTTTAAATAAGTAGGACTGTGGAGATATTTTTACTTCTTCCATTGTATCATTTTAAATAAGTAGGACTATGGAGATATTTTCACTTATTTTTACTTGAAATTAAAAATGTAAACGAATTTTGAGTTATAAGTAATTACAAGAGACTGATAACTATGCATATACTATTGTGTAATCAGTGTTAAAATATCCAAATGAATCGTTCATATGCTTATACAAATCCTATAATATAAACAGTGTTGGAATAACCAAATGAATCACTTAGAGTAAACAAAATTTGGGTTCTACATAATTACAAGGGACTGGTGACTAATTTTTTTTTGAAATGGTAAGTCAGATGTATTAGAAATAATGGGAAGGCCGAGGGAAGACCGAGAAAGTCTCCCGAAGATTACAGAGGAAGAACAAAGAAAAAACAGAACAAAGACCTCAAGGAGGGAAAAAATAAAAAAAACTCCATTCTAATATGCCTATACAAATACTAGAGTATAATCAGTGTTTCCAACGTGGTTAAGGTGTAAACCTCGAGGCAAGGTGTAGCCTCAACACCTCGAGGTAGATAAGTTGTAAGCCTCAATACTCCTCAATTCTGAGGCATATGCTTCAAAAGACCACAATGAAGGTGAAACTCTGACTTTAAAAAATGTACTATTTATTTTTCCAGCTTTAACCTTGATGCAAGACTGGGAAGAGAAATAGAAAAGGGAAGAAGAGAAGAAGAAGAGAGAAAGGAGAAGAGGAGAAGAGGATGAGAGAAGAGAAAATTAGAGGGGAGAAATCTCAATCAATTCAATTAATCATCAAAACTAAAAATCTCTTATACATGAGGCCTATATTGTAGGCAATGTAAATAAAATTCCATGGAAAATAAAAGCCCTAAAAACTAAAACATGGAAATAAAAATCCTAAAAACTAAATAACACGGAAATAAATCCTAATGGGCAAATATGCCCCTTCTTGGGCCTACAATCCTCATCATTCTCCCCTCCTTGAAAAGATTCAGCTCCAGTAATTGTAACATCAGTACATAGGCACGGTATTGTTTTTCTTTACTTATATTATTTAACAGTATCGACTATCGCCATTGCATTTTCAATATTTATTTGACAGCACATCCATAATTCATGTTTACCAATTCCCTCATGTTCGCCACTGACTTCTTTTCATGATTCATACTTTCATAGACGAAAAGAAAGTAATGAACTTCCCAACAGCTACCTTTACCTTCACTATTTCCCTACTACCATCATTATCTTCCCAACCTCCTATCTTAATGAAAGTGATCACCAGATTTCTTAAATAAAATATCCAAGATCTCTGGACGAAAGCACCTCTAGATCTTTTATATTAAGGAAACAGAAATATGCCCTACATCATTTAAGTAAATATGGAACAACTAGCAGCAAAACATGGGTGTTTTAAGCAGTGAGGAAATCAAAAGCTTATGAAGATGAAGGAGAGATCCTACATGACCATCCTCATTATTAACAGGTTGTTGGAAAACTTTTATACTTAAATTTTCATCAAAACACATTCATGATTCACTACTGGTTTGGCAAGGCAATTCATGTAACAGCTAATTACAGTTCACTCAAACACATGGATTGTAAAGGTCATCAAAAGGAATATCGCAAGATCCAAACAACTCTATTGCAATTGCAGCCTATAGTGTAGTGATGTAGACTAAAATAGGGTCCAAGATATAAAAATATCAACTAAGTATTTTTCATTTTTACCTATATGGTGAAAAATATGAATGGCTAGCAAAGTAGAAGCTACAAGACTACTTATCATCCTAGTGATCAAGCCAAGAATCAGACATGGACTCATTTGAGTAAAAAGGGTTAAGGAGAGAAGGCGAGTATGGACAAATTGCTCTGATGAACTTGTATCATGAAAATCATAGTACCACCCAGACTGCTGCAGATATGGCATTTCAAAAAAAACAAACATGTGGTAATAGAACACGACTTCATGAAGAAAAAACTAAACAAAAGAACTACAAAGACCCATTTCATAAGAAGTAACGAACAGATAGTAGATGGACTATAAAAAGATCTTGGCCATGACAAATTTCAATTTTATTAGCATCAAAAGAACTTTCAGTTTTATTGGCAAGCTGGGAACAGTGATTTGCATTATCTAGCTTCAGAAGAGCACTGAAAAATACAATTTTACACTGTTCTAAATTTTTAATTAGTTGTTTAAGTCTACTATAATTCCAGAAAAACATCAACAGCCAACCAAGAAAGTGTTCATTAAAGTAAGGAGTGCCATTATCAAATGAAGAGAGTGCTGATGTCATTTGCCTAAATTTATTTCTTACAGAAATCAACAAGTGATAGAGAAAAAAAAAACAATTCATGGAAAAGTTTTTCCTTGATCTTAAACCAGGATTGTAAAACAAATGAGTCCTTTTGACATAATCAAACAAGCTGAGGGGAAATAACTGATTCAAAAGGAAATTTCATATAAGATTAGTAACACTTAAATGAAGTAAAATAAATGCATGATCTAGAAACTTATAAAAAGGCAATGCTAATAAAAAAAGAATTAGGTCAAGACATGACCAAAGTTCCAATCTTGGATAAGGGAACGTACTCGTCTTTATCTCGGCAAGAATCTCCTTCGGAATCTGCGAAATTACAGAAAAAGGACGAGGAATTGTTTTTCATTTCAACGAAAGTGAGAAGATTGTGTTTATATTTATACATACCATCTGGTTCTTGGTGGTGGAGTTCCGGCGGGGTGACTTCGCCGGCGGCCAGATTGTCGGAAGAACGGTTTTGTGCGGGCATTTGCTTCTTCTCGTGTGAGGAATTTGGAGAGAATCGAAACATATGAGCACCTTTTTTTTCTGAAAAACAATTTAAAATCTTATTGAGGAATGCTACGGGCCTTCGCCCTTTTACTCGAGAGTGAGATCAAAGCCACGATGATCAAGGGCAGTGATTAATTCTTAGGCCCGATGTGTATGTGCCATTATTATCATTGATCTCGTATTAGGAGACTCACATAGTAACCAAATGCAATCTTGGCCGTTGATCATGATTAGGTGTCGATTCCGATCGAGAGTGAGTTTGTACTCGTTGATCATTATCGTATAGGCCCGGTGGACAATCGATTGTGAGTTCATAACCAATTAATTGAACTCAAAATTATGTTTAGTTTTGATTTTTTTTCTTCTTTGAAACAATAATTTATTTTTTTCAAATTCATTTACGAAAAATGAGTTATTCCGCAATAATTTATTTTTTTCAGATTCATGGACGAAAAATGAGTAACCTTTGCTTCCACTAATTTTGTCATTTGAAACTTCAAAAAACAATGATATTCGGAGGTGTATCTTTCTTCGTATATTTTCAGAAGAAAACAAGTACATATGTGGCTTCTAGGTTTAAAAAATATATATATGGTTTTGAGTTAGAGTTTTTAAATAGGGTGGCTGCCTATTTGTTTGGGTTATGTTAGATATTGGTTCTATAGGACCCAACATAGATAGGGTGTTCCTAAGAAATCATCTTCATAGGATCATGGTAAGCGTTGATTTGTGGAGGTTTAAAATGGACGTCTACAAAATGGTCCATTTTGTGCCTCTACAGATCGAACGGTTAAGATGATCCTATGGAGATGGTTTCTTAGGAACAACCTATCTATGTCATGTTCTATGGAATGGAATAGATAGGGTGTCCGTAAGAAATCATCTTCATAGGATCATGGTAAGCATTGATTTGTAGAAGTTTAAAATGGACGTCTACAAAATGGTCCATTTTGTGCCTCTACAAATCGAACGGTTAGGATGATCCTATGGAGATGGTTTCTTAGGAACAATCTATCTATGTCATGTTCAATGGAATGAATGAATCAAACAATATGGGAGATGCCCTACATAAAAACTCTTCCTCAGAATTTCTATCTGAGCTTGAGCTCAGATACCGTCCCCCCTTGAAAAAAATCATTACCGGGTTTTAGGTTTTATTAGTGTTTTTTTGTTTTGTTTTTTCTTTGATTTGAAGTTTGATTAGTGATGGATGATGATGGGGTTTGCTTGAGTATACTTTGGGATGCATTTTGTTTTAAAGAGAACGTTTAATTTTGAGTCCAATAATTGGTTAGCATAATCTTAAACAAACAGGATAATAGTGATAGGATGGAGCGACCCAACAATCCAACTGACGGTTATAATTAATAACCTGTTGTGGGCAAGGATGGAGCGACCCAACAACCCTTTGGCCCCTCTTCTTGCAGGAGGTTTTCACTCCATCAAGGTTTTCATGGGTCTGGTCATTATCTGAAGTTCGATATCAACAGTTTTGACCAAAAATGCCCTAGATCTAGTGTTTGCCAATCGAGAAGAAATTAGAATGGAAAGTAGAAAATGAAGAAAACCACATATGATGTATCTTGCCTAGATACTGCAATGACATGAGATTTTTGCAGCATTGGTTTCACGCTAGACTATTATTGTTTTTCAGGATTGGCGCTGATTCATTTTTGTTTCCAATGATGTATCTTGCCTTTATATTGTGACCACATATGATGCAACACTTCTCCATTCAAAGGGCATAGCCTCCTCTCAATCTATAAATAAAACCTAAATCAAGCTACTTGAACACTATTGTGATCCCCGTCATTGACAATGTAATGAACATGTTTATGAGCAATCGCTGATTTCACAATATGGTTGTGCCGAGGTCAAGTGTTCGGGAAATTGCCTATTTACTATATATCCATGAGTCCATGACTACCCTACAATACTAAGTGAGGCTTCTAATTCCATTTCTTTTTGTGAACTATCACGGCTGATCCAGCACATGCTATTCAAATCAAGGAATTCAATAAACAAACTATGACACTTGGGCCTTCATGAGGTGGAAGTTCTTAAAGAGTGACTATTTTCATATGCTTATGAACTTCCAAAGTGGTAGGAGGTCATAGAAACTCATTTCCACCTAATATCTGATGTTTTAAGTTCAGTGATACGTATTCTGTTTCAATCATGTTACTCAGCTATTGCGTGATTACATTATTTATAAAAATCATCTTCATATAGAGGGATAAATCCTGAGTGTTAGGGCTCTAATTGGTGATTTAGAAGCCAGATTTGAATACGTACTAACTGCCATTGGTGACTTAGAAGCCAGATTTGACCCAATACCAATTGTAATCACACTATCTAGAATTTTAGGATCACCATTGGCAGTCAGTATCAACCATTGCTCAAAATTGATATTGACACTAGTTTGTTCAAAATTCTTAGAGAAATTCTTAAAAACTAATGAGAGAATTGTTAAAAACTAGTGGAGGAAGAAGGAGAGAATTGAGTGGACGGGACCGGAGAGCATAAAAAATTCTTAAGAACTAGTGAAAGAAATTGCCCATTTAAAATTGGTATTTTGTTTTTCTGTTTTTCAGGAACTTTTACACCATGTCTGGCAAGCATGAATTTTTTTTTCATGATAAATTAAGTTTCTCAAATGGTGAGAAAGGGGTAGGGCGGGTGGGAGAAGGAGAGATTTGAGAGGGCACAAATGAGTAGAGACTGAGAAGTAGCTAAAAACAAGGAACAATCAATCATATTTTGAGTGGAGTGTTTTGTTTCCTTGTTTTTTAGCCACTTGTCACTCTCCTTATTCGTTGTCTCTCAAATCTCTGCTCTCCCACTCGCCTTACCCCTCTCATCGCTTGAGAAACTAAATTTATCATGAAAAAAATTAATCATGGATTCCAAACATGGCCTTCGGAGCTTTTTTTTATTCCCCGCGCTCCCACCTGAAATATTTTTTTATGGCTGCCAAATCATGGCCTTAATCTTTCTGACTATGGAGAATTTGAAGATAAAATAGATGCATTTAAAAGCCTTCAACTTTGAGGCCGGAGGTTCAATCCCAGCTTACCTACCAAAAAAAGAAACAAAATAGATGCATTTAATAGAGAATTGACATTGATCATTCCTTGACCCGTCACGGAATTAGATGAAGAATTAACACCAAGATCGAATTTGAAAGGGTTGCTCTATTGAATTAGCTGAAGAATTAACACCAAGATTGAATTTGAAAGGATTGCTCTATTGGCCGAACAAAGAAGACCTGATTCAGAAATGAAACTTTTGAAATTTCAATTCAAATGATGAAATTATAAGAAATAAATCTATTTATATGAAATCAGAAGCAAAGTTCTTCGATTGGCATATAAGTTAACTGCTGATTTGGAAGAATAAGAGGAAAATAAGGAGGAGGAGTCAACAACCGGCCTTTGGGATTCTTAGAAAAGCCAAACGTGCAGTGATGACTTGATTGGATTCACAATAAAAAAGTTTTATTATGATATTCTTTTTTCATTGGCACACACAAAAATTTAATAAAATATATTGTATGGTAAGGGTTCTGTAAACTATTTCTCACAATATTGCTAGAGTAATGTTGTAGGATGCCCACGGAAACGCCAGGATTGTGATGATCACTCTCTGCACTCCAGGTACACAGAAGGCATTTTGCGGATGGTCTGTTGCATGTGAGAGCACCCACAGAGGCTCACTTTTCAGCAGATTTTGTCTTCATTCGCGAGATGGCTGCTGTCACATGCAACAGACCACCTGCGAAATGCCTTTTCAGATGGACGCTAGCAAATCCCTAATAATAAACATTTAATTATGGATCCAATCAGGGTATAATATTTTCTTTTTCTTTTTTCCCCTGTAACGAAGGGTGAGTTTGATTGAAAAAGGCTAGAGAACTAATCCTTCTTCGATTAGGCTACCGGTGAAACCTGAAAGGATCTTTTTTTTATCCTCAAGCAGTGAACCATTCTCACAGAAACCGTTAAAGGGGGGGGATTTTATCCGTTTTGGGGGATATCATTTCCCTTATTTATTTATAAATGATAGTTAAAATTTTATTTGAATATAATCTTTTACTTGGACCTGATTTTAAAGTTAAATATGTTTATTTGAAAAGGATGATTATCATAGTTTTACTTGGTTGATCTTGCTCCTATTTTCTCAAATCCTCTAAAAAGTCATGAGTCATACTTTCGTCTTTTCTAGAAATCTTTTCATGACTACATAACATGATTTTGATGAACAGGGGTGGTACAGTGATTCGGGTGAGAGTTGCGGGCCCTTGCCGCTGCATGAGTGGTAGTTCATGTCCAAAACTCCTCCCACATGAGTCCTAGTCGTTGTGCTGGCTCCAGCAAAACACGTCTGTAGAAAACAAACACTACATTATTTTCAACCATATACGTATATAATTCTTTTTTTCCATCATTATTTGGTCTCCTCTTGTTTTGTATTGGATACGCCTGTAACGATAAGGATCGGTAAGTGCCTATCTACAATATGAGGAATGCTACACACAAGCGCCCTTGCAATAACAGATGAAAAGGCACCCCCATTAGCGTTAAATGCACTTTGGTAAAATTCCCCCAATGGGGTGCCCTTTCATCTGGTTTTTTCCAAAGGCGCCCTTGAGTTTAGCAACCTTCCTACAGTAACTACGTAGAAAATCAAAAAAACTCTAACTCGGATCTTATCACTCCTCTGCGAGCAAGACGATCTGCCTCTTCGTGGGCTGACCTCATAAATGATGATTGCGCACCTTGTGGTGACCCTCAACCCTATCTACGATCTCATCAAAGAGTTCAGAAAATCTCCATGTGCGAGGAGATTGGCCTTCCAACCACCTAATGACGTTTAGGGAGTCTCCTTTCCGCTATTAGATTTTCCATATCTCTTTCCGAAATCAATCTAAAGCCTTAAAGGATGGCCCTCACTTCATCTTCATTAGAGTCTTCTATACCAATCGGTCATGAGAAAGCCCACTCTGTGACATTATTCCCATCTCTTTGAAGACCTCCTATACCAGAGGACCCCGGGTTTCCCAAACTAGATCCATCAAAATTTAACTTTAACAACCCAGTGTCGGGAGGGTCCATCTAGGGGCAGCCACCTCTTCGCTTTCCCTGCTATTTGTGAATCTCTTTCCAACATCGTTTCAAGCCGAATATATTGAGAAATCAGGGAGGGCTTTTGCCCAAGAAACCACTAGAGTAATGATTCTGAAAAAGGAGGTACTTTTGACCACATTCTTAAATGTCCAAGCGCATATTTCTTTCCAAATGACTCAATAAGCACCAAGTTTCATAAGATCTTTCCCTTTTTTGGCCATAGCACAACCGTATCCCATGACTTTTTCTTTGGGAGACCCACTCCAAGAGGGAGCCCTAAGTATGTAGTTGGAAACTGATGGGACATAAATACGGCGCTGCTCTTAAATCTCACCACGTGTCGCCCATGCACCAATAGTGCCTAACCATCATGAAGAAATGCGATGGAAAACGGCAAGACCGTACGAGTACGACACGTGTCACTTCTCGCCGCCCAAACCTCATCACACAAATCATGAAAGGGATTATCCAGCGAAACCATGCGCGCCGTCCAGACAGGAGGTCCGCACGCCACCCTTTAAAAATGAAGAGAGGGGAAGAAGAGAAGCATCCTTTTCTCTAAGCTCCCACAAAACAACCGGAAAAAGAGGCAAGGCAATAACAGAGGAGACTAGGAACTTAACCCCACTCTCCCTGTTAAGTCCCCTCCGACCCATCCATCCGTACACCCAGAAAAGAATCTGCGCCTTGGTCCTGGTAAACCTGATCGAACCCTCTCCTCTTCTCACTGTCCTTTATATTGATTGGTCGAAGAATTTGACTTGGGTGTCGAAGTAGTCATCCGGGACCCACCCCGGACCCCCCCTGACCCCCTTTGTTTGTGATTGAAGACCCCGCGGAGGCCCTCTACCGACCGCGCGATCGCAGACCCGGATTCAGACGCCATCAGAAACTCTTTGACCGAACACCCCAGAAGACATGCCATTTTCCTGTTTTCTTCTTCCAAGTGAATGCTAAACATCTTGGATTTGCTAAAGTTAGATCTTTGACTGGTGGATTCTATGAGTTTTAGGGCAGGTTTGACAACCATGCACCCAGAATTATTCCATGGAATATTATTGGGCTCTTAATTGTACGATAGAAGTTTAGGAGGGAGTCTGAGAGACTTGAGAGGGCAAGAGTGGGGAGAGCATGAGACATCCCTAATGAAAATATTCACTACTTCAATTTGTGATTTGTTTCCCGAATGTTCAGGGGCTTTTCATGCTCTCTTCGCTCCCATCCTCTCAAGTTTCTTCTCCATTCATCCCTCCCAAATGGCCCCACTAATTTTCCGTGGAATTTTTTTCATGGTTGTCAAACACGCCCTTAGTACTATGCTTAGAAGGTCATATATAGCTCTTATAATTTTGATCAATTCACCAAGATTCAAGGCTCTAATTTCTTAGACCTCAATTCATATGCATCCTTGTAGCGAGTCCCAACCATGGTTTCAAATTTCGGTTTCAGAATGCGTTTCGGTCCTCACCCACACCGAAACTGAAATTTCAGTTGAAATCGGATGAAATCTATTAAAATACTATTCAATAACGCTAGGAAAACCAAGAGTTGGACCTAAAAGTGAACCAAACAAATTGTTTCACGCCACAACATCAATAGTGGACGTGAGCAATCCCTTTAGTTTAGGGAGCAATCCCTTTAGTTTAGGGAAATCACCCAAAAAGTAAATTTTTCTTTAACACATGGCTTATTCTCATTGCAGCTCCAGTTTTAGGTCATACTCTAGGTCTCCATATCATTTTCCAACATTATTTTATCTTATAAGAAATTTCGGTCATTTTATTTCGGCCGAAATTTCGGGAGAATATTATATAATGATGAAAATCGAGTTTTTTGGTTGAAATTCCTTGCATTAGAGAGGAAATTTCGGGAAAAGCTAAATTTCGAAATTTAAAGCCATGCTAGTGACAAGAAAATTTTGGGAATAGCGAAATTTCAAAATTTAAAACCATGCTAGTGACAAGAGCCGTGTTCTCCGTGAGGATAACAGACTTGGTATTCTCCGTTCACATCAAGAACAACCCCAATAATTCATTCCATATAAATAGGATAGGCAATCCCTAAAATTATCCCAACAGAGTAGCCAATCCTTTGAATAGCTTATCCCAGGCTTTCTATCCTCATCAAGCCTCTGTATGACTGGAAGCCCTTCATTGAGTAGCGTGTGACGTGTCACTTGCCTTAGAAACGCGTCACACGTCGTTATCGCGTGAATAATAATAAAAAAAGAGGGGTGTGCGAATATCAATCAATGTTCTTAAACTCGTGTTTCTCGGAAACAGAGAACGACAAATCCAGCCTAAATTACCGCGGCAACCCCGATCTTTCGCTGAGGAACAAAATTACTAGATTAACCCGAAACATCGCTGAAAAATATGAAGATCTAAAGGGCAGAAGTGGTCATTTTGACACGTACGGAGGGTTAGACCGGGGGACGTGTGGGGTGGGTGGGGGATTAGATAAACAAGCGTGGAAGAAAGCTGGGGACACGCGTCGATATTCTATTGGATAAGGAATCTAACTGTCGGTTAACGGAGCGAGTAGGAAGGCTACGCGATCCAAGTCAGAAGGCGGGAAATCCGAAGATGCCGACAAATGGTAGACGTGGAAGCGCCGTCACGTTTCCGTCCAAAAAGAAGAAAAAGCGGGCCCTACTACAGAAACGACCCTAGTGTTTTTGCAAAAGAAGTCATCGGGTTTCCTTTATTTGCAAAATCGACCCTGTTGTTCGACAATTTGCAAATAGTCATCATCATTGAGTAAAATGCACTAATCAGGTCATGCCATAAATTTTGTAGGGGCAGTGATAAATCGACCCCCGGAATGATAAATCAACTCCAATGTGTCTCTATCTCTCCTCTTTATCTCTCTAACTCAGAGGAGAGAGAAAGACACATGGGGAGTCGAATTATCATATTTGGGAGTCGATTTATCACTCCCCATTTTGTAGCAATGAAAAGACCAAAATAGATTTTTTACTCATAAAAGGCCAAAATATCCATGAAAATTGTTTTGTTATAAGCATGGTTTTAAACTTCGACCGAAATCTGAAATTTCGGACCGAAATCTGAAATTTCGGACCGAAATCGACCAAAACCGAAATGGTCATTTATTTCGGCCGAAATTTCGGAATTTCTGTTTTTTCGAAATTTGACAAAAAAAAACTGTTTTTTTAATATTAATTTACTATTTTAACGAAATTACCGAAATTTCAAAAAATTTTAACGTAATAAATAAAATATTGGTTTCGGGTTATGAACCAGATTTTGACCGAAATTTGAAATTTCAAAATTCTAGGGTCCGAAACCGGTATCGAAACCGAGATTTTACACCTTGGTTATAAGGGCAAAATGCCCATGATGCTACGTGAAAAGTTATGATATAGAGGGTCCCGCCAATTTAACTCAAACCCATGCATACGGTGGGGTTTAGGTCCCTACGTTCTCGACCGTAGCAAAAAGTCCCACATTCTCCACCAAAGCTTCTGTATAAGTTTATGGTGGGGTCCAGAATTTTACATGGCATGTTTTGATGGGGCAGTTTCTCTTTTTTACTCCCATGCCTAGCATTAGTCAAGAATGGTACTATTTATATAGAAATGATATTCTCACCCTTGATTTAAAATTTATTATGGAATTGTGGTTTTTCTCTATTTCAGTGTAATTTTTGTATTTTTTATATAAGGAAATTTTGGTCTTTTTATGAATAAAAAATCTAAAATGGTTATTTCGGTCACATACTGATGGCAAACCTTATTTGCAAAATTTATTAAAGAGTAATAACTCTTGAGGACTCTTTTGCAAATAAAGCAAAGTAGCGTACGCTTTTCTTTTTTTTTGGTGGCAAAAACCCCAAACAGGCTAATGATATTTTCACCCCTGCAGTACTTGCACACCCCCTTTATAACGTGATTTGACATAAAGTTGCCCGGGTTTCACGTCAAATCAGGTTATAAGAGGGGTGTGCACGTAATACAGTGGGGGTGAAAATATCATCTCCCACACGGAAGAATACAATAAAGAGGTCCCACGAGTGGCTGCTTTTTGTGCCGTCTCCCAAAATTAACGGCCGTTAGACAAACGCCGCCCGTTCTGCCGTTTGCCGCGTCTCTCGACAGCCCGAGTGCCATGTAACCCGGAAACTAAAACAAAAAAAATTAAGTGAGATGTTAAAACCGCACCTCCTATACGAAAATTCGCACCCCTGTTACCATGACTTGATGCGTACTTTATCGTCAACATGGGTGCGAATTATCCTACGGAGGGCGCGAATTTATAATGACCAAAAAATTAATACATGGCCGGCGGCTAATGACAGTCAAACCACTCGTTGACTGCGCTGCGAATATTTTCTATTTTCTTTATTCTTTCTCTCTCCTCCCTCCGCCTCTATAAAAGAAAACCTCTCCCCTCTCGTCTTTCTTCATCTCCTTTCTTCCATTCTCACAAGAGTTTTCATTCATCTCCTTCTAATGGCACGAAACGGTAACGGCGGAGGGAGAGCAAACGGTAACGGCGTTGGCAAAGAGGCGCATTTTAGAGGCGTACGAAAGAGGCCGTGGGGGAGATATGCGGCTGAGATTAGAGATCCAATAAAGAAAAGCCGTGTCTGGTTAGGTACTTTTGACACAGCCGAAGAAGCAGCAAGAGCCTACGATGCAGCAGCGAGGGAATTCCGTGGAAACAAAGCGAAAACCAATTTTCCGGTTCCGGAAAACCCTAGCCCTAGCCAGAGCAGCACTGTGGAATCCTCTAGCCGGGAAAATTTATCACCACGGCCTTCGATTCCACCTCTTCATCCTCCATCCACTGCGTTGGATCTTCATCTCTCCGGCCGTTTTCCGTTCAATCAAAATCATCCGATGTTCTATTTTGACGCGATCGTCAGATCTAAGAATCAACGGCTGAGATTCGCTCCGGCAACTGTGCCGATGCCCGATTATCATGCCGGAGGCATGCAGAGTGATTCGGATTCTTCATCGGTGGTTGATTTGTATCATAAGCCGCCGAGGAGAGTTCTAGATCTGGATCTGAATCTCCCGCCCCCGCAGGAAGATGCGTGAGAAATTTCTTATTTCAGATCGGAATTTTGGTCCTTTTTTTTTGTCCATTTTTTTTCTTCTCTTTTTTGCATTTGGAAAGAGCGCGGCCTCTTAGACTCAGACGTTTACTGCTGGAGAATGATGATGATTTTGTAAATAGGATGATGATAAACATCTCCTTGTTTTTTTTTTTTTGCACTGAGAAATCTATGGTTTCTTAATGTTTATTTAATTACTGATTAATAATCTTCTCTGATATCGTTAATTTAAAACCATATAATCCTTTCTTTCTTTTCTAAGTTTGACATTCTTTAAACGTCTTTTCTTCTTTCATTTTTTTTTTATGCCGGCGTCCGGCCGTAGAGAAACAAAAAATAATAATAAACAAAAAAAAGTTTTAAAGGGGGGCGTCAGCCGTTTTGCCCAGCCGCCTGTAGTTAATTTTTTTTTTGGGGTCCCTTTCTTATGGGGAAATGATATATGTTTTAATAATTGCTATCACGCTCCAACTTTAATAATCGCCCGGTTTTGTTTTCATCGAGCCCGAACCCCAACCCCAACCCCGTAACTTTTCCTCCCTTTCTGATGTGGGATCTCACAGTCTACCCCTCTTAGGGTCCAGCGTCGTCGCTCACACACTGTATGGATGGAGGTCCCGCTTTGATACCATAATGTCATGCCCCAACTCCTTTATGTAGATACTGTCCGGTTCTGGATCATCTGTCCTCCCCGGTTTTGTTTTTCAACAGCACTAACCGTGCCTGACCCACTCTACTGGGCTTGCCCTGGAGAAACTGAAAACACGTTTACGTAGAGAGAGGAGAAATTCACATATATAGCCCAGTAACTTTTTCTCTCTTTCTGATGTGGGATCTCACAATTGCACAAACTTAGCTTGTCTTTTCTATTCGGCTTAGATCTCGACAAAAGAAATGTGAAATGATATCAACACAAACATGTTTTAATAATTGAACAAAGTTAAAACTCGTCTTGTCTTTTTTCTAATTGGCTAGTGAGAGCGTGGTAATCTTTGACAGCTCTATTTTCTAATTTCCGAGATCTGCATATGTTTTATTGTGTAAAAAAGAAAAAAAAAACTCTCTTTACTAATAGTTTGTTCACCATTTCCATTGTGTACGCACCGTATAAATCGTGTTAGGCCTAATGAATTATTACAAGGGGATTGGAGCTACGATCGGAGCATTAGTCAGCGAAGAACGATCAAGAACCCGTAAAGTTTTAAAAGCTTGATAAAAACTCTAGTAAGAGGTGGGCTTCATTAAATTTCATTATGAGGCAACCTTCTTTTTAAATATTTGCATGGTTTGAATTAAATTTCGGAGGTGTGCGAAAGGAGTGAAGAAGGTTTCGAATTGATTGCGATTGCAAAATTGAGCAAAACCTACTCTCTGATTTCTAAAACTCGATGTCGCAGTATTCATCTGTTTGTCGATCAGTGTAGAATACAATTGATTAACTAGGGCACGGCCAAACAGCTAGATTGTGTCAATGGGCAAACAATGCGGATCAGAGTATTACCCGAATAATTGGCCAAGATAGAACTGATTAGTTAAATAATGCACCAATTTAACTTATATTTTAATCTATTAGAGTCAAATTTTAAACCCATACGTATTTTACTTTGATAGGGATTTGTGCCTATAAATTTTTATCCAATGGGATTAGAAATTCGATCCTTTCACTTTCTTCATGAAAATTGGATAGGATAGAATAGCACGGAAGAAAATGATCCATGTTGACGAACTCAACTATTGTCAGGATTAGACTTAGTCAATTTGAGCCGGATAGTTACTTTCACCTTCTTCATGAAAATTTTCTAAAGGATTCATTAGCCAACCCCAACTAGTTTAGGACAAAGGCGAGTTGAGTTGAGAGATTAGAAATTCAAACTTTTGCTCTAATATGGATTCTTTCCTTTGTTTCTTCTGTTTTACTTTCGTGAATTTAAGAAAGGAACTTGGGTCGGTAAACTGGGATTTATGCAAAGACCCCCACCAGAAATCTATAGAAAGAATAAGAAAAATAATATTCGAGTATAGCAGACTCTAGATGAGTCTATCGACGTAAATTGTTATTCAAGAATCTATCGACATAATATCTACTAACATAAAATTTTGAGTATTTTCTCCCTATTGACGTGAAATACTATCGGATTATGACATTTATCAGTATAAAATCTGAAGTTTTAACTCTTCTTGAATAAAAATCATTTTTTTTTTGGTCGATATGATGGGA
This sequence comes from Tasmannia lanceolata, assembly GCF_043159265.1. Classification (NCBI taxonomy): domain Eukaryota; kingdom Viridiplantae; phylum Streptophyta; class Magnoliopsida; order Canellales; family Winteraceae; genus Tasmannia; species Tasmannia lanceolata. The sequence goes on along the minus strand of NW_027518697.1, from coordinate 6,985,742 downwards.
TTTTAGGCAAAGACCCCCACCAGAAATCTATAGAAAGAATAGGAAAAATTACAGTCAATTATAGCAGACTCTAGGTGTTACTTCTTCTTGAATAAAGATCTATCAACAGAAATTCAAAAGGAAATAAAAATACCCATTAATATGAAGAGAAAAGCGTTCCTAGGGAGCTTAACTGCGCTTTAGTGGGTTATAAAGCCTCTCATTGGTTCGTACAGCAGGTCCCCATTTGAAAAGTATAGTGGGTCCACAAGAAAGGAACCAATGGGTGGCTTTATAACCCACTTAAGCGCAGATATGCTCCCTTTGCTGCAACGCATGAACGCTTTTCTCTAATATATAATCTAGTTTTTTCCAGCTAAATGGAGTAAATTGTGAGTTTCTTATCAGATTAGAGTAAAAATCAGAGTATTTTTTACTCCAATAGAGTTTTTTTAGTTTTTCGCCCCTTTTTATATTCTTGCACATTTTTCGGTTTTTTTTTTTTTTTTTTCTATTTTTATGGCATTGTCTTCTTTCTCTTCTACTTCTTCATGCCCAAGTTTTGAAGTTATTTTTTCTTTATTTGTTCTTCTTCTTGCTCAAAATTGAGTTATTTTCTTTCCTGTTTTGTTTGTTCTTCACCTTCCTCTTAGTCTTCATATTCTACTCCTTGCGTAATGTTTACGGATTATTTTGTCTATTTTTCATTTTGTTTCTTCTCCTTTTTATTCTTTTTCTTTTTCTTGGCAAAATATATAATAGTCCCCACCCCGTCAAATGTAGGGGAGGAAGTCTAAACTGAAGGGAGCCCTTGCAAACAAGAGGTGAAAAGGCTCCCCAGTTGGCTGCAAATCACCATCATGTTTGACTTTTTGGCAGTTATTAATGCATGATGGTGATGTGTAGCCAATCGGAGAGTCCTTTCACCTCTTTTTTGCAAGGGCTCCCTTCAGTCTAGAATTCCTCAATGTAGGGTTAGCAGATTACTCTGAAATAAGTTACCCCCTCATGTTTACCCTCGCTGGAACATACTGAGAAAGAAAACGACTAAGTAAAACATGTTTAGTCTACTAGAGTTTTAAAATGGTTTGTGGCTGTATAGTCCAATTTTTTTTTTCTTTTTAAAGTACTGGCAACCCACCCAATAGGATGATCCAAACCGTTCATTTCTCGGGCCATAACGTAAATGGGTTGTGTGCCCCAAAAATCATTTCCATATGATGATTCCAACCATTTGATCTATCGTGGGATTGCACATTAATTAAGCCAATGCACATCCAAGGGTTAGGATCATCCTATGGAAATGATTTTTGGGACACAACCTATTTACGAGTAATGAATGGTTCGGATCATCCTTTGGAGTGGGCCTGGGCCATACAATAGGTTTTGAAAAATACTTGATTTCAGCCAAACACCCTATGAAATCTCTAGTATATAGATGGATAGATGGTATTTTAGTGGGAGACTTTATACTGTGTGTGGCCATAGAGGGGAGCCGAATGGCACGAAATTGAGAACATAACTGCCTTCAATGGAATTTGACCAATAGGGGAGCCCTTTACCCCTTTCTTTTCCAAGGGCTCCAGTGAGTCAAGCATTTCTCTTTTTAGAGGTTCTTAACTACTACTGTTTTGGATAACTTAGAAACAGAGGTGCTTATTTAATAATAGCCGATTAGATAGGTACTCAGTTTAGTAAAAAAATAAAATAAAATTAACTACCTGCTTTCTGCGGAATTAATTGAGAGCAAGGCACTGACGCCAGGCGCATAGCGACCCAATCACGAGGCTATTTTGGGAATTATAAGAAACTCCGTGTTGACGTACAATATATCTCCTGTGATCTTCCCACTTGCCACGTGTAAGCTTCTCTCTGGTCTTAGCAAGAAGAAAGGAAGAGGTAAGTTGGGGCCCACACGACACGGCATTGAAAAATGAAAATGTTATGCGCGGCGGCCGCTTTTTATGGGCCCCAGTCATCGTCATACCAGATTTTTTCCTTTTTTTATTCCGTATTTATTTCTGGACGGTGATGGACATGGATGCATGTATGGGGATGATATGGATGACATGCATGCGGGTGAGGCCACGTGGGGTGAGTACGGCGAGAGGCCGCCGTGGAGCGTGACGACTTCATAGAGAAGGAAGACAGTTACGGCTCCTGCCTGCCTGGGAAACGGTGGGCCCCACAATAAAGATAAGCCATGACGTCAGCTCTAATTCAAACCCAACCCCCCGGCCCCCCCTGCTCTGTTCACTTCTTTCCCTAGTGCTGTTTTCCTGGAAAACATTTTTCCTTGACAAGATAAAAATTCTGTGTTTACTTCTTTTCCAGGAAAAAATATTATCAGATGTGGAATTTCTTATTTAAAAGCTGAAAATGAAATGAAAATTAACTTTTTCATATTACTCGAGATTTGGTTTCCGATTAAACATATCGGAAAGAAGCTTTCCAAGGAAAACAAAACATTTTTCTTGACAGTTTTCCTGAATTCCTTTTCCTTTTACCATGTCACATGGAAAGTTTTTCCTTTTCTTTCCGGGGAAAAGAAGTGAACTGAGGTTGGATTTTTCTATTTTGGATGGCAGCTTCCCATTTCTTCCTCTCCAAAAGTGGGCCCCACTTCACCGCTGTTTCTCTCTGACATGGTTTTAAATTTTGGTTTCGGAATGCATTCTGGCCATCACCGAAGCCGAAATTTCAGCCAAAATTGGGTACACAATTAAAAAATAATATTTTATTTAATACCGAATTTTGGCTGAAATTTGGGTATTTTCAGTTTAAACTTGGGAAAATGGCTATATAATTAAAAAAAAGGAAAACGATATTGAAGCCCCTTTAGATCACCAGGGACACTCATTGACAGTGTACGTTGCAATCAAATTCCCTGGATTTTTTAACATCAATTACATTAGGCCCCTTTTTGTCATTGATACACTGACACTGGGTGTCCCTGGTGATCAAAAGGGGCGTAAATATCACTTCCCTTAACGTTATAAGGGATGCGAATGCACGGTGCAGGGGAGTGAAAATATCATCGCTCTTCTCCAAAATTTCAGATGAAATTATAAAAACACAAAGGCTATATAATAAATAAAAAAACTGAATATTTTGGGTTGAATTTCTCAAAATTTCTGATGAAATTATAAAAACACGAAATTTCGGCTGAAATCCGGTACGGTTTCTAGTATTGCCAGTTTCGGTTTCGGTGTTAGACCGAAATTCCGAAATTTCGACCTCGGTCGAAATTTAAAACAGTCTCTCCGGCTCTCTCTCTCTCTCTCTCTATTTACATTTATTTCGAAAAGATGGTGGCCCGCAGGTTAGATTCGGAAAGAAAGGTTTGTTTCCCCACGCCAAAGATATCATCATTTCACTATTTGTCTCAACTGATGTCCGACGCTTTTGCCAACTGTCAAACGCAGAAATATTCTCTACCGATTTACTGTATGTGATCGAAACCGTTGATTTCCGGGGTGCTGTCTTAAGCTAGGTTATAGCAAAAAAAAGAGTTTGACGGATTGGATCGTTTTGTGACCTGTGATGTACTTACATGGGCCTTACCATATTATTATTCGGATCAATCATCGGCATATATCATATTGTTAGGCCACCACTTCAATAGGGAATTTGGGATCATGGGATAGAAAGTCTATATGTCATCATTAACAGGGTTTTGTGGAGTAATTGAAGCCGTTGATCTCGTGGGCTACATACCATAGATTCCAGGTAGGGGTGCAACTCAGGTCAGTTGGATCGGGTTGATGCCAGCCCTAACCCAGCCAGAGATAGCATTCCCTCAACCCTAACCCAACCTAGCCCGAAACTCGGGTCGAGGATGGTCAACCATAACCCAACCCGCCTCTAAATTTCTCAACCCTAACCCAACCCATCTAACCCGAAATCAGGTTGGGTTCGGGTTCTCTTAGGGCCAAACACAAGAGTGCAACAACTCAAATAAAATAGACATAAAATTAGAGGACGTAGGTCAGGTCGGGTGTGGGTGTGGGTTGGGTTGGGTTGCCAAGGCCTGTGCACCCTAACCTAACCCGAAATTAAATCGGGTTGGCTTTTCCAAACCCTAACCCAAGCCAAATTCAGGTTGATCCCGACCCAAGTTGCACCTCTTAGTCCAGGGCTACCTTGACTTTAAATTCTAAAATGAGATTTGAAGATTACCCAACCAAGGTGAGGTAGTGACCATGGGACCAAGAAAGGGCCCAACGGACTAAAAAAGAGCCCAACAGCCACGTCCTTTTCAGCACTTTTGTTTTCCAAAGCTTTTTGCTTGGTCAAAGTCACTTTTCACACCGCCACTACTTTGCTAGGTGGAGAAACACGGGCCAAAATTGAATCTACTCGATCTCAACTGATGCCTTCTTAATTTGACTAACGGACCCTTTGCACTCGTGTGAATTCATGAAGGCTATCTGTTGGAGAGGATAGGAAATGCCATCAGGGAAGATTACTTTCCTTTGACTCTATTGTGCGCCATAATTATGAGATGGTAGGTCCACCTTTCGTTAATTTAAACTTTATTCATTATTTCTTTTTCAGTGGGCATTTGTCTTATTCTCTCAAACGGAACATAATGATGTATTTGAACCAAGGTTTTAAATTTCGGTTTCGGTACTGATTTCGGACCCCACCGATATCTGAAATTTGGTATTTTGTCTCGAAATTTTGTAACATTTTTTTTTAACATGGCATTTTCTTGAAATTTTAGACCGAAATTACCTAAAATTCCAAATTCTGGGAATTTCGGTTTCAGTCCCCGAAATCGGCCGAAATTTAAAACCATGATTTGAACCTTCTACTTTATAGGCCTTTTTAGATATCTTATATCTGAACCATGGATAGCAAAACAATGACTACAAAAATGCAGCGACTCACATTTAGTGACAGAAGTAGACATTAGTAGAAGTTAGAATTGTCGGCTCAAGCCAAACCCGATGGGTTCAAACCGATATTTTGCTCAGGTTGGGTTGGTATTTCCTCTAGTTAGGTTGGGTTGGGTTGGGTTAGGGTTGGAAAAAGCCAACACGACTTAATTTTGTGTTGGGTTAGGGTTGGAAAAAACAAACCCGATTTAATTTAGGATTGGTTTAGGGTGGGGAAAAGCAAACTATCATCACAACCATGTACTACTTACACAAACTATCTAACAAGAACTGGAAACCACAAATATAACAAATATCTAGTAAGGAAAACCACCACAAATAGGGAAATGTCATCATCACAACCATGTACTACTTACACAAACTCAGCTTCAGCTTGTCTTTTCTTTTGCAACTGGCTTGTGAGAGCGATTTGGAACAATTGAGATGATAAAAGAGGGGAAATGTTATCAGCACTACCCTATTTTGATGAGGGCACTCCTTGCTTTATTCAAAGTAAGGTATGGCCCGCAACATAGGATGATCCAAACCGTCCATTAGATGGGCCATAGCCTAGGCTGAAAACATACAGTAGTGTTGATAACTAGGACTGCAAATGAACTGAGCCGGATCACGGACATGTTTGGATTTAGCTCATTAGAAGCTCGGCTCGGGCTCGTTTGTTTACTAAACGAGCAGAACTCGAGCTTTGTATAGTTCGGCTTGGACAAGCTCGTGAACTTTTTAGGCCCGGTTTATGTTCACTATATATATATATATATATATATATATATATATATATATATATATAGAGAGAGAGAGAGAGAGAGAGAGAGAGAGAGAGAGAGGAGAAATGGTTTGTGAGTAGCTGCTCATATAATAAGCTTATCAGGGCAAAGCTCACAAACCATGGGGGGCCATATTTTTTGGGGGATCCAAAGCATTCATTTGGAAGGCCCTTCCATGGATAGGGTGTGTAAAAAAAATTAGCGCTATAGAATCATCCTAACCCTGCCATTTGTAGAGGGAAAAATGGGCAGAAACATGGACACACAGTGTCTGCCCATTTTCCCCTCCACCTTTGATTGGGTTAGGATGATCCTATAGGGCTGATTTTTGGTACACACTCTATCCATGGAAGGACTTTCCAAATGAATGCTTTGGATCCCCCAAAAAATATAGCCCTCCTATGGTTTGTGAGCTCTGCTCAGATAAGCTTATCTGAGCCTTATCTGAGCAACTGCTCACAAACCATTTCCACTCACACACACACACACACACACACACATATATATATATATATATATATATATATATATATATATATATATATATATATATATATATATATATATATACGGAAAAGTGACCGTACTCGGTCGAGTAGATAATCTTATCTTCTCGGTAGGACTAAAAACAGCAGGGGCCCACATTGTTTGGGTAATCCAAACCATTCATTTGAAAGGCCCTTACCTTATATATATATATATATATATATATATATATATATATATATATATATATATATATATATATACGGAAAAGTGACCGTACTCGGTCGAGTAGATAATCTTATCTTCTCGGTAGGGCTAAAAACAACAGGGGCCCACATTGTTTGGGTAATCCAAACCATTCATTTGAAAGGCCCTTACCTACATAGGGTGTCAACAAAAAATCAGATCCATAGGATCATCCTAACCCATCCAAATGTGGAGTGAAAGATGAGGAAAAATAGACAAACACAGTTTATCCGCAAATCTGCTAATTTTTCCTCCACAGTTGGATGGATTAGGATGATCTTATGGAGCTGATTTTTTGTGGACACCCTATCTAGGTAAGTTCTTTTCAAATGAATGGTTTGGATCACCCAAAAAATATGGCCCCCCGCTGTAAAGTCAGATGGGGCCTTAATGCCTAGTAAGACGGGGAGGGAGTGTTATGAAACGAACGCTAGAGGACAGATCACTCCTACTATCCGTCCTAACACTCTTCCATTCCATTTTGAGACCTCCAGTCCCACCTTAGGTGAGTGATAATTCTGTGGATGCCAAATAATTTGGAGAAAGGTAACTAGCACGGTTCAACTTTATATGTTTTATACTCATTTTTACTTTAACCACCGAAGTCTAGTGGATGTTTACATATGTAACTTAACCCCTTACTCTATTTATATTATAGACTTTGTCTTCTGTCTTCTCTTTCCTGCGCGCTGGAGGGATACTAGCTCTCCTTCTAGTTCTTGATAGTAGCTCGTCTTACAAGTCTAAGTAGCTAGGAATCTTCCCGTTTAGGAGTTCATGAGCTAAGCCAAACCATACTTAGTGAATGGTATTTATTAGATGTGTTTACTAAACCCAACCAAGCCCACTCGGGCTAGTTCGTTTACTAAACGAGCCGAGCTCGAGCTTTGCCGAATTTTGGGGAGCCGAACACGAGCCCATAATATAAGCGAGTTGAGTCCGAACACACCAAAGTTCAGCTCGGCTCGGCTCATTGGGAGCCCTACTAGTGATAACATTTCCCAAAAAGAGAACATGAGTCGGTGCAATTATTATAAAGGCCAGTTGTGCTGATATCATTTCAATATACATTAATACACGGTTTAGATTGCCTGGTAGAATAGGACAAAGTCTTCTTGTGCAAAGCCTAATTTTGCGGATGATTTGTCCACCTTCTTTTGTTTGTCGTTTCCTGCCTTGAGAGAAGGGGGATGCTGGAAAAAGTGTGGGAGACGGAGTGTGTTCCCAAAATCACGACACAACCCGGATGCCTTCCACGTAGACGACAACAGTCCCGAAACAAAAGCTACGCTCCACCCACACCGCGACACAACACGCGCAGAACTACTGGAGTAAACGAAGAACTAGGGCTGATGTCATAGGTTCGTAGGAAATCCGTACGGAAAATGTAGGGCTGACGTCAGACGCTCGACGTCATATGGAAAACCCTGTGACACGTCAAATCAGGCGGCGGCTCTGTTTCGATGGCGGCTGATTACTCCATACGTAGTAAACCATATAAACCTAGTTTATTTGTTTGGGCAATGGTAAATTCGCACCCACTGTAGGATAATTCGCACCACTTTACACCTCAAAAAAAGCGTTACAGTCTGCGACATATTTCACGTCCAAGTAGTGTGAAATATCCTAAAGGGGAGCGAATTTATCATTGCACCTATTTTTTTGAGCAAAAGATAACTATAAACTGAGAAGAGATGTGGAGAGCCGACGATTACGGGAAAGGCTCAGACCCCTGTAATAACAAAGGTGTGGGGGCGAACTGTCAATTCCATGCTTACTTTTTATTTTCAGAAGTAATTGATATTGCCACACTCTTGCTATTAGACTATTAGCTAGGAGTCTGAGGAAAGTTCCTCACACCCCGACCTCGGCCAAGTTTCGTTCGTTCCGGGCCCACACTCTTGTGCCCATCTAAGCCTTTCCCTTACGCTATATTTCTCATTCTCCTTCAGTTTTTTTTTTCTCAACACATCAAACATCTGCCTCTTTCTTATGAGTTTTGCCTGTACGGCCGTACTCTCTAATGGCATCTTCTACTAGAGAAGGGCATTACAGGGGAGTAAGGAAGAGACCATGGGGAAGATACGCAGCAGAGATAAGGGACCCATGGAAGAAGACACGTGTCTGGCTCGGTACCTTCAACACCCCTGAAGAAGCCGCCATGGCTTACGACGGAGCCGCCATGGCCCTCAGGGGCTCCAAAGCCAAGACTAATTTCCCGGTTCCTCCCCCCTCTTCCACCCCTCCCTCCTTCGATCTCAACCTCAGCCCTTCCCCAACCGCCACCGGTTTTACCGACTACCTCCACACGCGTATTATTCGAAAGGAGCTTAGCGGCTTCGACACCGGACAGTTGCCGGTAGATAAACCATTTCCCGTGATGGCTTCGGAGCCGGCTTCAGAGCCGAAGCCCACCTCTTTTGTCGGCATTCTAAGGCGGGGTATTTCGATTGACTTGAACGAGCCTCCACCTATTTCATCTCTGTTTGTTGAGATGAGATGAGTTAGTTTTGTCGTTTAATTACTTATCTTGTTTCTTTGTCTCAGTCTTATTTTCATGCTTCTGGTTTTTACTCTAGGGCAGTGATAAATCGACTCCCAAATATCTTAAATCGAGAGAGTCGATTTAAGATATTTGGGAGTCGATTTATCACTCCCCTTACTCTCTTCTGCTTTTTTAATGAGGGAGAACAGTACTTGAAACTCGGCTGTAAATATGTCTGTTACGTCATGCTTTCTTTATGGCTTTGATATATCTTCTTTGTTTCTGTGGGCAGTGATATGGTTTAATATATTTACTTAGGGGTGGACATGGTTCGGTTCCAAACCAAGGAACCCAACCGAACCGGTCACTTTGGTTCGGCTCGGTTCCAATTTTAAATGGTTCGGTTAGGTTGGAGCCGATTACATATGGTTCGTTTCTGGGTGTGGGTTCCTCGAACCGAGAACCGAGCGTGATGTGCCCCTAACGGATAAAATCACCGTCCTGCTAAAATTTGATTGTAGAGGCTTTTTATGCCAATTTGCTGTGGACGCAGTGATAAATATTTGACAGAAACCAATATAACTGTTTGTAGTTCGTAGAGTAGAAAATCACATAGAAAATTTTTCGTATTGGGAAGATTAGGAAAAACATAACATTAGGCAACATATCTCCATTTGGTCAAAGCTTGGGTAAACTTAGAATCGAACCGGATCAAGTTCGGTTCAGTTCCAAAGATAAATGGGTCGGTTCTTGGTATACCCCATAACCGAGCCGAACCATTTCCACCCCTAAATTTTACTTGTTTTTATATTGTACCCTCTTTTCCTACTGTTGCAACTGGTGCCACTACCAACATCATCCCCCTTGTATTTAGGATATGACGTGTGCTTATGTCAAGATGCATTGAAAGCTTGAAAGCTCCAGGCAAGATCCCAAACACGACTAGAAAATCTTAATAATATTATTATAGACAGACCGTATCAAAGAGTAGATGGCTATTGCGATTGCGTAGATCTTGCAGATCTTTTGTCCTCTTACAATCGCTGTAGAAAATTCATTTTACGAGATATCCTCAGTTAACTGTAATTTGAATCCGTTTCATGTTTCTGCCTTTGTTGCATCTGCTTTTGCCCACAGCAGAATTGGTTTACATGAGGTGGAAACAAGTTTGGTTTTCATTTTCAATTGCCGGCCGTATTGTCATTACCCGCCCCCCTTTTTTTTTCCGAGGGAAATGGAGAACGCCGACCTAATCTCCTTAATATCTCGTTATCTATAAATCGTGAAACACGTATTTTAAAAAGAGCACTGCTATAAAAACGTGATTCTCTTTCGAGAGAAAACCGACATCCATATCGATTGAGCCACGTCTACTAAAAGACAAATGGAGGGCTCAAATCCCCGGCAAAGATAAATACACATTTAAAAGGAGGGTCAAATCAAGGGACATTTCAGTTCTCTTTTTTATGAATCTCGTTTTCTCAAGTATTTTCCTTTTAAAAAAAGAGAAAAGTACGGAATATGATTGATGGTTTCGAGAAATTACAAATTTTATTTAGTTTTTAAAACAATAATCAAACACGGGTGATTCTTCAAAATCTGGTGGAAAGAAAACCCCACTACTCTTACGATATGACCAGAGTCCTCCTATGTTGCCCTTCCGGACAAATTCACAACCTAATGCCAATTATTATCTTTAAAGTAATAGTTTATTACTTATCACTTCTCTTTTGGCTGAGAACGGCTAAGTTATTGAATATTTTATTATTTATCACTTCTTTTTTAGTTGAGAACGGCTAAGTAATGAATATTTTATTACTTACACATCTCTTTCGGTCGAAAACGGCGATGCTATTGAATATTTTATTATTTCTAACTCCTCTATTGGCTTAAAACGTCCATGTTATTGAATATTTTATTATTTCTCACGTCCCTTTTGGCTTAGAACAACACCAGATTCAAGAGTACGCCGCTGAATTCAAGAAACACCCATCGTTCAAAGATCTCAAGTATGCCGTCAATACGCCGTCGAAGTATCTGGTACACTGTCGGATCTTCTATCTAGGTTCAAACATGTGTTCCAAATGTATCGCGTGTGCCGCCGAATTCTAGAGTATGTTGGCAGAATATTAAGGGTTATGCGGGCGGACCTAAAGGGTACGCCCGCAGAAATAATTGGTACGCATGCGAAATCCCATACAGAGAGATGAAGGTATTATTAGAAGATCGTTCCATATTTGATGTCCACTTGTGGTGGATCCGACTGTCTATGTATATTCGCGACGACCAAGATTTAAACGAACTCAAAGGACTGGGAATTTTTTTAATCAAGACCAAACAAACTATGAATAAAGACACCAAGGTTCAAATAATTATTTTTTAACACGTGTCAAGCATTCTTCCGTCTCTAGTTATTTTCGACGGCCAAGATCCAAACGAACCCAAGGTTCATCGGTTCAAATACACATTCAGATGAATCAAAAGTAGTCTGGAGCAGTGTGCCAACGTAAATGGGTTGAAATGCAGAAAATACAGGGGGATTTTCTCTATAAAGAAAATACTAAATTAATGAAAATGTGAAGTACCAACATACGAGCATTCAATCGTGGTTCTGATGGTGTGAGAAGGGTATTGGGTCTTCTTACCACCCAAATTTGGAAATCACCCGGTTTTTATGATTGTTTTAAACAGTACCCAAAATCCTTAATTTCTCGAACCTACGACCCATAGTCCGTACTATTCTCTTTTAATTACAAGGCGGCCTTGAGAAGACATTATTTTTTGTCTTTTCTTAAAATTATGCTACACGCCCTCTTTCTCACACGTCCCAGGTCTCTAAAACCCTGTGGCTTACGCCTTGCAAAGGAAAATAGACGGGGATGCATTTATTAAAAAGGGAGATTAATTTTTCGCCCCACTGTAGAATAATGCGCCCCGCTGTTCACGTTAATTGTCGGCCGTTGCTGTCCATTTGATTGGATGTGTGAACGTGACGGAAAAATGACGAAAAGGGCGGCGAAAGCACACAAAGTCAGACAGCTGGAGGCAGGCCGTCGTTAAAGAGACCGTGACTGATTTGACATTCACATCATTAAGTTTAGATTAAGCGCCACGTGTCAAAATCCAAGAGCTCCAGGCCTGCTCGAATTTGTGGGGCTACCATAAACATCATTATAGTTTTTCTGGTGCATCTCTCGCGCACGCCTCCGTCATCTTGTCGGTGACGGCTGTTCTTCTCAGATGGCTTTCCAAACGGTCCTCAAAAGAGGGAGCCGCTGACGCCTTATCTCCCCTCTAACGGCGCCGTTAACGTTATCATGTCATGTTTCTATGTATGTATGCCGATGATGGAACGAATGGACGGTGATAGAAATGGAATATCGCTGTCAATTGAAAAAAATAAAATAATGTGCGACACAATCCATCGTACACATTGATCTAGTCTCACGCTAGAAAACAATATGAACGGACACGATTCAATGAAATTTGGGTCCTTTTGATCGTTGGGGGTCCACCTTTTCAATGATGTTTAACTCCTACACCTTGTTACAGACATATCCCTAAATAAAAACCCACTCGATCCCACTTATTACACTCCCACTTAGACAATTCTATACTTACAATTCGATCTATAGAGATTTTATATATTGTATAGTTTATCAACAGATTAGATGGGTGGGATTATTTAATGAATATGATTTCTAGGGCACAATCTAGGAACATTGGCCAAACAACTGAATTGTTTGGATCTTTGAAAAAGGTGAATTTTAAAGTTTGGACAAACTTGATTTTCATGCAAAAAATTTTGAAAAATTTTCCGGTGACCCCAAAAATCTCTCAATAATTTACTTTTGCAAGTGGAGACTGTTAGCATCTTAAACGATTAAGCAAGGGGGAAAAAGTCTACTATTGTTTTTTGAATGGTGAGAGGAGCAAGAATGAGTCGTGTTTGGTCTAAAATGCTCCGGTACGGTCGGACAATGAGTCACACCGTGGTAAGGCTGTGTGCGGCAGATGCATAAGCATGTTAGTCTCCTAGGAGTGAAGATCAGAAACTCAACTCAAGGGGTCCACGACCGAAATGTTTTCATCCGTTGGGATTGAATTTCAGGTAACTGAGAAGAAGAGGTGAACGGCGATTCATACCTGAGCTCCTCGCCGTTTAACGGTGCTTTATTGGTGGTTTTTATATGTTCATTTTTGTTTTTGTTGGCAGTGACGGTTTAATATATTTATAGGGAGATGATATTTTCACCCCTCTGAAGTACGCATTCGCCCCTTATAGGCATTCGCCCCCTTATAGGGTGAACAGTGGGCAACATTAACGCCTTTTGAAGTCAACTCACGTCCTTTTGACGTCAAATCACGTTAAAAGGGGGCGAATGCATACTGCAGTGGGGGTGAAAATATCATCGCCCTATTTATGGGGCACCCTTTCCTGCACTTACAATACCTAATGCTCTATTTGGTTGCTTGTTTTTTACGGATTGTAGGAGTTTCAAATGCATGAGATCTCCAAGAGATCTTCCCAAAGCATGTTTGGTTGTCATTTACACATTTGACCACTAGACAACTTCTAGACATCATTGTTGGTTTTTATCCTAGGTGGCGCCTACGTGGCGGAGATGCCCCCCCTAATAATCTTCTAACCTTTTTTCACCAAAATGGAGAAATTTGTTGGGGGAATTAGGAGAAATTCTTGTCTTATCCCCTCTCTCTCTCTCTCTCTCTCTCTTCCACCTATATTTTGATAATGACACCCTACATCTTCCACCTATATTTTGATAATGACACCCTACATCTTCCGCTAATTTCCTCGTGCAACCAAACACTACTCGCAAATCTTCCTCCTAATATTCTTCCCATCTACCATTCTCTTACATTCTTGTCTAATTCTCTTTGACTTGTTTATCTTCTATTCTCCCAGCCATCTACAAGCAACCAAACAGAGCACAAGCAGCGAATAGGCCCTGAAACGAAATTTTAGAACTAAATGCGGATGAGATAACAAGACAATGGGTGCCACTACCAACATCATCCTTTTTTTTATTGACCTACAAAATAGGGAAAGCCTCGCTGTGGTTGCCTGGCACGATAAAATGTGGGCTTATTTATAGGTACATTGAAAGTTTGACCTTCCCTCATACTATAAAATCTTATTATTATAAAGAGATCGTATCAAAGAATCACGATCGTATCAAGGAAACGGAGAACCACTGAAACGATAAGGAAGATAGAGATTTCCTCTCCATATCTATGCACGGCGAAACAAAAATTCAACAAAAAAAGAAAAAGAGGAATGCTAAACCCAAGGGCACTCTTGCATAAACGTGATGAAAGAGTGTCCCAATCGGTTAAAAGTCACCCAAGTGCATCTGTGATAGCACATTAAAACGTAGGAAAAATTCTCAAAAAAGTGTGATTTTTAACTGAAAATCTCAAAAAAGGGTTGAGTTGGCTAACTTCTAAAAAAGGGGTGAAACACATCCCTCCAAGAAGGTAAGAAACGGATTATAATGCATTTCACTTACCCTTTCTACCTTATTACTTTCGTCTTCCCCACCTAGGAACCACTATTTACCACTATATAGTGGTTCCGAGGTATAAATAGTGGTTCTGAGGTATAAATAAAGGTTCACACATTCTACTGGTATTTCATTGGGTGTCAAAGTTGCAATGAACTTATGAACAATGAGTTAAATATTTTTCTAAACACTCATATCTTATGGTGGTTGATAGTTTAGATGGCCTAATACTTGTTCCGAGAGTTTAAATTGTGAGATTGAAAAATTTATGCTCTCAAAATCACTATAGAAAGTGAGAATGAGTGTATTTATATGATTTTAAACACTCAGAACCACTAATTATACCTATGAACCACTATTTACCACTATGTAGTGGTTCCAAGGTATAAACAGTGGTTTCCGGGTATAAATATTGGTTCATACATTCTAATATTATTTCATTGGGTCTCAAAGTTGTCATGAATTTATAAACAGTGGTTTAAACACTCAGAACAACATTTAGATGAAAAAAATTATAATTAAATTCTTCCAAGCACTAATTGTGGTTTCAAGATTACTTGGAACCATAATTATAGTCAAAACCACTATAAAAGTGAGAATGAGTGTATACATAGTGGTTTAAATACTCATAACAACTAATTATACAGTGACAACCACTATTTATACCTCGGAACCACTACATACCACTAAATAGTGGTTCCGAGGTATAAATAGTGGTTCCAGGGTATAAATAGTGGTTCATAGATTCTAATAGTATTTCATTAGATCCATTATCCTTTTTGGATGTTAGTTTCTGAGTCTGAATCACAAGCTATTTTGAGTCAAGTGGGACCATCCATCAAGGTGTCGTAAGTCCTACTTATATTGTACATAGTTAGCGCTTAGAATTATGGAACAAGAGAAAGTGGAAAGAAACTCGAGAGGAAGGATAATTTTTATCCAAACAAAAATACAGAACATGAAATGTTGTTTGAAGTTTTGAATATGTTTTCCATACGCTGATCCTCCCCCTTCAATCTCGAATTTCCTCTATGGATTGGAGGACTAGGATCACCCTATGGAAATGATTTTTTAGGCACAACCTATTTGCATTGTGGCCCATCTAATGGACGGTTTGGATCATCCTATGGTGTGACCCGTACAATACTTTTTGAAAAATCCTTGAGTTTATGGGTTTACACCATATAAAAACTCTTTCTCATGAAGAAACATTTGGTCTTCCCTACCACAAAGTCCAAAGCCAAGCGTATTTATGTAATTGAACACAATTTCTAGAAGGGCAGTGATAAATTTATCTCGTATTTTTCAAAATGGAGTACAACCCACACCATAGCATGATCCAAACCGCCCAATTGATGGGCCACAACATAAATAGGTTCTGCACCAAAAACTATTTCCATAGATGATCCCAACCTTCCAATCTATAGAAGTTTCCATAATCTAAGTCCCTCTTTAGATCGGATGGTTAGAATCATCGTATGGAAATGATTTTTTGGGGCACAACCTATTTACGTTGTGGCCCATCAATTGGGCGGTTTGGATCATCCCATGGTATGGGTTGTATAGTCCATTTTGAAAAATATGGGCTGGATTTATCCTAGAAGGGGACTGTACAATGGAGTTTTACCAAAGGTAATGGACTTTCAACACTTGGAGGGGGGGGGGAAGAAGAAGCTAAAAAAGGTGAAAATGGTTTGTGAAATGCATCGGGATCTGCTTCTCAAAAAGGTAGAGGGAAAAGCAACTCAAGGGCATTCTGGTCTTAAAACATGTCTTGGGATGCGTTTCACCCCTTTTTGAGAATTTAGCCAAGTCAACCATTGTTTGAGATTTTCAGTTAAAAATCTCTTTTTTTTGAGAATTTTCCCTAAAATGTAAGAGTCAAAACCATTAAATTCAAGTTTGTTACTCCAACTGGTGGGACGCCCTTTCTGCTCATTGATCACTGCTATGGAAACGGGATTCCTTTATGGAAAAAAGAAAAGAAAAGAGGGGCATTATTTATTTGAGGCACATCTGCTAGAAGACCAATTAATTTTGCACAAATCCTTATACCGAATAAATACACTGAAAATGGTCAATTAAACGGTCATGTCAAGCCCCTTTTTATTTCCCCAAAATGGAATCCCGTTTTCAAAGTGTTTTCCCCTTCTCATTTATGTAGGGCACCTCCGAGCATAGTATTAAAAATAAGGGAAGCAGAAGAAAACCTTATCTTTTGACTTCCCCTAAAAATATAGCACACCCATTTTGGTACTTGGGAGACTCTTTTACACTAGAGGGCTGTCCCCAGTAAAGGAAAAGGGCTAATTATATCGTTTCCATAAACATAACTCCATAAGGCCTATAACCCTCTGCTTATGCTCTTATGAAGAGAAAGAGACGGGGTGCATTATTGCATTTAATAAAATAAACTGGTGATTCCGTTCCCTTACTAGCAAGCTGTCGAAAGCCATTACACTGCTTGTTATTGATAGAAACTAGGGCTACAGGGGACGGGTTTTTCAAAACCCTAGCTCAACCCTGGAGCCATTATCTCGACCTTGACCCGCCTTGACCTTGAGTCAAAGTAAAAAAACCTCAACCCATTGCCCACCCTACAGGGCTCAGCACAGCCGTGGCCCCCCCTGATTGGGCCAGGCCGGCCCTGATTGACCCTGGTGCAAATACCTATTAAGAGTGCAAAAAAAAGAAGCAACCACATATCATATAGAACAAAATGATCAACAAATAGAAAAAGGGAACAAAATAAGACAATATGAATTCAACAACATGGCGGACAACTGAGACAATTAATAATAATAATATAAAGAAACATCAATCCAAGATAATAGAAAAGATTAGCAAAAGAAACATGAACATATGGTTAATTCTATAATAGAAAACTTAGGATCTGGTCGGGCCGGGTCGGGCTAATCTGAGGTCTTAATCTTGAACCCGACCCGACCGACCCTAAGCCAGGCCTAAAAAATCAACCCTGACCTGCCCTCAGGTTGGAAAATTCAGTCCAGACCCTGTTCGGACACAGGGGCAGGTCAGGGCTGACCGGGCCAAACTCGCACCCCTAGTAGGAACAAAGAAAGATTACACCGTCCTTGCTATGGTCTGATTGGCTAAAGAAAAAAGCAAAAATGTGGACAGAGAAGGATAAAGGACGAAAAAAGGGGCGAAAACACGCAAAGTCGTCATTGGAGGCTGGCCGTCATTACAAAAGCATCGACTGATTTGACGTTCGACTCGTGTGGTCCCCATTCCTTAACACTCGGCATCGTTATCTCAGCCCGTGTGGACTTTTTGGAAAACACGTGTCCAGCACGAAAAGCTCTAACTTTGTTGACGGCTTCCTAGACGGTCCTCCAACGAGGGAACAGCTGATCTCTTTTATCCCCACTAACGGCGCCGTTAACGTTAGTTAGCATGTCATCTTCTTTGTATGCATGCCATCGATGAAATGAATGGAGGGTGAGTATCGCTTTCAACTTTCGTAAGATCCAAAAAAAAATAAAAAATATATATATGATTTTCTCGCCCCCCCTTAGGATTATGCCCACCCCTGGAGCTCGAAAATTGTGGGCAGACTTTAACGCTTTTTGACGTCAAATCACACTACAAGGGGCGCATAATCCTAGAGAGGGGTGAAAAAATCATAGCCCTTTTTTTTCGGTTGTTATTTCTGATATTTTCGGAATCACGTGTGGCACAATCCTTACACATTCATCTAGTCTCTCGCTTGAAAAACAATATGAACGGACGAGATCCAATGAAGCGACAGATCCTCGATCTTCCCTGTACACGTGTGTACCGATACTGTGACCACGTCTCAATCGAGATTCTGTGAAAAACTTTTGGGGCCCACAGATAGGTGTCAAATGACTGATTGATCTGATAGGGGAACTACCTAGGTGGACTGTTTTGAACCACATTTTAAGGTAAAGGACCAAAAAGCAGACAGCGTGTGGCACAATCCACACACATTCAGAGCCGTTGATCTTGTTGACATTAGTTTTGGTCCCACTTGATCTTTGGGGCCCACTTTTCACTGATACAAACTATTTATCTACTAGAACTTCTTAAAAGACGATAACAAAAAACCACGGGCAGTTTAAATACACTCCCAATTACACAATTCTTCTATACTACCACTTTGTACAGGCGTTCTTAATGAATATGATCATTGATTTTTTTTATTTGCTTTCTTCGAATACTCTTCTAAAAAATTCTTGCAATCTTAACAGTTTTACAAGGGTTTCGCTAGGGTCCACTGCAGAAGGCATTTCGCGGAACGCTTGTTGCATGAGAGAGCAGCCGCATCATGAATAATGACAAAATCTATTGGAAAGTGAGCTATATGGCTGCTCTCTCATGCAACAGACATTCCGGTAAACCGTCCGATGAGGTAAGAAATGCCCAAAGTCGGATGCTTAAGTCTGGCGACGCAACATATATGAACTAATAGAAAGAAGAAGAGCTCGGGAGTCCGAGGTGCAGGGGATTGGTTGTGCGTATGACTCCCGAAAAAGCGAGCTCCAGAAGCTTGTCGAGGATCACATCATGCCTTCACAAGTCATAGATAGCCATAATGAAATCCACCCATCACGTTCATATAAATTAGAGGGCACTATCAAACTGTTGCAGTTTAGGCACCTTAACCTCTGCATGCATCTCAATGACCTGATAATCCCAGCGAGCATATTTGTAGGCAAGTTGGATTTTAGAAATCAATAAACAAAAAAGAAACTTAGTAGGCTGAATTTTGACTAGAAGATTGAAGCAATTGGGTATCTCATGAAAGATGACAACTTCTATTACCTTCACAGAGTATCAAGCACAAATGCATTATGTATGTGGTTTTGAATTTCTGTGTAAGGTTATATCTCATCTACCAACTTACACCAAAAATAGGTACTTCTGAAGTTAAACAGAGATGGTTGGATGATTCATAATTCTCTTAAATTACTAAAGTAATTATGATCCTTGAAAATATCATAGGCTACAACAAAGAGGAAAACATAAACCAGCCAATTGAAGTTTAATAGCTTGTAGAACACATCACCCATAGAGATCCCTGGTATTCAAGTCATTAATTGATAGCCAAAAATGTAAAAAACATAATGAAAGGACAGTGCTCAATAATTATGCCATGATAGAACATCCATTAAGCTCTCTAGAGCATATAAAAAGCAAACAACTTGAAATTTTGAATAGTGATTGATAGGGCACAAGAATAGCAAACTGAGGTTTCAGATAACTTGCACCGTACATAAAAAAAAGAGAGACCAAGAAAAAACAAGGAAAAGAGAACATTATGACTTTTATGATAAGAATAACATGGTAAGGAAATCACAACCAAATTGTCTCCAGGTGGCCTTGGATGAGTAATGTCTTCAAGATTAATAAAGAGATCCAAACATGCTCGATAAATAACTGCAATAATCAAAGTTACATCTGTGATGGTTATGGATGAGTGAATGTATCGGTGATCTGCACAGGATAATTATCAATGCAATCATGCCAAGGTACATTGGGAGATGGCTTCACAGTTCGAAGGGCCTTCCAAACTGCGCTGTTACATTTGAATCCACTTCCAATTGCAATTTGCCATATGCGGTTGCCCTTGCGCATCCTTCCCTTGGCCTCAATGTAAGCTAGCTCGTACCAGATGGAACTAGAGGATATATTTCCGAATCGATGCAAGGTCATTCTGGAAGCCTCTACATGGATGGGTAGGAGCTCAAGGTTCTTCTCGAGCTCGTCAATCACGGCTCTCCCCCCAGCATGTATACAGAAGTGATCGAACGCGAGCTTGAAATCTGGGATGTAGGGCTTAATTTTATCGTTGAAAAGCTTCTTCGCTGTGAGAGTGGCAAAGAAGAGAAGCTGCTCACTGATGGGGAGTACAAGCGGTCCGAGGGTGGTGATGTTTGTCTTGAGTGTCCCTCCAGCGATGGCCATGAGATCCTTGGACAGAGAAATGCCAACAATGCCACTATCGTCTTGCTCCTGATAGATACAACGGAAGGCCTTGTCATCGGAACCGTGGTGCGTCCTGACAATGTTGACGAGCTTGTACTTGGAGCGATGACGATCGGAGGACTTGTTGGAGAGGAGGATGGCAGCTGCGCCAATTCGGAATAGGCAATTCGGTAAGAGCATGGATTTCTTTTTACCGATGTACCAGTTCTGGGTAATGTTCTCGGTGCTGACAACTACGGCGTATGTACAACGGTTAGCTTGGAGGAGGTTATTGGCAAGGTCTACGGCAATGATGCCGGCGCTGCATCCCATCCCTACGAGATTGAAGCTATGGATGTTGCTCCTGAGCTTGTACTTGTTGATGATCATAGTGGAGAGGGACGGGGTGGGGTTAAAGAGACAACAATTGACTATTAGGATTCCGATGTCTTCGGGTTTGATGGAGGAATTGTTGAGGA
The DNA here is from genome assembly GCF_043159265.1 of Tasmannia lanceolata. Classification (NCBI taxonomy): domain Eukaryota; kingdom Viridiplantae; phylum Streptophyta; class Magnoliopsida; order Canellales; family Winteraceae; genus Tasmannia; species Tasmannia lanceolata. The sequence goes on along the minus strand of NW_027518697.1, from coordinate 6,964,925 downwards.
AGAGGGCGTCCATGGCACCAAACATGGCTTGCTCAGCTTCTTCTCTGGCAGCGGCCAAGGAATGTCGAGGAGGGACATAATGTAAAGCTTCTGGAATATAGGCTTCGTCACCGATGCCGGAACGCTCGAGTATCCGGCGTTGGAACTCAATGGCTGAGTCATCAAATTTTCCGGAGAGTTTGGACACTTCCATGAACACTTGGAAGGGCATTTTGAGATGGGAAGGTGGGCGATAGCAGGCGTAATCAACGAGGTAGACTGAGAGAGGACGGGCCATGACATAGACGGTGGAGCCAAAGACGAGAACAGTAGAGCAGACGAGGACACTTACGATATTGTACTGGAGATGGATCCAGAGCTGCCGGACATCTTCTGGGCTTGTCAGTCCGATCTCTAAGAGGATCATCACCGTAAGAGGTATCAAGAACAATGTTAAAAGATGGGTGATGAGGTAATGGTACCCTAACTTCACATACTTGAGATTCACGCTCTGTAAAAAGTCTGGCAAACGCCGGCTCGGATGGATTTGGATCTGAGCTCCAGCCGAGCGCGGTCCTCCATTGTTGCCATTGTCATTGACATTGTTGGTGCAGTTGCCTTGGCTTGGCTCTCCTTCTCCCATTCTCTCTGTACTCTTGTCTTTTCCAATGAGAAGAACTACTCGAATTAGTTTACCAAAGAATTGGAGTTCTGCAAATCAGAAATCATATACGATCACTCCCACCACCTCAAGGAATTTATAAATGAATTTATAAGAAGATAAATGGGAAGATGCTAGAAAAGCTGAAAGGCTACTAGTGCCTAACGGAAAATGATATATACAGTCCTTTATTGCTTGTCTTTTCCTGAAACTGACTTCTTTTGATGATAAATTATATGGTTAAGTGTTGACTTTTTATGTGAAAAAGTCTTTTTGTAATTCAAACTTACAATGGGGTGTTTTTAGTCATTATATGTATGCTTTTGGGCTTCTCATTCAAATTACTTGGGCTTCTCTCCAAAAGGACTAAAGTCATGAGAAAACTTTAGTCCTAGATGGGAAGTGTGAGAGGATGAGGGTGGCCATATATATACTTTCACTCTCTTAACCTTGTGAATGATCAAGAGGTTATGGGGATCCTACGCGCACGGATCTCCCACTTTGGTCCGGCGGGCTTTTGATCTTACCACACACGTGTGCCGCCCGGCTCGGCCGCGCGCTTGGGCCCAAGGATTTTTCTTTTTTCTATTATTTATTTTTTCTCTTTTCTTTTAATGGTTAAAGAGTTTATTTTGTTTTAACTCTTTTTACCGTTTGAGATTCCTTAATCGTGGTTTAGTGACCGTTTGGGAAACGTCTCCCACGCACTAAAAGAGTGCGACGTTTCACCCTAACGTGTCGATTGCTTTTCTATAAAGTCGATTTTAGAGAAAACAGAAAGAGATCCTTGACGGATTCTTCTTCTTCTCTGGTTTTCTGATATTTTTCCCCCAAGCTTTCTGATCAAGGCTTTTGGCACATATAAGCGAGTTCTTAGGCATCCAGGCTGTGTGAGTGCACACCCTTGGAGCAAGAGTTGTTGTATCCTGGAGGCATACGCCGAGACGCCCATCTGCACCATTGATTCGTCATAGTGGGGGCGAGATTTGCCTTAAGGACAGCGAAGATCCTCCGTGCCTCAACTCGATAAGTGGTCTAACTATTTATCTGTTTTATTACAATTGATTCTTGCAGAATAGTTACTGTTGATTTCTGTCTTCTCAAGTAAAAGGGTTAATTCGTTATAAGGTATTTTTGAATCCTAAATTACAGATTTGCAAATCATTTTCTAACAGTAAGGCCTTACAACAATAAGGCCTTTGTATGGCGGAAGTATCACCCTTGAAATTTGATCCAACAGAAAGAGATCCTTGACGGATTCTTCTTCTTCTCTGGTTTTCTGATATTTTTCCCCCAAGCTTTCTGATCAAGGCTTTTGGCACATATAAGCGAGTTCTTAGGCATCCAGGCTGTGTGAGTGCACACCCCTGGAGCAAGAGTTGTTGTATCCTGGAGGCATACGCCGAGACGCCCATCTGCACCATTGATTCGTCATAGTGGGGGCGAGATTTGCCTTAAGGACAGCGAAGATCCTTCGTGCCTCAACTCGATAAGTGGTCTAACTATTTATCTGTTTTATTACAATTGATTCTTGCAGAATAGTTACTGTTGATTTCTGTCTTCTCAAGTAAAAGGGTTAATTCGTTATAAGGTATTTTTGAATCCTAAATTACAGATTTGCAAATCATTTTCTAACAGTAAGGCCTTACAATAATAAGGCCTTTGTATGGCGGAAGTATCACCCTTGAAATTTGATCCAACAGCAGCTCCTCAAAAAACTCAAAAACTGAGCTGCTGTTGGATCAAATATCAAGGGCGGTACCCCTACTGTATTGTCTTAAGGCCTTACACCATATAAAATCTCTCTTTTGACACACACTTTTGTTTGAATTTTGACTCTTCAATGAAGTCTTCAGAAGGATCAGTGTGGAGGTATCATTTTCCTTCCTAAAATTGACTTCATTAACACTTCCTTTTGTTTGTTACTTGTCTTTACAATGCAATCTTGAAAAAAAACAAAAGGGGAGGAGAAGGATGGACGTATCATTTTCCTAAAATCTGACTTCATTAACACACCCTTTTGTTTGATCTTGGAAACAAAAGGGAATAGGAAGAGCTGTGGAAGTATAATTTACCCAAACATACCCCCTCTGGACCATACTAGGCTACAAGGGCCCTGGACCATACTAGGTTACAAGACGGGGAACCTCAGGCCCTGTTCTTTTTTTGGCACTGGTTGTTTCGGATTTTGAGAATCGATTGTGAACCTTAAACTGATTGTTGTGCTCAGATTTTGGTTTATTTTTAGAGCAATGCTAAACCAAAAGCCACCCCATTGGATCCACGTCATCAACCTGCATATATTATTCCTTTACTTATACATTTTTCAATGCCACAATAAATTATGATTAATGAAATGAATCCAATGGGGGCGTCTTTGTTAGTTGATTTTTGAAGGGCACCCTTCATTTTAGCATTCCTTTTAATTTTGAGTCCAATAATAACTTTTGGGCTCACAATCTGTTCTCAAAATCCAAAACAAGAAGGGTGCCTTAACACATGTTCGACAACTACTGTTAAAATGGGTTCTGCCATGTTTGTAGATGCGGGGAATGAGAAAGCAAAATAATTTTAAAAAAAATTGCTAAAATCCGATTCGGATTACACGGTCCACGAAGCCCACTTCCCGACAGAGTCGTTTCTGGACAGGGGCGGAGGGACATATAGCGTGGGGGTGGCCACGGCCCCCAATGACTTGCAAAGTACCCTTTTATACTACTGATATGTCCAAAAGTTATTACATAAAGTTATTCCACCGATGCACATCACGAAGAGGTGGTTCCGGACAGAGAGAAGCAGCACTTTTAGTCTTAATAAAACACCTCAAATTGGTGGTGTTTTGCTGCCTGTAGCTGAAGCCACCCTCATGTCTCCTTTCTAAATGATACTTATTGCTAGGGCTGTGCATTATTCGGATAAAACCGAAATAACCGATCGAACCAAATTCGGTCGGTTATTTCGGTTCGGTTTTTAGATTTTTCGGTTCGGTTACACTATTTAGCATATTTCGGTTTTCGGTTCGGCTTGTAAAAAAAACTTCTGTTTTAACCGAACAACCGAAGTATTGATGACAGTAAAAGAAAAGCCTTTAAAAATTATTTGTTATTTAATATATTTTATGTCACTCTCTTTTTGACTTTTCAAACTAATTTAAATATTGGCATGTGGTCTTGTCTTTTCCGCCTAACACCTAACTACTCCTTCATGTCCACGGGACCACTGTCTCTGTTTTGTTTTAAAAGGTGCAAAATGGGATTTGTCACTCTCTCTGCTGATTTGTTTCCTACTTTTTTCTACTTTTTAGTCCTAAAATACAAGCTAAAATGGGGGGTTTATAATCTTGTTCTTGTCTTAATCATTAATTCAGTTATAACCGAACAAACCGGAGAACCGATTTTTTTTCAGTTTCGGTTCAAGTGCAGTTAGAACGTAATTCGGTTCAGTTTCGGTTATCTTTTTTCGGTTATTTTCAGCTATTTCGGTTCGGTTTCAACCAAATGAACATCCCTACTTATTGCCCCTCTTATCCCTCATGCATGTATGTGATTAGATTCAGTTATCCGAATGGCTATCATAATTCCAGCCAAATGCTATCGAGAGCATCCTATCAGGGATGATCCTAGGCCTTTCAGTATCAAGTTCCACTTATGATCCGGCCAGGAGAAGTTAAACAATTGGAGTTTTTAGTACTTCATCTTATGCATGGAATGCCCATTCAGGATGGAACTAAGAACATTTGGCCTCGTTAAGTTCTACAAGATCGATGGACCTGATTTCTTATACGTTGGGAGCCAAAGATTGACTTTAAAATTGATTGTGAGAGTGACTTCCTCTCACTTTTCACCCAAAGCTTTGATTTTGGCTCTCTTTTTTGCCCAACTTCTTCCCCATGTTCTCTTGTTCTAAACGTGTTAGTATCCTTGGCCTAAAAAGGTTGGTCCCTCCCCACACCCTAATAGGAGTAAACGGCCTAAGTGGCTAAAAGAATGTGGTTTCACCACAGTAATGAATAGGCAGCCAAATTGCGTGGTGTTTTTCTTTTTCTCTTGTTCCTAGAAGCCCCAACTATTAGGCTGAATGTTTAACAAAATCAGGAGAATATAAGACCTCATTTTATATGGGGCAATCTTTACGCACCGAAGGGCACTTATAATCCTTTTTAATGAATTTGGTATCTTGAAAATTAAAAAAAATAAAAATAAAAAATTGAGTAGGAGTTAACTGGTTTTGTTGAGTTGAGTTGGAGCAGGAGCCTAACTGGCTTAGTGGACCCACAACATCCATAGAATTTTGTTGCCTGTTCCAATATGCGTCAATGTTTCTGTCACGCCCAGAACCCGAGTCTGTGTGACAGCTGCCGCATACCCGTTGGGTCACCCCCACGAGTATGCAAGGCTCAATCTCATTTTACCATCCTAATATACAGAGCTGCTAAATAAATGCTGACATATAAATTGTAAACAAGAAACATGAATAGTAGATATAATTAGCATGGCACGCATAATACACTAACATGGTAGGATCACCTACCTCCTTATGCAAAATTCCAACTCCAGTTTGACAGAATCTCCCTCTCTCTCTCTCTCTCTCTCTCTACTTTTCCCTAACACTCTTTTCTTTCTTTTCTCTCTTTCTTTTTGTTTTTCTTCTTCATCTCTTCCTCTATTTATAGGAAAAACTGGAGTGAATAGTGACATGCACAGTAACATAAATAGTAATCGAATAATGACTGAATAGTGAATAAATAGTGACATTGAATAGTGAATGGCAACTTTCGTCTACCTTTTCAACTACTCTCTTAAATTCATTTACTAAAATATATGAATAGTAAATGTAAGTGCAACCACTCATTCAGTGGAATAATGACAGGTTGTTGAGTTCACCCACTTAATCGAAGAGTTAATGAAAGTGGTGGCGGTGGGTCCCGCTATGAATAGTAACTATTATGAATAGCAAATATGAATAGTAAATGTGAATAGTGTCTGTGAATAGTAAACTTCAATAATGTTCAGTAATAGTAACCTTGAATAGTATTTATCAATAGTAAACTTGAATTATATATATATATATATATATATATATATATAGAGAGAGAGAGAGAGAGAGAGAGAGAGAGAGAGACGTATTATTTTTCTGTCATCACCTGGCGTGGTGGCTTAGTGGTAGGAGACCGTTCAATTCAAGTAACGTCTTGGGTTCGAATCTTGCTAGCCCATTATGTCAGGTGATTTCATGCCCTGAGTAATTCGGGGGAATATGAGCAAAAGCCGATGATTACCCACCTATAAGGCTTTTAAAATTTTGAATATTGACACCCTTTTTATCCTTCGTGGGGTTGGGTATTACAGTTTGGGTATTACAGGGGTGTCAAGGGACCCAGACGCTTTGATGGTTAAGATTTGAACGTTAATGGACATGATTTGGGTAGCTGGATCCGAAGCATGTCTATTGGATCCATGTTCTTGTAGAGAATTTAACTGGGTAGAACTCACCCCTAAAAGCTAGCCATTAGAGTGAGGGTGCTCATTCCCTTATAACCCATGTACATCCACTCATTTTTTTCCGACGTAGGATGATTTCCTTTTGCGTGGAACCCCAATAATCTCCTCCCCACGCGGAAGCAACGTGGACAATCTCGCTTGTCCATGTGGCGGCAACGTGGGAACCACGAAATACTACACCGGGGTTTCCGAGATCTTCCCCGAGGGACATTTCTACTCTCGAAGGCAAATTGGGGTTCCCACGCTCTAAGCTCTGATACCATTTGTAGAGAATTTAACAGGGTTGAACTCACCCCTAAAAGCTAGACATTAGAGGGAGGGTGCCCATTCCCTTATAACCCATCCACATCCACTTGTTTTTTTCCGATTTGGGATGATTTGCTTTTGCGTGGAACCCCAACAGGTCTAAGGTCCAAAATTATTTCGTATCAAGTCCTTGACGTAGCTATAAATGTTGAAATTTAATGTCATTTCTAGGACTTTCTAATAAGTTGTTAAGAGTAATTCTGGGTGTGTTCAGTAACAATTTAATATAACACATTACACCATTTATTTAGGACATGAGAATGAAAAGCCCTCAAAATCCTAAAAAATCTCGTTAAGTAACTCTGACCCGGGAAGCCCGTTTCTAATAGTCTTACTTTTTGTGCGACTAAAAATTCGGATTCTGTGGAGCGACTCTGAGTCGTTTTCGCAGATTCTCATCTACCCGATTGCGCCCGTTTAAGAGAAATGATACATCCGCTCCTTTTGATTACTTGGGAAACCCAAGGCTAGTGTACGTGGCAATCAGCCCCATTGAATCCTTCTGGCATGAAGTACATCAGCCCTTTGCAGTCATTGATGTATTGTTGCTAGGTGTCCCAAGTAATCAAAAGGGGCGGATATATCACTTCCCCCGTTTAATTAGGCGAGAATGAGAATCTTTGCCGAACATGCCCTTCCTTTCTAGATATTTCTAATGTATTGGAAATGAGTTTCTTGTAGGTTCAAAAGTCCCCTTGGAAATGTGTAGTAAGTGTGTCTAGGAGCAAGCATTGTAGTTGACAAGTGAGGGAAACAACATCCTTGTTTAGGAAACGAAACTACAACAAAGTTTGTTTTTAGTGGCGGACATTTACCAGCAGTCCAAAAAAACCGCCGGTATATGTTCAACTCTATGCGCAGCCTTCCAAGATCTCCTGTTTTTTACCAGCATTTTATTATTATTAATAACCACTGAAAATATTATTTTTCATTTTTTGGAGATCTTTGTAGAAAAGAATTGGTACTAAGTTGCTTTACAGTAGTGCTTATCACCCTTAAACTGATGGACAAACCGAGAACATGAATCAAACATTGGAAAACTTCTTAGGAGTTAGGCGGTAAAAAGACTCAAGCAATGGGATATAGTGCTTCCTCAAGCGTAGTTCTCTTATAATTATGTGGTGAATCGTTCCACCGGTAAGAGCCCATTTGAGGCGATCTATGAAAAATTTGTAAAACATTATCTTGATCTTGCACCCATTCCTAATTCATCATTTTCAAAAAAGAAGGTTAAAGATTTTACTACCTCCTTGACAAGAATTCACGAAGAAGTGAGGAAGAATCGTGAAGAAAGTAACGAGAAGTACAAGAAAGTGACTATTACTCATTCAAAGCATTGATTTTGGCTCTGTTTTTTGTCCAGCCCAACGCCTTCTCCATGTTTTCGTGTTCTCTTGTTCTAAACGTGTTAAATATCCTTGGCCTAAAAAGGTTGGTCCCTCCCCACACCCAATTAGGAGTAAACAGCCTAAGTGGCTAAAGGATTGTCGTTTCACCACAGTACTGATTAGGAAGCCAAATTGCGTGGTGTTTTTCTTTTTCTCTTCTTCCTAGAAGCCCCAACTATTAGGCTGAATGTTAACAAAATCAGGAGAAGTGCTTATAATCCTTTTTAATGAATTTGGTATATTTATTAAAATTTTTTTTGGAGTAGCAGCCTAACTGGCTTAGTGGACTCACACAATCCATAGAATTTTGTTGCCTGGTCCAATCACGTGGTGACATAGTAGGCACGCGTCAATATTTCTGTACAGGGGTGTCAACGGACCCAGACGCTTTGATGGTTAAAATTTGAACATTAATGGACATGATTCTGCTGGATCCGAATCATGTCTATTAATTAATGTTGTGGAGAGAGTCCTATGTCGAAATTCCTTGTAAGAGTTCTACAATTGCAATATGTCCATAACATAATTCGTCCCAGAAACATTGATGCCTCAAGATGAGTAGGAAATCTCTAACCTCTAAAGTCACCAATAATGAATCTTTCAGACGAAAGGGAAGATTAAGAGAAGATTACTAGAACAATAAAATCTTCAGTTTTGAACATTGTGTTATTAGCACATGACAAGAGAAGAGCGAACTTAATTGAGGGTGAGAAAACAAAGAAAAAACATTCGACACAACTATAAATAACACGAAGCAACAAAATTCTACTTAAGAAAATTTCTCATAGATCCAACTCTGTCTTCTTGTCTAAGCCTATATACTACATGTGTGACTGCTGAAAAAGCGAGCTCTAGATGCTTTCCGATGATCACATTCTGCCTTCAAGAGTCATAGATAGCCTTAACTAAATCTACCCTTCACGTTCATACAAATCAAAGGGCATTACCAAAAGTGCAGCAGTTAAGACACCTTAACCGCTACATGCATCTCATTGATCTGATAATTCATAAATGCGGGGCGCTGATATCTCCCCCCCCCCCTAAGGCTGGGTTTTCCCACTATTTGACCTCTCTCTATCTCTCTCTCTCTCTCTCTCTCTCTCTCTCCACACACACACACAACAGGAACAGTTGGTGGGCCCAACAGAAACTGTTGGTGGAATGGTGGGCCCATCTTTGAACAACGTAGGCCCCGCCCATACCACACCATAGGATAATCCTAACCGTCCATTTGATGGGCCATAAACGTAAATAGGTTGCGTCCCAAAATATTATTTCCATAGGCTGATGCTAGCCCGACCTAAATAGAAACTACATCTTATGCAACGTCTATAGATTGTAGGTTTGTGATCATCATACGGAAATGATTTTTTGGGCACAACTATTTACATTGTGGCCCATCAAATGGACGGCTCGGATCATCCTATGGTATGGACGGTACACTTCGTTTTCAAAAATATGGGCGGGGCCTAAATTGGTACGAACCACACCATAGGATGATCCAAACCATGGACGGCTTGGATCATCCTATGTTGTGGACGGTACGCTTCAATTTGAAAAAATATCGGCGGGGCCTACGATTGGGCCTTAATGTTACTGTATGACCAACTCCATAGGATTATCCAAACCATGGACGGCTTGGATCGTCCTATGTTGTGGACGGGCCTTAATGTTGTCAGCGCCCTTCATTGTGAGTATCATTGTAGGCAAGTTGAATTTTACAAATAAGGGTGTATTCGGCAACCATTAAATAACCACATTTTTTCTTTTTTTAGGGGTGGAGAATGATGACAGCCAAAAAAATCTCAAGAATCTTATTTGGCTGTGTGACCTGCTAAGGTCCGTTTCTAAAATCTTGTTCGACAAAAAAATAGGATTCCTTGAAGCGATAAATAACTGTTTCTCAAGTTTCTCATCACTCCATTTCCGCCCAATTCTTTAGGCGAGAATGAGAAGTGTTGCCGAACATGCGCTAAATAAGCAAAAACATGTGATTTTGAATTTCAGTGTAATGTTAGATCTCATCTACCAACTTACCCGAAAAACAGGAACCCCTAAACACTACAAAAAAGTATGTTTTTAACCATTAGTATAACCGCCGGTATATGTTTAACTAAACCTATAAATTGCTTACACCGGCTTTTTTATTCTGACCACCGACAAAAAAAAAAAAAAAAACCCACAAGAAGAATAATAAGAGGAGGAGGAGGAGGAGGAGGAGGAGGAGGAGGAAGAAGTAAATGATATCTTTCATTTTCCCTCCCCTCCTTTCATCCCTTTCTAATTAGGGTTTCCCCCCTCTTTCTGATAGTTGTCCTGAATTCCTAATGTTATTAGTTTAAGCCATGATTTTAGGGTCCTGCAGATGCACGTTTAACTCATTTCGATAAGAAGACGAAGACGAAGACGAAGACGAAGACGAAGACGAGGAGGAGGAAAGACGAGGTAAATGATTTCTTTCATTTTCCCTCCCTTCTTTTCATCTCTTTGTAGTTAGGGCTTTTTCCCTCTCTGATAGTTGTCTTAAATTTGTAATGCTGAATATGAAAGAAGCAGTGTGCTGACTGTTGTTTTGTTTCTCATTAGTGATCAATTTGATGGCATTTTTTACCTCAACTTTGAATTTTTAGGTTTCATGGAAGTTGTTTATAGGTTATCTTCCTCACAAAAGTAGATATCTTTTTCTCTTTGAATCATGTTGTGGTTGGATTTTTATAAAAACAAAAGAAAATTTAGCTTGAATCAATTTTTTAGGTTTCAAAAGCTTTGACAAAAGCAAATCCTGTAGCTTGATTGTAAGAACAAGATGACCAATCTCACAACCTTGAGGGCTCAATTTCAATCATAGAAGGTAAGGCCCTGTTCGTTTCAGATTGTGACAACCTATGGTAAAGGCCCCAACCAATTATTGGCCCAAAATTGTGTACATAGTTATTTATATGTCTGTGACAATAGGAGACTTCTATCAGCACTTCAGCAATTACTTCCATTTATTTGTATGTTCTAACCATGCTAATTTCTGCTCTGAAAACTTTCAGATGGCAGTGGGCATGTGAGAACTGCCACACCAATTGTAGGGAAATTAACCGGGTAGAACTCACCCCTAAAAGCTAGCCGTTAGAGTGAGGGTACCCATTCCCTTATAACCTATCCCCATCCATTTCACTAATCCGATGTGGGACTATTTGCTTTTGTTTGGAACTCCAACAATCTCCCCCTCCACGTGGAAGCAAAGTGGACAATCTCGCCACTCCACGCGGCGGCAACGTGGGAACCACAAGATACTACTCCGGGCTTTCCATTTAACCGGGTATAACTCACCCCTAAAAGCTAGCCGTTAGAGGGAGGGTGCCTATTCCCTTATAACCCATCCCCATCCATTTCACTAATCCGATGTGGGACTATTTGCTTTTGCGTGGAACCCCAACAGCAATTTGATGCAAGGTCAGACATGAAGGTGCGATGTGTTGGCTTCTAGTCCCCTTTAATAGACTTGGCCTGTTTCTATGAGGTTGTGGTCTACTCAAGGACTTGTACCATGATCTAGTAATTCTTATTCATAATTTTTTTTCCGAATTTAGTGATTTCTGATGTTCTACTCTGTTTCATATACACAATTGTTTCTTCTGTATACTGAAATTGGAATCTGGGTATGGTGACAATTCTCAACTGAGAGATTGCTATGAGCTGGTGAATTAATGGTTTCGTTTACATGGACATGTTATCTTGATGCTATTGTATTATTGGGTTGCCAAATGACGTAAATTTCAGGCATCTGGAGTGCCGACTGAAGTAGAACTTAAGGTCCATAAGGCTGATTATTCTTTCATTGCAAGATTGGATTTAAGTTGAGATGCATTAATCTTTTCAACTGCCTTTGGATCTTCTAGCATAATCTAAGAGTTCATGACAGAAAGGTGCAAAATTCTGTCAAATTATAACAAAAAAAAAAAAAGAGATGACATTTTACTTCATCACCGTTGACTGTTTGTGCCTCAGAGGAATTATTATTTAGTTTAATTTGCTTGAAGATAATTGCATTAAAAAAAAGTAAAGATGGGATGCTCTTAATGTATCAACATGTTTTGGGATTTTTCCTCTTGAAATATTTGTCCTTGCCTATGTTTCCCTCTCTGTGAAAGAAGAAATGACAGCTATTTTATCTCAAATTTGTATAAGTGAAAGAAGAAACCACAACTATTTGGGTATCTATACCATTTTTACTAAGTTTCCCCATTCCTAAGATTGCAAGCTTAATTCTATGACCATCGATCATTAAATTGTTGCACACATTTAGATTGAAAACTTGTGATGTCATTGATATCGTTTATTGTAACAACCCGGATTTTTACTGCACGGTTCGCTACGGCAACAAAACATATTTATTCCTGTAATTACATAGCGGAAGGTTAAAGTACATCCTGTATTTACAAAAATTCCAAGTATGACATATTTAAAACCTTTTTACATCTGAGGAGATTGACTAGGTTCATCATTTCCGTATTTCCTCAAGTTGCTTTTACACTTCTCATAACTAAGGTTCCTCATTGACAAATACTCCCGCATCCAAATTTTCAAACCCTGGTAGAAAAAAGTGGGTTAGGAGAGCAGGTATATAGAAGCTTCGACAAGTAGCTGAAATCAATAATAAGAATAGTTCTATAAAAATATGCAGTATTTTGTATAGACCATAATGTGAATTTAAAACTAATACTAATAGGATTTTTTTATAGAAACAATTTAACCAGATAGTAAAACAAACAATTTAAAACCCAATAGTTTCCAACTGTTTCTATTTCAGAAGTTTCCTGTAACGATCCGCCTCACCCTCGTATTGTCCGCTTTGGACTTGGCCCGCTTCCGCTTTTGGGTAAGTCAACGGCTCAGAGATACAAACACGTCACACGAGAGAGACTATCGCACATTTACCTCTTCCATTTCTTTCATTTCTCATTTTCGTTCAAACTTTTCGTGCATATGAAATCCAACATTTCATTTCATTTTTTAGAATGAAACACATTTCATCATTTTGAAACAAATATGATTTGATATTTCCCAAATGTAAACAATGAATATTTGAAGTAAAATAGATAAGAAATATCTGAATAAAATAACTTATAATCATATCCCTATCACTTTCATTGAGAAAAGATACCAGTCGAGTCTAGCTATCACCTGCCTTATCAAACTTGAAAAGTGGGAATTTGAAGATGCTTGACCTTGAAGATGACAACGATCAGGAAGAAGTGATTCTCCTACCTTTTCCTTCTTCTCCCTCTCTTCCTCCCTTTTCTTTATCTTTCTTCGGGGAATAGTAATATGTGAATAGTTTTTATGCATAATAACTGTTATTTTTATCTGGTATTACATTTATTCTTGAAATCCTTCATTTGATTGGAAATTTTCAGCCCTGTTTATACCATTCATTCCTAAATTACCGCCATCGATCTAAAATCAAATTTAACCCGTTTGCGCCTCCATCTCACCTAAATTACCCCCATGAGCTGGATATAGCTAGTTGTTGTTAACTATTCTTCATGAATAAATGATGCCTAGCTTGACAGTGTTGGCACTAATTTATGGATAATTAGTGCCCTAAGAGCCTTGAGACTAATACTTGTGAGACATTCTTGGTAATTCGAGTTCCACATGAGTTCCAAATATTTTTGAAACTGTATGCACACACATGACACAATGTGTGTATGTGTGTATGTGTAACACTTAGTAATCATTCAAGTAACATACATAGCACTTTGTAATCATTCAAGAAATATCAGAGCTTTGTCTAGATTGATTTACAAAATTTGAGGAGAATAGTCTTTCTAGCTAGAGTACATATCAGGGTTGTCGGTGTTTGATTTATAACTAATTGAAAGATAATACTTAGACTTTCCCAACCACATCAGTTTCCTCCATTTCCATAATGGTGTGGGATTGTCTTGGTCTGTCTTCTTAGATTCCATTATAGTATCTTTAAGTATCTCAAGTCTCACAAGCAATTTTTGTGAAAAGAACGATGCATTTTTTTATATATAAATGGAGAGATGTTGTTCCCAAAGAGAATTCTGCTATCCAAACGGGGCCTTAAGTTAATGAATTTTCAATTTCTCAAGAATTTTTTCCATTCTAGCTTCCAATTTCTCATGAATTTCACCATTCAAAAAAAATAAATTTCTCATGAATTTCGCAGCTCACTTTTGCAAGAGAGAACAGCCACTCATGGTCTGCTCACTTTTAGCAGATTTCTGTCATTGCTCCAAAGTAATTTAGTTGTCATGCACAGGATGAGTTCTTTTTGGATGTTAGCTAAATAATGGATGTTGGACATGTATTTACCATCTATTCGTTGTGCTCTTATTTGTAGGATTTCGATGGGATAGGCAATGGGTGGATGTAAATTCCAAAGGAAGGGCATATACCCAACGAGTGGAACCGAAGCTTGTCTAAATCACATCACCCAAGGAGATCCCTTGAATTAAAGTCATCAATCATTGCTCAATAATTATGCCATGGTAGAACAAACATCCAGTGAGCTCAATAGAGCACATAAGAAGCATTCAATTTGAAATTTTGAACATTGATTCATGGGGTGCAAGAATGGCAATATAAGATTTCAAATAACTTGCAAAATACAGAAAAAAGAAAGAGAGAAACTAAGGTTAAAGGGTAAGAGAACATTATGGCTTTCGTGAAAAGAATAACAGGGGAAGGAAACTGCACCAAATCTATTTCGAGTTGGCCTTGGACGAGTAACGTCTTCAAGATAATTAAGAGATCCAAACATGGTCGATAAATAACTGCATCAATGAAAGTTATTTTTATTTTGGCTGTGGATGAGTGAAGGTACCGGTCATCTGCACAGGATAATTATCAATGCAATCTTGCCAAGGACCATTAGGAGATGGATTCACGGTCCGGAGTGCCTTCCAAACTGCGCTGTTACATTTGAACCCACTCCCAAATGCAATTTGCCAGATACGGTTTCCCTTGTGCATTCTTCCCTTGGCCTCGATGTAAGCTAGCTCATACCAGATGGAACTGGAGGATGTATTTCCAAATCGGTGCAAGGTCATCCTAGAAGCCTCGACATGGATGGGCTGGAGCTGAAGGTTCTTCTCGAGCTCGTCAATCACGGCTCTCCCCCCGGCATGTATACAGAAGTGATCAAATGCTAGCTTGAAATCAGGGATGTAGGGCTTAATTCTGTCATTAAACAGTTTCTTGGCCACGAGGGTGACAAAGAAGAGAAGTTGCTCGCTGATGGGGAGTACAAGGGGTCCAAGGGTGGTGATGTTGGTCTTAAGCGCCCCACCAGCAATGGCCATGAGATCCTTGGACAGAGAAATGCCAACTATGCCAGTATCGTCTTGCTCCTGGTTGATACAGCGGAAGGCCTTGTCATCGGAGCCACGATGAGTCCTGACAACATTGACTAGCTTGTACTTGGAGCGGCGGCGATCGGAGGACTTGTTGGAGAGGAGGATGGCGGCGGCACCCACACGGAAGAGGCAATTGGGTAAGAGCATGGACTTCTTATTACCAACATACAAGTTCTGGGTAATGTTCTCAGTGCTGACAACAATGGCATAGGTACTGCAACGGTCCTGGAGGAGGTTATTGGCAAGGTCCACAGCAATGACGCCAGCGCTGCATCCCATCCCGCCGAGATTGAAGCTGTGGATGTTACTCCTGAGCTTGTACTTGTTGATGATCATGGCGGAGAGGGAGGGGGTGGGGTTGAAGGCACTGCAATTGACAACGAGGATTCCAATGTCTTTGGGTTTGACGGAGGAATTGTTGAGGAAGAGGGTGTCCAAGGCACCAAACATAGCATGCCCGGCTTCTTCTCTGGCAGCGGCCATGGATGGTCGGGCAGGGAGATAATGCAGAGCTTCTGGAATATAGGTTTCATCACCGAGGCCGGAACGCTCGAGTATCCGGCGCTGGAACTCGATGGCGGAGTCTTCAAAGTTGCCAGAGAGTTTGGAGTGTTCCATGAACATTTGGAAAGGCATTTTGAGATGGGAAGGTGGGCGATAACAAGCATAATCGACAAGATAGACAGAGCGAGGGCAGGTCATGAAGTAGACAGTGAGGCCAAAGATGAGGACTGTAGAGCAGACAATGACACTTACCATGCTGTATTGGAGATGGAGCCAGAGCTGTCGTACCTCATCTGGGTTTGTCTGTCCGACCTCGAAGAGGATCATCACCATGAGAGGGATCAAGAACAAAGTCAAAAGATGGGTCATGAGGTAATGGTAACCCACCTTCACATACTTGAAATTCACGCAGCTCGAATGGATTTGAATCTCAGCTCCCGCTGCGCCCGGTCCTCTTCTGTTGCCATTGCAATTGACAATGTTCTTGCAGTTGCCTTCGTGTCCTTCACCTCCTCCTCCTCCTCCCATTTTCTTTCTCTTACTACAGCTTCTATCAACTTACTCCTCTTTTCCAATAAAAAGAACTACTTACCCGCCAAAAAATAGAGCTACTCGTATTAGCTTTCTAAACAATTGGGATTCTACATATCAGAAATCATGTACAATAAATCCCACCACCTCAAGGAAATTATAAATGAATTGAGAAGAAGAAGAAGAAGAGATCGATGGGAAGACTAGAAAGTACAGAGAGTAGTAAGTAGATCCAATCCCAACCCCTCCAACTTATTTGAAGAAGAAGCCCCAAAAAGGTAACATTTGACCTTGTTGGTGACACTACAACCAGTGGCCAATGACAAGTCTACGAGGCCTAAGGATGGCAGTATGGATTCACTCGCTCTTCTTATAGAACCCCGGGGACAGGTTAACTTGTTAGGCTGCGTCAGGCTAGGAAGGCATCAGGTGCTTAATGGAAAATGATATTCTCCTTTATTACTCGTTTTATTTTAAAAGTAGTAGGGTGCAACTCCGGCGGGGTCGGGTTCGGGTTGAGGCCAACCCGAACCCGACCCGAGCAACCATTTACTCAACCTTAATCCGACCCGACCCGACCTGAGCAGCCCTTTTTGCCAACCCCACCCAACCCAAGATTTTAAGATTAAAAACTAAAAAATTATTAAAATTTTTGGGTTGAACTCGGGTCGGGCTGCCCAAGACCTCAACCCGAACCAAACCCGAACTCAACCCGGGTTGAGAAAACCCAACCCGAACCCGACTTGAACTCAACCCAACCTAAGTTTTTTCCGGGTTGAACCCGCCGGGTTCGGGTTGAGCCCGCCCGAGTTGCACCCCTATCTAAAACTGACTCCTTTTAAGACAAACTTTTGTTTGATGTTTGACTCTTCATTGAAGAGGGGTCGGTGTGGAAGTATAATTTTCCTAAACCTGACTTCATTAACACTACCTTTTGTTTGTTACCTGTCTTTTCAATGAAATCTTAAAAGAAACAATAGCGCATGGGAAAGGGGATGGACTTATCATTTTCCTTAAAACTGAGTTCATTAACACACCCTTTTTTGTTTGATGTTAAACTTTCCAATGAAATTTTGGGAGAGAAATAAAAGGATAGAGCGGTGGAAGTATCATTTCCCCTATCATACCCCTTCTTGATAACAGATTTTAGAGTCTAAAAACTGATTATTGGACTCAATTTATGTCTAATTTTGAGTCCAATAACCAGTTTTGGACTTGACTCAATCAGTTCTCAAAATCCAAAATAATCAACATAATTTTGTGTCAAATAATCAGTTTTGGATCACAGTCGATTGTCAAAATCCAAAACAAACAGGACCTAAGGTGGTCCCATCTTGTAACCTAGATTAGCCATGCTCTTAAGTGGTGTAAGGTTATGGTCGAGGAGATTATTTATGCCATGTGTGCGCATGTGAGGTCTAGTCTCTTTCAAAAAGTACAGTGGGCCAACTTCATAGGATGATCCAAACTGTTCATTTGTTGGCTCACAACGTAAATAGGCTGCATCCCGTACATCATCTCCATATGATGATTCTAACCCTTCGATCTGTAGAGGGACTGCACATCATAGAAACACCTATTGATTGGAGGAGGGTCAGGTTCATCTTAAGGAGATGATTTATCGGGCGCAGCCTATTTATGTTGTGGGCCAACAAATGGACGGTTTGGATCATCCTATAAAGTGGGCCCCACTGTACCTTATGAAAAAGACGGGACTTCAGGTGCACGCATGCAGCTTATTAAATCTCATGGTCTGAAGGGGGGAAATGATACTTCCAACTCTCTTACCATTTCATTTGTTTCTCACTCAAAATTTCATTGAAAAGTCCGACAACAAACAAAACGGTGTGTTAATGAAGTCAATTTTCAGGGAAATGATACGTCCATCGCTCTTTCCATTCCCTTTTGTTTCTCTCAGCATTTCATTGAACAACAAAAGGTAGTGTCAATGAGGTCAGGTATGGGAAAATGGTGCTTCCACCCTGATATTTCATTGAATAGTCAAACATCATACAAAAGGTTGTGTTAATGAAGGCAATTGATTTAATTTCCTTGTAGGGGTTGGAGTTATTGTATAAGATTTCTGATTTCCAGAACTCTAATTCTTTATGTTGTTTTTGGTAAGCTAATAGTAGTATATCATCTGGAAAAGAGGAGCAAGTAGTGAGAAGCAGTAGAGGAAGAGAGTGGAGGGAATAGTAGTAGTAGAGCGAATGGGAGAAGGAGAAGGAGAGCGACAGGAAGGACACTGTAACAACAATGTCAATTGCAGCGGCAACAGCAGAGGACCGGACGCGGCTGGAGTTCAAATGAGCGTGAATCTCAAATATGTGAAGTTGGGGTACCATTACCTCATCACCCATCTTTTGCCTTTGTTCTTGATACCTCTCATGGTGATGATCCTCTTAGAGGTAAACCCAGAACACGTCCGACAGCTCTGGCTCCACCTCCAGTACAACCCAGTGAGCCTCTACGTATGCTCTGCCTTCCTTGTCTTCTGCTCCACCATCTACTTCATGACCCGCCCTCGCTCCATTTACCTCGTGGATTATGCATGTTATCAACCACCTTCCCATCTCAAAACCCCCTTCGAAAAGTATATAAAACACAGCAAATTATCCGGCTTCTTCAACGACTCGACCATCGAGTTCCAGAGCCGCATACTAGAGCGCTCCGGCCTAGGCCAAGAAACCTATATTCCAGAAGCTCTGCATTGTATCCCTCCCCGACTTTCCATGGCCGCTGCTAGAGAAGAAGCCGAGCAGGCCATGTTCGGCGCCTTGGACACCCTCTTCCTCAACAATTCCTCATTCAAACCCAAAGACATCGGAATCCTAGTTGTTAATTGTTGTCTCTTCAACCCTACCCCCTCCCTCTCTGCCATGATCGTCAACAAGTACAAGCTTAGGAGCAACATCCAAACCTTCAATCTCGGGGGGATGGGATGTAGCGGCAGCATAATTGCTACTGACCTTGCCAGTAGCCTCCTACGGGCCAACCGCAACACATACGCCATCCTCGTAAGCACAGAAAACATTACCAACAGCTGGTACACCGGGAACAAGAAGTCCATGCTCTTACCCAATTGCCTCTTCCGTTTGGGCACCGCTGCAATCCTCCTCTCCAACAGGTCCTCCGATCGCCGCTGCTCCAAGTACAAGCTGGTCAACATTGTCAGGACACATTGCGGGTCTGATGACAAGGCCTTCCGCTGTGTATACCGGGAAGAAGACGATACTAGCATTGTTGGAGTTTCTCTGTCTAAGGATCTCATGGCTATCGCTGGAGGTGCACTCAAGGCCAACATCACCGCCCTCGGACCCCTTGTACTACCCATCAGTGAGCAGCTTCTCTTCTTTGCCACCCTCGTGGCCAAGAAATTGCTCAATGACAAAATTAAGCCCTACATACCAGATTTCAAGCTTGCATTCGATCACTTCTGTATACATGCTGGCGGGAGAGCCATTATTGACGGGGTGGAAAAGAACCTCCAGCTCCAGCCCATCCATGTCGAGGCTACCAGGATGACCCTGCATCGATTCGGAAATGTATCCTCTAGTTCCATTTGGTACGTACTAGCTTACATCGAAGCTAAGGGAAGGATGCACAAGGGCAACCGCATCTGGCAAATGGCGTTCGGGAGTGGATTGAAATGTGACAGCGCAGTCTGGCAGGCCCTCCGGACGGTGAAGCCATCTTCCAATGGACCTTGGCATGATTGCATTGATAACTATCCTGTGAAAATCACTAATGGCTTTACTCATTCACAGCCACATGTCACAAACTCAGAATAATTTGTCTAAGTCCTTCACATTCTCGTCATACTTGTACTAGAGGTTTCTTAGAATACTATAGAATTATGTAGAGGATTCTAGAATATTATAGATGCTAAGCATAGTGGTGCAAAGTGCAAGTGCTATACGGGTTTAAGCTATATCAGAATTGGTAGGCCTATGACACAGCAGGAATAACTTTGATTAATGTAGTAAGTTATTGGACATGTTTGGATCTTTCTATGAATCTAAAAGGCATTACTATGACACAGCAGGAATAACTTTGATTAATGTAGTAAGTTATTGGATAGGTTTGGATCTTTCTATGAATCTAAATGGCATTACTCACCAAGTTTGCCTGAATATATTTGCTGATGTTTCCCTTCCCTATTCTTAAAATGCAATTGTGGACCCCGATCCGAGAGATGGTGATTACATAAGGGAATCTATTTAAGGAAGGGAATCGTACTGATTGCAGCCTGCTAAAGGAATGGTAATCTACTGAGCTAGCCTCCCGTTATGCGCCAATGCTTGAACAGGCTTTTTACTAAAGAGAAATAGGCACAAGCAAGTAGCTTACCAGTTGTATCCTTTCTATATTTTAATATAAAGAGCGGTAAAGGTGATTACTACACTTAAGACAGATTACCCAACTAAAGCTGCGACAGCAAGGGCGCTAGCAGCCCAAAAACGAGTCCCTACATCCTCTGGATCATCCACGTATGAGAGAGCCTTGCCAAAGAACTCTCGAAACGGTGCCACCCTCATAGCAAAGCACGAGTGGCGATATAAACTAGATATCTCTTGATCCAAGGACAAATCCCCAAATCAAGACATACTTAAAATAAACTCAGAGTCGCCATCCATGGATAGGCCATGGAACCTCAAAATCAAATCCTCTGTGCAATGGATAACCAGAAATACATATGGGCTCGTGCCTGATTACGAATGGAGAAGGTCCGAAGAGCACCTCCAATTTGTCCGAGTGTAAGCACTTGGTCTCTTATGCCATTTATTATTAACCTTGAAGAGTTTCAGGCGAAAATCATATGAAATGGGAACGAAATATCCCCGAGAAGACGTCTACTTAATCATGCATGACTCGGAGATAAAATAATAAGCACACACAAAATAAAATAAAAGATGTGTCACTTAATCAGAACTAAGTTATGAGTGACAAGCCTAACTAGTGTCTAAGTTCTGGTGGACATACATATGCATGCTACAGCTAAAGGTATAAGATCAGTACAAGAAAGTAAGAAAACACAATAAAATATACAATAACACAACAAATCCTAAGACTCTAAACGATTTAGCCCGAGTCCTCGGATGGTCTGATATTCATCTAAAGAAGCCTACGTATCCCCGCCTCCGCAAGAATCAGAGCAAAGTAGTTCTTCACGCCTATTCTAAGCTATGATGCCTAAGACACCTAGACCTCTATCCTAGACTCGATCTAAAAGACCGGACTAGTTGTTAAAGCTTCTTGAATGATTATTTAAATTTCAGTGAATTGTAGATTTTAGGACACCCTATATGCCCTAACTAAATGTAGGTTAGCCCTAAGCTAATGCAGGTGGTTCCTACAACCTATGTGTAACTAGGCTACGTTTTCTAAAAAAACAAGCGGCAGACTAGCGCATCATATTCTAGTCATCAGTTGGCGATGTGGATCGCCAGCTGATCGGACGGAGGCGTTCCTATAACTCTAGGACATACCTCTAACTCTAAAACAAGCACACAATAAACAAACAATCAAACAACATATCAAGAAGAAGAAACTCATAACTCTAAAACTCTCTATCTAGGAGAAAATCTTAACTCTGGAGGAAGATCTTTTGAAAACAAGGTTTTAAAGGCTTTTTGAAGAAGGTTTAAAATACTATTTACAAAAGTTTGGCTGGACTTGGGGTAAAGATCCCAAGTTGCACTACGTACCTCGTGGAAGAGGATCAAGTCAGCATAGTTCGAAACGAACTCTCCTAATTACTACTTCTAAAACACTCAACACTTCAGGCTTTTTTAAGGTTTTCAAATATTTTTTATGTTTTAAATTTCTAATGTTTTTGAGTTTTGAATGTTTCAATGATTTTTAGATTTTAAAGCTTTTCCAATTTTTTTTGAATTTTTAAAGGTTTTCACCCTTTTGGTCAAAGACCTAAGGGAATACACAAAGCAACACCTTAGGGCCAAACCCTAGGGCTTGTTGGGAAACCCCTAAACCAGATAAACTAATTATGAAGGATAATGACAACGATCTAAGATCCCTAACAAGCAAGGCTCTAATGAGACTATGCTAGTCTCTAAAGAAGAAGAAAAATAACAAGACTAAGGAGAAACTCCTAACTAAAAATACTAAAGAAAATGGGGAAATGAGTCAAAGACTCTCTAATTCCGCCTAAAAGATAAATGAGTCAAAGATTCTCTAATAATGCCACCTAAAAGGACGAATGAGTCAAAGATTCTCTGATAATGCCACCTAAAATACAAATGAGTCAAAGACTCTCTAATAAAACCACCTAAAAGGACGAATGAGTCAAAGACTCTCCAATAATATCACTAAAAAGACAAACGAGTCAAAGACTCGCTCTAAAAGAAAGGTATTCTAACGTGAGGCTAGATAAGCCACCTAAAAGGGAAACTCCCTAATGAGACAAAGCCTATCTCCAAATACGGGCTCTATAAATGAGGCGGGGCATGCCTCCTATGCACAAAGGCGGGCTCCAAGTATCCCTATCATCGCCCTTGCAATGAATAGGCAGGACAACTAATAGACCGAGTTGGTCTTCAACTAGCAAGGGGGACAAGTTGAGACACAACTTAGAAAAAGTTCTATACATGAGGCAGGGAATGCCTCCTATGGGTACATCTCTATCTAAATCAAGGTTAACTTCCCTGAGGGATAAGACTCTAGACATCAAGGCTTGTCTCTGAAAGAGAACTGCCTTTCGAGACGAAACACGTCTCCTAATGGGAGCTCTAGATAACTCTTTCATTGCCCTTGCAATGAGAAGGGGCTACTAATATTTAAGGGCACCGAAATGACTGAGAAAGTCCACTAAATGGGAGAGGGGATTACTATTAGGACTAGGTAAGTCCCCATAAGACGGGCTTGGGCTAACGCCTTCATCGCCCTTAAAGAGGAAAGGAGCCTAAAATTAAAGTGATATTTTCAAATCATAACCATTCTTATGAAAACAATTCATGTGCTAAGCAAAGTATGAATCACAATTACAGAGTATACAACTTATAAGAACATCAGTTATATAATGATAGATAGTAAATATATGCTCTTTAACTCAATCCAAATTGCAATTATAAAGCCTATAAAAATATAGGGCAGCAGCTATGCAAAGATGGACAGCAGGTATGAGCTCCTTAACCTAATCAAAATCACAATTACAAAGCCTATAAAATATAGGGCAGCAGCTATGCAGCAGATATGTACTTTTTTAATTCAACCAAAAATCACAATTATAAAACGCAGGACCATTGGACAGAAGTTATATAGTGATAGACAGCAGTTATGTATGTCCAACTAAACATAGGTCATAGCTGAAAGGTAAGACATCCATCAGGGGCAGCCACTACGACCACACAATTCTATTAAGACCTTAAACTCATGAAAATCCAGCCTACACAATCTCTGCACATTCACTTGTCAGATAAAAACAGCGTAAACCATATAGATTATACACACATCAAGATCTAATACTACTTTTTCAACCAATAGAGACTAACACTGCTACTCCCACAATCTTTTGAAAGCTCTAATATCTCGGTTTTGGGACATGATGTTAATTAATCGACAAGAATGACTCGCAGACATTGAATCTTTATGAAGAACCACTCATGTTTTCCCATTTCCCTTTGTAGACACCCCATTTTGACCGTGCCCTTCACCTTCCAATTTTATGCAAAACCCCATCAAATGAATGAATTAGGGTCCCAAACTTCACCCTAAACTAGGTTAGGGTTTCATCTAGGTCCCTGCAAAATTTCGTCAGAATCCGAGCGCGTTTGCCTAGCGATCGAGCCGAGGCAGTGTCGTAGTGTAAACCAGAAAAGGGGGGTGAATTTATCCTGAAGGGGGGCGAATTTATCCTGGAAAGGACGCGGCCTGGAGCAGAAAAGACACGATTTCTTCGTGCGCCCATCAAATTTTTGCGCGAACTGCGCTCCTATCAAAATGGTAGTGCCAATATCCGCACCAGCCTTTGCCTATAAACAACAGTTTAATCTTCATTTTTCAAAGGGGGGAATTAGGTTTTTTCTAATCTAAATTAGAGAGAGAAAGAGAGATAGAGAGAAAACGAGAAGGCTGAAGAGAAAATGAGGAGGATTTTGTTGTCTTCTCCGGCAGATCTAGCCGAATTTCTGCTGATCTCCGGCCGTTAGGTGTAGGTTTTGTGGTCCAGCCACATTACTCCTCCATTTCGCTTTTTCTAAGCCTTTTAAGCCTTAGTTTTAGCCATAGAAACCCTAGCTTATAACTCTTAACTTTAGATCAAGATTATAAAACCCTAGCTCTAGTAATTCTTGCTGAAATTGGAGGAGGAAAGGAGATTTGATAAAGCGCATGGTTGATGAGAGCTAGAGAGAAGCTGAAAAAGAAGAAGAAGTTTGTAAGATTGGAGTTTTTCTTCTTCGGTGAGATTATCTTGGATTTGGAGAATTCATATCAAATCAAGTGAGTCCTTCTTATTTTAAATATAGCTTTGACATTTTCTAATGAGATCTACTAGAACCTGTTGATAAATTCAACGTTAAAGCTATTGTGTGGCTGTTCTTTTTACTTAGCTAGAATTTCAAGCTTAAGCTCAAGTGTATGGAACCTTGATTGAGTTTCTAAAATTATAGATTTAGTTTTTTTTTAAGCTTTAGACAAAGGGAAAAGAGAAAAGTCCAGAGATTATAGCTTTTTTTTTAGCTTTTTTTTTATTCTGAATTTTTATTTTTTAATACATATCTGAATGGCACAGGAATATGGTCTGATCTTCTTGTTTCTGTTTATTTTGACATTTCTGAGGCTTTTGGTGTATGTTTGAATGTGTATGGAGAAGGAATTGAGTCTTTGAACTCAGACCATTGGATTTTCCTAAATTTTATGTTGTTTCCGAAAAGAAGTGGTTGCTCTATTCCATTACATGGTGCAAATCTGTAGTTTCGTTGCAAATGGTAGAAAAGGAAAGTTAGGGATTAAGCAGATTTTTTTTATGTGCTCTGTTTTGTGCTATGGTGCTATGATCTAAAGTTTTTTTTTTAAGCATGGATATTGATAACATTGTGGCTAAGAAGCAGTCTGTGCATGATTTGTCTTTGTGAATATTCCTTGGATTCAGTGACAAAACTAGAAGAGAATATAGGTTGCTGAAAATGTTTGAACATGATTACTTAGATGTCATTTTTTAAGAGAAATAGTGTGTTGTGGCTCTATCATATTATGGTGATGACATTTTTGAACTGGTCTGAATTAGTCCATTTTATGATGGTTTTAAGGATAATGTTGTTGTTAAAAAAAAGGTAATGCCTATAATAGCTTCTCATTTTTGCTGTTGAGATATGGTAATGACCAATAGTAGTTCCTTCTTGGGTTTTCGAAGCATAGTAATGTCCATAGCGACCAGTTCTTTTATGGCTGATAAGAGTACTGTCATGTCATGTTATTCGTACATTTGATTTTTGTTCTCTAAGAGGTTTGGAAACTTTGTAATGTCCATGCTTTTCTTAAATTATCTTGAGATGAATTCTTTTAAGAGCAAAGGACCATTGGGCAAGCTTTGGAATTTTTAAAGGTCTATTGGAGTCAGTGTAGTTTCAGAAACAGGAGTCGTTTCAGTTTAGAATCTCACCTGTTATATTTCAGCTTGTCATGCTTATACTTTCTTATCTCATACCTTTTCAGTCTTAGTGTTGGGAATTATATAGAGCTTCATTTGAGAGTAGACCCTATTTGGCTTCATACTAATGTTGTCAGAGATACACTTAGGTATCAGTTATAAGAACAAAGAGATTTGTTAGGTATCAGCCCATGATTCAGCCCATTTTTAAGCACAATTCAGCCCCATTTTTAAGCACATTTCTGTCCCTGTTTGAGACACGATTCTGTCCACAGTTCGGTCCATGTTGCTGTCCCAGTTTTGGCACAAATCTGTCCCTATATTCAGCCATGTTTAGCACAAAAATCTGTTAACAACTCACCCCTGTTTTAGCATAAATTCTGTCCCCAGCTCAGTCCATGTTGCTGCCCCTGTTTTGTCATAAATTCATTCCATGTTTCAATCCCAGTTTTGACAAAAATCTGTCCACAGTTCAGCCCTAGTTTTTGGCACAATTCTGTCCATCGTTTAGCCCCAGTTTTTGGCACAAATCTGTCCCATAGTTCAGCCTCGGTTTTATGCACATTCCTAAGCACATTTCAGTCCCATTTTTAAGCACGTTTCAGCCCCTGTCTTAAGCACTATTC
Organism: Tasmannia lanceolata; assembly: GCF_043159265.1. Classification (NCBI taxonomy): domain Eukaryota; kingdom Viridiplantae; phylum Streptophyta; class Magnoliopsida; order Canellales; family Winteraceae; genus Tasmannia; species Tasmannia lanceolata. The sequence continues at coordinate 6,938,437 of NW_027518697.1, read as the reverse complement.
AGCCCATCAACGAAACTCATCTCATTTTATTCCACCAATTCAGTTTTATGTCCAAGGGGTGAATAAGTCCCTGATAGTGCATTCGTTTACATATTTAGTTTACTACACTGGTGTAAGGGCTGTTTATTAACCCACTGGGAGTTCGTTTTTATTGTGTCTGAAATGAAAACATGTTATGGCTCATCTTCATTATGCTAAAAGGAAAACTGTTATCGTTCATCTTCATTATCTTAAACTGACAAGTATTGTATCTCCTTTCCATTGTGCTTGAATTGAAAATCAAAATCAAGGCCGGTCCGTCTAGAAACTTATATTGTGCCTGTCCTTGAGTGATTCACTTTGTGATTTCCACGGTGTTGTCAAATGAGTTTTGGTCCCATGCTTTGCCTTTAATTGAGAATTGTGGAATGGTTTTGCATGCATTTAGCAATTCATTTTTCTCAGTGGCTAATGTATGTATGTCTGTGTGTGTGAGTGTGTGTTGTGTATGTGTGTGAACATATGTCTATGCGTATGTGTGTGTGTGTGTGTGTGTGTGTGTGTGTGAGTAAGTGTATGTGTGTATTCTCCTAGGTATGGTGATCCTTACACTGTCCAGTTCTGAAATTTCCCTTTTCGACCTTAAATACTCAGAAGTTTCAAAAGCAAATATATCAATTTTGTAGATCTAGTTGAGCCAGTCAGTTTGACATATGGCGGCCCAAATTTGGCCAAAAGACGAGAGAGTTATACCTGTTTAAAGTTTTCAGTCCACAATGCTGTTTTTGTTAAGTTTTTTTAGAAATTATCGTGTCGAATAAATTTTGGGCTGCTTCTGATCGGAATTGTTCAAAACTGTCAACTGAAAAAGTGTTCGTTATAATATCTCCTAAAACTGTCTTATTGAGCAAATGTTTCCATAAATGCTTTTTAATATGTCAAAAACGACTTGCAAGCTTCAGTTTTTCTGAAACAACTGTCATTTCTGCAACAGCAGCTTGTTGGCCATTTTTAGGATATTCCAGGTTTGTTTCGTCCGAAGCCATACAAATAAAAAATGTTCTTCAAAAGATTTTCTAATACTTTGTCCTTGAGTGAATTTTTTCAGAAGCGATGGTTTAAGTGTCAAAACTGAGCCCGAACTTTCAGTTAAAACACTAATATGTCTTTTAATGGCGATGGATCGGAAGAGGCCATTTTCCGGCCACTTCTGGTTAGATCCAAACGAAATGGTCAACTGAGAGAATGTCATTCATGCTGAGATCTACAATTTTGATTAGTAGAGTTTTTGATGGTTTTGATGTTTGAGGGGTCTAAAAGTCAGTGCAAAGTTGTATTTTTCACATTATATGACATAACTGTGCCATTTCTTGAAAATCATGGACAATATGAGCTCTATTCAATTTTAATGAGTGCTTGGGATGCTTTGAGCTTGGTAGCAAGTCACAAATCATATATTGAATCATTCCCATGATTTGTTTGGCATTTTTTACCATTTTTGGTAAAAATTACATGTTGGGTGGAAATTTCACCCCCTTTTTTTTTTTTAGATTGTTTTGAGCCTATATTGATTCTAATGCTTGTATTGGGATATGATGAGCATGCTAGCAAGTCACAAATCACATATTGATCAATTTTTATGATTTACTTTATATTTTAGAGCCTTATTTGCGAAAATTGCCTATTGTGTAGAGTGCTTTCAATTTTTTTTTTATGCTAAATGAGTGGAACTCGTGCTATATGTCAACCTAGACATCTAAACTTCTAGGATCACTTCCAAATCATGTCCAGACCTTTCAAATTGCATGAGTCTCATTTTAGGGGACACACTTTGTCTCATTAGAATGTTTTTCTTTTTTTTGGAGACAAGTCTTGTCTCATTTAGAGAGTTTTCCCTTTAGAAGGCTTACCTAGCCTCATGTTAGAGCCCTCCTTTCTAGAGCGAGCCTTTGACTCATTTGACCTCCTTTATAGAGCAATAGAGAGTCTTGGACTCATTTGCTTCCCATTTAGAGTTGGTTATCCTATATGTTAGGAGTTTGTCCCGTAGCCTTTTGGTTCGTCTGTCTGATAGGAGTTTATTCTTTAAGATGCTTTTACCTGCTAGGGATCTTAGATCATTTTCATTGTTCTTGGGACACCAGTTACTTGTTGTGGATCGTCTCTTTGAGACACTAGTTGCTTGTTCGGGGTTTCCCCTTTGGATTTAGGGCTTTGCCCTAGTTTGTGGTGTTACTTGTGTGTTCCCTTTAAAAGTGAAAACATTTAAAGGTCCGAAGCATTTGAAAAGCTTTAAAATCCAAAAAAAACATTAGAAATTTGAAACTCAAAAACATTTGAAAAACATTAAAACCGTTAAATCATTTGAAGTGTTAGGAGAGTTCGTTCCGAACTACGTTGGCTTGATCCTCTTTCACGAGGTACGTAGTGCAGCTTGGGATCCATATCCCAAGTCCAGCCAAACTTTTTGTAAATAATGTTTTAAACCTTCTTCAAAAACCTTTAAAACCTTGTTTTCAAAAGATCTTCCTCTAGAGTTAGGAGTTTCTTTTTTATAGGGTGTTTGATTGTTTGTTTGTTGTGTGCTTGTTTTAGAGTTAGGGGTCTGTCCTAGAGTTATAGGAGCGCCTCCGTCCGGTCTGTTGGCGATTCACATCGCCGACTGATGACTAGGTCTTTGATACATTAGTGATCCCATTGTTTCCTTAGGAAACACAGCCTAGTTACACATAGGTTGTAGGAACCACCTGCATTAGCTTAGGGCTAATCTGCATTTAGTTAGGGCATATAGGGTGTTCTAAAATCTACAATTCATTGGAATCTAAATGATCGCTTAAGAAGTTTTAATAACTAGTCCGGTCTTTTAGGTCGTGTCTAGGATAGAGGTTTAGATGTCCTAGGCATTATAGCTTAGAATAGGCGCGAAGAACTACGTTGCCTTGATTCTCGTGGAGGCGGGGATACGTAGGCTTCTTTGGATGAACATCAGATCATCTAAGGACTCGGGCTTAAACATTAGAGTCTTAGGGTATGTTGTTAGCACTTAGGGCTTGTGTTTGTATATCAATTCTTACATAGGATCATGATAGTTTGTGTTCATCTCCTTCCTTACTTACGTACTTAGCTATAGCATTTACCTGCTTATGTGTTTTACCTAGTTACTTATTTGTAGCTCTACCTGCTTAGCTGTAGTTCTCACATGCTTACCTGCAATTCTCTATCGCTATTAGGTTATTGATTATTATTTCTTTACTATCATCTACTGACGTTTGCTCATTGCGCAGGTTTATCTTCTTAGCTGTAACACTTTACGGTATTACTGCATTTTTTATCTGTTATTTACTGTTTTCTAGATGAGATGTGTTAGGATTTTATATTAGGCGCTATGTATTAGCCACATTGTAGATAGGCGCTATGTGCACGCCATAGGTTTTTATTACTGCATTTCCTATCTGTCATTTACTGCTTTCTAGATGGGATGTGTTAGGATTTTATATTAGGCGCTATGTATTCGCCCCATTGTAGATAGGCGCTATGTGCACGCCATAGATTTTTATTACTGCAATTGCTATCTGTCATTTACTGCTTTTTAGATGAGATGTGTTACGATTTTATATTAGGCGCTATGTATTCGCCCCATTGTAGATAGGCGCTATGTGCACGCCGTAGGTTTTTATTTCATTATTCTGTTATTTGCCTAGCATTTTGTTTATTCCTTATTTCATTTACTCTTCATGATTAACTGTTAATTTTAGATTTACTTTCATGTACAGATCCTATACCTTTAGCTATAGCTTGTATGTATATGTCCACCAGAACTTAGACACCCATTAGGTATGTCACTCATAACCTAGCTTTGCTTAGGTGACACATTTTTCATTTCATTTTGTATGCTTATTTCTTTATCCTCGGGAAATGCATGCTTAGGTAGACGATTCCTGAGAATTGTTCCTATTTCATATGATTTTCGCCCGAAACTCTTTGAAGTTAATAATAAATGGCATAAGAGACCAAGTGCTTGCACTCGGACGAATTGGGGGTGCTCTCAGACCTTCTCCATTCGTAATCAGGCACGGACCCATATATATTTCTGGTTATCCATGGTATACAGAGCATATTTTTGTTTAAGGGATCCATGGCCGTATATCGTGGATGGCGACTCTGAGTTTGTTTAGGTACGTTTCGAATCTGGACTTGTTTCCGAATCGAGAGGTATCTCTTTTATATCGCCACTCGTGCTATGCTATGAGAGTGGCAACCGTTTTGAGAGTTCCTTGGTAGAGCTCTCCTTCACACGTGGATGATCCAAGAGGCCGCTGGGGGCTCGTCCCCCACCTCTCTCCCGGATCGGGGTCCACACCCTTTCCTTGAGAAATTACATGAGACCAACATTTACTAAGTAAACATAAACAGCTCTATTTGAAACTCCACTTAACATCCACTAGGATAATTTGCAAAAAGGAAATTAGGTAATATAAACTATCCATTCTGTCTATCATCCTTGATTGCATGCATTCTCATCTAACAATAGAGTGAGAACTTAAAATACAGAGATCCTTATTAGAATGATGAGGTACGTATATCAGCACACAATAAAACACTTGGACAATTTTTTGGTTAAAATTTACCCTACACTATTGTACTCAAATTTTAATTTTCATAACAACTTTTCATATCCACGTACTATTTGAAGCCCAACTACTAAAACTGATTGAAATAATATCATTAGCATTTTTAACTATCATCAACATTTCAATAGCCAAACTATGCACAAAAGGGACCTATACATAGTATTTTGAAAATGCTACCTTTATTATCAAGTCTCTATATTCATACTGATTTATTCTATCCCCTTACACATAACAAAATATGAGAACCTCAATAACTAACACACACATATAATCATGGGGCTAAAATAAAAGTATCCATAACTTTGAAAACTGCAGAGAGCATTTACAACAAGATTTTCAATCTATACATTTATGAAATCAAAACAAGGCAGGCATTGATATCTGTACTATTTCATCTTAGTGAGAACACTCATATATGCACACACACACTTATATGTACCTACAGTGTAGCAAACTTGTTAGCAAAGAAATTTGGGAAAATCATGATTTAAAATAGAGTGTTCATAAAATCTGAGAATCGGATATTCCTTGACGATCTTAATAAGAATTACAAAGATCAATTCCCATCTAATATCACAAAGGAAATTCACAAAATGGTTACATGCATACAAACCAGAGGTGTAAAAGAAAAGTGTTGAAACTCTATTTAAACAGCCATAACCAGAAATTTAATAGCATCCAAATTTAGAGTGCAAATAGAGGTCCTTATGAAACGAATGAAGTTATCCATGCTAGAGGACAACTCATGAGAATCAGCACTTCATATTAACATTTCCCATCTATTCATCCTTCTTTTCATCCAACACAATATCCATCCATTGCAGTATAACATGCTACAGACTTACAAAGTTACCTCTTGACTCATCCAATTACCCTTCCAACAGATCAGATCAAATAATGGATCATGCACACATCATTACAATTTTTAGATCTATCAGAAATGCGATGAAAACAATAGTACCTAGGAAGGTCAGATGACTTGAAATCATGGTTTAGAAGGTAATTAAAGATTTTAGCAGAGGATTGAACAATTTACAAACACTTGATAATGAAAACCTAGACATTTACACAGCCAAATAAACCACAACACCAACAAGATTAAAAATTAAGAAGATATCTGATAAACCTTGATTTACACACTTTCATCATCCACAAAATAGGAATAAGATTACCTCTTTTCCTCAACTGAGAATGAAAATTGATGAAAGAATATTCCAAATCAACAAAGAATCAACACGTAACATATCATTTCATACCAGAAAACAAGATCTAGAGAAATTTTGATCATCCACAGGAGATACCGTACATCTTAAAACGATTACTGCAAGTCTTGAATAGAATTATAATCATACTCTATTAAATGAGTTATCATGATAAGATTATCACAACTGATAAGGAGAACTATAAATCTTAAAGAAATTATATTTGCCTAACATTACCTCAAGCATCATAAAGGAAACATTACAAATCATAAGCAATAATCATCAATTTCTTAAGAAATAAGAGATGTTACCTGAATGACAAAAGGAAAAATGCTACAAAGAAAACTGATGATCTTTCTAATTCTCAGAACCAGTCCTTGAAATGGATTAAAAAATGTTCAGATCTCTTCAATTTTCAGTGAAATTTCTAAAATTCTAATAGGGATAACAACACAGAAGTGCAAATTTGAAGAAGCTTTGGCTGATTTATAAGTAAATGGACCGGATCTGAAGTTTTACACCTTAGATCTAGGGTTTCAATGCAGGCTTAGGGTTTGAAATAGGTAAAAGAGATTGATAGCAAGAGAAGAAAAACAAGAATAACAAGCCAATTTGACTGGCCAGAGTTTGGCCGGAGTCCTAATTTGCCAGCCGGAGAAGAAGGAGTAACCGGAGAAGATGAAGGAGTTACGGTTTAAATCAGACAAATGAGATTATTGATGGCTGAAAAGAAAGATCAAGAGGCAAAGGCAACTATTAGAGAAGATGAATGGAATGATAGACTATAAAATGACCGGCCGGAGCTCCGGTCAAGCCACCGGAGAAGAGAAACCTCTCTCCACCTCTCACTCTTTCTTTCGGATTTTTGCGAAAATAAGCTCCTCCCCCCTCGCTATTCTCAGATCTGAGATCTCGGATCTGAGACTTCTCTTTTATGGACAGATTTGAGGAGGAAAATCAGATCTAGGCAGCGATAGAGGCGAGGGTCAGAGGTTGAAGACCAGAAAATGAGGCGAGATCACCAGAGTCCATGAGGTTTGAGGTAGGAGATGATTGAATGTGGTGATGATCGGATTCCGACGAAATTTTCGTCGGAGAAGAAGATCCTTCTCTCTCTCTCTCTCTCTCTCTCTCTCTCTCTCCAGCGAAAAATAAGATCTCCCCCTTTCTTTTTTCGATTTTTTTCTTATAAATCAAAATAAAAGTGTTGATATCGGCACCCCCGCTTGATGAGGCGCGCCCACCAGATTTGTCCTATTAGGTCCAGGCGCGTCCATCGCAGGATAACTCACCCCCCTTCTCACATGGACATTTACCTCTGCAGATAACTCACCCCGTTTTTTATTACACCACATACCTTACAACGCTCGTCTTATTTGGCAAATCTGCTTGGATTTCGACAAAATTTTGCAGGGACCCTGGTAAAACCCTAACCTAGCTTAGGATGCAATTTGAGGTCTTAATTCACAAATTTGACAAGGTTTTGCACGAGTCACACGAACTTGGGTCGAGTCAAAATGGGGTGTCTACATCAATCCTGTTATTCTTACATGAAATTCATAATGCTCTCTTTCCCTTCTTCTAAGTTTCTATTTTTTATACTATGTGTAAAAGTTAAATGCATTCTTGGATTGCCATTGGTGTACCCTACTGTTGGATCACCAAGAAGGTTAGGGCCTAGGACCCGTCATGACTCTGCATAAGCACCGTCTTGCATTCACAAAGCCGGGTCCGCATTTCGGTTACGGAGCTGGAAGGTGTTAGGCACCAACCCCGACCAACTTACGTTGGTCTCTACTAAAAAGGGGGAACTCATGGAACGGGGATCACTTTGCAAGCCAAGATATGAAAATCCTCTCAAAAATCAGTCATTAGGAGTGGGGTGTTACCTCACCAAAACCTCCTTTCTCTCATGCTTGGCTTTGTGAATACTCTTTTGTTAGATTTGAATAGTAGAAAAAAAAGGGAAAGAGAAAGGGTTGATGGCTTCGGAGTTTTTCCATGGATTGACTCACTCTTCGGCTCCCCATTCACCACTTGGAAATGGAAGATGTGGGCTGAGGGTAATGGAGTGAAGCCATCATCAGACTTATCCCCTTTCTCCCCTAGCCAGCCTCTTATTAATTACAATCTTTTTAACTCAAATAACCATGAGATGAGCCAAAATAATATGGGCTGGGGAACTTGAGGTTTGAGTCATCAATGGGCCCATACCCCAAGGCCCTCTGGCCTCAATCAAAGGAGGGCCATGGCTCTTGGATCTAGAAGTTGCAACACTAATTTTAATGAAGCAAATTAAAAGAAACCAAACTAGTTAAGGAATGAAATTTTCCTACAAATGGGGTGGCATGGGTGCAGTGCTGTCCCCTTAGGTGGCTCGAGCTCTCTTAGATAATCCCCCTGTCCTCTATCTCACTTGATTAACTTTGCATCCAAACAGGGACTTTACTTGACTTTACGAGGGATTTAAAAACCTGCCCCCTCCATGGACTTTACTTGCCCAAAGAAACCGAGATTCAAACTCTATTTATATGTATTTTCTCCTCTCACTCTTCCAATGTGGGACTATAGATCTTCACAAACTCGAGAAGAAATGAAGGGAAATTCAAATTTAGGTATGAAATTACAAATGTTCAAAATAGCAAAAGTAAACCACAAAATGACAAAGACCACTATTTGTAATTTTGAATTAGAGAGTGTCTTTTCTTTTAAAACAACCAAAGAAAAGTCAACATGGAAGAGCAGAAAAAGTATCATTCCCCCAATCATACCCCCTCTTGAGAATAGATTGTGTTCAAAAAACTGATTATTGGACTCGAATTGACGTCTGATTTTGAGTCCATTAATCAGTTTTGGACTTGTACTAGGTTCTTAAAATCCAAAATAAACATGGCCATAATTGTGTATCAAATAATAAGTTTTGGACTCAATTGATTCTCAAAAAACCAAAACAAACAGGGTTAAAGGTGTCCCATCTTGTGACCCAGATTAGCTGTCTCCTAAAATGGTTTATGGTTATGGTTAGGGAGATTTTTATGCTGTGTGCGGCTGCGCGCGTGAGAAGTCCAATCTTTTTCATAAGGTACAGTGGGGCCAACTTCATATAGGATGATCCAAACTGTTCATTTGTTGGCGCACAGCATACATAGGCTGTACCCGGTAAATCATCTTCTTAGGATGATCCTAACCCAGCTTATAACACCCCCCACCCACGACGCCAACTACAGTATTCCTTAAGTTTTAATTTTTAAAGGCAGAGAAAAACGTTACAAGGGGTGAATTTATCCTAAAGCAGTGAACCACTCTCACAGAAACCGTTAAAGGGGGGGATTTTATCTGTTTACGGGTGGGGGGATATCAGCGCCCTATTTAAATTGTGGGCCAACAAATGAACGGTTTGGACCATCCTATGAAGTGGTCCCACTGTACCTTCTGAAAAAGAGTGGACTTCATACGCACAAGGGGGGAATGATACTTCTAACTCTCCTCCCACTTCATTTTGTGAGGAATACAAGACTCACAGGAGCCCTTGTAAAAAGAAGAGTAACTTCTCACATCCCATCCCTTTACTCGTTTTTTTTTTTGCATGGGCTCTTGTGAATCTAGCTTTCTTCTCATTTTTATTACCTCAAGATTTCATTGAAAAGTCCGACAACAAACAATACGGTGTGCTAATGAAGCCAATTTTTAGGAAAATGACACGTCCAACCCTCTTCCCGTGCCCTTTAGTTTCTCTCAATAGCACATTGAAAAGACAACAAACAAATAATAGGGACTGTAAATGAGCTCAGTTTTAAGAAAATGGTACTTCCACCGTTCCACCCCGACATTTCATTGAATGGTCAACATCAAACAAAAGGGTGCTTAAATGAAGTCTATTGATTTAATTTCCTTGTGGTGGTGGGAGTTATTGTATATGACTTCTTATTTCCAAAATCTTTACGTACATTGTTTTTGGTAAGCTAATACAAGTAATTCTTCTGGGAATGAGAGCAAGTAGTGAGAAGCAGTGGAGGCAGAGTCGAGGAAATAGTAGTAAAGAGAGAATGAGAGGAGGAGAAGGAGAGCGACGTGAAGGCCGCTACAACAACAATGTCAATTTGAGCTTGGATCTCAAATATGTGAAGTTGGGGTACCACTACCTCATAACCCATCTTTTGACTTTGTTCTTGATCCCTCTCATGGTGATGACCCTCTTAGTGGCCGGAATGACGAACCCAGAATACGTCCGGCAACTGTGGCTCCACCTCCAGTACAGCCCGGTGACCGTCCTCACCTCTGCCATCCTCATCTCCCTTTGCGCCATCTACTTCAAGACCCGCCCTCGATCCGTCTACCTTGTCGATTACACCTGTTATCACCCACCTTCTCATCTCAAAGCCTCCTTCCAAAAGTTAATAAAACACTTCGAATTCTCTGGAAATTTCACCATCGCCTCCATCGAGTTCCAGCGCCGGATACTCGAGCGCTCCGGCCTAGGCCAAGAAACCTATATTCCAGAAGCTCTGCATTGTCTCCCTCCCCGACCTTCCATGGCCGCTGCTAGAGAAGAAGTCGAGCAGGCCATGTTCGGCGCCCTCGATGCCCTCTTCCTAAAAAATTCCTCATTCAAACCCAAAGATGTCGGAATCCTAGTAGTCAATTGTTGTCTCTTCAACCCCAACCCCTCCCTCTCTGCTTTGATCGTCAACAAGTACAAGCTCAGGAGCAACATCCGCACCTTCAATCTCAGTGGAATGGGATGCAGCGGTAGCATAATTGCTACGAACCTTTCTAGTAGCCTCCTACAGGCCAACCACAACACATACGCCATCCTCGTCAGCACGGAGAACATTACCCACAGTTGGTATACCGGTAACAAGAAGTCCATGCTCCTACCCAATTGCCTCTTCCGTTTGGGCGCCGCCGCCATCCTCCTCTCCAACAAGTCCTCTGATCGTTGCCGCTCCAAGTACAAGCTGGTCAACATTGTCAGGACGCATTGCGGGTCTGATGACAAGGCCTTCCGTTGTGTCTATAGGGAGGAAGACGATGCCGACATTGTTGGAGTTTCTTTGTCCAAGGCTCTCATGGACATCGCTGGAGGGGCACTCAAGGCCAACATCACCACACTCGGACACCTTGTACTCCCCATCAGGGAGCAGCTTCTCTTCTTCGCCACCCTCTTGGCCAAGAAACTGCTCAATGACAAAATTAAGCCCTACATACCAGATTTCAAGCTTGCATTCGATCACTTTTGTATACATGCTGGTGGGAGAGCCATTATTGACGGAGTGGAGAAGAACCTCCACCTCCAGGCCATCCATGTGGAGGCTACTAGGATGACTCTGCATCGATTTGGAAATGTATCCTCCAGTTCCATCTGGTACGTGCTAGCTTACATCGAGGCTAAGGGAAGGATGCACAAGGGCAACCGCATCTGGCAAATGGCGTTTGGGAGCGGATTGAAATGTGACAGCGCAGTCTGGCAAGCCCTCCAAACGGTGAAGCCATCTCCCAATGGACCTTGGCATGATTGCATTGATAATTATCCTATGAAAATCACTAATGACTTTACTCATTCAGAGCCAAATGACACAAACTAAGAAAAATTTGCCCAACTCCTTCACATTCCCTTTAAACTTGAGGTTTCTTAGAAGTCTATAGAATTATGCAAAGGATTCTAGAACATTGAGACACTAAGCGTAGTGATGCAAAGTAAAAGTGTTGTATGAGTTTAAGCTATTGGAATTCCCAGGCCCGTGGGACGGCCCGTGATACACAGCAAGAATAACTTTGATTGATGTAGTAAATTATTGGACATATTTGGATCTTTCTATAAATTTAGAAGGCATTACTCATCAAGGTCACCTGAATATATTTGGTTAAGTTTCCTTCCCCTATTGTTCTTATAATGCAATCCTGTTATTCTTACAAGAAATTCATAATGTTCTCTTTCCCTTTTTCTTAGTTTCTATTTTTTTTTGTACTGTGTGTAAAAGTTATACGAATTCTTGGATTGCCATTGTTGTACCCTATAAATCACTGTTCAAAATTTCAAGTTATATGCTTCTTATGTGCTCTACGGACCTCACTGGATGTTGCATCATGGCATAATTATAGAGCAATGCGTGTCATTTCATTTTTTCTACTTTTTTGTCAAGTGATTGATGACTTGAATACCAGGGATCTCTTTCGGTGTTGTGATCTACAAGGTAATAATTAAATATTGATTTGGTGGTTTATTGATGTCACGCCCCCAAACCCCACCCTGGGCATAGGACATGACAACGCCATACACCTGCAAGACGAATCTCACAAATGTACAAGCCTGCAAAGCAATAACAGAAAATAACTTGGCATTTCATAACTAAAATATCAAAGTAATGACTAATGCGAACCCATCAGAGTCAAATCAAAACTCATCTCTTCCCCAAAGAGTCAAAGCGGAAATAAATTAATAAAGTCTTTACATATTATTCAAGTACTCACTTTCGAATAACTGAAATAACTAAACTAGTCTTTGAGCCAAAAATCAAATTCCAGAACTAAGCGTCCTGCTCCCCGTTAACCTCACGAGGATAAAAACCTAAAAATAATATATAACCACAGTTAGCTGAAAAGCTCAGTACATAATAAAGCACTACTCTAAGCACAGTCTAGCATGACAGGATTCAATAGGGTCGATAGTCAAAGTCAAAACTGAGTTCAAAGGTCTTAACTGATTCATTAGGCATAAACAGTGTTAAGTGCATGTCAAATGTGGTTCTAAATTCCAAATCTTAGTTCGGATCCAAGTCGGAGATTTCAGAGTTTATGTACAGAAGGTTCAGAGTTCAAATAGACTTCAAAGTCATCGGCATGGTTCAGAAGACATATTATTGCTTATACACCGACAGTCCACGGTGTTTAGAATCAGTTCCTGAAGTTCAGATACAAGTCGACAGGGCCAGCTTTTTATCCCACTGACGGGCCTGAAGTTCCAGTGTACTACCTCTACGGTGGGTCCAGAGTTGCCAAATATTTTACCCCCATATGGCAGGGTCCAGAAATTAACCAAGCCTCCACAGAAGTGTTCCAAATGTTCAAGGTTCATATTCAAATGGTTCAGAATATTCAAAGTTCAAACTAATAGTTCACAGGTTCAGAGTTCAGAACATATGTTCATAACAGTTATTTCAAAGGTTCAGAAGAGTAACAGTAGGTGAAACAAAATAGCATGATAGACTCAAAGCTAATTCAGAAGTTCAAAGTATCAATACAGGTTTCCAAAGTCAATACTGATTCAAATGAGAAGGGTTTATAATACCCAAAGTAGTACGTTATTACGTACCTCATAGAAGTTCGATTCCTTTATTAATTCGGACTACGATTGAATATCTTAATCTGAATAGAACATAAGTGACAAATAAAGGCCCATTTGAATAAGTTATGCATTTCGAAGTTTTGAAAAAATTGTCGCGCCGGTTGTCCGAGAATTACGGACGTCCGAGGATCCGTCTGTCGCCAAACTTGGTACTCACGGACGTCTGCTATTTTTCCGGATGTCCGCCCCACGCGCGGATCCAGATTTCTTCTAAACGCGATTTTCCACCATTTTGTCACTAAAACGGCCATAACTCCTTCGTTTGGGGTTCAAAACGTGCGAGGTCGGATCCGATGGATTCCTATCGGCGAGAGGAATCCATTAAATCTGATTTCACGCTCCGAATTCCATATGTATAACTTAAGAAAGAAATCACCAAAGATTCTACGTCGAATCTCCAAAGTTCTAATTTCTGAGTTCATATTCAAATATATTGATTTTGAGTTCTTTGGAATCGTAAATCGGATCCAAGAAACTCAAGATCAACCCAAAGATTCTTATTTTTAACTCATATTAATCAAAGATCTTATTTCTTTTCTCTTTCACCCTTGTTTTAGGATTTCTAACTATCCAAATCTTTCATAAATCATAGATCTTACCTGGACTCGCGGCTTCGACTCTGAAATCGCGATCTCCTCGGTCATTTCATTCTCTTTCTCTAATTTCTATCTCTGGGGCCTAACAAAACGTTTAGGGTTTGTTTAGCCACAAAAAGATGAATTTATAGGCTTTATTAGGAAGCCCTAATCTGAGTTAAACATAAACAGACAAAAACGCCCCTCTTTTAAAGAGGGGGACAAAAATTTAAGTGAGGGTTTTTTTTTGGGTATTTACAATTGATGTAGGACGGCACTTGTTTTTCTTTTGATTTTTCTTTTTAGTTTCGTAGTCTAACTCTAATTTGAATTTGTTTGTCTTAGAAGAGTTATAGTTATGTCAGAAGTCCTAGTTAGGTTAGAAGTATAATTGAGAGATATTATAAGAAGAGTTTGAAGGGGATAAGGAATCTAGGATGAAGAGGCTCATAGTCTATAAGTAAGGGTTGTTTGTATGTGTTTGTGAACATCTTTCATTGAATAATAAATTCACTTTCAGTTTTTTTATCTTATTTCCTTGTAGATTCAAGGGTTTTCTTTAAAGAGAGGTGATGTTCTTCTTAAACAGGTTGAAGACGGTGATCTTTGCCTTCTTTCCTCACGCTTCCATCGCATCAAGTGGTATTAGAGCAGTTCCATTTCCTGCTAGAAGTTCAATTTCCTAGAGCTTTACCCAGGTTCTACTTGACATCATCACCCTTAGACTTCTTCAACTTCTACTTAATGATTCTTCTACCACGTCAGTATGTCTTCCTTTTTAAAGGGTGGGTTGTTGTTGGTTTGTTGTAGGCTATGATTTTTTCAAGGATTATCATTACTTCCGCAATTTAAGAGAATTATGAATCATCCAACTATATTTATCTCTTTTCATAAGTTCCTGTGTTTTGGGTAAGTCAGTAGATTAGATTTAAGCTTACACTCAAATTCAAAATTGCATACAAAATGCATTGATACTTGAGACATGTGTGAAGATAGGAGGACTAGTCTTTCTTGTGGTACCCAATAGCTTCAATCTTCTGGTCACACTCAACCTACCAGGTTTCTTTTTTGTTTATTTATTCGTAAAATCTACCCTAAATGATACTTGTTGTGATCTATCATTGTAAGAACCGGTAAAATTACTATGCAAGAAATGCTATGCAAGTTCACTATTGAGATGCACTATGTAAAAATACTATTCACAGTAGGACCTACCGAGTACTATTCACAAGCGGGTCCCACATCAGCGGACCCCACACGGGTCCCACCAAAACCGGGTCCCACACAAGCGGGTCCCACACCAGCGGGCCCCATACAAGCGGGTCCCACATCAGCGGGCCCCACACAAGCGGGTCCCACATCAGCAGGCCCCACACAAGCGGGTCCTACCAACAGTAGGTCCCACAACAAGTAGGTCCCACACAATAATTCAAGTTACTATTCAAGCAAATAAACTAATAATATAATAATTCAAGTTACTGTTCATGCAAATAAAATAATAAATAAAATAATAATATAATAATTCAGGTTAAGGCTATAAATAGAGGCTCGCAGACGAGGAGAAGGAAAAAAAAAGAAATCTGAGAGAGGAGAAGGAAAAGGAAATCTGAGAGAGAAGAAGGAAAAAGAAATCAGAGAGAAGAAGGAAAAGGAAATCTGAGAGAGGAGAAGGAAAAGGAAATCTGAGAGAGAAGAAGGAAAAGGAAATCAGAGAGAAGAAGGAAAAGGAAATCTGAGAGAGGAGAAGGAAAAGGAAATCTGAGAGAGGAGAAGGTAAATCTTTCAATAGTTAAAGTATTTCTTTTATATGCAAGTCTTATTTGAACGGTGAAATGCAAGCATAGTAACCGTAAAGTAAAGTAAATGGTTGGTTCTACCACCTATGTAAATATCCATCTATGTAAATCAGGATAAAACATGCATAAGAGGCGATAACTCGCTATAGATTATGCAAGTTTTACCCTCTTATTTGAACGGTGAAATGCTAGCATAGTAACCGTAAAGTAAATGGTTGGTTCTACCACCTATGTAAATATCCATCTATGTAAATCAGGATAAAACATGCATAAGAGGCGATAACTCGCTATAGATTATGCAAGTTTTACCCTCTTATTTGAACGGTGAAATGCAAGCATAGTAACCGTAAGTAAACTTTCAGCACAGAAAGGCAAACTGTTAAGCATAGGCGAACTGCTAAGCATAGTAGCCAAGAAATAAACGAAATCAAAGAATGGTAAACCTGCTGAGCATAGTAACATGTGGGGTCCACATGAATAGTAACATGTGGGGTCCACATGAATTTACATGTGGGGTCCACATGAATAGTAACATGTGGGGTCCACATGAATGTAAAATGTGGGGTCCACATGAATAGTAACATGTGGGGTCCACATGAATAGTAACATGAGGGGTCCACATGAATAGTGCATGTGGGGTCCACATGATCTTAAAACATGACTTTGATACAAATTAGAATATTTACAGGTTATTCACTCCAAGGTGTAAGCTCAAACAAACCTGTGACCGGAAAACTATTGGTAAGGGTCGTAAGGGTTTTCTATCATTGATTCTCTTTTAAGTAAGGGTCCCCTATCTTTGATTATGTTTTTGAGGTAAGGATTGCCTATCTATTGATTCTCTTTTGCCGAAGTAAGGGTTTCAAGGGTTTCTTATCCATTGATTCTCTTTTATGTAAGGATTGCCTATCTATTGATTCTCTTTTGCTATATTTGAAGTAAGGAGTGTTCCTTTCATGTTTTTGAGGTAAGGGTTGCCTATCTATTGATTCTCTTTTGCTGATATAAAGGTTTTTCTTCCCCGAAACTTGTTTCAATGAGATATGTTTATGTTTAGGGTTTATCTTGTGATACCCTAATTCTGAATATGGACTGAGTTATGATATGATGACGGATGGACGCGTTATAGTCCTCCATGTGCACGTGGGTAATGACGACTCTAGAGAGTGTAAATCTAGAGGATTATGAGCCGAGGTATGGCTATGAATGAGCCGAGATATGGCTATGAATGAAAGCATCTATGCTTAATGAAGTCTATATATCTTGATATCAAGTTCTAAAAGTTTTCTCTATACGTTTGGAAAGCCTGTTGTGCTTATTCTTTCTTTCCATATGAGATGTCATATCTGCAAAATATCATGTTCTTATGAGCTTGACAATTCTACATCACTTGTTGTTTATACCCTACTGGGCTATTTGAGCTCACCCCCTTCTTTTCCTTGTTTTATGATTCCAAAACCCAGGTGAAGTATAGATGGAAGATGAGGAATGCTAGAGTTGAATGCAGAACTGTTCTAAAAAACAATTATGTTTTAAGTGTGTATCAACTATGTCTTGAATTACGATGTAATAAGTTAGACCTAATTTCTGTAAATCCTCTAAACGTATTTGAGATCTTGGGAATAATGAAAGTTTTTGAGAATAATGAAAGTTTTTGAGAAAGATGATGTCATATTCTTATACGCACCGAGTTGGTATTTTCAAGAAAAACCGGGGCGTTACAATCATACCCTGTTAAGGTGCCTAATTGCTGCAGTTTGATAGTTCCCTTTGATTGTATGAATGTGAAGGATAAATTTTGTTATATCTATCTATGACTTATGAAGACAATGTGATCCTAGAAAAGCTTCTATAGCTCGCTTTTTATGGAGTCATACAACAAGATTTCAAGCCGGTATTGACTATAATGAGACGTTCAGTCCGGATATCAAGCCGACTATAATACACACTGTACTCTCTCTTGCCCTTTCTCAAGGATGATGTCTTTTCCGGCTGGAAATTAATGCTTTTCTTTACAATACTTTCAATGGAAAATTTTATATGGCCTAGCCACGTGCCTTTGTTGAAATTAACCCTTTGTTGGAAAATCTATGTGGGCTCAAGCAATCCCCACGTTCTCGGTATCATCGGTTTAGTCTGTATATCTTTGGCCTTGGCTTTCTTGGATCACACTCTGACTCATTCCTATTTATTTTCTTACTCCTGGTATTACTCTCATGTTATTAGTTTATGGCAATGATATCATTCAAACGAGCAATAATTGCTCTGGGCTAAACAACTTGGTTAGTTGCTTGGGCTCTGAGTTTGCTGTAAAAGATCTTGGCCCTTTCCATTTCGTCCTTGGCTTCGAGGTCTTAAGTAATAAACCAGGGGATTCTTCTTTCCCAGAGTCAGTATATGCCCAATCTTCTTTGTCGCACTCGTATGAAAGGTGCTAAGTCATGCTCCACACCAATGGATTATTCTCTCACTCAAGCTACATCTAGTGGCACATCCTTGATCCAAGGTTTTAAATTTCGGTTTAAGTTTGGTTTCGGTCGGCACGGAAATGGAAACATTTTGGTTCCGGTAGAAATTTCGGTGGAATTCTTGTAAAATCACGAAAAAGTATGGAAACATATGCAAAGAATGAAATTTTTTAATCTCAAAAAAACATATGCAAATGATGATATTTGAAGCTGAAACTTTGAAAAATGCTAGAATAAGCATAAATACATACTTAGAAACCATCACATAAGCAAGAAAGCCATCCATAATGGCTTAATCGCATCGAACACCTAGTGATATGTGCTTTACCGGATCGGTAGTACCATCATAAAGATCAAGAGGCGGGAGCCGAAAACTCTTAGGGATTTTATCTCTTAAAATCTCCTAGGTGAAAGGGTGCTCCTCATCATCTTTTGCTTCTTCTATTGGACCTCTCCCTTTCAACACTTCTCCGATTATTTCCCGTATTTCTCGACGAAGATCAGGGTTAGAGACCGGGGCTCACTCCTCTGGGTAAACCTGTCCAACGAGCCTCTGATGGTATAGTGTAGACACCCCATTTTGTTTTGTTTTAATCAACAAATAAATTAGTGTGTTAAATCCATGTGAGAACCCCCTCTATCATTGATTTATATGTTTTAGGTCATTAATATCTTGATCTGACTTTACGGATCATCAATCGGGACAAAATAAGCTAGGGTCACTTCATAGCCCGGACCCTGATTCCATTCCGAGACCCGATTTCCGTAAATCGTTAGATCAATGGCAGATCATGACCTGGGTCTAACCATCCAAAACCACCTAACCTCTCCTCTCATCCTAACCATTCAAACCTCACCTAACCTAACCTCACCTAACCTCTCCTCCCATCATAACCATCCAAACCTCACCTAACCTCACCTAACCTCACCTAACATCACCTAACCTCACCTAACCTTACCTAACCTCACCTAACCTCACCTAACCTCCTATCCCATTCTCCTATAAATACCCTCTCATCTCACCAAAGAAAAGAAGGAGAAAAAAGAAAAGAGGAGAGAACCCCTCTCTTAGAAAATTCAAGCCCTCTCTCTAGACCAAATCCCTCTTCTCCATAAGTTTGCATGGAATATCGTCTACAAAAAGGTATGTCTTTTGGAATTTTATTTTCTTTTCTATATTTGTAGGATTGAGTGTTGTTTTGCGTATATTTTGGTTGATGTCATGTTTAATTTTGTACTAGTTTGGCCTTGGTCATGTTCTCACTTATGCTAAATATAATTAATGTGTTAGGGTCATTAGAACCTATTTGCGATGGGATGTTGAAATCATTGGCTTGTTAGGGAATTTAGATTTCTTTTGGGAAAACAATTCATTAAAAATTTTGAACATTTACAAGAAAGAAAACTTGAATTTTACATGAATTATCAAAACCCATTTAATTTGGCTTACAAAACCTCCATCTTTCAATTGATAACAACAGCCCCCACTCCAATTTGATAACAACAGCCCCCACTCAATCTCAAGAACCCAATATCCATACCCCACCTTGCCAAGTAGATAAAAACAACCCCTTTTTCAAACATCCCATTTGAATCTAATCTCAGGCCCATTCAAGCCATTTTTCATATTCACCGTCTTTTAATCACTAAAAAAATAAGAACTATCAAAAGAAAACATGGGGGTGCCAATATCATTCCCGTCATAGTGCTAGCTGTTAGACTTTAAACAGATTTTTCGACCTCTAAACAACAGAATCGTGGGAAATGGTTAACTACAAAGTAGTAGATATTTTCGTGCCGTTTCCAACGAGTATTCGTGCTAGATCAGACAGCGAGCGGTTAAAAAGTTAAGTCCAAAATGGTTGCGGCACACCTTTAGGCATTTCCAGTTTAATGTTGCTGTCCTTTTGTTTGCAACACAAATTCGAACCTCTAAATCACAGATTTACAAACAATGGAGAACTACAAAGTTGTAGCCCTATAAAAGATCTTTCCAACGCATGTTTGTACGTTGAATTTGGCCAAGCGGTTAAAGAGTTACGACAGTTTTAGTGGGCTGCATTTGTCAGATCTTTTAATGGTCAATGGTTTGTCGAATTTGTGCAATTGTCAAAACTTGGTTGTGTTAACGTCATTTTCCAAACCAAAATCGAAAGACATTAATCTAAAGTACATCCAACCTAAAATTAACAAAACTAAAATTCACCCATTTAAAATCCACTGATAAAAATCCGTTAAAAGCCATTAACCAAAAGACCACTAAAAATTTCAAATGAAACTAAAACCTTCTAAATAAACAACTTTAAAAGCTACCAAACACACTAAATACCTTCAGATAATAAAAGCTTCAAGAAAACTCTAAAAGTTTCCACAAACCCAAAAGAATTCGAGATTCCCAAGAGCCGGTGGATTCAAAATTCCTTTAGGAACCCTTAGAGCCCAATTTAGGAACACTGGTGTCGTGTCGTGTCGTGTCCTAAGTTTTAGGGAGTCCTAGGTTTTAGGGAGTCCTAGAGTCAGGAGTCCAGCCTCATCACGGACGTTTGCTATGTATAGCAACCGTGCCATAGGTTTAGTTACACTAGTCACCCGATCTTTTCCATAGGACAAGCCTAGTAAACTAGGATGTAGGCTAACCTGCATTAGTCTAAGGGACAACTTGCATTTAGATAAGAATCATATAGCATCTTCGATGAAATCCTAAGATAATAAAATCCTCAACTTGAATTAAATAACTTCTCTTAAAACTGTTGAAACAGTCAATCCCGTCTAGGTCGGTGTCTTAGTTGAGTTAGGCATATGTAACTTAGCTTAGGTGCACCGAACTACGTCGACTCTGATCCCAGTGAGGCTTGGGTACGTAGGCAGCTTGGATGTCTGATGGCATACCATCCGCGAGTCGGCACCACAACAAATTGTGGTGTTTTGTATATTAATTTTCTTGTAAATGCTTAATCAAATCACTTAGGACTTTCCATGAAATTAGAATTTTAGGAGAACTTTCACTTAGATTGAATCCAGACAAATTAATAAATCAAGATACACATTTAGGATTCACATTGAAATTAGATGTTAGGATGCATGTCACTTAGTTCGCACTTTAACATAGAGTTGAATGAGCCATTTAAAATAAATTTAAAAGAGTTAGCTTTTGGAATCGAAGACCGATTATCGGGCATGAATGGTGCATGTGGTGGATAACTCCCCATACCTTCCATTCTCGTAACCAGGTAGCGAGTCTAGATTTCTGGTTAATTATGGGTCCTAGATCCCACATCTAGGTGGCGACTCTGTCAGTCTCTTTCGTGTGGAATTCGGATTGCCTTAGTGATCCCAAGTTCACATAAAAGACGAATTACAATCAACAATTAAAAAACACACGCCAATCGCGTGGATACGGGAGACCAAGAGAGAGAGCGCGGCGGCTCGCGCCCCACCCCTCTCGCGGGATCAGGGTACCACAGTCTGGCGACTCTGCTGGGGACCACCTAACTTCATTAAAATTTCAAAAGATAATTCATTTGAATTTAATTTAACTGGCTCATAAAAACTCTATACTTGTTAGATTAGTTTGTCTCGTTTTATTTTCTCATCACATTTTACTCGAACTTAATTTAACAAAACCTGAAGGCATCATAGATTGCGCGAACTTATTGCACACACTTACATCACTTGCATCTAAACCCTTGCATTTCACATGCACACACGTCCTATTTTAGGAACCCGGAGTGTTATCTAGCATGGTTGACTGGGATTTCATCACCTGGTGCCTCTGTGCTAGAGAAGCATTCCACCCTTAGCCTAGTACCTTTATGGTGCGTAAACGGATCTCTTGTTCACGTACTGATACGCCGGACACTGGTACAGTATATCGAACATGGATTCGCGCTAAGGGGACTCTTGGCCTTACCCCTAGATTAACCCACACATGCATGCAGTATACGAACACATGTGCACCACATGTGTGAGCCTAGTTTAGGATATCTTACCCATTTGTGTCTAGATTAGGCCGTAGTCCATCTTCCAATGGCTACGATCGGTCCTAGGTACACAAACAAAGTCATGAGTCGAGATCCTCTCTCCACTCCGCTAGATTAGGATTAGGGTTGATGCCTTCAGGTAACACTGTTAAAATGTGCGAAGACTAAAAACTTTTCCTTTGGGGTTAGGATATAAATCCCATCATTTCCAAAGATCTCATAGGATTAGTTATTCTTGATCTACCCGTTGAAAGTAATCCTATGCAATCTCACATTTTGATCATGTGTCTATCATTCGTCTCTTGTGGGATTCGATTGTGTCTTCATTGGCGGAAATTGTGTCTCAATCATTTGATCGTGCAATCTTGATGATCCAATCTTGCCTGTACCCTTGATCTCTTCCTCCTCTAGGGGCTACCTTTTTCAAGAATATTTCTGCTAAATCCTTCAGAGTTTACTCTCATAATCCTTGAACTAAGGGCATTCCCCTCATCATTTGGATTCATTCTATTGTCCCAATTACTTGCTTAAATGTGTAATATTTTTCAGTCATTGAGAAGAAACACTCCATGAATGCCAAGCTCATATACCTCGTGTTCATTATTTCCATGACAGGGCACTAAACACCATAGCTAACCCTACTATTCCTTGGGTTCGGATCTCTTCTCGATTGCAGAGGAAATCTGTCTCCCCGCCACCTTCTCTGAGGACCCCAGCATCTCCTTCTTTCCCATCCTCATCCTCCCCAATGGCAGAAAACCAGAACAGTAGTCTTCCACCCGCTGCTATTACCGATACTCTCACCTTGATTCTCCGGCAGCTTCAAGAACTCAAAGAAGAGAACCAAGTTATCAAGGCCCAGCTTTCTGAAAAGTTGGGGCCATCGTTGTCCAAAGATAAAGGGTCCATGCACCATACAGTTACTTCAGCCGCACCTGCCCAGCCAGTGTTCATTCCTATCCCTGACAAAACTGAAGAAGATTTTGAAAAAGAGCAGTACAGCGAAGATCGCAGCAGGCCTTCTCAGTCCATGGTTGATAAAGTAGTTATGGAGAAATTAGAAAGTCTTACCAGGAAGGTTCAGGACATTCAGTTTCAGGACCAGGGGGGTTTCAATCCAAGTGACCTCACACTGTTTCCCGAAATCCGTCTCCCTGCCAATTTTCAAATGCCAGATTTCGACAAATATGATGGTGTGGGTTGTCCAATCACACATTTGCAAATGTTCACCATCATGTGTCAGCCTCAAGGCTTATCTTCTGAGCAAATGGCTCAATTGTTCCCGGTTTCCCTAACCAAGGTTGCCAGGAGGTGGTTCATGGTCTTGGACAAGACTCGTTACAGGACATGGAAGGATATCGGCGAGCAGTTCATCAGGCAATTCAAATATGATGACGGGACAGAAATCACCAGAAAGGATTTGGAAAGGACAAAGCAAGACTTGAGGGAATCCTTTCTGACCTTTGTGAAAAGATGGAGGAGAATAGCAGCTCAGATGATGGAGCGCCCTTCTGAGGAAGAGCAGGTCCAAATAATCATGAAAAATATTTCCCCCCAGCTCCAGTACCACATGTCGTTGCAGTATTATCCGGACTTCAAACACTTTATCGTGGCAGGCACCCAAATAGAGGAGGCTATGGCTCAAGGTGTGTTCAACCGAAGTAACCCGAATACCAAAGAATTCAGGAAGCCTCCATCAGCTGAAATTAATAACCTTTCCCGCTCCAAGCCTCAGCCTTCAAAACCTCAGAACCCCATGGTGATGGATTATACCCAACCTGCTGTCGCACCTCGGCCACAGGCCCAGACAGAATTTACCCCTCTCCCTCTTCCACCATCTGTGATACTCAAGGAGTGTTTAGCCTCAGGTCGCATAATCCTACCCGACATTAGGGCTCTTCCTAATCCTTTACCAGCAAATTGGCGAACAGATCAACACTGCGAATACCATAGAAATTCTGGCCATCTCACTGATAATTGCATTGCCCTAAAATTCAGAATCCAGAGGTTGCTCGACAATAAAAGCCTTGTGTTTGAGCCAAGTCCCGTTGCTACCAATAACCCATTACCGAATCATGCAGTACTGCCGCCAGCCGTTCGCAATGCTTAAATAACTGAAGGCTCAAAGGGGCACAGGTCCGGTTGCAATGAAAAGAATCAGAAGTTGAAAGTACCATTTATGAGCCAGCTTTCGCCGAGCCTCCAAAGCTAGACAGTTGCAGCAGTTAAAGTTTTAGTCATTTACTATTTTATGTTGAGTCAGTCACCATGGTCAGTACAATTGTTGAGTCCGGTTTTACAGTTCAAGGTTAATGCCTAGTCCAGGCAAGTTATCGTTTGCTTTTCTCTTTATTCAGAGTTGTGAATCCTGAGCATGTTCAGGATAGGTCGTCAGATGTAATAGCCTTTCCTTTAAATAAAATTTCAAGTTTCAATAGTTCACTTGTGTCTGTTTCTTAAGTATGCTTCTGATCTTAAAGTAAGACTCCCTCCTCAAATGAGGACAAAATTGGTGAAACTCCACTTGAGTCACAACAATTACTTGAACAAGAGGAGGAGCGCCAATCTCAGCCTTTCAAAGATGAAATTAAAGTGGTAAACACTGGCACTGAAACCTTGATCCAGTAAATGCCGATTGAAAATACATTACCCTCTGAAAAGTGTGAAGAATTGGTAAACCCATTTTGAGGATAAAAAGATGGTCCGGTAAGTGTTACCATTAATGCCAAGAGAAAGACCCAGATAGAAGGTTCAAGAAAGAATGAAGTGAATATCATATGCTATGCAAGGGGCATGGAGTGGAAACAACTTTCATATTTCCAATCAATGACCTTGGTTCTCAAATTCATAACATGAAGCCATCAAATTCGAGATAAGAAGTTCAAGAGCAAGCATTGAAAAGTGATCATCAGATATCAAGAGTTACAAATCCATAGATGGAGGATGTCGAAGAACAAGTTTCGCTCTATGAAAGTCGAAGGCACGTATTAGAATCTTGAAAGAAGAAGATTTATTATCTCTTACCTGGAAATGCCGTCAAACTCCGTAAAAAAAAAGAAAAAGAAAATAAAAAAATAAATAATCAGTACCAGAGGGACTCTAGTAAACTAGATCGACTCCCAATCTGAACATCGGAAGGCCTCCTTTGGCCGAATAAATCCCAAAATCAGAACCCAACGTCAAAAGAATACTGGTTTGCAAACCCTTCGAGCCTAAATGAAATTTTCTTGAAAACCCATCAAACTAGGGGCATTCGCCCCGAACTACGCGAGACCTGATCCCTACACTGGGGTACGTAGGCAGCTCGGTTAAACTGAGTTCGGTCAATTCAAAAAAGAAAAGCAATTCAATCAATCCAAAAAAAAAAAAAAATTCAATCCTTTCAGAAAAAAAAAAAAGGGGACAAGTTCCTAAAGAAGAGAAGTCAATTATTCCAGAAAGAAGAAAAAAAAAGAAAAATCAATAAACTTTTGAACAATTTATCTTCAAACTAGGGGCATTCGCCCTGAACTATACACGACCTGATTCCTACCTTGGGATATGTAGGCAACCTATTCACAGGTTCGGTCGAAATCTTTGTTGAACCTTAAGCCATTCTTTGAAAAGCCCTATCCTACCTATAAAGTCCTTCCGGTGTTCAGAACTAATGATCTAGGTCCCGAAACAAAAAAAAAATGATGATGAATAAAAAAAAATGGAGTTTGAAGATCTGCTAGACTGAAAACCTGAAAGGGCGGTTTAGGCAAAATTTAAGATCATTCCCCTGTTAAGTTGAAAACCCGAAAGGGCGGCTTAGGCAAAAGCTAAGGGGATAGCCTGCTGAATCGAAAACCTAGAAAGACGGTTCAGGCAAAAGTTAAGGCTACCACGGTCCGCCAAGTTAAAAACCCTGAAGAGGTGACTTGGTCACGGTAAGAGAATCATTATAAGAAGGCTACAGCCAGTATCAAGACTGAAGATCAACTGAAGTTCAAGCAAATTTATAAGAAGGTTACAGCCGGTATCAGGACTGAAGATCAATTGAAGTTCAAACAAATTCAAGTGACATCCTCAAAACTGGGGGCATTGGAGCTAAGCAATCCTAGGAGTTGTAATTAAATCATTGAGGCATTACTGTTTTAAGGAAAAAGTCCAGTGTTTACCAATTGAAAAAAATATTCCTTGAAAGGATAGACTTACCAAATAAAACGTTAACTAAGTCAGAAGCATTACTGTGTCTGTCAGTGTAGTTAATCAATCGTTGTTATTCTATGTTCACTCCTTTAGAGCTCCTCAATCCTTTGAGTAGTGCCTTTTATCTAAGTTTTCTATTTAAAAAGAGTCAATCGTCATCCATATGTCCAAATGATGCAACTGTCTCGGTGAAGGAGGCCCGGCCTCGTCAGCTCCCTGCGATTGTACCTGAAAAAGTTCGAGAATCTAGTCAAACAGCTATATTTCAAAGATGATCAACCCAGAAGAATTCAGAAGTAGAAACATCAGAAAGCCCAGCTTCCGTAAAAAGATCATACCCCAGGAAGGCATCTTAAGCTTGGAAGAGCCTCAGATGCAATGATGGTCGAGCCAATTTCTCAGAAAGATGAACCGTTAAAATTCAGAATTTCCTTCCAGTTAGTTAAATACTTTCCTGGTCAAGAAATGTTTATCTAAACACCTATCAAGAGGCAAGTCCCACTTTTCCATGATTATATCCAAGAGAGCCGTTGTTCTAGATTACCAATTTCAAGTGTCTTGTTCAAGGTTTCAGTCATCCAAATCCCCAAAGACAAGACCAGCAGTCTCTTTGAGAAAAATCCTGTTGAAGTTTCATAAAAGTGTTTCTAATCCATTCTTGTTAGTAATGGTTCTTCGGTTTGCCGTTTCATCATTCGTCAAAGTCCTAGTTTCCGATATCTTTGTCAGGCACGATCTATAACATCCTCGATTTCATTAAGTTCAAAAAAATAAAAAATTCATCAAATCCAATCCTATGTCAAATTCAAGTTCATGAAAAATCTCTAAATTCTTCGTTATTGAATTCATCAATCAAAGCTATCTTGTTTCTTTGAGCCTGTTTGTGAACGGTGCCTCTTTTCTCGAGTCCATTTGTAAATGGTCTCGTCTTCTCCTTGAACCCGTTTGTGAACGGTGTCTCATTTTTCTGAGTCCATTTACGGTCTCATGTCCTCCTTGAGCCCGTTTGTGGACGGTGCCTTATTTCTGAAAAATCAAAAATTCATCAAATCCAATCCTATGTCAAATTCAAGTTCATGAAAAAACTCTAAATTCTTCGTTGTTGAATTCATCAATCAAAGCTATCTTGTTTCTTTGAGCCTGTTTGTGAACGGTGCCTCTTTTCTCGAGTCCATTTGTAAATGGTCTCGTCTTCTCCTTGAACCCGTTTGTGAACGGTGTCTCATTTTTCTGAGTCCATTTACGGTCTCATGTCCTCCTTGAGCCCGTTTGTGGACGGTGCCTTATTTCTGAAAAATCAAAAATTCATCAAATCCAATCCTATGTCAAATTCAAGTTCATGAAAAAACTCTAAATTCTTCGTTGTTGAGTTCATCAATCAAAGCTATCTTGTTTCTTTGTGCCCGTTTGTGAACGGTGCCTCATTTCTCGAGTCCATTTGTGAATGGTCTCGTCTTCCCCTTAAGCCCGTTTGTGAACGGTACCTCATTTTCTGAGTCTATTTGTGAATGGTCTCATGTTTTCCTTGAGCCCGTTTGTGAACGGTGCCTCTTTTCTCGAGGCCATTTGTGAATGGTCCCGTCTTCTCCTTGAGCTCGTTTACGGACGGTACCTCATTTCCCAAAAATAAAAAATTCATCAAAACCAATCCCCGATTCAAACAAATCCAATCTTACGTCAAATTCAAGTTCATGAAAAATCTCATGCCCTCTTTGAGCCCGTTTGTGAACGGTGCCTCTTTTCTCGAGGCCATTTGGGGATGGTCTCGTCTTCTCCTTGAACCCGTTTGTGAACAGGTTTCTCATTCTCTGAGTCCATTTGTGAATGGTCTCATGTCCTCTTTGAGCCCGTTTGTGAACGGTGCCTCTTTTCTCGAGGCCATTTGTGAATGGTCTCATCTTCTCCTTGAGCCCGTTTGCGGACGGTACCTCATTTTCCAAAAATAAAAAAATTTATCAAATCCAAATCCTTAATTAAAAAATAAAAATAAAAATCCATTCCTACGTCAAATTCAAGTTCATAAAAAAATCCCTAAATTCTTCGAGCCCGTTTGTGAACGGTGCCTCATTTCTCGAGTCCATTTGTGAATGGTCTCGTCTTCTCTTCGAACCCGTTTGTGAACAGGTGTCTCATTCTCTGAGTCCATTTGTGAATGGTCTCATCTTCTCCTTGAGCCCGTTTGTGAACGGTGCCTCATTTTCTGAGTCCATTTGTGAATGGTCTCGTGTCCTCTTTGAGCCCGTTTGTGAACGGTGCCTCATTTCTCGAGTCCATTTGTGAATGGTCTTGTCTTCTCCTTGAGCCCGTTTGTGAACGGTGCCTCATTTCTCGAATCCATTTGTGAATGGTCTTGTCTTCTCCTTGAGCCCGTTTGTGAACGGTGCCTCATTTCTCGAATCCATTTGTGAATGGTCTCGTCTTCTCCTTGAGCCCGTTTGTGAACGGTGCCTCATTTCTCGAGTCCATTTGTGAATGGTCTCGTCTTCTCCTTGAGCCTGTTTGTGAATGGTGCCTCATTTCTCGAGTCCATTTGTGAATGGTCTTGTCTTATCCTTGAGCCCGTTTGTGAATGGTGCATCTTTTCTCGAATCCATTTGTGAATGGTATCGTCCTCCTTGAGCCCGTTTGTGAACGGTGCCTCATTTCTCGAGTCCATTTGTGAATGGTCTTGTCTTCTCCTTGAGCCCGTTTGTGAACGGTGCCTCTTTTCTCGAATCCATTTGTGAATGGTATCTTCCTCCTTGAGCCCGTTTGTGAACGGTGCCTCATTTCTCGAGTCCATTTGTGAATGGTCTTGTCTTCTCCTTGAGCCCGTTTGTGAACGGTGCCTCTTTTCTCGAGTCCATTTGTGAATGGTTTTCTATCCTCCTTGAGGCCGTTTGTGAACGGTGCCTCATTATCCAAGTCCATTTGGGAATGCTTCTTATCCTCGTTGAACCCGCTTGTGAGCGGCGTCTCATCTCCTTCTAAAAACTGTTTGAGAGCGATCTTTGTCCTTTCCCTTCAGAATCCATTCGAAAATGATATCTCATTCTCTAATTGCCCGTTTGTGAACGGCGCCGCATCGAGTTTTTATTATTATTCAAGTTCTAGGGTTTCATCTAAGGTTTTGCATTATGTTAAGGTGCGTTGTATCTAGAGAGTCCTTTGTCGATTAAAACTACGCAAAATGGTTCTGTCATTTTTAACTTTGGTATTCAATGACTACGTCATCTCTACCAAAGAGGGGCATCTGTAGACACCCCATTTTGTTTTGTTTTAATCAACAAATAAATTAGTGTGTTAAATCCATGTGAGAACCCCCTCTATCATTGATTTATATGTTTTAGGTCATTAATATCTTGATCTGACTTTACGGATCATCAATCGGGACAAAATAAGCTAGGGTCACTTCATAGCCCGGACCCTGATTCCATTCCGAGACCCGATTTCCGTAAATCGTTAGATCAATGGCAGATCATGACCTGGGTCTAACCATCCAAAACCACCTAACCTCTCCTCTCATCCTAACCATTCAAACCTCACCTAACCTCACCTAACCTCTCCTCCCATCATAACCATCCAAACCTCACCTAACCTCACCTAACCTCACCTAACATCACCTAACCTCACCTAACCTTACCTAACCTCACCTAACCTCACCTAACCTCCTATCCCATTCTCCTATAAATACCCTCTCATCTCACCAAAGAAAAGAAGGAGAAAAAAGAAAAGAGGAGAGAACCCCTCTCTTAGAAAATTCAAGCCCTCTCTCTAGACCAAATCCCTCTTCTCCATAAGTTTGCATGGAATATCGTCTACAAAAAGGTATGTCTTTTGGAATTTTATTTTATTTTCTATATTTGTAGGATTGAGTGTTGTTTTGCGTATATTTTGGTTGATGTCATGTTTAATTTTGTACTAGTTTGGCCTTGGTCATGTTCTCACTTATGCTAAATATAATTAATGTGTTAGGGTCATTAGAACCTATTTGCGATGGGATGTTGAAATCATTGGCTTGTTAGGGAATTTAGATTTCTTTTGGGAAAACAATTCATTAAAAATTTTGAACATTTACAAGAAAGAAAACTTGAATTTTACATGAATTATCAAAACCCATTTAATTTGGCTTACAAAACCTCCATCTTTCAATTGATAACAACAGCCCCCACTCCAATTTGATAACAACAGCCCCCACTCAATCTCAAGAACCCAATATCCATACCCCACCTTGCCAAGTAGATAAAAACAACCCCTTTTTCAAACATCCCATTTGAATCTAATCTCAGGCCCATTCAAGCCATTTTTCATATTCACCGTCTTTTAATCACTAAAAAAATAAGAACTATCAAAAGAAAACATGGGGGTGCCAATATCATTCCCGTCATAGTGCTAGCTGTTAGACTTTAAACAGATTTTTCGACCTCTAAACAACAGAATCGTGGGAAATGGTTAACTACAAAGTAGTAGATATTTTCGTGCCGTTTCCAACGAGTATTCGTGCTAGATCAGACAGCGAGCGGTTAAAAAGTTAAGTCCAAAATGGTTGCGGCACACCTTTAGGCATTTCCAGTTTAATGTTGCTGTCCTTTTGTTTGCAACACAAATTCGAACCTCTAAATCACAGATTTACAAACAATGGAGAACTACAAAGTTGTAGCCCTATAAAAGATCTTTCCAACGCATGTTTGTACGTTGAATTTGGCCAAGCGGTTAAAGAGTTACGACAGTTTTAGTGGGCTGCATTTGTCAGATCTTTTAATGGTCAATGGTTTGTCGAATTTGTGCAATTGTCAAAACTTGGTTGTGTTAACGTCATTTTCCAAACCAAAATCGAAAGACATTAATCTAAAGTACATCCAACCTAAAATTAACAAAACTAAAATTCACCCATTTAAAATCCACTGATAAAAATCCGTTAAAAGCCATTAACCAAAAGACCACTAAAAATTTCAAATGAAACTAAAACCTTCTAAATAAACAACTTTAAAAGCTACCAAACACACTAAATACCTTCAGATAATAAAAGCTTCAAGAAAACTCTAAAAGTTTCCACAAACCCAAAAGAATTCGAGATTCCCAAGAGCCGGTGGATTCAAAATTCCTTTAGGAACCCTTAGAGCCCAATTTAGGAACACTGGTGTCGTGTCGTGTCGTGTCCTAAGTTTTAGGGAGTCCTAGGTTTTAGGGAGTCCTAGAGTCAGGAGTCCAGCCTCATCACGGACGTTTGCTATGTATAGCAACCGTGCCATAGGTTTAGTTACACTAGTCACCCGATCTTTTCCATAGGACAAGCCTAGTAAACTAGGATGTAGGCTAACCTGCATTAGTCTAAGGGACAACTTGCATTTAGATAAGAATCATATAGCATCTTCGATGAAATCCTAAGATAATAAAATCCTCAACTTGAATTAAATAACTTCTCTTAAAACTGTTGAAACAGTCAATCCCGTCTAGGTCGGTGTCTTAGTTGAGTTAGGCATATGTAACTTAGCTTAGGTGCACCGAACTACGTCGACTCTGATCCCAGTGAGGCTTGGGTACGTAGGCAGCTTGGATGTCTGATGGCATACCATCCGCGAGTCGGCACCACAACAAATTGTGGTGTTTTGTATATTAATTTTCTTGTAAATGCTTAATCAAATCACTTAGGACTTTCCATGAAATTAGAATTTTAGGAGAACTTTCACTTAGATTGAATCCAGACAAATTAATAAATCAAGATACACATTTAGGATTCACATTGAAATTAGATGTTAGGATGCATGTCACTTAGTTCGCACTTTAACATAGAGTTGAATGAGCCATTTAAAATAAATTTAAAAGAGTTAGCTTTTGGAATCGAAGACCGATTATCGGGCAGGAATGGTGCATGTGGTGGATAACTCCCCATACCTTCCATTCTCGTAACCAGGTAGCGAGTCTAGATTTCTGGTTAATTATGGGTCCTAGATCCCACATCTAGGTGGCGACTCTGTCAGTCTCTTTCGTGTGGAATTCGGATTGCCTTAGTGATCCCAAGTTCACATAAAAGACGAATTACAATCAACAATTAAAAAACACACGCCAATCGCGTGGATACGGGAGACCAAGAGAGAGAGCGCGGCGGCTCGCGCCCCACCCCTCTCGCGGGATCAGGGTACCACATATAGAGGTTCCGAATCCATGCTAGCGGGGTGGAATCGCTCAACAGGCGATACAAGCTAGATGCGTATGTTGAGGGGCTCCTTGCGCTCCTTTCAAGAGCATTGGCAGGTGCTCACGCTTCTGGATGGGTTGATCGTTCGGCTTCCTGCTGAGCCTGGGATGCGGCTCCAGCCCCCTGCTCTACATATCGGAGCAGACCAACTAGGTCTGCTCACCTGGCTAATGAGGTAGCTGTATTCACTCGTAGAGAGGTCTACAGACAGTTGTAGTTGTAGTAGTTGTTGTTATTGTTGTTATAAGGGGTGTATGCCCGTTGTTGGTGGAAGAGTTGGCAAAAGGGGTCCGCGTTCCAGGCCCATCATTGAAGGCTGTTCTTTGCGGGTATTTAGAGCCATGCTCGTGCTCCGAGTGGCGGTTGCACTCCGAGTACTACTCCCGGTGGCCATGGCACCTAGATCCCTATCCTTGTGCTTAGTCGAGGATACAAACGTCCCCCCCCCCCCCCCCCCCCCCGGGTAGGCACCAATCTATTGCGCGGTGGGCAGTTGGGCACCAATCTGTTGCAGTTGAAATCCGATTTGAGTGGGTGAGTCCTTCTTGTGCTCTGGTGTAAGGAGGGTTTGCAAGGTGATCTCGAGGGGACATGAACTCAATGACAAAGGGTTAAGGCCAAGGTTTTAAATTTCAACCAAAATCGAAATTTGGGGAAGTAGAAACATTACAAAATTTCAAACGAAATTTCGAAATTTTGATTGAAATTTCGGGCCAATATTTAAGGGATATCACCAAAAAATTTGGTTTTTAATCATTATTTAATATTATCATAAAATTTCAGCCAAAATTTCGTACGGGATAAAATATTACTTAAATTAATTTCGATAGATTTCGTCAGAAATTTCCTCGGTAAGGACCGAAACGCATTCCGAAACCGAAACCGAAATTTAAAACCTTAGTTACTTTTACGGGTGGAGTTTTCATGAAGGATGAAGGTGCGGTATGGTTATGGCGAAGGCTGGTATCGGCACCCTTAATGGTGCCGCCGATCTGTCCAGGTTTTGCAGGGAGGTGCCATGATTGACCGTGGGGGTGGTCCTACTCCTACCTTGATGATTGCAGTGGTATCTAAGTTAGCTTTAATTTTACCTTTAATCAAAAGGATCTTCGACTGGTCAAGAGACCGATCTATCTCACTTGATGATGAGGACGTGGGTTTCTAGTTGAGGTGGCGTTAATCATGAATGTGGTTGGTTTGTATATACATATATACGACCAGATTCTGATTTGATTCTTTCTACATTTCTTTTTCTTGGCAGAAGTCACGTGAGAGAAAAGGAGAGATACGGAGGCAGTGAACAACGAAGTGAGAGAGTGAGAGAGGTGGGTTTCTGGGCCATTGAGATTACCATTTTTACCCTATTTTGGAGGGTGGCCCTTGTTTGCAGTGCAGAGATTCGGATGAGGACAGAGGTTTGATGTCTTGGCCTTGGCCTTTGCCTCGTGATCGGCACAGACAGATTCATGAAAGACTGTTCCACAAGTCACGTGGGTTCTTTTGACTGCCCAATCACCAACCCTTCTCTTCCTCTGACTCGCATTGTTAGGTGAGCCCTCCTCTCAGATCACACTATTTGATACTGTTATATAAACAATCATCCATGATTTGATAAGAAACAGAACTCACTCTCTCTCTCTCTCTACACGACACTACAAATCTACTCCATCCCACATTACAATTACTATCCTTTCTTTTATAAAAAGAAGGCTAAGAGACAAACCCAATTCCCTCCTCCAAAGTGGATTCAAAGATTTTAGTATTACTAGTTTACTGTACACTATTTTCACTACACCACTAGTTGTTATTCTGTAAACAGTGACCTACAAATACTTGTGTCTCCCTTGGTGTTTCACTCCCCTCACATAATCTCTCCTCAAAATGCAACCACCAACCTCTCATTTTGCTTAGCTCTATTTGCTTCTTTGCACCCTCTTCCAAACTCATTCAGAAATGCATCGGTGTACTATCAACTCCCAAGGGCCATGCTCTTGCGGTTTACGCCAAGCCCCTGCCAGCTCCTTATCTATCCTATTCGCCATGCCCAACAACAATAGTAACTTAGCTCCTCCTGAGCAAAGCGAAGCAATAACCCACTTGGGTCCTCTTTCTTCTTTTGTGGATTGCACTCTCTCTCTCGGCACCCCTTCCACCCGCCAAACTGATGACCAGTTGTCGGCCATGCACCGACATCCCTCCTCTTCTTGCATGACCAACTTGCTCCAAGTCAAGCAGCAACAGCACTCTCCATTAGGCTCGCAAAAGTGCGGGCGAGGAGGAGGCAATTGTAACACCAGCATGCTCAACAAGGACTTGGGTGAAGCCCTGCTCGCACGAAGATGCACCAACTGTGACACTACGTCCACACCTCTCTGGAGGAATGGACCCAGAGGCCCAAAGGTACTCTCTATAATCTAAATTGTCCACTAGGTTAAGGACCTCTTTGGATACCAACAAAATCAGTCTTTATATGCAAATAACATTATTTTAAGTCAATCTTATATGCAAATGGTACATTAAGGACACTTTTAAGCGTTTAACTAAGGGCCTTTGCGACCTAAAATTCGTCCTTGTTTGCATATATGAGTAATCTAATTTAATAGCATCCCCAAATGGGACATTAAGGCCTCTTTGGAACCAATAATCACTTCCATGACCATTATAATCATTTTTTGCAGATAATCATATTTAACTTTATAACCATTTGCATATAGGATTATATGCACACGATTTTAGAGGCATCCAAAAGAGGCCCTAAGACAGACCAAAAAGTGTTGTAACCATTATTTGCATACAATCTGAAAAGCAGATACGACATACACAGACAATTCCTGAAGTTGAACTGGGATGGTTCAACCTTGGGAAACCCAAGACCGATGTGTGTAGGTGGTGTCCTTAGAAACGAGAATGGAAATATGATGTGGGCCTTTTCGGGCCCGATTGGGGTTGCTGATTCTAATAAGGCGGAGATCAGAGTGGTGCACTAAGGAATAAAGTTGATGGAGCTAGATATCTTAGATAAGGTTATAGTTGAGGGCGATTCTTTGAATGATATAAGGTGGTTAGAGGGGAGGTCATCTCCTCTTTGGTTATTTGCTCGATGGATCAATGAAATCTCCGATCGGGTAGCTTGAACCTCTATTTCATATCATCATGTAAGGAGATCAGCAAATACTTAGGCCAATAAGGTAGCCAGGGATGGTTGCTCTTGGGCGGCAGTGGAAGTCTTTGATTTCCTTCCCTTGATCATCTCAATCTGGACCCATGTATCTTTTCTTTATAAATATCATTCTTTACCATTTACAAAAGAAAAAAAAACTCATATACGATGATATACAAATAGTTTATAGGGGTATCCAAAGAGGCCGTAAAACCATTCTTTGTTTTCACTTCTGTTCTTTTGTTTTAGCCTATAGGCTAACTGTTGCAAGGTGTTGTTGGGCGCAGTCTCTTTGCAATGCATGTGGCATCCGTTACAAGAAGGAAGAGAGGCGTGCCAGAACCGCAACTGGCACTAGCATATGCATGATGGAGCACCCTCAGAACGAACCATGGACTTACACAGGAGCACGGACCCAGAAAGCAGCCACCTCCATAAACAGCTTTATCTTTTGAGTATAATATCAAATGATTTGATTCTCTCGTAAACTTGCTTTCAGCATTTTTTCTCTCTCTTTAAAGTAGAAATTCTTGCTCAGTCCATCTTTAACTTACCATGGATGGGTAGATGGAGTGAAATGCGAGGGATATTAAAATCATTTTTCTTTCTTCTTTTAGAGTGTGCAACCTTTTTTCCTCTTTACAGAGATAAGTATATGTAACAATGATAGGTCTCTGGAGCTAGACTCCTTGTTTCTTCTCATGACCACTGTAGAGATCCCAATTTTCCCTCAGAAAAATCCAAAGAAGAAAAGGGAAAAAGGAGTAGTAATGGGCATTGTTGTTCATTTAGAGAGAGAGAGAGAGAGTTGGCAATTTGCCATTGTCGAGTCATTTTAAGATAGTATACTGTTATCATTAGTACAATTAAACTTATGGTGCTCCTCGAACATCGGTGTAGTGATCGTGACCATTCATATTTTGTATTACTGTGGGCCACCACGGACTGTTTCATCTATGTACACTGTTCTGATTGCTGAACGAGCTGTTTGATCAATAGGGCTGTCGGACCTAATTCGGATCGGATCCACCTTTGTTTGTTCCACGATCCATTTGAATCATAACTTGATTGGGTCCTACTTGTTCAGAACCACAAATCCTATTTTCTGTGTCATGTCACGGTCTCATTCGGAATCAGAGCTCCTGTTGTGTCCTGGATCATCCTATTATTTTATGTTTAAATTTTTGTATAAATTTTGAATCTTTAGTGTGTTTTCAGTCCCATGCAAATAGAATATCTATGTGGTTTTACAATGGGAAGTGATATTTAGTTTACGCCCCTTTTCATCACCAAGGACACCCTGCATCAGTGTACGTGGGAACTGGATTTTTCTGACGTCAAGTACATTAGCCTCCCTTTAGTCATTGATACACTGGCGCCGGGTGTCCCTGGTGATGAAATGGGGCGTAAATATCACTTCCCTTTTACAATTACTCTGTGTATTTAGCGAAGATGACTGACGGGAAATAGTGGTACGGGTGCAACTTGGGTCGGGTCGGGTTGAGGTTTAGCTAAAAAATGAACTGGAATCAATCTGAACCCGGTCCTATTTATGGTAAAAGCTCAACCTGAATTCCCAAAAATCAACCCTAGTTGCACTGTAATCCACAGATGTGTTTTAGGATTACAGGGTTCAAAAGAGACCGATTGAAGGGGTGAGTTAGAGTTGACCGGCCATTTGGTATGGGAAATGTACATGTGGATCAATCTCATTCTTGGCGCAAACAAATGGTCCAGATCGCTGCACCCACATGCCATGTGTAGCCCTCAAGAAATGTAAGGACAGTTGAGCTAATGATATTACCAAAATCACTTTTCATCCTCTTCTTTATGGTTGTAAGTTACATTCCTCACATGCCACATTCCAGCTAGTTGGCATGATATTGTTACGAATTCTTATTCATTGATTTACAATGAACTTAATGAGTGGTTATACAGAACACTAAGGGATTAACATAGAAAGAGAACAAGCTAAATATAGAAATTGGTAAAAGGCTATCCTAACCTATCCTAACTACTAAATCTACCAGATCTTGTGAGACCCGGTCTTATTCTCTAACCCATAAGAAATAACTAATATAAAAACCAAACTAATTTGTTCCATCCTAAGTTGGACCCATCTAGACATGTAACAGATATTCCTTCTTGCAACGATTTTGAATGCACTGTTTCATCACACTGTTGGGATTCCATTCCGATTATATAATATTTTAGTCCAATCTTGGCCTCATACAAGTGACAGCAGGTGTGACATTGATTTCTGTATTTGGATACACGGAAAAATTGTTTTTAGTAGAAAAAGGTATTTGGAGAATAGTTGGAATAAAAAAGGGGGAATGAAGGACTAATGGAACAATTATTAGACAGTATTAGACAGTATTAAGTCAGGGTGATGCTGACTATTAGACAGTATTAAGTCAGGGTGATGCTGACTCGACAGTATTAAGTCAGTATTAGGCAGTAATAGACAGTATTAAGTCAGGGTGATGCTTACTATTAGACAGCAGGTGTGACATTGATTTCTGTATTTGGATACACGGAAAAATTGTTTTTAGTAGAAAAATGTATTTGGAGAATAGTTGGAATAAAAAAGGGGGAATGAAGGACTAATGGAACAATTATTAGACAGTATTAGACAGTATTAAGTCAGGGTGATGCTGACTATTAGACAGTATTAAGTCAGGGTGATGCTGACTCGACAGTATTAAGTTAGTATTAGGCAGTAATAGACAGTATTAAGTCAGGGTGATGCTTACTATTAGACAGTATTAAGTCAGGGTGATGCTGACTCTAACGGAACAATTATAAAAAGAATCGAGAAATAATACATATTTACGTCCTTTGTTGGATGAATATGATTGTTTGATAAGTATCATCTTAGCTTAAGGATTTCTAATAAAATTGCTCTTGCCATGAGGAGAGTTTCACCTCCGTCGCGACAAGTGTGTCACCTAGAATTCAGCCTTTCACTGTTTTTTGGTATAGAGCTGTGATTCAGGGCATGTTTTTTTTTTTTGAAATGGCATATATTATAAAAGAAACAGAAGGGACACCCGAAAGGGAATACCCAAAGATACAGAACAAAAAATAAAAAATAAAACTAATTACAAAATGACTATGCCATCAAATAAGAAATTGATCAGACCAATTCATCGAGATGCATGCCACCCCTCTTCTAGCCAAATCGTCCGCCTTCTCGTTAGCAGACCTTCTAACATGAATCAACTCAATATCTGATTCCGCCAATATATCTTCCATTTCGTCAAAAAGATCCAAAAACCTCCAAGGTGGAGCCATCCCACCCCTCAGCCACCGGATAATATTAAACGAATCCCCTTCAATAATTGCACTCTTCGGACGGTCCCTACTCACCTTTTTTATGCCATTGAAAGCCGCTTGGACTTCCGCCTCCGTTGCGTCAGTCACACCTAAAGGGCCCCAAAAAGACCAAAGAACCTTGCCGGCATCATCATGACATAAACCTCCCACCCCGGCTGGACCAGGATTCCCAAAGCAAGCACCATCGAAGTGGAAACTAGTTGGCAACTAGGAAAAAAATTTCATGGAATCCCAACTGACCTAGTGTGAGAAAAGAGTACATGTGGCAAGAGAAAGAGAGATTTAAGGGGGGGGGGGGGGGGGGGGGGAGTGCAGAGACAATGAGATGCGGATGAAAAAACATGGAAAAAGAAAAATCTATTCTAAATAGGATTTTTTTTATTAGTTTTCCAGACTATCTCATATTTTCTTCACTCGCGGCCCTCTCAAATCTGTCGCTCGCCAACCCTCTCTGCTCCTCTCCCACTTCAAGTAAATATTAGATAAATAGGAATTTCTTGAATTTTTTCACAGTTGAAAAATATGCCCTAAAAATATGTTTGTTGTGAGATTAATCTCAATCCTTCACGAAAAAGTGAGAGGCTGATTTCTGAGACTCACTTAGTCGCGGCAGAGGTTAAACAACCTCCTCTCCATATGTTTCAAATATTCAAATTTTGAAAAAGAAGAATGATGGCCAACACTTGCATTATGTTGTGAAAAATGTCGATTTAGAGTATGATGTTTGTGGCTGCGTCTAGTTTGTGGAAATTTTAATAAATTTTTTAGTTCTAATTATATTATTTTATTTGTTTGACCAATGGCTGAGTTTACTTTTTTACTGAAGAGAAACTAATGCATCTTACAATTATAGGTCCTTTTTCACAGACCTTTTTGCTCAAATCTTCTTCACGTTTAAATCACTATCATGTAAAATTCTGTCTCCTGCAATCTCCTTCAAGGTAAGATCTGTTGGTTTAAAGAAGCTCTTTCCCCTTCAGTTTTTTGGGTCTGGATGTAATACTATGTAATAAGGTGTGAGAAATGCAGTGGATGAGATATTTCATTGTCTGTAATTCTAAAAGTAATGTATATACTATGCATTGCCAATGTTTCAAATTGCTTCTTTTTTGTACCGATAGGTTTTTTCCTCTGTGATTTCTCTACATGATGCAATAGTAACAGCATAAACTTGTAAATGTAACAGCGAAAGAATGCGACTGACGTACCGAAGACTAGTCAAGAAGGATACTCAAGCAATCACTCAAGAGAATCCTTGATTCTCGCTTGCCGGATTCGTAAAAGAAAGCTAGCTATTCCTCTCACATGTCTGGTCTGTTGGGAATCTTCTTTGAGCTATTCAACCTCTCTCTAGCTATTCTATCCCTATGCCTATGTCCCGCATAGGGCACGGGAAATATGTGATCAACTAGGAAAGGGAATCGCCTGCCACTTCTTGAGGGCTCTAACCCAAAAGAGTAAAGGTAACCGCTAGCGAAAGAGGGATCAATCAATAACCCATCCCCTCTGCCTGTTCCATTCGGACAGAAGGAAAAACAGAACTTGTAATTCGTCCCACGTGGCTTGGCAAGGCGGTTTCAAGGCGTGGGTGACCCCAACTATGTGAGACCTATTGCTCATGCTCGCCTCGCATGGGTCAACCAGCAGTCGAATCGGACTGTGTCCATCAGAGCGTCCTACATCAAACATCAAACTTATGTTGTACACATTTACGGCTTAGAGTTAAAAGGGCATAAGAAGAAACACTAGAGAGAGGAGAATCTTAATTGAAAAGAAAAGTGAGGAAATAAAATGTTGTGTTTTTTTAATGTCACAAAAATAACCCTCATGAATAGACATAAATGAACAAGAATGTAAAAGGTATTTTGAACATTTTCGCCCTCCATTTTGATCTAGGACACTAGATCAGATTTTGGGTCTAGGTCTGGGTCACAATCTGAAGTAATTTCTGAATTCAGGATATGAGTCCAATGGACACAGTTTGAATCCAGTTATCGTGCCCAAATCCTGTCCATTAACGTTTAAATCCTTTGCATCCCTCGAACCATCTGGGTCCGTTGACACCCGTACTCCTTCCTGCTATCCATGGTGAAACTCTAGAGGGAGCTCAGAGGGCCTTTTCTACTTAAGGTTTTTTCAAGCTAGGAAAATGATATCAATACACAATAAAAAATATTTTTGTTACAATTACACAAATTACAAATAAAATAGATATCATTGCTAGCTAATCAACGCAAAGTTTGCAACACTTAAAAGACTGTTTGAACAAACCTGGCGACTTTAGTACAGAATTAATGGAAGTTTGTATTTCAGGCTTGAAATGCAGAATCCTTACAGTGAGGTTTCTTTGTCAAAGAAATGGGGGGAAATAGTAGTAACGAGAAAAGACAGTTATTGACATGGTGCAGTACATAGAAAATATGGTATTGGCAATTCACCAATGGGTTGGAAAATTACAAGCAGATGATGGTGCTTGGAGCACAACATCGTTATAAATTTTGATGAGGAAGAGGAGCTGACCTGATTGAAGGGGACCTATAAGCAAAAGAGGGTCAGAATGCCTAGAGTCGTAATTCCGGGGAAACCCTTCGACACTAAAGTCAGTAGAGGCAGCAGATGGAGTCAAGCGTCAAGAAGATGCTAAGAATCCTTAGTGCTTGGTCCTTCGTACTTTCGTTCAATCAATGAACCAACTTCGAATTGAATGGACCTCAATCTACTTTAATGGTGTCCGAGTTTCCCTTTTATGTGTTGGAGTACTTAAGTATTAAGATGGCACAGTTGCCCTTGCCACTGTTGGCATTGGTGCTTGTATCGATGCTGAATGAATCGTTCAGTCGTCGCATGTGAAAGGTATGATTAGTGCTGATGTTGTGCTACCCTGTGAAATCCAGGGTGACTGTCAATTGGGTGGTGAGGTGGCACGTGGCTTCTGGATGCCATGTAGGCTGGAGGTTCCGTGCTAGTTGAGGAGTTGGGTGCCTATTATCGATCAGCTTCTTTTATGTCGCACGACAGTAGTTTGCTTGGGGGCTCTTATGAGACCTATACCACATGTCAATATCAGATTTTATCCCTAACAAATCAAGTTTAAGGTAACCATCTGAACATCAACATCAAGTCTCACATGAAATTTATAAACAAAAATCTACAGATAATTGAATAAACATTTCCCTCCGACCTAATCGATGACTGGCAAGAACCATTGCAAAAATCACCACCACAAATCCAGCAACCAAACTTGTTTAAAACGAGAAATCCACAATTCTTCTGATTCCTTTCACACCAAAACACCTATCCTCCAAAATCATCAGCAGAGCTTGATATCATCAAACTTAAACTAACAAGGCGAAGAAGAGAATGAATCTAAACTTAAATCCACATCCAAAGTGTATTGTTACAGGAATATCGATCCCGTTAAAAAGAAAAAAAAAAAAAAACTTCTAAAAAAAAAAAACAATAAAAATCACAATTTTAGAAATCCTTGGATAAAGAGCAAAACAAAAAAGAAGAGGTGGAGTGGAGTTAAGGAAGAAAAGGCAATTGAGTTTAACAAACAGTAGAAAAAGCATACCCAAATACAACAAGAGAAGCAGTTTGTGAATCCAGAGTCGATTCTTTTCTTTTAAGAGAGACGAAAGACGGTGAACAACTTATCGAAGTAACTAGTGTCAGAATCACAGATGGCACGTCTAGTGAGTTTCCAATTACAATAGGATTGCACCAAGGATCAGCTCTAAGCGCTTATCTTTTTACGCTAGTTATGGATGAGCTTACAGAAGGTATCCAAGATGAGGTGCCGTGGTGTATGTTATTTGCAGATGACATAGTATTGATCGACGAAACCAAAGCAGGAGTAAATGCTAAGTTAGAGTTATGGAGAACTACTTTGGAATCCAAAGGTTTTAGACTGAGTACGACTAAGACAGAGTATATGGAGTGCAACTTTAGTAATGTAAGCTGGCGGGATGAGGATGTAGTAAATATGACTAGACATGATGTACCTAAGAGGGATATCTTTCGCTATCTTGGTTTAATTCTACATAAGGAAGGAGAGATTGAAGAGGATGTTAACCATAGAATAAGAGCATGTTGGTTGAAGTGGAAGCTTGGCTCAGGAGTTCTGTGCGATCGTAAAATCGCTACCAAGTTGAAGGGAAAGTTTTACAAGAACACTGTGAGGTTAGCCATGCTGTACGGCTCAGAATGTTGGGCCACCAAGAAGCAGAATGAGTGTAGTGGAGATGCGAATGCTTAGATAGATGTGCGGCCACACAAGGTTAGATAGAATTAAAAATGAAGACATTCGTAAAAAGGTAGGGGTGGCACCAATTGAGGAGAAGATGAGAGAGCACCGCTTAAGATGGTTTGGACATATCCAACGTAGGCCTTTGGATGCTCCAGTGAGAAGAGGCGACTCGTGTAGGGGCAGACCGAAAACAACTAGGGTAGAAACAATGAGGAAAGACTTGATAGTTAGGAACATAATAGGGATATGACCTTGGATAGGATAGAATAGAAGAAAATGATCCGCGTAGAAGAACCCAACTAGAGCCAGGTAGATTCCTTTCACCTTCTTCTTGAAATTTTTCTAAATGATTCATTTAGCCGACCCCAACTAGTTTGGGACAAAGGCTCTGTTGAGTTGAGATATTTTTTTAATTTGTTTAACAATTTCCCCTTCCAAACAGAAGGTATCCAGCGTCGATTCTTTTTTTCTTTTCTTTTTTCATTCTTCTTCCTTTTCCTTATTCTTCCTCTTCCTATTCTTCTACTGTTTGTTTTTTTTTTTTTTTTTGTCTTCATCCACTTATTGAGACGGTCGGAGAAGAGCTCATTCAGCGGTAGATCGTCGAAATGGTGAAAAATGACAAAGCCAGAAGGTTATACTCACTGAGGGGCAATTCTATCATCTTCTTCTTCTTTTTTCCATTTCATATGGAGACATTTTGACGAGAAATGTGAAAACCATTCCGAAGTGATTTATTAAGGACTTCAAAAAGAATTTGTCCTTTCCCGTGAAAAAAATTATAGATTCAAGGGTAAAAAAGTTGATTTCTGCTGAAAAATTACTGTATGACAAAACGGAAATTTGGAACAATGCTCATTTACGCCAAAAGAGAGAGAGCATTGCAGAGAAAAAACACATGTTGATTGGAAAATTTACAATTATTCGAGAAGACAATTTTTGGGTTCTACTGGGGCATATTGGAGCTTATTTTATTCTTTTGAATGGTGGAAAATATATTAAATAAACAAATATAAGATAAACAAAGACTTAGAAAGTCGGGGAAGGAAAATAGACATAAAATGAAGACAAATAAGGCTCATTCATAGAGCAAGAAAATCAAAGCCCTCCTATCTATCTCTTTGGGGCCAGAGCATGCACGTGAAATCAATACCCTTAATCCTATAGAAGAACATCACGAGGCAACCCACATGATCTTGGTCCCATCTCGAATGTACAAAAAGGCACTTCGCAGGCCAGCCGTCGCATGAGAGAGCAGCCACCACATCAATAAGACAAAATCTATTGAAAAGTAAGCCTATGTGGCAGCTCTCTCATGCAGCGTCCTGCCCGCAGCAAATCCCATTTTGCAAGTGACTTTTCTTTTTTAGCATTTATCAAGAAAGCGGGCGAGACCCGCAACCAACAAACCCACTATCTTCTTCCTTTGTTATTTTTTTTTCTCTTTTTATACTCATTTTCAAGTGCACTCGTCATCTCTCTCT
The DNA here is from genome assembly GCF_043159265.1 of Tasmannia lanceolata. NCBI lineage: Eukaryota > Viridiplantae > Streptophyta > Magnoliopsida > Canellales > Winteraceae > Tasmannia > Tasmannia lanceolata. Next base: position 6,893,878 of record NW_027518697.1, on the reverse strand, counting down.
CTCTCTCTCTCTCACCCTTACTTGTTTCCATGTTTTCTTCTTTTCAAATGGTGTCCTTCTTATAACCTACCAAGCTCCACGCACCACGCACCACGACCCTTCTCACTCTCACAAATGGTCGAACAAACCCAAACCCAGCCCCAAACCACTCACCCCCCACAATCCCCACCACCACCCCCCTCCTCAGATCCTCCTCCCTCACCCCCAAACTCCTCATCCAAAATCCCATTCCGCCCTAAAAAAATCCGCAAACTCTCCAATTCCAACCCAAAACCCCCCACCAAAAAACCCCAACAAGAACCCCCCAATTCCACCCCTCAAATCCTCCCCCCTCCTCCTCCTCCTTTCATCCCCCCCAAAACCCTATCCTCCGAAGGCGAAATCTCCACCGCCCTCCGCCACCTCCGCACCGTCGATCCCCACCTCGCCCGAATAATCGACTTCCACGATCCCCCCTCCTTCCAAAACTTTCACCCCCCATTCCACTCCCTAACCCGCAGCATCCTCTACCAGCAACTCGCCGTAAAAGCCGGCGACTCCATCTATTCTCGCTTCCTCTCCCTCTGCGGTGACGCCGGAGTCTTGCCGGACTCTGTCCTCGCCCTAACCCCTCAACAACTCCGGCAGATCGGAATCTCCGGCCGGAAAGCCAGCTACCTCCATGACCTTGCATCTAAGTACCGATCGGGAATACTCTCTGACTCTTCTATCGTTATTTTGGATGATAAGTCCTTGTTCTCTATGCTCACCATGGTTAAGGGCATAGGACCATGGTCAGTACATATGTTTATGATCTTTTCTTTACATAGACCTGATGTTCTTCCGGTAGGGGATTTGGGTGTACGGAAGGGCGTTCAATTGCTTTATGGGCTTGAGGATCTGCCCAAGCCGTCGCAGATGGAGAAGCTCTGTGAGAGGTGGAGGCCGTATAGGTCTGTTGGGTCCTGGTACATGTGGCGTCTTGTGGAAACTAAGGGGGCTTCCGCTATGGGCTCGGGTGTGGGGTCTGGTCAAGAGCCGCAGCTTTTCGATTCGGTCAATGGGTTTGCGAATCTAGGGTGAATTTCTCCTTCTGTTAATGCTTTGTTTGGGTTTGATGCAGTTGGGTTTGGAGGAGTGTGGTTCCTCTTCCAATCCTTTTTTTTTTCTTTCCCTGTTTAATTCTTGTTGAATTTCTTGTTATTAATCTTAATTTTATGTGGGTTATTGAAATGCTACTGCAATTGGAAACTTGCAAATGCTTTTTTGTGGCTTTGAGAGTATGTGTGTTGCTTCTTGACTTGGTTGGGTGCTTTTATTTTTTGGGGTTTTGATGGGGATATGTCTTATTGCTAAAGCTGAAACTTGGATCCTCAGGATGGGAGCTAAATTAACCAACCAGACTAAAATTGAATTCATAACTAAAATTACTCATTTGATTTTATCATAGTTGCTACTTAATCTTGTTCATTCTTTCATAGATGGATTAAGAGATTCGTGCCACAGACTATAGTACTTCAGTGTCTGACAATTTTTGAACATTGCCCGAGACAATATTTAACACCGGATATTCAGATCTCTTTCATTCTGTTTCTCTTTGTATTGCTTGTCTTTTCCTTTCTTCCTGGGCCCTGTCGGGCAATGGCTTTATTTTTTTTGTTTGGTTTTAGCCACTTCCAGCTAGATCTACTATTTTTAGGCAAGATAGAAGAAAGTCCTCACTAATGGAAACTAATGATGAGGTAAAACTCAATCGTTATGTTAGATTAGTGGAACTAGTGGAATTGGTTTTGTTGGTTGGCACGTGATGCCAAGGAGTTAGTTGGTTAAATAGTTGTTCTACTCACGTGAACAGTGAACAGTGACAAATAAGTACAAAGGTAGCTATGTTAGGCCATGAACCATCTTGGGTTGAGTGAGTCCAAAGCAGGGGTGGCACCATTAAGTTCGAAAGTCATGCAGATGTAATTTGACTTGAAAGTTGCATTTAGGATGGTCAAAAGCTGCTTTAGCGATAGACTGGAGGAATTCCTTTCTTTTTTATTTGAAAATGCAGAGGAATTTTTTTCTAGGCAAGCGAATGGTGATGCTTTTCTGATTTAGTACCTAATTGCAGCATTGAGGTAGTAGCCATGGCACGTGTGGTTGCTCGCTCTTCTTTTTTTTCAATTTGGAATTACACGAAATGGTCATGAATTTTTGGTTACCCTCTTAGTTACCCTCTTCTAGCCAGCGATAGTCATGTAACGTGTTTCTCATGTGATCCGTTATGTAAATAAGGGGACATTCTCAATGAATGTTACTTGATCTTTCAATGAGAATCTTTTATGCCATTTTAGCATATGGATTATGGGCACCCAAGTGGTTTCCCATAGAGAAATAAATTTATGGATATGCTTGTTGAATTTGTTTGGATCTTTTAAGTTTAGTTTAGGCTCTGTTTGGCATAGTTTTAAATTTCCCCGAAATGACCGAAATGTTTCCATTTTCATCCCTACCGAAACGAAATTTACATGATTTCCTTTTACGACATTATTTCCCCCCAAAATTTAGTCCGAAAATTTTGAAATCCGACTGAAATGCGCGACAACGCATGTCGCTAGGTGTTCGTTATGATCAAGTTTCAAATTTCGGTTTCGGAATGCATTTCGGTCCTCACCGAAACCAAAATTTTGGTTGAAATTTCCAAATTTCGTTCGAAATCTAACGCTAAAATTTCAGGATAATATTAGATAATTATCAAAAGTCCAGATTTTTTGGTGAAATCCCTAAAATTTCGGGATATAAACAAAATTTCGACCGAAAAAAACTACCGTTTCGTGTATGATTGATTTCAGTCGAAATTTAAAACCTTTGTTATGATGAAGCTATTATGGATGATTTTGTTGCTTATGTGATGGTTTTTAAGTATCTATTTGTGCTTATTCTAGCATTTCCCAAACATTCATCTTAAAATTTTCATCATGTGCATATGTTGTTTAAAAGATTAAAAACTTTCATCATTTGCATATGTTTCCGTGCATTTCTATGATTTTACTAGATTTCCACCGAAACCGAAATCTTTATTATGTTTCCGTGACGACCAAAATTGAAATTTAAAACCTTGCTGTTTGGTTGCCTAGTAGAGTAGTGGTGAAAGCAGTTAACCGGGAGTAGGGAAGGCAAATAGTCCCCTAATCAAAGTGTTGGTTGGTTGCATGTAAACCCCTGGTATAATGCATGAACTCTCTCTTCCACCACCAGTGCCATCTTCCATCGTCCACCGCCAGTGCTGGTTTATAAAAAAAACCACCCATTTTTAGTAGTTTGTAAAATGCCAAACCTAGAAAACCAGTTTTTAGTGGTTTGTGAAACAGGAAAACAGCCCAAATGAGGGCACCCCTTTTTACTGGTTTGTAAGTAACCAGACCCAGATACCACTTTTTACTAGTTTGTAAAACACGAATCCACCTCAAAATCTGGATAATATTGTTCCTAGACCCCACTGCCAAATCCGACCAATATCATCGCCAAATCCCACTGCCAATATCGTCGTAAAACCCCACGGCCTAATCAGGCCAATATTGTTGCCAAATCCAGCCAATGTGGTCAAGGCGAATGGTAAGAACTGGTTTCCGGTGAGAATGGTTTTCGGCGACCGGTAAGGACTGGTTTCCAGCTGGTGAAGGCCGACATAGACAAGCTTGCGACGATGAGAGAGAGAGAGAGAGAGAGAGAGAGAGAGAGAGAGAGAGAGTTTACCCGAGTTGTTCCACGCAATTTGAGGGGTTTTTTGGGATGCGGCAGTGCTGCCACCTCAGCCAACAGCTCACTGACCTCCATGGAATATTCCTGGGGTTTCTCTTTCAATATGGCAACCAAGCGATGGGTTTTGCTGATGTGACACCCCAAGAACCCAATTAAAATCCAGGATATTGGCGACCAAACACAGCCTTAGTTACCCGCTTCTAGCCAGCATCAGTCATGGAACCTGTTTCTCTCAATGTGATCCATTATGTAAATAAGGGGACATTCTTCAAGAATGTTTAAGGGTTTGAGTCACAGCAACAGCCTCTCTGCAAAGCAGGGTTAAGGATGAGATAGAGTTGAATTAAGCTTAGAATTTATCCTAATCCTCTAAAGATAGAGTTAGAGTTCGAGTAGGATTCTTGTTTTATTTCAATAAATATGGATTGTACGTATGTAAAAAAGGAGGAGATCTCCTATGGAATGAAATTTCAGTTTGTTTCTTTTCCTTGTGGATTCAAGGATTACACTTTTTTTCCTTGTGGATTCAAGGACTTTTTATCAAAGAAGACGGTGTTCTTCTTCAAAGGGTTGAAGGCGGTGATCTTCGCCTTTTCCACACGCTTCTGCCTACACCATTATCCTTCTCAATTATTCTTGTGTATCGGCCTTAGGATGTGATAGCTTCTTCACTTGTAATTCTCGTTTACATTAATAAATATCTTTTACCTCCTTTCAAAAAAATAAATATCTTTTACCTGTTCAGGGAAAAAGGTTTCCAGGCTAAAATGTAATGATTTCTTCAGTTGAGCAGGTTGTGGCTTTTCCTTTAGTAGTGGAAGTTTTCCTTATGGAATGGGTTTTCTGTTGGCCAATTGGCAAATGCCGTATTATTTGGTTCAGAAGAGAGTAGATGTCTACCATGTTGACATTATAAAGGGTTAGAAAAACAAACTGTGCTGGACTGTAGAGTAGAACTCATGTTTCCTTGACACTTTGAACTTTTGTCTTATTGCTTATTGATATTTACCACACGAGTATGGGTATATTGCATAAGACAACGTGCAAGTGGTTATTTATTTTTGTTTTTGTCTTGTAGAATGTTCATGTATAACACATTGTGACTCACTGACTCTGCTTAATAGTTTTATACTCTATGATGTTTCTCACATTATAAGGGCAGCCCAGTGCACAAGGCTCCCGCCATTGCGGGGTCTGAGGAGGGCTAGATGTACGCAGCCTTACCCTTGCTTTGAAGAGAGGCTGTTTCCGCGACTCGAACCCGTCATAATGCTTCTCACATTATGACATATATAATATATGTATAGACTAATAATCCTAATGATGCAAACTGCTTCAAGGCAGTGGATCCGGGCTCCTTTGATGCATCATGTTTTTGCTTTTGGCAAAAAAGAGGGCAGAGAGAGGAGTGGGTGTGTGTGTGTGTGGGGGTGGGGGTGGGGGTGGGGGGTGTGTTATTTATATTTGGAATCTTCTGGAACTCTTTACCATTGACAGATACCTACTAAACATTTTAGTTAAGTACAATGCTAGATGCCCCATAGCTCATGGGGCAACCTTGGAACGTTAGATTTGTGCAATGTATTGAGCTATAATTGCTTAGCTAAAACTCTTAGTTGTAGTTGACTCTTTTTTGGCATCTATCATTAGACATGTTAAGAAGTCCTCTTTCTTCAGAATTATAACTCTAAAACTAAAGTGTTGAGCCCTGAATTTGTTTGGTTCTAAAGTAGGTTGCTGTTTCAGCCTCAGATCAGTCCTGATGTAACAGGTTGCCAACCTTGGTTGTGCCGAAAGTTACTAGAATCAGGAGAAATGGCAGAAACAAGCTGTTAAATGTATTTATTTTTTTTGAGTAGTAACAAGCTGTTAAATGTGTTCAATATTTGAGCTACTGGATGGTTTCAGGGCTACTGGACTGTCTATTTTTTTTAATCATGAATTGTTTGTCTCAAATTTGATGTTTTGCCACTTGTTCTGTTCTATGTACTTGCACCTATATTCTAGTAACAACATAGGTTTGAGCTAATGGTCATAACTTGCTGATTTTACCTTGAAACTTGAAAGCTTTGGGGCATGGGAACTATTTATACATGTGCGAAGGGTAGTTCCACTAATCTAAAGCTTCAACATTTTTCTAGTGCCAGTGCTTATTAGAAATGATGAGTATCTGCATATTAGTCTTCATCTCCGACTATCTCCATTCATGAAAATGTTTGTTACTCTGCATGAAAAGATGTCATCGACAACTATCGGTAAATTTTCCCTGTTGCAATTTCTTCTTATCTTTGAACTCCGCATCTGTCAAAATGATAAACCATAACCACCTGCTTCGCAGTTTGGTTATATCTTCATATTTTTTCGTTCCTCTACTAGTCTACTTGCTCCAAAAATTAGTAGAGAAACCGCAAAAATACATCTATTGCTTTACTCGAAGCGATTTATGTTTGCCTTGTCATCAGTGGGGTGCATAAATGGTAACTTTGATCGAATTTTGGAATAGCTCAGTACTCCGTATCTTTTATAGTTGTGCAGGGTAATTTTGTACTTCTACAAGTGCATGTGATTCTTGAGCTTGTTTGGCCTATATATGAAAATTAGTGTATATTCAGCCAGTGGTCATGGAAGTTCAGTTTAGGGAAATTAGATAAAGTCACATTGATTTGAACTCATAAAGGCACATTGATTCAGCACTTAATACAGAGCTTGATGGTAAAACTTGAGTGGTTTCTAGCTACTTGATGATGAGATAAAAACCAGTTTGGAAATGGCTGGACCTTTCAGATTTCTTCAGGAAAGAGAGGAAGAAGGCTTAATAGCCACCCTCTGAAAATTATGTTGATCAGAGATGCAACCATGTTTTTCATTAGCCAATCAATGCTTGATCTCTTAGCCATTTGCCTCCTCTTTTTGTATAAGCTCTGAAGCTTCTGAAGTTTTCCACCATTAGATTTTTTACTTTAAGCCTTCATCTATAGCCCAAGAGCATGTTTTAAGATCATACAACAAGACTTAATTAGAAGTAAAATACCATTATACAGCACCTAACCATGCTCATAGTTTGATGGATCCCAAGACCATGCAATGCAACCAACTTTAAGAAGCATCTATAAGCAGATTTAGTTTATTTGTTTGTTAACCCATTGGATTTCCTTTTCCTCTTGGCATTCTTACTTCTGTAAGTTTCTTGCAACAGGGATATATGAGAACACTCTATAACTTTTCTTTTGGAATTATCCCTTCATAACTCCATGTTCAGTCATGTCGTCTTAATTACTTGTTTACTGCTGAAACACAAAGGAATCATAATCATTTTCTGTATCAGGTCTTTGTTCGAACAACCGCGGCCGAGTGACTGAAGTTGCAGATTCTCCAATCCTTCATGTTACAGTCAACATGAACACGAAAAAAAAATCCAGATTTAGGTGAAGTTTTAATGCTCGCTTGTAGATCATCCAAATATCTGATGGGCTGAAGAAGAAACTCATTTGGACAATGTTCTTGTGTCTTCTCTCTCTTTTCTTTTTTTTTCTTTAACATTTTCAGTTCTTTGAATATTTCTTTCTGTCTGTATTCTTCACCATTAATTGCCCCTAAATCCTTCAAGAAGACAATCACTTCTCTGACGGAGAAGGAAACCACTGTGTCTCTTGGAAAGAAAGGTTCTTCACTAAGGACCCCTTCTGTGGCCCATGGGAGGGGGAGGTGAGCCAACATGCATACTGCTATGTCTTGCGTGTGGTTTGTGTCGTTTAGTGTGTGTTAGGCTGTGTTTAAGCAACCATTCTCTTGATTCTCGATCTGAAATGAAGAATCAAAATGAATTTTTGTGAGTGCTTTTGGTAACAAAATCTGTGTGTCTCTTTTGGCAAACTCACATCTAAGAATCAATTTTCTTATTTTTTGAGCAGAATTACATTTTTCTAGATTAATTGCAGCTCTAGAATGTATGCGCCATCTCTCTTTGAGAAAAATGAAGTCGAGTGATTCCATTAAGCATTGTTAAACTTTTTTCATAATGTCTTAAGCCAATTGTGAGACAGCCCATACAATGGCTTAAGCTTATTGTGACATAACTGAGAAAAAACAGACTACAGACACTGTAATGGATTTTTTTTTGCTCTGATGAACAAACATATTCCAATTGTAATGGTTTTTCTCTTCACCGTGCTCCAAAATCAACTGAGAAAGTATGAAAATGACAAAAATACATAGTATGAAAATGAAAAAATACAGGGAAAAGAGGTTTCATATATGCTAAATTGAAAAAACCACACCAATATATGAAAAGGTGTTTGAAATATGGGAACATCCAGGAATTAGGTTGGTTGTAGAGGACAGGGGTTTCGGATCTTCCCATTTGCAAAAAATAAAAACACTGAGAAAAAGAAAAAGAACATAGGAATGGGTTTCATATCTGTAAAATTAAAGGAGGATTTCTTACACTTTGCAGCTAGATGAAGTGAGATTCGATTCGACTCGACTCTTGTTAATATCACATCTATTTAATTTAGAAGCATGTTATCTCTTATGTTTTGTTCCTGACTTCGCTCTAGTTACATGCAAGTTATTGAAGGATTGTTATAGGGCTAATTCCCAAACGAAATTAGAACCGGATTGTTCCCATCCGAGAAGACCTTACTATCCGACAATCCTACTGTGTTGAGGACATATCTATGAACATGAAGATCATCCTTCTTCAAACTGTTCAATGGATATCTCTAGACGAGAATCCACAGATGAAGAAGGTAAAAACAGGAAAATGGCATTGGCGAGAGAGAAGAAAAAGATGGGAAATGGCGGTGATGACATGTTGGAGAGTGCTCCACTAAGAGATGGTGTTATACACTCCCTTCATGAATCATGTGTGACCCCTCTTTTTTTGGTTGGCCTTACACGTGAATTTTTAATATCAAGAGTGATGACGCAGCTCTATACGATGTTAAACAACCAATTAGTCTTAAAGCTTAAGCTGTTAGAGATGGTGTTAGTTAATCATTTATACTTCAACACATTCAAAGATTTAAAAGACATTTGCTTATTTTTGTATAACAAATTTTATTCTAATAAACATGAAGAATTTCTTAAGAAAAATAAAAAATAAAAAAGTGTTTGTGTTTATTCCTCGAGCACTGTTAGGAAAACGGGATTCCATTTTGGAGAAAAAAAAATGGGGCATCAACCAATGGTGCCACGTCAACTAAAAGACAAAAATAGGAGTACAAATCCCCGTAATGTAATAAATACACTTGGAAAATGGTCAAATCAAAGGTCATGTCATGCCCCTTTTTATTTCCAAAACGGAATCCCGTTTTCGAAGTGTTTTCCTTGTTCCTTTCTTTTTCTTTTCTTTTTTGAAATGGTTGTTTTCCTTGTTCCTCTTTCAATTTCTTGCTAAAATCCTCTTGCCAATCGAGATTTTTGTGCTTACAGATTTTTGGGTTTTGTATATGATTTTCAGGTACTTGAAGAAATTATATGGTGCCTGCTCATGAAGTCCTGTGTAGGTGGTAGAAAAGTTAAGATACATGTTGTGGCAGAGAAGAACAGTGAAGTTTATTGGAAGTGAAACTGGAGTGATGATTGGAGAAGTGAAAAGTTAGGGTGACATTGGTATGTAGCTTTCTAACTCATGGTGAAATTGGTCTTTTGTTTTACTCCACCTTGTCTTCCACTTCGGTCAACCGATTTTTGACCCCAAGCTGATTATTGGACTCAAACTTACATGTAGGCCCCGTTTGTTTAAAATTATGACAACCGATTGTGAGTGCCAAACCATACTCAGCCACTTGTGAACCGTCAGGTACTGTCTTATTCAATGTTTGTTCAATTACTCTTTTACCCGTAAATGCAATGTAGGCATCAACATAAATTTGACTCCAATAATTGGTTTGGCACTCACAAATCGGTTGTCATCATCTTAAACTAACTGGTTTGAGGCCCACAGCCGGTTGCCACAATATCAAACAAACAGGGCCTTAATCTTGTGCAAAAGAGGTGCTAGAGCCTTTTTATATAATTGGATTTGCTATGGACCATCGCAGAAGGCATTTCGCGGATAAGCTGTTGCATGTGGGAGCAGGCTCAGATTTTGCCTTTATTCATCTAATTCATTACATTACAGAGAGAGCGAACTGAATTGGATAGACTATAATAATGTAACTTCGATATTAGAGATTTCATTACAGTAGAAACAGAGGAAGAAGAAGGAACAGAAGATTCATGGTTCTACTTAGATACATTAGGAGGAGAAGGGAAATTAATAATATTCGGTACGAAAAGGAAAAAAAAAGAAAAAAAAGAAAATAGGACTATATGGTTTTTTTTTTTTTTTTTGGATTGTTGCTTTCGGATCTGCATGGTAGAGTAACGGATCTACTTAATATAGTGCTGCATCTTCCACTTCATTGGAGCTTTAGATACTTCAGAAGCCTGAAAAGAAGAAGAAAATGCAGCATTAGCAAACAGAATAAGATGCACTTAATTAAAATTGTTGATCAATCAAGGTTCAAAATCTCTATACAGTGTAAAATTTTCAGCTAATTGCGAATTCTACTCTGTTTCGTGTCTAATTGGCCCTAGCCTAACATTTTCCATCGGCTCTAGAGCTTTTGGCTTATTAATTCAGATACCTAAGATTTGGTATCCACCACGTCTAAAACACATATCCACAACTACATAATAACTATATTACAACTATCCATAAACATAATAATATTATGCACATATCAGAGCTGGGGTTTGTAGAAAGTCAGAAAATTTGTTTTTATTGGGCACCCGTGTGGGACACTATTCTCAAGCAAAGACGTCAAGCACAAAAGTGGGAGGAGTTGTAGCAAGGATTGTGATAGATAAAGTACAAATGTGTATGTCTCTAAAAGAATCAGGTCTGCATTTTTATTTAGTAATAAGAAACTAGAAGAACTCACTAGAATGTATTTTAGTATAGGATTTTGATATGGTAATAAAAAACTAGAGGAACTTACTAGATTGTAGTTTTAGTATAGGACAACTAGTGTTGGAAAACGTATGGCCAAGTGAAGTGCATGTGATTTCAAGAAGGATTAGATCTCATGTGGGGTTGTTTTTGAGTTTGGGACAGGATAAAAAGTTGAGGCAGTGTGGGTATAATTTTCTCCAATAAATAATTCCTAGTTTTGTGGGGCTTGTCATTGGTCTTTTTTCCAAACGAAGCAACCGACCACCATTGAGTCAGAAGGGGGAAATTCCTCTTGGCTTCTACCCTCGGCACAACCGTTGAATTAGGACTGGAACCATTTATAAATCATGAAATTCTAAATGGGAAGCAGTGTGCTGAGTAGAATATTCGTGCAACTATACTCTACTGGCTGTTAAAAGGGATATGGGTGCAGAAGGAAAGGACTGAATCTCATAAAGCTGCACAGTAACCCTATATTAAACTTGATGTGACCTATTTTACTGCAGTACTGCAGTAAAATAATAGATGAAATAGAACAGTGAATATGCAAGGAAACAGAAAAGGAGCATGCAAGAGAGTCTTTTAAAAAGCGGATGTGGGTCAAAACAGGGGCAAAGAAAATCCCAATCAACTCGGCACGACGAGGCTGAGCACTCGGTTGACACGGTCATAACCCAGGAGAGTCAAAGGAGTTTTGACTGACTTTGTAGGGAAAAACACAGACCAAGACAAGAACAGGACAAGGATAAAAGGGAGTAGACTTGGGAGAGTCTACAATGATGCCGGGGAGTTTTGAAACTATGATTATGTGTAGGTTTGAAGGGGAAAGCGAAAGTGAGGGATAAAGAATTACTACCTACCTCTCCTCATCGTTGGTGATAGAGCTGCCTTTTGAGCTGGACCTGTAATTGGGGAAGGGTACTTGGCCTGATTCTATGTGCTTGAGATCCTCTATGAGGATCTCATATTGTCTTCTCACTTCGTCAGCGGATTTCCCACCCACTGCCTTGGCTACATTCTGCCAGCGGTCGGGCGTGTCCTTATCATATTTCGCCAAAGCTTTCTCAAACAATTTGTTCTGCTTAGAGGTCCAAGATGAGCTACGCATAGAGCTGGATGCCATTTTTCGCAGGTGACGATTCTAAAATGACACCAGAATCTGAGAAAGTAACAGGGAGCAATGAATAAAGTTGATTGGTTATAAGAATTTTAACACAGTGAGAGGATGTCAAAGCTGTTGTAGGATGACTTGGGGAGGGTGGATACAGAGGAAAGAAAGTGAGGAAGTGAGGGGATTTTGGAAATGAAAGAGAAAGACAGAGGCTAACAATAGTGAAAATTGAAATGCAGAAAAGGGAGAAAGGAAAGAGGTACTGAAGTCAAGGGAATAATGAACTTCAGTGAAGGGATGCTATGAGGAAAGATTGTCATGTGTGCTCCTTATAAACAGGAGGAGAGGGTGGTGGGGTGGAGCCAAGTTGGAGAATATATTTGTGAAAAGGGTAGAATCACAAATGACCTGTCTCGTTTAGAGCCACAAGATATAGCAGGACAAGGAACAACAAGCTTGGGGAGAATCAGTATCACAGGACAATTTCTATCTCTATTTCCTCCCTTTTTTTCAGGCTGTCTTCTTTTTTCCTCTAGTTTCCTTAGATATATGCATTATGGCTCTTTTCACTTCTTTTTTCCCGGAAAAGAAAGGAAAGGATTTCGTTTTCCTTTCCTTTCCAGGTGACATGGCAGAAGGAAAAGGAATCTAAGGAAATTGTCAAGGAAAAACTTTCATTTTCCTTGGAAAGCCTCTCTCCGATATATTTAATCGGAAACCAATTCTCGAGTAACAGGGAAAAAGTCAATTTCCACGTCATTTTCAGCTTTTAAATAAGAAATTCCACATCTGATAATATTTTTTCCTGGAAAAGAAGTAAACACAGAAATTCTATCTTGTCAAGGTCTTGTCAGGGAAAATAAAGGTTATTTTCCAGGGAAAACAGCACCAGGGAAAAGAAGTGAACAGAGCCTATGTATAATAATGAGAAATTATATGATGCCCAAGCATAAAGTCCTTTTGTAGGTGGTACGATGGAAATATCGCCCTTGATATTTGATCCAACAGCAGCCTCTTAAAAGTGGGCGGCTGTTGAATCAAATATCAAAGGGCGTAAAGCCTACACTGGACTTCAAGCACGCGTACGGGTTTCAGTGTATCCACTTATGTCACAATCCGTTCAGATCCCATATCGGTCAGATCTTTTTTGGAGTGCTTTTCAAATCCTACTATGTCTAGGTCACCATCTATTTCGAATCAGTTAGGGAAGAAACTAGGGTTAGGGAAGCGAAGGGGGAAGAAACTAGATATAGAGAAGAAGCTAGGGGTGAGAGAGAAAGAGGAGAATCATCATATTGAAACACAAAGCAGGAAAATAAAATGTTGTTCGTGGTTTTGGGTAAGATTTTTAAATGTTGAGGAAACACCCTTCATGACTGGACATAAATAACCAAAAACATGAAGGGTGTTTTTGTACGGTGGTGCCCTAAGCAAGATAGTCAAGTCTCAAAGAGAAGGAAAGAAAATCAACTAATTAGGTGTCAAACCTCAACGGGGTTGGTGATAAAGGTTTTAAAGTTCATTGATTTTCTTGATCAGTTGTTGCCTTGAATGTTAATCCGCCCAAATTAGCATAATATGTTCCCGTTTAGGAAAGAAGTTATGATTAAAGGATAAAGACGAAAAGTGAGAGGATAATAAAAAAGGTACTGATAAATCGGCTCCCTAATATCTTAAATCGACTCCCCATGTGTCTTTCTCTCTCCAAATCGACTCCCCATGTGTCTTTCTCTCTCCACTTTCTCTCTCTAACCCAGAGGAGAGAGAAAGACACATGGGGAGTCGATTTGAGATATTTGGGAGTCGATTTATCACTGCCCCGAAAAATGGTAGAATCCAGCTGGCCTTTTTTACCCTTCCAACCCCACAATCCTCTTCGGTACCTTTTGCCATGTTCCATGAGGTGGACTTGAGCTTGACATTTCCTCAGGGCTTTCAATAGGCCTTTGCCTCAGGAGGGGTAGTTACATTGTCCACAACTGGGGAATTAGAGCCTAGACTTTTGGTAATATATTAAAAACATTATTCCAGAGGCTCTAGCTGGCTTCAGGGAAATCCGTACAATGATATGAACCTTGAGAATCGTTCCGAACTCAGTAGTTTGTTATGTTTTAGGCACCTGCCACTTAACAAGAAAGACATAAAGGGCATCCCCGTCTAGTTAATAGCTGCAGGATGGCCTTTGTTGGCTTTTTGGCACTGGGTGGGTCGTGGGTGGGGTCTCTCTTTACTTTCTAGAGAAAAAAAATATTAAAATTAAGTTAGCCAAATAATCGAAAACATACTTTTCACGAAAAAAAATCCCCCCCAGGCTCTGTCTTCTCGATGTAAAATGGCCGCAAAACAAATTTTCCGCCAATTTTCCACTTATAAATGGGCATAAAATTTGTTTTACACCCATTTTACATCGAAAGAAACATAGCCATAGATTCAAAAAAAATTAATGTGTCTTTCTTCCTTTTGATCAAAACTCACTTGACTCTACCAATTATGACTGTGCCTACCAAATACTCAGCCACGTAAACTAGGGGTACAACTTGGGTCGGGTTGGGTCTGGTTAAGGCCAACCCGACCGACCCGACCCGAGGAACCCTTTTTTCCAACCCGGATCCGACTTGACCCGAGTTCAACCAGACTCAACCCTAGTTTTTAAGGTTGCAAAATAAAAAAATGTCAAGTTTCACCCTGGTTGGGTTGCCCAAACCCTCAACCCGAGTTAAGAAAACTCAAATTGAACCTGAACCTGAACCTGATCCGAACACAACCCGACCCGACCTGACATTTTTTTGGGTTGAACCCGAGCCAAGTTGCACCCCTGACGTCAACCGAGGATTTGGCTCTATTTTCACCCGCAGCAGCATTTTGAAACACTGCCTTAAGTTGATCCTTTCCTCTTGATATGGCCTAGTTGTCTAAACCCATTTTCCATTAGTATCCTTTGAGGAGAAAAGGTCTTCAATACCGATCTTTTCATTGGAAAGACATTCTTGGGTCTGCAGTAAGGGTATATTTTCACCCTCCTGCAGTACTTGCACACCCCCTGATAATGTGATTTGACATAAAGTTACCTACTTTTCCCGTCAAATCAGGTTATAAGGGGGTGTGCACGTAATGCATGAGGGGTGAAAATATCATCTCCCTTGCAGTAATTGCAACTTTTAATTTATCAGCACGGCCCTCTTTTACTGAAGAAACTGGCCCTACCCTTACGAGTCCAGAATAGCAAGGTCGGGTCTTCCACATCATTACAAAAAATCATGGATTTTCATGATAAAAAGCATTCCAACATGCGGCAATACAACATTTGGAAGTCTTTTAAAGGCGTGGAAGCTTCGCATCCATTTAAGGACTGGCCCCTCTCTAACAAGTTGCTGAGGTGGATAGGCTTGGAATATCGGCCATAAAAAGGGGCAGTGATCATTTGCCGATAAAGACACTTGCAATTCTGTTAAGAATCTGTACTCGAAAGTGGTCCTTGAGATGCCCATTTTTAGAATCCTTATCATCTCATGCTCATCTTTTAGAAAGAAATGTCCTTGGATTCCTCTTCTTTCCCTCTCTCGAAAGGTTTGAGTCTGTTTTCGTATGGTGGTCCTTCCTTACAAGTTGGAGGAATTGGGTAACTTAGGCTGCTTTTGCTTCTCATATCTGTGAATTTCACCGAGAGATTTAGATTCGCTAATCGTAAGATTCAATTCATACACATGCAATGACTCTGGTGGGACCAAGGATTTAAATTTCGGTTCTAATGACGGTTTCGGCCACCACATAAATCAAAATATTTCGGTTCCGGTTGAAATTTGGGCCGAAATCATATAAATTTTGGTAATTTTTAAAATTTCACTATAAATTTACAAAAATTCGGTGGAAATTTCGGAAAATTTGGCCAAAATTTTGGTAATTTCTGTGAAATCTTAAAATTTCGGTGGAAGTCCCCTAAAAAACCGATTCAATGTACTTTCGGTGTCGGTTTGGAGCGAAACCGAACCGAAATTTAAAACTATGGGTGAGACAAGCAGGACCGAGACAAAGAGTCTAATTGGATTAACCTTAGATAATCCTCTGATGATAGAAAAAAGAATCCTCATTAAGGGGAACCTGAACCTTTTGCCCTAGAAGTAAACTAGGCCACCACCCATACCTTGTCCACTTGTAAAGGCAGAGTTTGATACTCTTCTTTGAAGGGAATCTTGGAACAAAGGGTCAGATCAATATTTTCTGATTTGTGGATCTACTTGCTTAAAGGAGTGGAAGGATCTTTCCATGACCATGACAGTACTTCTCAAGGGATAAGTAGATAGACGTATGAGGTTCATGTACCAATCAATGAGAATCATACAACCTCCCCACCGAGATGGCAGAGATATTTGTTTTACAGGACGGTGGATAAACAATTGGGTACCATATGAAAAGTTCATGCTAAGTTGATAACAGTTCTGTGGCTGGCTTACACCAGTTTGATAAGATACGTTCCAATTATTGGGTAGAACTGAAGGGTCAGGAATAAAGTGTCATGGAGAGACACTGAGTTAACTGTTTGAAAGACCCAATCATACTAGTCTGGTCTGAGTCAATGAACCTTAGCTTTCAGGTCTCCTAAAGATCATGTACTGTCCATTGAATTAGAGCCTACAGAAGGTTTAGGTGGATAATCTTTGGAATTCCAGGCTGTATTGGAAGTTCTATACAACCACACTAATGGATTATTCATGATAGTACCATAAGAGTTTCACTGGTCCATGTGGATGCTGTTGGGTAGGTCCCATTCATGATAGGGTGGGTCATGGACTCTGCTGTCCACTTGCTGTTCTGGTATGTTGTTTTACTCAAAAGTGCAAAGCAAAGGCAAACCTCAGGAATTTATGGTGTACCTTGCCTGCAATTATAACCGAAAGGGAAGATAAGGTTTGTTCTGTCTGTCGAATGCTCTAGCTTTCTAATTTAATCTTATAGATGATCCATGGATTAAATGTGTAGCATCATTGATACCAATACATTTGGAGAAGAAATAGAAAATAAAGCAAAACTAGATCCAAAGACTGCCCTTTCTTGAACATTGAAAGTTCATGTCAATTTATCGTTACATATTATGAACAAAACACTTGGATCTCTCCCTTCTATTGCATTGTTATTATCATTTATAAAATACTACGCCCGTGCCTTGTGTCACGGGCCTAGCAATTTCATTAGCTAAAACCATGTGGCACTTGCACTTAGCAACCCAAAGCTTAGTATGACTTAGCCTTCTACCCAACTAATGCAACACTTAGGAGTAAGAGAACATATGGAATTCAGAAAGAGCTTCTATTACATGGAGAAAGCTACAATTTTATGAGGTCATTCACAAATGAGGGATGTCCCCCCTTTTATATGACTCGAGGAGCTTTCTAGACTCCTTTCTACACACTTCTTTTTCTGGAGGATTATAAAAATATTCTAAGTACATTCTTTACAAAATATCTAACCCTCTTTTAGAATATTTACATGTCTCTATTTTTAGAGTCTTCTCATTTACAAGGTTCTAGAAGATTCTTGGATTCTCTACATAATTCTAGAGATGTCTAGAAGGTTCTAGAATCTTCTACATAATTCTAGAGATGACTACAAGGTTCGAGACTTTTCCAAGAAACTTCTACAAAACTCTAGACTTCTGGAAGGTTTTCCACTTCTCCATGCTTGTCTCGAGCCTCCCATAGGCTTATAAAAGGAGATGTGGTGAGTAAAATTGTCACCCCGTGACCATCCTCCCCCACCTGATTTCACAGACATCTTCGTCATGTCTTCGTCATATTGCTTTTTTCGATGAATTCTGATACTTTTGATTTAGGCTCAATCCCCCTACCCACCGACTCATCGGTTGTGTCACACACTCCGAACGTTGAGCCTTGATCGCTTAGCTTGCCACTTCCTTTACAGGGTCATCCATCAATTGTAAGGCTAAGTCCCTCCCAACTTTACCCTTCTCCAGGTGCACCATTGGGACCATGCAGGGAGACTTTTCCTCCATTATGCATAATGAATTTATGCAGGGCATGAGAATTGCCCTCACTTGCCTTAGAAATCCATTCCCGGCACCACTTGCAAGTCATACATAGGAGTAACAGTGAAGTCCACTTTCCCCTTCGAACCTCCCATGATAGCTCCACCCCACGAGCTACACCCTGGACTGGTTTGGCTTTAGAATTAATGGGCTTGAGCCATAAGAATGCCCTCGTAAGCTTCAAGTCCAATCACTTTGCTTCCACAACTGAAACAAAGCAGTGGGTGGGACCTGTGTCTACCTTAACCCCGGTGCTCTTCCCATTGATATCAACTTTGACGTACATAAGTCCTTTTGTTTGACCATTTTGTTCTTTGATGGACTTGGCTATGACACTTAAAAATTGTAGTGATCCCACTTTTGTTTCTTCAGGAGTGCCCACTTCCTCTGACTTGGCTATGAGAGCATTGAGGGTCTTCTTCTTGGGGCAATCCTTTGCATAGTGTGGCCCCATGCAAATGAAGCAGCTAAGCTACCGTGGCTTAGACTTGCCTCCATACTCCCTTTGGTTGTCTTTGTTGGATTTGTATGGGCATGGTTTGTCTATTCCTTCGTTGCCCTTATCTCTCACTCCCCCACCTTTGCCTTGCCGCTCTTAAAAGACTGGGACTCAAAAGTATCAGTCCTCTTGAACTCTACCAGCTTTTCAGTGGTAGCCATGGCGAGGGCAGGTCTTGTAATGTCAAGATATCGTGCATGTTGTCGGTATTGCAGATTGGAAATCCAGATTCCAAGCATGCGAATTTTATAGATATTATAATCAATGTACTATTAATGTTGGATCTTGTAGCCATCAGTCCTTGACCCATGTTTGTGATCGGATGGGCAAATAACTAGTCTGTTCAACAAGGTATCTCACATGTGTTTCTCATATACATGCTTATTATATATTATTTTAAATATCATGCATTGATGTGATGTGTGATTTCAGTTGATGTCTTGGCAGGGGTCGTCGTAAGGTGGATGCTTGCTGCCTTACAGATCAT
This sequence comes from Tasmannia lanceolata, assembly GCF_043159265.1. NCBI lineage: Eukaryota > Viridiplantae > Streptophyta > Magnoliopsida > Canellales > Winteraceae > Tasmannia > Tasmannia lanceolata. The sequence goes on along the minus strand of NW_027518697.1, from coordinate 6,875,075 downwards.
TTAATGAATAAGCCTTTGGACTCATATATTTGACAATATACATTATAATACGAATGCAAGAAACGTTACAAAAACGTGGGAAAGAGGTGAAATTATATAGTTCCCTTTCAGATGAGTAGTGGATTGGAATGAATAAAGAGAAATCTCTTGAGGAAAAACCCAGTCTCCAGCATGACACAAGCTAATCCTTATTGGAAGGATTAGTACTGGTGGCTCATCCCTATCATTCATCCTACTCCCTGCGCCATTTCATCGTTCACGATCATTTGTAGATCTTCACCATTTTCCACCTTGGATGCTTGACTACCGAAAAAATTACCTAGTTTGCCAAGTTCTAGTAAATGGACGATATAAAGAGATATTATCAATGGTCCGCACTCAACAACCAAAAATTCATTGAGTAGATGATTTGCATTGCCTAATTAAATCAAACTTTTGTTTTGGGTTATAACTAGGAACAAGCCCATGCCAATTTGTATTGTGATAGTTGTGTCATTAATATAAAAAAATAAAAAAATAAAAACTTGGACTTAGATGAGAACTTGGCCAAGATTAAGTGGGCTCGACTCATGAGTCATTAATTGACACAGCCAACCTTTCATTAACTTAGGTAGTCATTGGTGTTTTTATTGACTTGGTAAAAGGGAGTGGACTCAGAAAAGTTGACAATTGACCTTGGGAGTTTTTAAATTATGGTATACGTTAAGAATTCATGGTCTATTGATTTAGAGTTACCAAGCTGTAAGTTTGTGTTCTCAATCAAGTCATCAATATAATTACAATCAAGTATCAACTATAGCCAATAACTATGAAGTAGGTGGTAGATACAACCAATTGATCATATGCATCGTAGTATCATATATAAAATACAAAATAAATGTCACCCATGGATTAGCTTTTGAAACAGCGTATCGTCTGAGTTAGAGTTGATCTCTTGAATGGAAGGGCCAAAGGATGAACATCCAATGATCACTATATGAAATGGGTGAATAAACTATCTAGTGGAAATGCTCCATACCTTACAAATTCTTGGAAAAATGGCTGTCCCCTAAGAATCTGCAATACTCCTCAGCTTTAGACACAATTCCACTCAGGAGTCAGGACCTATCAAACAATTTCTTAAAAATCTACACACAAATATGAAATATCTGAGCTTGTAGTTTTTCAAATCTGCATTTTCTAGCCTTATTTAGCATGTTTTAGGCTTTTAGCATTGCGCTATGCATGGATAGGCTCATATCAAGTAGTTTCTTACCAATTAAGACTAGCAATCTGATCCATAAACAAACACACCCGCACCCATGCTGTGGTATATATAAGAACTGAAAGCTAAGACAATGCTGGGAATCTTAATATAAGTCAAGCGACTTGACTATTCTAAAGATGGAAGGAGTGCCAACTATGGATTTCTTTTAAGACTTCAAGTTATTTCTTGTGCCAGAAATTTTCCAACCAATGTGGCAACTCTGGTGATACAGTATGATATGTCGGATTTAGTGATGTTCATATGGCACACTACATGGTGTGTTCCGTAGGCATGTGGCATCTTTCACTTGGTGGTTATATTGTAGTCTTCCTTTTGAGTATTAGGTAAATTATAGATCAATGAAGCTATCATTTTTTACTTTTACCTTTTTAAAATGTAAGGGCTACATATTTGTACTTCTACTCCTCCTAGCTGTGTTAAAGTATAAAAGATTAATAACGCCTTTCTCCCACAGCTTAAGCTTTTGGAGTAACTGGTAGTTTCACATGGTATCAGAGCAAATGCTTGGGTTCAAACCTCCTTGATAGCAAAAATCCACATGAAATGGCCAAACCCAAAATAGGGGCCACATGTGCCACGTGTAGGCCAACCCAAAAAAAAGATGGGCCACACGAGAGGGGGAGTGTTAAAGTATAAAAGATTAATAACGCCTTTCTTCAACAGCTTAAGCTTTCGGAGTAACTGGTAGTTTCACAAGCTGTAGATGGTATTGTTTTGAAATTTCTCTTCCTTGTATTGTGCTTTCCCTACAATGGAGTATTTGAAACCAAGAAATGATGTAGACAACTTGGAGGAAAGAAAGGAGGAGGTTGGAATTGCTTTTAGGATGCCTAGAAAGGACTAGGAGTATTAGAATTAGGCTAGAACGATAACGATGGGCATAGGAAAATGAACTTCAATTTTTCGAATAGGGGTTCCAATATCAAAAGTAGGTGTTGCCCAGATGATCAGAAGAAATACCAAGCTTAAGCAAAATTATCATCTGCATCCGTTTTAGTAATACTGAGCTTTGAACTCGAACTTTATGCAGTGTATCGAACTTTGCAACACTAATTATCTGATAAAGAAGAGAGTTTGTTCTTTACATTTACCATCATGCTTTGACATTTATTCATACTTATAGAATGCATGCCAGATGCATATCTATCTACAAGAATTTACTTTCTCATTCAAGCATAACTGAAATTAGTAGAACAGTGTAGCAGATACGTACGTTGTATAGAATAATGACTCTATTAGTCATCATGGTTAATGAAGTTGGGCTTTGACTGCTTAAAGGATTAATATGCTGAAGATGAAGATTTTAAAGACACATGGGATAAGTGTCAGATTGGACAATCTACAGCGTTGTACTTTCAGAATTGATTTCTCTTCAATGGAATCGAGTATGCATCCCAAGGTGTTCGCTCAGGGCGAGATGTAAGCAAATTTGTGCAATGGTACCACGTGTGTCGGGTTGTTAAAGGCTATACTTGCAGGTCTTTACATTCCTCTAGCTGTACGTAAATTCATGTGGGAAGATTTATCCATCGACTTTGGATTGGGTCTACACCAGACTAAATAAGGTATGGATTATGTGTGGTTGGTGATAGGTTTCAAAAATGGTTTATCGTAGTATGAAGACAATGCATGCTACTCATGCAACTAATCCTGAGACTGAATTCCTTAGGACCTGTTTGTTTTAGATTGTGGCAGCCGATTGTGATTATCGACTCAAAATTACTCAAAATTATATTAATTTTGAGTCCAATAATCACAATCGGCTGCCACAATCCCAAACAAACAGGGCCTTAGTCAATTCTGGAGAAAATTCTCAAGCCCCAAATCGAGGCCCCTGTGAGTCTGTGAGCGCCGCACGTCCACAATACCAACAACAACCGCATGGGAGTGCAAGGTGAAAATATCCACAAATACCTTCTTATAAGAGATATACAGAGAAACTAGCGGAAAATATTCATTAACCATCATAATCCAAAAGATATTAAATCTCCAATAATCCTTGAGCAAACTTTGCTCGAATACTACAACTACATAAATAAATAAATGTTCTGCTTACTAATGAATGTCTACTAATCACTGTAAAGTCTCTATTGAGGCCAAATCCTCTCTCATGCCCAAATCCCGCGAGTCCTTTAGTTATTCTTAAATATTTGTAAAAATATAAGAAAGCATGGAATAAGATGCTCAATACATAACAAGGATTCTACATAAGATGGATCAAGTACACAACAACATATCATGGCCAAAAGCATTTTAAAAAATGCAACGGTTACTTAAAAACATGCATTGAATCACGGCATAAACTTGAGAGTAACATTGAGTATCACTTGTAAATAACGAGTTTTCATGATACAAAACATGCAACAATTTTCAATCCAATAGTTATAGCTATGGCCATAATCACCTCTCATGGTGATGGGCTAACAAGAGAACACTAGCTTCACATCCCCTACGGGCAAAGGCTATCGATCGGCCCCACATAGTGACTGCCAAGTTTCACAGTCCTACATGCAAAGATTACTAATTTCAATTGCGCAGCCTCTACTTTGGAGGCAAAAGACAGATATTTTGTGACTACGCACCAGTTATCACCCACCAACTGGTTAAGGTCGGGATACCACCTCATAGCTATACTAGTGCATACAACACCAACCGGTCCCGTCAAACCCAACAATAATTCCATGGAATATAAACAACACGTTACATAAATATGAACGACTTGCAAACATGTGCAACGAAACATATGCAATGAACAGTGTACTTGATCCAAGATTTTATGTATTTTAAACAAGCTAAAACATGCTTTATGGAAAGGACAATGCATTATGCAACTACCTTCCATAATGCTTGACTAGTTCCTCCAAATGGGACAGCGCACCAATTTGAAAAGATCTTGTTGATCGATCTTTGGAGAACCCATGAAATACCTAAACAATTAATAAAAGCCTGCCATAACCGATATGAGAAAGGACAATGCACCATGATGTGATCCAACGTTTCTTTATCGTTTTTGCAAAATATACCCGTGCTTACAATGTGGAACTTTGTTTTTTTAGCCGGTCACAAGTGTTGATCTTCTGACTAACCATAGTCCAAGCAAAGGCTATGATTCTTGGACGGACCAAGGATTTCAAGATATTCGCACGCGCTGGAAAATCTTCCATTGCTTGCATTCAACCTGTAGAATAAGGAGCAAATGGAAAATAATCCTTGGGGGTCAGGGATCCAGACTCTCACGAGGAAGGTTGGGAGAAAGATAATATGAATACAAGGACTAAAGAAGACAGAAGCTAGAGATCTCCTTATCTTTAAGGTTTCTATACCAAATTACCCTTCAATTCTCTCTCCTGGTCAGGTAGTCAGAAACTCTCACCCCTCTATCGGTTGCTAAGAGAAATAGGTACGAGAAAGAATTGCATGGGTCTACCCAAAATCCCGTGCCCTCTCCTCTTCCCACCCTATATCTAACTAGGGATTTATACAAGGGTCTTGAAGAACAAATTGACTTCCATGCTTCCGAACCTTTTCCTATCAATGGGTTCTACTCTCCCAATCCCCCCATTCCCACTCATATTTGTCCCCAATGATCTTGTGCCACAGGGCATCCTTCCCCTCCCCATATCCCATAACCATTTCCCCATCAATGCCTTTTTAAGCAATCTGATTCTGTGAATCCCCAATCCACCTTTTTATTTAAGCTTGGAGACTTGGTTCTTTTTGGTGAGATGCTTGAGCTTTTCCCTTCCGCCCTTGATATCAATAGACTGGGAGCGTCAGCTACCATAATAAATGGATAAGGGGAAAAAGGGTCTCCTTTCCTTAATCCTATTATTTCTTATTTTTTGCTAACCATCTTTTTTATAATGGTTTTTGGCTAATGATCTAAGTAGATCTAACCAGGTTAACGACCATTACATATTAGAAGCTGATTCCTATCTATTCGACATGCTTTTCGTCACCTAAAAATGTCTTAAGAACTATATTTTCTCGCTTATAGGAGGGGTGAGTAACAAGGTGGCAAACGGGCCGTGCCGTGCCGGCATGGTACGAAAATTCTCGGCCCAGCGTGGGCCGTCGGCCGTGCCGGCACGCCAAAGGGTGGGGGTTAGCCACGGCACGGCACGGCCCGCGGCCCGCGGCCCACTCGTGGCGTGCTGTGCCGTGCCGGCACGTTTCGGCAAGTAACGGTTATTTTTTTTCAAACAAGTGCATTCTCGGAATTCCGAGAATATGTTTTTTTTCTACTGGAATTTTTCTCGGAATTCCGATAATGCACTTGTTGGAAAAAATTGAAAAAATTTGCAAGTCATTTATGAAAAATTTGCAAGTCAAATTGCAAGTAATTTAAAAACAAAGATCGATTGTGCCCGGAATATTTATCTAGAAACCCGAGTGGCACCTTAAATTTTTGTTAATATAGAAAATTATTAGAGGAGGACATAGAACCTTGCCTCTAAGCCACCAACATACAAGAAAAAAAGAAAAAAAATGAAGTACAAATACATTGTGAAGTACAAGTAGAAATTATTGACTTAAAAATTCGAATCTTCATATTTCTTCAGGTGAATCGGTTGAGTCATCTTCTCTTCTATCTTGTGCTCTATCATCTGCATCCAACCAGTCCTTGAGGCACACGCATACCTCTATTATTTTTGGTGATATTCTGCTCTGTGTGTCATTTAAGACCCTATTACCTGCACTAAAAGCATTCTCCGATGCTACTGTGGACACCGGGGGGTTAGTAGATCACGTGCCATGGCGGATAGTACTAGATAACTTTTTTCATGTTCTTTCAGCATGTCAAAACATTAAAACTCTCACATTTATCAGGATTAAGGTAGCTTGAATAATCATTTCCCAGATGTAATGATAGCTCATCAAAAGATGTACTAGCACTATTTCTAAGTCTTTTTTGATTTATTAGTGACCAAAGTGGGTTATTTCTAGGTTTGTAGTTTTGTGAAGAACTCGGTCTTCTATGTCCATGTTCTGTCTCATACAATGCATACATAGAATATAATAAATTTGTAATCTCATCTATACTATGCCCAGATCCAATACCTGCGTTTTCATTGCATGCATCTAAAATGACCTCTAAACCTTGTAACTCGATCCTTAGGTCTATTATTGTACTTCAAAAATATAGAGGATGAATTTCTTGAAAATATTTTCTAAATTTATCCTCCATTCTATGAAGTAGACTTCCATTTCCCAATCTCGATCTATTATTTTTAAAACAAATAGTAATTTTATATATTTGACCCAAAATTAATTGTGAAGTTGGATAGTAAACACCGGAAAGAAGATTAGTTGCATTTAAAAATACTTCTAATAAATCTGCAATAATTTCACAATTGTTCCAATATTTTAGAGATATAGTATGATTGCAAGGTAGAGGCATATATTCTTGGCAAAATGTTGTAATTATAGTTTTGAACTCAAATGATGCTTTTCACATTTTATAAGTTGAATTCCACCTAGTTTAATATCTAAGGGGATTTTTTGTAGTTTTTTTCAAAAATTTTACATAAAGCTTTAAATTCTTGTCTTCTATGCCCTAAAGACTAAATAAATTGAAGACAATTCTTAATAATCTCTATCTGTTGTGCAATTTTCGATAAACTATCTTGTACAGTTAAATTTTAAATATGGCATGCACATCTAATATGAAATAGTTGTCCATCTAGAATATGTTTCAATTGAGATTTTAATAACCCTATAGATGCGGTATTATTACTAGCATTATCGAAGCTAATAGAAAAAAATTTATTTTGAATTTAAAATCGTGAACAGTAGATAATATAGATTTTGATATATAATGACCATTATGCAGGAATTCTAATTGAGTAAAACTAAGTTTTTTTTTCTCTAACATCCAGTTCGAATTAATATAATGTCATGTTACACAAATATAGCTTTCATTTTGTTTACTAGTCTAAATATCAGAAGTAAGTACAATTTTTCCATTAAAATTTTTAAAACTTGAAATCAATTGTTCTTTGCTTTCAATAAATAATTTAAAGGAATATGATTTTATAGTATTTCTAGTCACTTTTTTAAAAGCAGGATTTAGAGCTTTTTGAATATATTTTTCAAATCTTTTACTTTTGGCCATAATAAATTGTTGCTCATCTTGTATGATGTATGATGCTAGTTCTCTCCTATTTCTATCTTGAGAATAAGAAAAAGTTCCTAATGAACTAGAAGTGAGGCTTAATTGGGTTTGTTTAGGGTCTAATGACCCATGCTTTGCACTACAAACAGTGGAATGCCTTGCCAAGTGCCATGTTTCACCTTTACTCTTACAACTAAAATCTTTTTTACATAATTTCCAAATAGCCATTTCTTCTAAAACTCCCTTAGAATCCTTCTTTTCTTCAATGGTAAAAAACTTCCATATTTGTGAAATCCTACCTCTAGACGTTTTAGTACTAGGAGTTTGACTCCCACTAGTACTACAAGGTCCTTCAGTAGGTTCAGGAGCAATTGGATATTCGGATTCTGGAGTATATGTATCACCATTCCAAAGTTCTACACAAGCCTCCCGTAATTCATCATTTCCTATGATTTCATTTGGTTGAAAATAGTGGTCACTTGAACCGGCCATTTTAAAAAAATTATAAAGATGGACTATAAGTAAATTTTAAAAAATAAATTCTAAATACCTCAACTTTGCTTGAATCGCCCACGGAGTTGTTAAGCGCCTTCTTGAATACTAATTACCGCAAGTTGTTAAGCACCTCCTTAATCCCTTCTTCTTAATCGCTAATCGAAGTGCGTAACGGAGAGAAGGATTAAAGAATTGGATGTAATAAGAGAATTTGATGTAATTAGAGAAAGATTAGAGAGAATAATATGAAAGAGAGAGCAATAAGAGTAAGAGTAATAAGAGAGTAATTGAGGGTGAGAAATGAAGAGAGGGGGAGAGATATTTATAAGACTTGTAATATAATGAGTTACCAAAATACCCCCAAAATATAGTTGTTGGGGGGTTATTTTGGTAAAAACATGTGTAATCCCTAAAGTACCTCCAAATATAGTTGTTGGGGGGGTTCTTTGGGTAAAAACAAGTAAAATCACCAATGTACCCCCAAAATATAGTTGTTGGGGGGGTTATTTTGGTAAATACATGTGTAATCTCTAAAGTACCCCCAAATATAGTTGTTGGGGGGTTATTTTAGTAAAAACATGTGTAATCCCTAAAGTACCCCCCAAATATAGTTGTTGGGAAGGGTATTTTTGGAACACGAGAAATTACACAATGTAATTTCCGAAATTACCTCCCTTACTAGCCGTTTTTTCTAACTTTAAGGGGTATTTTTGAGAAAACACAAAAAATTTCAAAAAAACACAAAAAAAAAAAAAAAAAAAAAAAACAAAGGCAAAATTGCCAGTGGGCCGTGCCGTGCCGTGCCATGCCGGGCGTGCCCAATTGCCACCCCTTGAGTTGCTCTAGAATTCATTTCCACTATGAGAGAGAGAGAGAGAGAGAGAGAGAGAGAGAGAGAGAGAGAGTATTTAAATAGAAACTAGACTTTAGACATGATGGAAGACACCAGTCCCCTTTCAGTTTATGTTTACAATAGCCATAAAATTCAGTGAACGGGCCAAGATCTCCACATTACCAAACGCACCCACCTTGCCTTTCTATGGATGTAATAATAAGAAAATGTGGGTCCTAAAACAGTTAAATAGATTAGACAGGAAGCTAAATAATGTATGGGTGGCTTCCACCTCTGAACTCTTCGTCTTAGAATTGTGGAATTAGGCCATGAAACATCCAACAAGCAATCAATACACAATCCATATTTCCTCAACTTTGAAGTGGATTTGATTCCATCTCTTTCCATAACTTTCATGGATATATGATTAGGATTACAGCATTGCATAATCTCCTTTCTCCATGTGAACTACTTTTCTAGATTGGGCCTGTCTTCAAAGTTCAAAGGGAGCAAGAGACTAGAACTTTTCCATTCTATTTTTTCTCTCTATTTTTTCTATTTTTTCTCTCTTTTTGAGGATGTGAAAGCCCATAACCCAATCCAGCTGGCTCTCTCATACCCATATTGACTTTGTTAAATTCCCTTACAAAATTCATCATCACCCTAGGGACTTCGTCATCTCCACCATCTTTACAGTTGGGGGAAACCCAAGAATTGAAGTGCTCGGTCAAGTCCAAGGACTCTGCTCTACAGGTAGACCTGGCAAAAGCAACCCATGCCCGCGGGTCGACCCGACCCACCCGCAAATTTGCAGGCACGGGTCTAAGTTTTAGTGACCCGTCAAAACTAACCCGCGGGTGACCCAACCCGCAAAAACATGGGTCAGGTCGGGTCAACCCACGGGCACCCGCAAGTCACTTGGCTTTTTTAAGGGTGGTGATTTTGTCATGGTAATCTATTTTTTAAGGGTTTGATGCCTGAATAGGTTACGGCTAGCACCATAGGTTGATCCCAACCCTCCGATTTGAATGTTAGAGGGTTGATCACTTGATCCTAACCCTCTATAGATCGGAGGGTTGGGATCAACCTATTGAAATGATTTTTGGGGCACAACCTATTTAGGCTGTGGGCCATCTAATGGACGGTTTGGATCATCCCACGGTGCCGGCCATACCCTACTTTTAAGTTTTAACATTTTCCTAAATTAAAAAAATCGTTTGAATTTAACCACTGTTTGAATTTGCAGGTGGCCCGCGGGTCACGTAAATTCTGACCCGCAAAAACGCGGGTCATTTCCTGACCCGACCCGTGTGACCTGCACCCGCATCCCCGCAGGTTGACCCGGCCCGGCCCACCCGTTTGCCAGGTCTATCTACAGGTAGCTAATGGAGGATCCTTTTTAAAGGGGCCCAGCTGCAGGTTCAAAAAGAAATGAAATAATTAAGGAATTTTTTTCAAAAAGATAACAGAGCAATGAAAAAAGGGAAAGAATCTCATAATTGAACAATAAGTGGATTGTTGTTTTCTCCTAAATGTCCCAAAACATTTCAGCTAATGCCATTTATTTTGTGGGATTTGCTAGGGTCCATCGCATAAGGCATTTGGCAGCTGGCCTTTCACATGTCAGACCAGCCACCTCGTAAATGGAGACAACAGCTTCACGAGGTGGGTGGTCTGACATGCATGCTTACTTGAGGTTTGTTAGGAATCTATGAAGAGTTTCTAATGTAGCATGTGTAGGAGTTAGTGTTCAATAGGCATGGGGATGGGAATTTTGCTTAGACAGGGATATTATAAGATATATATAAAACCTATTTGCAGTGGTTGTTGCATGTTTTTTTACACTTATTTCCTGAAATCAAAATAACTTTTCTTTTCTCTTCTTTCGTGAAAGTTAGTTTTACATGTTCTTTGTGGACTCGCAGTTGACATTGATCGGCCATCATTCTCCACGCTTCTGGCTATGCCAATCTATGTCGCCAAAGTGCATTTCACCTTGCAGCTCGTTTTAGCATGGGTGACCTTCAGTTTAGCATTCTTATATATAAATCACTTGAGGAATGCTAAACTAGGGGGCGCTCTTGCAAAAAAGGATTAAATGCACTTTGGCGACTAAACAGCCAGTGTGGGTGTCCTTTCAGCCCTTTTTTGCAAGAGCACCCTTGAGTTTAGCATACCTCAAATCAATTTTCTCAAAATGGAAAGCTACGTAGTACTGGAGAGGCTTAAACTTCTATATATGCATGAATATATGGACGAGAGAGAGGGGGGGGGGGGGCGTCTAATATATTATAAGGTTGTGTATGTAAAAGGCAAGTGAGCATGTTGGTGTTGATGAGAGAGAGTTGGAAATGAAGAGTAAGGTCACGATTTGCTCGCTGCATTTGAAATATACCATCTTTGACTAGACTGCCAAGCATGCAATGCAACCTTTTCTTTTATAGAAAGGCACTGATCCTTTGTAGTCTGCACCAAAACATATCCCATACTGTTCAGGATTAATTTTATCTCTTTGCGAAAGTGCACATGCTACTATAGACCCCTATGTTGGTATCTTGCACTTTCCAATTGAAATAAGCCTTATCGAATTCCATCAATGGAAAAGGAACTTAGGAATGATAAATGTCATCCTATGTGCAGGTTTTGTCTTCATTGTCTTTAATTTTTCTCCATTTCCCCAAGCCTCACTTTTGAACCTCTCTCTCTCTCTCTCTAAAAAAAAAGAAAGAAAAACAGAAAGAAAGATAGAAAGAAAAAACCCGAGTGTGTAAACCGAGAGTGTGTGAAAAGTGAGTGAAAGAAACGTCTAATGCTTGCTGCGTGAAAATGTAAGTAGTTTAAGGGCCTCTTTTGGATACCTCTGAAACTAGTCTTATATTTGTTTAGGGTAATGTTTCCAAAGTAGTCTTCATTTCTTATTTACGGGAATTGCTAGCGTCCATCGTAACAGGGCATTTCGCGGCTGGTCTGTTGCACGTCAGACCAGCTGCCACCTCGTGAATGGAGACAGCAGCTTTTGTCTCCATTCACGAGGTGGCTGGTCTGAAGTGCAACAGACCAACTTCAAAAAGCCTTTTTTTGCGATGGACCTTAGCAAATCCCCTTATTTACAAGTAAAATTAACTTTAAATATTCTAAATTCCAAATAAGGACCATTTTTTGTGGTATCCAAACAAGCTCTTAACTGTATTTTGGTAGTTCAGAGTCGAGAATGATTTTACGAGGCAAATGTTTAAGAAATTAAGGAAATGTTTGGTAAGAAATTGAGAACAATTGGACAAAACATATTTTTTTTATATCTGCATTGCATATGTGCATATATTATTGTTTTTCTAAATTTAAAAAAAAGAAAGATAGAATGATTGTTAAGTGCATGTGTTTGTGTTTGCTAGTTAGATTAGGATATGAGTTCATTCTTCAGTAGAATGTTTTTTTTATAATTTTGAATTTCACACGGATTTATAAATAGCATATGAGACGTTGGCAAATATTAATCAACTTCGTATACAATTCAAAACATTTGTTTTAAGTTGGGAAATTTGCATTGAATTTGAAAATTATGAGAACCTATGAATTTTTCTGCAATTTTTAAAGTTTAAAATGGGGAAATTTTTGGGATTTTAAGACAAAAAATAAAAACTTTGCAACTAGGACTTGAACAGGGGAAATAAAATCCCAGATCCATTGTTGGGAGTCCTCATTCTTTGATGGCTTAATTAGAATAGTGTAAAACAAAAGGAGGACTGTTGTTATCAAAATAAGGGAGTCTGGATAACAAATTGAAACAGATTAATGGACCCTTCTTGGCATTTGTTAGGGAGACATAAGTCTGGATTGAATATGAGAGAAATAAACTCCCCAACAACCTATCCCTTGTCAGCCTTTTATGGTCAAGAGACAAAATGCAGAGTTTAGAGGCTAAGAACAACTTAAGCCTACGTAAACACTACAAAATTTGGATTTTGTCTTGCTATTGTTTTGAGCACTCCACCAAACAGAGATTAATATACTCCAAATCCTATATGGGGTTGCAGTCAGATGAAAATGTGTAGAGATTTCAGTTGTCAAGTAACGTGCCAGCCAACCCAATTGTCCAAATGTTCCCTCGGCATCCCATCTTAAGATGGTTACTTCATGGACACGATCGAACGTTGGCATTTAAGGTGTCGCCCATGATTGGATTAGCTGTGTAGTTTGCTTAATCTAGGGGGCTGATAATGACACCTCCTTGTTTGGTACAGCCTCCCTCTGTCTCAAAATCCTTCACTCGCACCAACTGATTTGGAATTGTAATGGCCAATAAGTAAAAGTTTTACATAGAAGGGTGCATCTTCCAAAACAAAGGAGTGTAAGTATCAACTCCCTTAATTTGATGTTAAATTATTGTATGAGAAGGAGAAGTGTAGAGTAAGGGCCTCTTTGAATACCTCTAAAAATAATTTGCATACATTAATTATATGAGAGAGAGAGAGAGAGACAGATATTTTAGGAAAAATCAGAGGGAGAGATGTATTTTACGATTTTGATTTCATGTTTTTTAGGAAAGAACATGCCACGTAGGATATGGGGAGACTGTCCACGTAGGATGAAGCTTAACTGGGAAGGGTGTCCACATCACCAATCCCTCTACACATCACCAGACCGTCTTTTTTTGTTATATTATAATAGGGGATTTGCTAAGGAGCATCGCAGAAGGCATTTCGTGGAACAGCTGTTGCATGAGAGTAGAGCCACATCAGATGAATTAAATGAATAACACAAAATATGAACCCAAGTGGCTGCACTCTCACGCAACAGGCAACAGCCGTTCCGCGAAATGCCTTCTTCTGCCATGGTCCCTAACAAGTCCCTTATATAGTAGATATGCAAATAATTATATATGTATGTTTATATAACTTTCAGGCATGGGAGGCGTAGTTTCGCCATTTGAAGGGAAAAAGTGTCCGAACCATATTGTTAACGTATGAAGAGATCGATGACACAAAATTGGTGGTCTCACCATGCCACATAAAACCCTACAAATTTTTTATTTTTTCAGGATTTTCGACTAAAAGTACCCCCACCCTTGTACAAGTTTATTTTAGTCAATTTCTTATCTTGGATGAAGAAGGATGAAAGGGAAAAGAGCATCTATAGTGGGAAAGTGAGTGGCATGAAAAATCCACAAGCCTTTCTTCTTCCTCCACCATACAAAACACTTTACACTTTTTGGGCGGTTCTTAGGATATGTCAGCTTCTTGTAGATAGATAGAAGGAAAAAATGGTACCAACATATCATTGTTACTGTATGCATAAAAAAAAAATCATAGCAGGTGAAAGTTGACATGACAACATGATGATCCTAACCTTTAATCCGATGGACCCCACTTGTCTATAGCCCAAAAAGTAACTCCTATCGAACAACCATACATATTTCAACCATGTCTTTCAAATGGACGTACTAATAGCCTACATTCATGTAGAAAGATCGAATTGTGGGCCCGACTGTATTTATGATGTGGGGTCGGATGGAGCTTCATCATCACCCCTTTCTCATGTGAGAAGAAGAAGAAGACCCATGTCTAGATAAGACGACATCTGCTTATCTCACCGTGTTTAATTTTCTATACTCTTAAAAGTCTATAACATGTTTAGGTGAAATCTTGGCCGTTGATCTGGGTAGCTCCAAAGGGTTGAACCGGTGGAGGTTTTGACTTGTCCGGATATATCGTTGGCTCTCCCGATACCTTTATTTTGGGGCAGAACAACGAGGATTATTTACATTGGATCTGCTGCTCTCTCTCTCTCTCTCTAGTCTCTACAATATTTTTATTTATTTCATCCAAGAATCCAAACTTCCAAGCAAGGAAATGAAACAAATAAAGTTATAAAAGAAGGATATTATTTTTCAAATTGCTCCATCACATCATCCTCTCTCTTATCCTTTTGCTGATTTTAGACTTAAAAAAAGGGCATTTCATGTGTTCCATTAAGGCTATGTAAAATGGCCAAATGGGCTTTACCTCGAAATAAACAGCAGTTAAAATTTTCCTTTGTAAATATGAAAAATGGAAAGTAAGAACACCTGCCAACTTGTGAGAGAACCCCTACTTCTACAAATAACTCTGTTTTTTAGATATAACCCAATCACCATATTGCATAATAATAAAATGCATTGAACTTGGGCTTTAGGTAGGAAATTTGCTTCATTTAAAGAGAAAATAATAGAAAATTGGGAAAGAGATCTCTTTGTGATGCCCACAAAGAAAGGGATAGAAAAGGGAACATAGGCCCCATTTGCCTTCGTTTTGGTATGGATCAAGTCAATAGAGTAGGAATGATGAATAATGTGGGGGAATGGAGGGTGTGAGTGGGGCCCACTCTTCCTATCTGGAGCTCGATTTGTTTCTTGAAATCTAGAGAGAATTACCTGCTATACACTGATATCTTCATTATCAAAATATTAACAAAATAATTTATATTAAAATGAGGATATTATATAAAAAAAGTTCATATAATATATAATTAATGTAAAAAAATTATCATAAAGATAATTACATCAAAATGTAATCAAAGTGAAGAATGCTAAAATTATTGGGATAGTTAACTTATTTTGAAAATGTAGGGAATGTTTTGCATCCATGAAGTAATATTCAATGGAAATTAATGGGGCTAGTTATGAGAGCTGGGAGGAAGGGGGGGGGGAGACCCAACATGAAGTAGCAAATTTTTTTCACTGTTTAAAGATCTCTCTCTCTCTCTCTCTCTCTCTCTCTCTCTCTCTCTCTCTCTCTCTCTCTCTCTCTCTCTCTCTCTCTCTCTCTCTCTCACACACACACACACACACACACACAATTGGGTCTACAACTATTCCATGGAATAATTTTTCATTGTTCCCCAACATTCCCTTATTAGCAGTCAGTAAGCAAGCAAAGAGGGAGAAACAATTAGGTAATCCTCATATTCGCACTAAATAAATTCCGGTTGTCTCATTGTAAATGGGTAAAGGGTTTTATTTTTCTCTTTTGTATCTTGTTTGGGTTCCTCGATCTTATCTTATTACAATTTTTTCTTATTAATAAAATTCAATGTGCCCGGGTTGAAAAAAAGAGAGAGAGAAAGAAACATGCTCAGCTAAATTTGCCAAAGTTATACTGCTTTGATCTTAGTTAATTGAGTTGTGCTTAGTTCTATTTATGGGGCTCACATCGCTAAATTTATAGTCAATAAGAAAGAGATGGCATAAACTAGCTAATTAAATTTCATTATTATCATATATTGTAAATAGCTTCTCTCTTATGTTCTTAAAAAAAGTTGTAAGATGATCGATCTCCATTTCTATATCTACCTCATTGTGTAAATTATCACTCCTGCTAAATTTAAAAGATCTAGACATCTGTCGATTGAGAAATCCTCTGGGTTTTAAGGGTCGAATTTGACCCTACATACAAAAGGCAAGTTTGAATTGACACTTTTGAAGACACCTTCTCGCTAAGGCCATTTTTGGCAACAGGAATATTTTCCATAGAATGTTAGTTTATCTAGTGGTGAGAGAGGGGTAGCGAGGGTGGGAAAATGAGAGTAAAGAGAGCACGAGTGATTAGTGTGAGAAGTTGCAAAGAATATTTTAAGTGGAGCTTTTTGTTTCGTTGTTTTTCAGCAGCTTCTAACCCTCTCCTCCCTCCCTCCCTCTCTCCCTCTCTCCCTCCCACCATTGGATGAGCTAATTTTCCCTGAAAAATACATCATAGTTGCCATAACCTAAAACTCTATTTCTTTTTACGGTAAAAAGGGCATAAAACAATATTGTTTTGCCTATTTTTCCATTTAAAAGGGTATAAAATTTGTTCTACACCCATTTGATGTTGAAAAAAAAATAGAGCCTAAATGGATGATTAAACCGAATGAGGGCAATAGACATCAAAGGTCTGATCATCGAACGAATGCAGGTATCATTTAGGGACTGCCTGGGATTGGAAGACAAGCTCAATGATGTGATGTGTAGTTTTATAGGGTTTGATACAATAAGGACGCACCATTGAAAAATGGGTTTTTATAAACTTATGTAAAACAAAATTATCTTAGATATATGTTTGTATGCGCGGTAGTGGCTCATAGAGTAATGGAATAAGAAGTCAAAAGGGAGGAGACATGCAATGGATTTGTCTAGAAGAACCTCCGGAGAATAGTGAAATATAATGGTATGTAGTTTTTGGTTCCGCAGCATAAGCTCGGAAAATAGAAGAATAAGTCAATGTGTCATTACCAATATAGAGAGTAAAGAGATATGGAATAGACAGATTGAGAGGAAAAAAACAACATTTTCAAATTTTTTCAACCAAAATTCTCCATTTTTGCTAGAATTTGGTTTGAAAGTGAAAAGGGGGATGAAAGCCACCTAGTAGACAATCAATAACTATGTCAGATATCGGCTGCCAAACAGAAAAATCGACTTTACTTTTCTATCAAAATTCTAATAGTTGCTGAGAATTTGTGCAACCAAAGGCTTTAATTACCAGAGAGTCACAAGGGTAAGGGGTCTAACTTGCTTCTATTTATAGTTTTGAAAACAATAGTGTCTTAACTAATGCAGTCCGTGGCCACGTTTTCTCTCCGGTGCTTCCCCTCCAACAAAGGTTCTTCTCTTCTTGCCAAAGAAGAAGAATTCAAGAGCCCCGTCACCATAAGCGTCATCAAGCTGCCACGTCGGACCCAACCCAAACGCCTCACCGCAAATCACACGTGGCATCTCCAGACACGACCGCATGGATGTCATGCCAGTAGGGCCCACTAACCGCAGTAGATACATTGGATTATGCTCTGCTCCAGACCTGGGCCCACTTATTTTTTTTGCCTTATCTATCCTCTCCCTATTTATTCCGGCAGGTGCGTGTCAGAAAAACGGCATACGGTGTCAAAAATACCGGACTTTCTTGTGTTTACAAAACCACCCAATCTCCTTTTACTAGTCTGGGGAGAGTTGTTGGGGAGATTCGATTCGCGCAAAAGGTACGTTAGCAAAACTACGTGCACTCTTGCTAACGTGAGCCACTTTTTTGGCCTTTGTCAGAGCCACGCGCCTTTCATGACACCCTGCAACCCTTTTAAAAACCCCCAAAACAGAACCAAAACCAAAACCAAAACCCTGACCCTCTCTCTCTCTCTCTCATGAACAGAGCTGTACCGGAAAAGTTACACTGTCTACCAACGCCGGAGAATTTCACCGGCGGCGACCTAACGGCTGTTGAAATGCAGCGAGCTCGGTTAAAATGGCAGCAACAGAAAACCCAAGAGAGAGAACCTAACAAAACCCATCTCAATCTCTTTCCTCTTCCTCTCACGCAACAGCTTCAGACCTTTCCGGCACAAAATTCCGGTGGAATGACCGGATTTTCGTCCCCGTCGGCGAATAATGACCATTGTTCAGAAAATGCGTGGCCGGAATTCAAAACATTTACCAATTTAGCAACGGATTCACGTGGTTTAGACTATTCGATTTCCAGAACTGCCAGCTGTCCATCTACCGGTAATGTTTTACCGGAGGAGAAAGGTGGAGATCCTGTTTTAGCAGTTGGGAAAGAGAGTTTCAAGAAGAGAAAAGCAGATAAGGCACAGAACCAAGAGGTATATTTTTTAGGCTGATGATATTGGCACTACGGTGTTTTTATAATTGCACTAACTGAGCTTGTCTTTTATTATTTAAATAGCTGTCTAAGGTTGTTATAGTTCCTAAAAAGCTGTCAGAAGCCAATTAAAAAAGAAAACACGAACTGAGTTTGTGCAATTATTAAAACATGGTAGTGCCAATAACAGTTTATAGTGGCATTTCCTCTACTATTTAGACTGAAATTTTTGCCAAGTTGTACAAATTATACATTTAAAATTTAACTATCGAATTTATTTTTGTTAGCTCTGATTCTTAAGGTTTTTCTAATAATTATTGGGTAAATATCGGGAAAAACTAAGAAAATCCGTATTATGGTGTCCAGGCTACTGTGAAAGAGGATAGTGGCAGAGAGAAGAGGGTCAAAGGAGATGAACATGAAGCAGAATCAAAAGATACGGAACAAAACAGCAACAGAGAGACTTCTGCAGATTCTTCGAAGGAGAATTCGAAGATCTCGGAGGTTCAAAAACCTGACTATATCCATGTCCGAGCTCGCCGCGGGCAGGCCACAGACAGCCATAGCTTGGCAGAAAGAGTAAGTGAGAGAGAGTATGCCGTGCTTGTGAAACAACCAATTACTCCAAAAGCTTAAGCTATCGGAGATGGGGTTATTTAATCATTTATACTTCAACACTTTCCCGATTTGCGGTTGGCTATACACGTGGCACATGTGACCCCTCTTTGGATTGGCTGTACACATGGATTTTTAATATCAAGGAGTTGTTGGATTTTGAACCTGGACCTGCTGTGAAGCTATGACTCTGATTCCATGTGAAACAACCAATTACTCCAAAAGCTTAAGCTGTTACACATAGTGTTACATAATCATTTATGCTTCAACACCAATTCCTCCAAAAGCTTAAGCTGTCAGAGTTGGTATTATTTAATCTTTTTTAGTTGGGTTGTACATGTGGATTTTTTTTTTTTTTCTTTTAAATATCAAGTAGTTTTTGGGGTTTTGAACCCAGGACCTGCTGGGAGGCAAAAGCTCTGATACCATGTGAAACAACAGATTGCTCCAAAAGTTTAAGTTGTTAGAGTTCGTGTTATTTAATTATTTCTACTTCAATATCTTCTGCTTCCTTTTCTTATTGCCTTTGCTTGAATTCAATCGATTTACTGAGTTATTTTGCTACTTGAATGTAGGTGAGGAGGGAAAAGATCAGTGAGAGGATGAAATATCTACAGGATTTGGTCCCTGGGTGCAACAAGATCACTGGAAAGGCCGGAATGCTCGATGAAATAATCAATTACGTTCAATCACTTCAGAGACAAGTTGAGGTAACAAATCACTAGCTTTTGCGAAACAGCCAATTTTGTGAAAAGCTTAAGCGATTATTGTTGGTGTTATTTAGTCACTTATACTTCAACACTCCCCTCACGTGTGGCCCCTCTTTTGGGTTGCCCCTACACATGGAATTTTAATATCAAGGACTTGTTGGGTTTTGAATCCAAGAGGCAAAAGCTCTAATATCACTTGTTGGGACCTAGATAGAACACACCCTTAAAAGCTAGCTGTTAAGGGAAGGATGCCTAAGTCCTTATAATCCCTCCTCGATGGATTTGCTTTTCCATCATGAAAGGTGAACCGGAGTTACCATGCCCCGGCTCTCATACCATGTGAAACAATCAATTATTCCAAAAGCTTAAGCTGTTAGAGTTGGTGTTGTTTAATCATTTATACATCAACATCTTCTTCTTCCTTTTCTGGAGGTAATAAAATCATTAGCTTCTTTTTTCTTCTTCTTGGGCAGTTTCTAATCTTCTTCTTCTTGTGGGGTTGATTTTCATCTACAGTTCTTGTCCATGAAACTTGCCACCGTGAATCCGAGGCTTGATTTCAACATCGACAACTTCTTCGCAGAGGAGGTAAGAAAATGTGCAATTGATTTTATAAAATGTTTTTCAAGAGATGATTAAAACTAAAAGATAAGTGAATTGTTCTTTTTCGTGAATGGCCAACTGGGTATTTGGGTCGAACGCTCGAACCCAATACATTGTGGGTCTTACCAAGTATAACAAATCTTCTCTGCCTACCTGTTCTGTTTTTTTTTCTCATCAATGAATTCTCAATGCTGGTTCATTTTAGCCCTCCATCTACTTTAAACAAGCCTCTTTTGGTATAATATTTCTGCACAGATGTTCCCGGCTTGTAATGGCAGTTTTCCGATGATCGGAATGTTGCCAGAAGCGGCTAATCCAGCCTACCTTCAGCTCAATCCAGCACAAGAGGTAGCTGCATGTTGTGGACTGGATATTTCCCTAAATCCTCCAGAGATGGAGACACTTTGCAGAACTACAAGCGCCCCTGTGTCATTGCCCGAAACGTTCACAGACTCTTGCTTTCATGTATTCCATCTACACTGATACAAATCTCCACATCTTAATTTGGATATAGGAATAAGGAGTAAACAACACCCACTTCACTTCCTATTCATTTGCCTCTGCTCTTACATCACATTATATTTCAGGCCCATGGATCTTCTTCTACTTGGGATGTTGATTTACAAACCCTTTACAATTCAGAGTTTCATCAAGGAAGGCTATCTGCTTTTCCATCTCAACCATTTCCAGGTTATTCAATCTTTTCTCTTTTCATTAATTTCGGCTACTGCTCATAGAAATGACAATGGTGATACATCTGCATATAAATCTTAGCCTCTAGTCCATTTATTTTGCAGGCAACTTGGAAGCTAACAATCTCAAGATGGAGATGTGACCATTAGTATCACAGATTCCTTGGAGGATTCATATTCAAAATTCTAAGGATGCCAATTCTTTTCAATGTACATATGTATTTTCATGTATACTTGTATTCTATTTTTAATAATGCCTAATACCGTAATTAACCATCGACATTTCTTGCGTTGTGGCTTTGTGTGCATTCTATCATAAATCCATATACAATCGAAGAACACGAAGAGATCTCAAACCTACGTTCAATGATATCTATGGTTTAAAATACTGATAGTGTGTGGTGTATGTTGGTGCGTGTGGCCCAGTTGGCTGTTTGCAGTCGTATTCTCGAAGAAAAATAAATTCAAAAGTGTGTGTATTTTGCCGACACGACCATCTTTCTCCCGGTCCACAACACTTACAGTCTATTTAAAAATGAATGATCAGAAAGAAGATCAATTTTATGGGTGCTCAAAATGAAGATCAATGTTCGGGATTACAACATTGTCTAAGCTATCTCTTCTCCGAACCAGCGCCGGATGAGTTGTTCCAATGTTGGTAGCACTTGTTCCTTGTGAGGACATATGGAGAGACAGACGGAGAAGACCATAGGTAGCTTATATAGGTACTGAACCTTACTGAAAGTGTGTGGTGAGCTAGGCTTAGGAGGAAATTAATTTCCAATCTAAAAATCACGGCGATCCTTTGGGGCATGAAAATGAAAACAATAATTCATTTCAGGGCTTGAAAATGAAAACTATAATTCATTGCAATGGATCCAACAAAATCAGTATTTTCAAATTTTGAATACCCTAACCAAATCTTCTTCATTAATTTTTGAAGGAAAGTGGCTTGAATGGGAGGGACGTATAAGATGAAGTGGTATAACCATGCAGATACCTAAAATACAATCATAAACGGGAAAACTATGGAAAAACTATGTTGTGTGCCACGATTGGCCACTATGGATAACCGATCTAGGTTGGATCTTCCACTACCTCTCTTGATTATTAGATCCCAGATGTGATAGGATCTCCTTACGATCATGTAGATGGCAACAAAGACTAAACCCCCTTATTTACAGATAAACAATTGTTAGTGTTATACCCATAGCAGCTCTAATCAGTTTAATTGATCTAGTCTAATTTAATTAACTACTAATTTAGATGTAGTTTACTTAGGACTATACTAAAGCATCCATCTCTATCTAGAATAAGATGCCTGATTGCCCTTATACCCTTTTGATTACTTAGTCAATTGGTAAATTCAATAATTTCATATTTAATCTCACTTTTCAACCCCGAGTACTGATGATTAGATCTAATAATTTCACATTTATGCCCTGTTCGTTTGGGATTATGATAACCAATTGCGACACCCTATCCGATTATTGGACTCAAAATTACATTAATCTTAGGTCCAATAATTGGATTGGGGGGTGACAATCGGTTGCGACAATCTCAACGAACAGGACCTTAATCTCACTCTTCAATCTAGACTATTCAGTTGTTATTTAGTGAAGAGAAAAGAAAAGAAAAGAAAAGGAAGAACGGGGGTCGGCAAGAGAGAACAAGTTGTTGTAGGCAGAGAGAAGAAAAAACAGAGAGTCGATGGAACTTGGTTGCTTGAAGCATTACGTGGGTTGCATCTAAGTGGAATGCTAACACGTTGCCTCCAGCCCCTATTTATACAAAGTATAAGTATTGAAGGGATGAGAGAATAAGAGGTTATGGGCTTCAGCCCATATGGGCCCAAACACCTGGTCCATTATCTATGGGCTTTTATTTGAACATATATCCAACAATTTCCTCCTTATGTTCTACATATAGCAAGATCCATAGATAGAAAGTGTCGTGTTCAAACAATATATTGAACTATCCACATCACAGTTTCATAAAAGATCTGTAATCCAACTGAAAAAACACAAATACTTTTATGAACAAACAAGAGTTTTATATACAATAAACTCAACCAAAATGAAGTTTCATATATACATGAACCTCACTGATCTCAGAAAAAATCATTCATGGGGTATGATTCTCATCAAGATCCAAAAATAAAGTTTCACATATAAGTGAACTCTATACACATACGGAAAGAAGGCACTCGGTCTTTACAACTTTAGAAGATTTACTCATCAAGTAAGTCATCTTCATCAAAGTCAAAATCAAGATGCGCTCCTCCTTTTTCGCCAATCCCTGTGAATTACCACAATATGGATTTCATGAGAATGAATCCAACCATTTGTGTAAAACATAAATTACACACATGAATGGCTGAAAAAGTATAAGTATCACTCTCACCATAAGCATCATTGTCAAGTTTCAATAAAGAACAAGACCAAAATAGCTTGTTTTGCAAAGAACCACAATTTTCAAGTTTCAATAAAAAACAAGACCAAAAATTGGTTTCTTTTGCAAACAACCATTTCATGTTTCCATAAACTGTTAAGTTATCTTATCCATATTTGAGTCAAGTTGAATCATCAAGTGTGGAATGTCCAACCCTTCCCAAACAGGATAACAAAGTTTGAGTTAAATTGTATCATCAAATGTGGAATGTACAACCTATCTCAAAAGAGGGTATATCATCAAGTGTGGAATGATATACAACAACTTTAAACATAAAGAAAATATATCAAGTGCTTATCTAGGGCCATACAAGGAATATTCAAAAATTCAAATGAACATAGAGAATGTAGATTAAGTCCATAAGTTAAGTCTTTTCTATAAAGGCTTTAACTTAAGTTTCCTCTATCATTACAGATTTTAATCCCATTTCCTTTACAATTTTGAATGTTCGAGCTTTATTCAATCCTTTTGTGAGAGCATCGGCCATATTATCCTTCGATCTCACATCAATCAAAGTGATAATCCCGTGTTCAATGAGATAATTCAGCATGGCATGTTTCAGCCTAAGATGTCTCCTCTTACCATTAAAGAGTGAGTTCTTCACAATCGTAATTGTAGCTTGATTATCATAGAAGACACTTAAGGAATGAATCCTTAACCTAGTAAGTGGAATGTCCATAATCAGATTATTTATCCACTCTGCTTCATCTGCAGCTGAAGCTAGAGCATAAAGTTCTGATTCCATAGACGACAAGGCAATGCAAGTCTGTCTCTTCGACTTCCACGCAACAGCAGCTCCACCCAGGGTAAACATATAACCACTGGTAGACTTACTGTCTCTTAATTCTGAACCCCATGATGCATTAGAATATCCTTCCAAAACAAGAGGATGGCCACTATAACAAAGAGCATAATTTTGAGTACCCTTAAGGTATCTCATCAGCCTCATAAGGGCATCCCAATGCTCATGGCCAGGATTACTAGTAAAATGACTCAGCATGCCAACTGTAAAGGCTATGTCTGGCCTAGTGCAACTCATAGCATACATGAGACTACCAATCAATCTAGAATAATCTAACTGATTCACACTGTCTTCTTCATTAGAGATCAGCTTCTTGGTATAATCAAATGGTGTCTTAATCGGTTTGCACTCACTGCATCCCCATATAGAAAGTAGTTTTTCAATATAATGGGCTTGGCTAAGGGAAATTCCTTGCCTCTCAAAACTTACTTTCATACCAAGAATGGTGTCAACAACACCCAGGTCTTTCATGTCGAATTCTTTACCCAAGGTTAGTTTCACGTCACTCACTACAGAGAGATCGGAACCAAGAATCAACATGTCATCTACATACAAGCAAATAATTGCGACCTTATTCGACACAAAACGATAATAAAGACATTTATCGGAGTAACTTGACAGAAACCCAAGGCTCTTTACTACTTTGTCAAATTTCTGATACCACAATTTAGGTGCTTGTTTAAGACCATATAAAGATTTATTTAATTTACAAACTTTATTCTCAAAACCTTTCATGGCAAACCCTTCAGGTTGATTCATGTAAATTTCCTCTGACAGTTCTCCATTGAGAAAAGCTGTCTTTACATCCATTTGATGCACAACAAAATGCTCAATAGATGTCAAAGCAAGAAGAATTCTTATCGTAGCCAAATGACAGACCGGTGAGTAGACATCAAAGTAGTCTATCCCACTCACTTGAGTATAGCCCTTAGCTACTAAACGTACTTTATATCGAGCTATAGATCCGTCAGGATTAAGTTTCTTCTTCAATATCCATCTACAGCCCACAGTCTTTGCCCCTTTTGGCAAATCGACTAGTTGCCAAGTTAGATTTTATAACAGAGAGCTCATTTCATCATCAATGGCTTCTGCCCACAACAAAGAGTCCCTAGATCTCATCGCTTCCTTATAGGATGATGGATCATTCTCTAAATGGTAGGTCATAAAGTCCTCACCAAAAATTTTTGGGTACTCTATCTCTTGTAGAAACTCTTACAGGAACTGACTCAGATATCAATTTGGGACAAGTGTAAGAAGTAACTGGTTCAGACTCAACCGGCAATTCTGTAACCACCTTTATATCGCCTGGTATGGTCAAACCCTGATCTCTGAGAAATTTATTCTCAAAGAAAACTGCATCTCGAGATTCTATAACCATATTGGTTGATAGATCCAAAAACCGATCAGCAGCACTATCTTCTGCACCTCCTAGGTAAACACAAGTGTTTGTTTTAGGTCCCACTTTAGGTCTCCTAGGATCTGGTATCCTTACATAAGCAATACAACCCCAAGTCTTAAGAGTATCATATCTACAAAGATGTCCATGCCATAACTCATAAGGAGTGGAGGAACATTTTGAGTGTGGCAATCTATTCAGGATGTGATTTGCAGTCAAAGCTGCTTCTCCCCAATAGCAATTAGGCATGCCGGCTGTCAATAACATGGAGTTTAACATTTCTGTTAACGTCCTGTTCTTACGCTCAGCTACACCATTAGATTGAGGCGAGTAAGGAGCAGGAGTTTTAAGTATTATGCCCTGAGAGGCACAGAATTTCTTGAACTCTGTCGAAGTGTATTCTCCTCCTCTATCACTCCTAACTCTCTTAATTTTCAGGTTCAGTTGCAATTCAACTCTATTCTTGAAAACTTTAAATTTAGCAAAATCTTCATCCTTTGATTTTAACAAATAAATATGACAATATCTTGACATATCGTCTATAAATGTGATCAAATACTTCCGACCACCTCTAGTAGTAAAACTTTTAAAGTCACAGAGGTCAGAATGTATCAATTCAAGAAGTTGTGTGCTCCTAGAAACCTGACGAAAAGGTTTTCTAGTAATCTTAGTTTGAGCACAAACCTCACACTTGTCAAAATCATTTGACATATCTAAAGGTAGATTATAAGTTTTAGCAAGTTGGACCATATTCTTATAGTTCACATGTCCTAGTCTGTTATGTAACAACTTAGGACCAAGCAAAGGTGAACTCACTTGACTAACAGTCTCATTTGCTAAACTCAATCTATACATACCATCTATCAAGAAAGCACATCCAAAATAATAAGAGTTAACTGTTAAAGTTACTCTACCACCCAAGAAGGAAGTACACATGCCAGTATTGTCAAGCAAACCAATGGAAATTAAATTATTTTGAATAGTAGGAACTACTTTAACAGCTTTTAAAGTTAGTATTTTACCTGAAGAAAGGGCCAGGTTCGCAGTACCATTGTGAGTGACCTCTACATCTGCTCCACTAGCCACTGTAACAGTCTCCTTTACTTGGGTAATATCATTGAGAAGTTTCTTTGAGTTGCAAACATGACAAGTGGCGCCTGTATCTAACCACCACTCAGAAGAAGTACTGGCCTTCCCTTTGTCCAACATGGCAACAAAACTTTTAGGCTCAGCCTTATCTACCATCATAGTAGCTTGCTTCTGTGGTGTGTCAGATTTAACCTTTTTAGGTTGCCTACAATCTGCAGCAAAGTGACCCCACTTCCCACAGTTGTGGCACTTGCCCTTCTTCTTCTTAAAGATAGGCTTTTTGGCCTCCAACTTAGGGGTATCACTTTTGGTTGACTTAGATGACTTAAGAAATTTCTTAGGATATATCACAGTGTTAGCAGCTGACTGTTGCTGTCTAACAATTTCCAAGTTATTCCTAGCTTTATTCTCATCTTCGATTCGAATGAATCGTTTGAGATCATCCAGTCCCACTTGTACTTTCTTTCTGTACATTTCTGTTTTGAAAGAGTGCCATGCAGATGGTAACTTGTATATAATTGCACCCACCAGAAAAGCATCAGGTAAAGGAATGTTATCATTGGCCAATTTAGATCTCAAAATTTCTAAATCAGATACTTGAGGAGTGATTTCCAGGTTCTCTTGGAACTTGAAATCCATGAATTTGTCCACAAGGTGAGTCTTGGACAATTCTTCCTCTTTCTTGAATTGAGCATCTAAATGATCCCAGATTTCTTTAGCAGTGCCAAATTTGCTGTAGGTTTCTGCAAGACGATCTGATAAACAATTTAATAAGAAGTCTTTGTAGAAATCCTCATCCTTTTTCCATTGAGATTCATCAACATCTTCTCCCGAATCAGCAAAGGTACTCAAAACAGTATAGAAAACATTTACATATTTCAAACCAAACTGAGACTTTCGCTTCCAGGAACTGAACTCAGATCCGCCAAACGATTGAAGTTTGACCATCTCAAAGGGAATAACAGTCTTTTCCATTTTATAACCACAAAAATAAAATAAATTGGAAAGAGTGCACCTGAGCTGAAGAACCAAATCGTGAAAGCTGAGAAACCAAACGCGAAAAACGTTTGCTAACCCGAGAGCCAGCCACAATAAACAACCACAACCCACGGCCAAATTGGGAGAAGAGAAACCCACGTTCAAAAAACACAAGAATCAGCCACAAGAGGGTTCGGCCAACAAAGATGGAAAAGAGTGTGCCTGCAAGATGGATTGCAGCCACCAAAACGACCCAAAAAAGGGGTTCGATTTCCACAGAAAATCTACCCAATTGATCGAGAAATCGAGAGTTTCAAAAATCCCCAAACTTATGTGGGAGAGGAAACCCACAGAAACCCACACCCAATTGAGAGAGAGCTGCAAGTGGGCGAGAAACCCGCAAGGAAGAAGAATTCTGAAAGAGGCTTTACCTCCACACCCAAAACTTGGTGAAGAAGAAACCCACTTTAATCTTCAAGAGAGCAACAGATGTCTTCTTTTTGATCTTGTAGATCTTCCTCTCTCAAAAGCACAAGGACCACTGATGATGCACCAGGACCTTAGCAAAACCAATCACGCCTGCTGCTTCAAGATTGTTGTAGGCAGAGAGAAGAAAAAATAGAGAGTCGGTGGAACTTGGTTGCTTGAAGCATTACGTGGGTTGCATCTAAGTGGAATGCTTACACGTTGCCTCCAGCCCCTATTTATACAAAGTATAAATATTGAAGGGATGAGAGAATAAGAGGTTATGGGCTTCAGCCCATATGGGCCCAGACACCTGGTCCATTATCTATGGGCTTATATTTGAACATATATCCAACACAAGTGACTGTGGATGGAGAGAGAGGGAAAATACCTTGGATGGCATCCGAACACCAAGCCAACCAAAAAAGTGACGGAAAATTAGTCTACTTTCCACCACTTTTCCACAGGAAGTGGATCAACTGAACGATAGCATAAAATAAGTGCAAGTAAAATTACAAAGCAAGGCTCGTAAGGCGTAAACCATCCAAAAAAAATGTAAAGATGTTCTTTTGGAAGGTAAAGATGTTCTTGGGGCGGCAAGGACAGGTTCCAGAAAGACCCTTGCATTTTTGGTACCTGCTGTTGAATTGCTGCATCATATCCACTTCACTCCTCGTCTCCTCGCAATGGGATGGGCGTTGTTGTCATTTGTCCAACTAGGGAGCTTGCCATACAGGTATACCTTTTATCTTTCTTGTTCATTGTCTATAGAATCAATGATAATTTTCTTCGAATTTTCAACTTGCATCGAATTTATGTTATTGTAAGAGTCTCAACTGCTAATTCTTTTTGCAATCATTATACAATTTACGCCATACATTCGTTCTGGGACTTCTAATTATAATTAGCTGGTTTTAAATTTCTACCGAAACCTACATTGAAACAATTCTATTACTATTGAAATGCTTACTGAAACCAAAACTGTTAGTGTGCTAGTGGTATATTGTACTAGTATGTGTTGCATAATTATATTGATATGAATTGCATGTGAAATGTGGTTTATGTATTGTTGGAGATAATTAGTGTACTGGTTGAGAAGAAGATAAGAAGATGCTTCAAGGCGCGTTAATGCTCTCCTTAAGACGATATTCGCCCCCACCAGTAGTGTGCAAAGGGGACCACAAACTCGCCTCCAAGATACAATGAAGCCCGGTTCCAAACGATTGCTTGACGACGTTCTGCACTGAACGGAATCAAGCCTGAATCACCTTTGGTTTTTCAAGTAATTGAGACCCAAGTGTTCTGTTTCTGCGGAAAACAGAATACTTGAAGAGAACTTCTAAAAAACAGTAAAACAGTAACTTTGTAGGGGTTTAGAGAGAGAGAGAGAGAATTGTGCTGGAAATAGTGATTTTGGGTATCCCAAAGTAGAAATCCGAATTCTATATAGAATGAGTATTTTCTACTGTTTTTATAGAGCTTCTGGTAGCTTTCCTCGTTGGAAAACACCCTTTCTGGACATCCTTTCAGCGGGTTTGAATTCTGACCATTAGATCGTGTCTAATCGCGACTCTACGGATCAGATCAATCCTGGAGTGACAGTTGGCTTGTGTAAAAACCGTTTCAACTCTGAACCGCTAGATTGCCCATCCCTGGTGCAGATCGCACCCTTTGGGCCTTTGACCATTAAGTAGATGGGACACCATCCAACGGTCATCTTCCACTAACCATTACACTACGATCCGACGCTTCGGATCGCACCCGCTCACGCACTATCCATTGGAGCCCCTAGGCCTGCTGGGCCAACCGTTGGGCACGAACTCAGGCCCAACCCGGCGGCGTGCGAAGTGCAAAGTGCACCTAAAAAAGCGCCACTATGCTCCCTATAGCCCATTGCCCACGCCGCGCGCGGCGTGCGCGTGTGCGAACGGTGCGTTGCACCATCCCGCGGTTCAACCCAAGGCTAATACCCATTGTGCACCATAATAAAGTAGAGAAAAGAGTTTAGCTTTATAAGCCAAACTTTTTCTTTCTTATGAGTCGATACGGGACTATCTTTTTCACACTACTTTTGCATTCTTCTCTTTCTCTTGCAAAAAGCAACTCTTTCCAAAGAAAAGTTTTTCCTTGTCCAAAACACACTTAGAAAATATTTTCCAAACACTATCTTTTGACCAAAAAATAAGATTTTAAAAATCAAAATCTAACATGTATTAGATATAAAAATTTATATGTATTACATGTAAAATTTGGTATTTACTGAATTATCAGACATGTGCGACAATGTATGTCATCAAGTGTGTTTGGTATTTACTGAATTATCAGACATGCGTGACAATGTATGTCATCAAGTGTGTTCGGTGTTGTTAGACCATTATGCGTGGTTTTTTGCTTATTGGATGGGTTTTTTAGTGTGTATTTGTGCTTGTTATAGAACTTCCTGAAGTTTCATCCTAAATGTCCATTTTTAAATGTTTCCATGTATTTTCATAATTTACAGGATTTCCACTAAAATTTCCATCCGAAACTGACGTGTATTGATGGGGTGTAAAAGCGCAGCAGCCTGTTAGCTGCCGACACGTGGCTAAAGGGGGGCCCACCGCGGACCAGCCTATTAGTTGCCGACACGTGTCTCGAGGGGGAGGCCCACTGCAGACCCCGCGTCAGCAGGGGTAGTTCGGTAATTACCACAGAGTAGGTGAGCCTGAACCTATAGCTGGTGGACACCTGCCTTGGAGCATTAACTCCCCACCTACCCCAAATTTTCCCTATAAAAGGGCTTCAAAAGCTCATAAATCAGGGTATTGAATTCTCACCCACCACTCTCAAAACTCCCTCTTCACTCCGACTCATACTGACTTGAGTGTCGAAGGGCCTGTCCGGAGTACACTCCGGGTCGGTCATTCTGACCTCGTTTGCTTCTGTGCAGAACACAGTTCATCCGGACTCTATTTCCTTCACTTCAGCTCCTCGGGCCCTCCAGCTCGGCTCTTACGTCACTGTCACATCTGTTAACCGATTTCGGGCCTAACATGTATGTATCACTGTTACATAATTACTAGATGTTTGGTTGACTCAGTGTATCTCAACATATATAAGCTTTACTTTATCAAAGGCCTTAAGAGGATTGTAGGCGCGTGGGGCCCAATAAGTGGCATGTTTGCCCAATAAGACTTTTATTGATTTTATTTCGATTTTATTTAGTTTTTAGGGATTTTATTTTCGTGTTATTTACTTTTAGGAATTTTTATTTCCATTGATTAAATATAGAGCCTCATGTATTGGACAAGATAGCTTTGGAATATTATTGAGTGAAATTTCTCCCCTCTAAATTTCTCTTCCTCCTCTTCTTTCCTCTTCCTCCTCTTTCCCTTTCTTTCCCTCTTCTTGTCATTCTCTTCTTCTTCTCTTCTTTCCGCTTCTTCTACTATTCTTCTTCTCTTCTTCTTCTATTCTTCTCCTCCTTTTCTCCTCTTTCTCTTCCCCCGTCCCGCATCAAGACCTGAAATGCTGTTTTGCTTTCCTGAAAAATGATTTCCAATATAAGTTGTTTGGAAGGCTGTTTTTCTTTCTTCTTTTACTTTTCTTATTCCAGTGATTTCATAGTTTTCTTCTTATTTCTGGGAAGTGGCTTTTATGAGTCCTAATTGCTTGGTTGACTCAATGAAGCTCAGCATATATAAGCTTTAATTTATTAAAGAGATGAAAGGCAGTTTTGCTTTTCTGAAAAATGATATCCAATGTAAGTTTTTTGTCAGGCGGTTATTCTTTCTGAAAATAACATCCAATATATAAGTTGTTTGTCAGATTTTGTGACATTAATATAGTGTTATATGATGTTGGCCAAATTATTTGCTTGAGAACCGAATGATAAGGTAGAAACTTGCCAAGTATGGTAATGGATACTACCATTCAAAAAAGAGTATGGTAATGGATACTATTTTAATCATCTATTTCTAACATAGTAAGAGGGCTTGTGAACTGTAACTCGTAAATGAACATGGCATTCACAATACATTGCGTCTTCATATGTCTGAATGTCACTGTAACTTTATTGTCTTAAGTCACTAATGTTTCATTATATCTGTTAACATATACTCGAGCATAAATCGTGATATATCTTTCTTGAGCGTGACTTTACTGATATTCTGTTTGCAAAGTTGATTACCCTTTGGACTCAGCTTCCCTTTTTTAATTCTACAGACACATGCCGTGGCAAAGGACCTTCTCAAGTACCACACACAGACTCTTACGCTGGTTATTGGTGGTGCAGCTCGAAGGGGAGAAGCGGAGCGCCTTGTGAAAGGCGTAAATCTGTTAGTAGCAACTCCTGGAAGACTTCTGGACCATCTTCAGTCCACTAAAGGATTCATTTATAAAAATCTGAAGGTAATAAAGGCAACTCCCTTGGAATAGATGTATTGGTAGGTGCAGTGTTTAAAAACTCGGACTCGGACACTTGGCCATTTACTTGGGCGAGTCAATGATTGACGCGGTCAAGTTTTAATTATATCTGGCTAGTCAAAGTTCTAATTGACATGATAAGGAATAACTCTGACTTGGGGGGAACTCGGCTAAGGTAAAAGGGAGTAAACTTGTGTGAATAGATGATTGACTCGGGGAGTTTTAAACAGTGAGTAGATGGCTTTATCATGCAAACTTAGGAACGGGCCTCTTCCTTTCTTCTGTGGTAGGTTTTGGGAGATGAACCTGACATTGTTTTAAATTTCCACCAAAACCGACACAAAACGACCAAAATGTTTGTGTTTCCTTCCCCGAAAGGCCGAAACCAATACTGAAATTGAAATACAAACCGAAACGAAAGCTCGGAGTCATTACCGAAACAAAAATAGAGTTTCATTCTTTTGAACAGATGTCATCCTTCCTGTCGGAATCCTACTGCAACATGTGAAACCCATACTTTGCTCTAGTACCTAATAGTCATTGTTTGATTAAAGTATTTATTTCCTGCAATTTTCCTATTATTCGCCATAAGATCCATTGATCAGCCTTGCTTTTCTAATTGATATTCTTGATTTTAAACCAATGACTCTAGTATGCTCTAGGCTTCAAACCTAGAGACAAAGGCTTCACACCTGAGAAGGCTTCACACCTCCAGTTGCAAGTTATTGCAAAATATAACTTTCAAAAGATTCATTCATCATTCGCTCGTTGCCAAAATAATGTACAAAGAACTATCTCTTAGGAGAAGGAGAGAGATGGGTATAACTACCTAGGTTGTCCATGTCATTAGGAGAGAAAAAATGGGTATAACAACTTGGGTGATACATGGGAAGGGAAGAGGGGAGATGTATATGACTACATGGGTGACACATAGCAAGAGAAGAGGAGAGATTAATATAACTACTTGGGTGATACATGGCAAGAGAAGAGGAGATTGTGTAACTATCTGATTCCTTTCCTTTAACGAGAGTTTGACACATGAAACTCTTACAACAGTATAACACATAAGTACAAAAGTAAAATATAAAAGATAAAACAAAAATAAAAAAGTCACTTTGAAATTGAATCGACGGTTTTCTTTGCCCGTCTTCTATGATGCCCCATCAGAACCCCTTGATTTCACACTGGCAATTCCTTATGATCCATGAACTTCTGAATTGGAATCTTTTATTCACCCCCATTTTGATACAAATTTAGCTTTTGAAAATGGGCCTTGATGGGCTTTATTTTTCCACCCTTCCAAACTTCGTTGCTCTAGCCTCGAAGGTAATAGCTGCCCAAATGCACAGCAGTAAGTCCGAGATCTCGATTTATGTTAGTGTTTGAGAGGCAGTATCTTTTCTTTGCTTTCTGCAGCTCTACTCCACAATGAAGAGGATCTTCTTTCAATTGGCCAAGGGCATTTGGATTGTATAGCAAGCACTGCCTCATCACAAGTGAGCTGAAACAGGGATCAAATCTCACTCCGGTAAGTGTGGTGTGGACATTCTCTCCCCTTCGCATATAATGTGAAGTCCAAACATTTTGGGCTAGACTTTCCCCTTGACTTTTCTAAATTCTGTCTGCATATGTCTCTTAGGAAGAAGAGACTGCCTACCATCACCGAGAGACTCCATTAGTGGTTCCGTACTAGACTTCAAAGGTGGTCCTTTGAGAACATTGGTGAAAAGGGAGAAGAGGCCTGGGAGGGGGTTCTGATGTGGGAAGGCATTTTGGGTTGACCTTGGATTTGAAGCCCTTCCACATATCATAGTTGTAGGATATGCTCATCCAGGTCCATATCTAAAGAGAATCCTTATTTTTCTGGAAATAGAAGGGGGAAGCAAAGGAAAGGATCTCAAAGGGAAGGATCAGAAAAAAGAGAAAGTGAGAAATGGAAAGGGGTAAGTTGGATCATCTAATATGACATCAACATGAAAATAATTTTAGTTGGATCGTCTTTTATATCTTCCTACTAATGATTGTACGACATTTGGAGGTTATATGATCTTGTATCTGATTTATATTCTTATACTTCAGAAGAGAATGACATTGTAACCTATTTATTAAAATTAAGTTTTTAAATGTGGAAGTTTTAGCCTTTTGGCAGCTTAATTTATATTTATTATTAACTGGGATTTTGATGTAAGTTTAGTATTTTCTTAGAATTCTTTTTGATGTGTAGTGCCTCATGATTGATGAAGCTGACCGAATATTGGAAGCAAACTTTGAGGAAGAAATGAAGCAAATCATTAAGCTTTTACCAAAGGTAGGCTTAATATTTTTTGCCGCTTTTATCATATACCTTTTGATTATGTAACCAGTTAATTTTAGTAATCCTTAATTGGAACATTTGATTTGTATTTTCCTAGTCATGTAAAATTTTAAATTATCTATGCTGAGCAAGAAGAAATGATATACACAGAGTTGCAAGAGGCTTATGTAATTGTTTCTCTTTTACTGTATTGATATTGCATTCCTGTTAGTGTCACACATGATGTCTTCCTAAGTGTCTGTTTTGAACTTCGGTGTTAGCTGTCATATTGCAATTCTGTTGGTATGCTTGCATGTTTTTCTATTTGTGGAATTTCATTTTTTATCATATACTCTAATGATGATAGAAAATAAATGATTTCTATATGGAAGTCTCGATACTCATATAATACGTTTGTGATCACACTAGCTGTGTTAAACGTTCCACACCTGCCCACGCCACACACACACAAGCACCCAAATTGTTTTTGGATAATCTCTGTAAACTGCTGAACAAACGTATGATGACGAACCATTCACTCAGCATACCTTGATTGAGACGAACCATTTAAACCATGTCTTTATTGTCTTTATTGTCACTGAATATGAACTTGTATATATTCATATTTTATAGTCTTTTTTATGGATCTTGATCGGATGCTTAGTACCACATAATCAGAACATTTTTATGGTCATTGATTCATCTAAGATGAGGTCTACTACGTGAATGGATTAGATTAGATCAAGCTATTACAACTATTACAATTCCCTAAAACGCTCTCAGCAGGCAATTAAAGTGTAAAACAAGGTGAGTTCACCCTTGTATGTATTCTTGATTCAAAAGGTACGTTTGCAGGTAGAGTTTGGATTGTAGGAAAGGTTGAAGGATGTTTTGGCTCCTTCACTAGATTGACTCTAGATAAGTTTTAGATGTTGCAAAGAATATAACCTTGGGGGCTTAACTTGAAATTGTTCGAGGGCATTGTTCAATATTCTACCATGACTATCTGTTCCACAAGTGCCCCCTCTAGCCCTCTACCTCTGTTTCATCTAATGACAATGGGTATTTATAATATGAATGCTGAAGGCTGTCATTTTTAGAAATTACTGGCTAGACAATATGAAAGGCTTCCTGTGCATATTACACTTGTAGTATAGTTTTATAGGAGTTTAGTACCTAGCACAAATGTAAATTTTATATCAGAGTTGCAATTTAGATCTTTGTGGCACTCATTCATCGCATAGAGAATTACCCTGCTGCTGAAAAGTCTCGGAAGCCTGGGTTTTTTCTTGATATCAGTGAGATGCAGTACTGACCTGCAATGAAAAGTTGGATTTTTTTTTTATATCATTTTGTCAATTTCCTTAGGCACGTAATTTCCATGGCATTTAATTATATATTTGGTAGTTGTGTTTTGAGCTCATTGAGATGGTAGCTGTACAGGAGCGGCAGACAGCTCTTTTTTCAGCTACCCAGACTAAGAAGGTTTGTAATTCTTATTCAAATTAGCACCCCTCATTTCTGCCAATCCAACCAATGTCACAAAAACAATATATTCTGCAGGTTGAAGATCTTGCCCGTCTGTCATTTCAGACGACTCCTGTATACATTGGAGTGGATGATGGAAGGAATAAGTTAAACACTTAAATCTACTGCCATTTTTTCAATCTTTAACATCAAATCACACTCACGAGCTTAGGAACAATGTAGGTCACTGTTGAAGGGTTACAGCAAGGGTACTGTGTAGTGCCGAGTGCCAAGAGATTTGGTCTTCTCTACTCTTTCTTGAAGAGGAATCTTTCCAAAAAGGTGATGGTTTTCTTCTCATCATGTTACTCAGTCAAATATCATGCGGAGCTGCTCAAATACATTCAGGTTGATTGCTTTGATATCCATGAAAAGCAAAAGCAACAGAAAAGGACTTCC
Source organism: Tasmannia lanceolata (assembly GCF_043159265.1). Taxonomy (NCBI): domain Eukaryota; kingdom Viridiplantae; phylum Streptophyta; class Magnoliopsida; order Canellales; family Winteraceae; genus Tasmannia; species Tasmannia lanceolata. The sequence goes on along the minus strand of NW_027518697.1, from coordinate 6,838,340 downwards.
ACCTTTTTCGACTTTTGTGAGGCAAATAAGGGTATCTTATTATGTACAGATGTTGCTGCTCGTGGGCTTGATATCCCTGCCGTGGTTTGTTTTCCCACTCCCACCTTCGGTTGTTATTGTCCTAGACTAGCTTTGTATACGAGTAAAATTTCTGTTTTCTTTCTTCGTCTGGCAGGACTGGATTGTGCAGTATGATCCTCCAGATGAACCAAAGGTATCTACTATTTCTGCCCATGTGTTGTGCTTGTTTTGCAGCTATCCAGCAAGGTTTGAAAATTCGGTGTCAGTTTTGGCCGAAACTGAAATTTCGGTGTAAATCTTAAAATTTCAGTTTCGGTCCCGGCCGAAATCCGAAATTTAAAGCCATGGCTATCCTTAAGGAATTTTCTGTAAGTGACTTGTTCTGGTTCAAAAATATACTTTTCAGGTGTACATTCACAGGGTTGGCCGAACAGCTCGTGGGGAAGGTGGAAAAGGGCATCCCCTGCTGTTTTTTATACCAGAAGAGTTGCAATTTCTTCACTATTTCAAGGTCTAGTAATTTTACTTTGTACCCTTTGGGGCCGTCTGGATATCAATATTTTAAAATCTTGGAATTCCTCAAAATCCTGGATGTGAAACGAGAGAAGAAGGAGACTGTTAGCTACCATTTTCAAAAAAAAAAGGAGACCATCCTTCGTTTTCTCATTTCTCGCCTCACTTTTTGTCGAGCGAGATAGTACGAGATCGTCCCGTGTTTCTAGGTTTTAGAATTCTTGGGATGGGGGAGAGATTTCTAAAACCTGGATTTCTTACTTAAAATCCATGATAATGGATTGTAAAATCCAGAATTTTACACCGCTTTCAAACTAAAACCCTGATTCTAAAATCCACATATCCAAATAGCCCCTTTTTGTCGAGGAGACACATTTGACAGGAAACACTAGATGATTCTACTTTTTATTTCAAGCAGGCAGCCAAAGTACCTGTGAATTGATGAAAAGAAGCTCGCAAAAGTACAGTCCCACGTGCTATGTCCCTCTTGAGGCAGTCTTATTTCTGCTTGTTTAGACATTGATCTGTAAAATTGACAAGGAATTGATGCAGGAAAAACTTGCAGCAAACAACTATTATCTGAATAAGTCAGCTAAAGAAGCTTACAGGTCTTACATATTAGCATATAATTCGCATTCTATGAAGGACATATTCAACGTTCATCGCCTTGATCTTCAGGTAACAAGAATATCTATCATCTTACTAAGCATTATCTGCTCAAAGTCGTAGGGTTGCAAATCGGGTCGGTTTTTTATTGTTTAATTTCAAAGATCGTAGAAAAAAAACAAATCTCCATACTAAAAATATCTAAATTTAAGTCATCAAGTGCATAAATTTAAGAAGGAAACTATTTTTTCACATCACAAATTTGACCCATCTCAATGAAAGCAATTTTATCAATATATTTTTTTGAAAATTGACATATTTCATTAATACTCAGATAGCTTTAAGGACTAGGACTCCCGGCCTGCAATACAAAATATTAATATATATTGGAACGGGCATACCCGAGGCCAAGTTAAGAGGTTGTTTTACTTCTGTTACGCGGCCAAGTTTGTCGCCAAGAAATCTGCCATTCACTATTTTACCAAGGGCTGAGATCAATCTCATCAAATGGCCTTCACAAAACAACGAATGCCTGATTTCTGGGAACTTGTGTAGATGATTCCTATGAATACAATTTTTAGGTTGTCGAACAAATGGACGGTATAGGATGTGCGATCTCTCTATTATAGATCGGAGGGTTAAGATGATCCTAAGGATATGATTTTTGGGTCACAACCTATTTAGTATTTACACTGTGGCTGAACAAATGGACGGTATGGATCATCTACAGCATCATATAATTTCTCATTTTGTTTTCCTTTCATTTAGCAAGGAGAAATGGTGGAGAACGAGTCTGTCTAATTTTATCTCTCTAAATGTCGCTTCCCCTTCTCTCTCCTCAGCAACTCCCTAACCTCTCTACCACTCGCCTTCTCCAATACCCTTCTCCTCCAACCAGAAGAATCACTCTTTTAAAACCTTACCCTCCTCGCCATTTTCGCACACTAGGGTTTTCTACTCGCAGAACCTTTGTCTCTCTTGCCCACTCTGTCAATGGAGGAGGAGAGCCCGAGCCCGAGCCCGAGCCCTTGGTCGTTAACAAAGCAGAAGAAGCGCGAGGGCAGAGTACAATGCCCTCGCGTTTCAGGTACTTGTTGAAGGAAGCTCCAGATCGGCCGTTTTTGTTGCCGTGGTTGATCGGTATGAAATCCTCTTTCGCTTCTTTATTTCTTGGTTTTTTGGAGCGTGTGTAGTTGAAACTAGTATAATTTTCTCGCTCGATATTGAAATTTAGAGTCTTATTATTGCTTTCTAGGGTTTCAGTTCAAGTGTGAGCATTCGTGCACAGCAAGATTTAAAGTTTGATTGATGTCATTGGGCCTATCTTTTGAGAATTTTCAATGTTTGTATTGGGGTGAGCATAACTTTGGGGTTCGGTGTTAAATTTTATGCTTCTTTTGTGTTTTCTAGGGTTTTAACTTTCAATTGACCAAGCGTATGCGCTGATACCAGCATGAATTTTTTTATTCAGTCATAAAATTTACTGCTTGAGCAATGATTTTTATTGTGTATCTAGGATTTTAACCTTTTTATCATAGCATGAGTGGATTGAAATGAGTTTGGATATCTTGTTGAATCTATAAGTTCTTGCTCTCTTACTGTTATCTAGGGCTTACCTAGGGTTTTAGATTTTTTTAAGAGCTTTAATTAAGCCCTGAAATAAGCATATTTTTCACTCTATCTTTAAATGTAACGCTTGATTAGTGTTTCCTAATGAAATGGGCGTGGCTTTTTCATTCAGTTTTGAAAATTTTGGGCTCAATATAAGAATTTCCTAGGTTTATCTCTGGTTTTAATTTTCATATAATCATTCATGCATTGAATGAGCGTGACTTTCTTGTTCAATCTCGAAATTGTGTTTGGCATGAGCTACAATAAACATTTCCTAGAAGAGTCTTTGTTGCTTGGAAGTGATGCGGCTAGAGTAGACATTGTTTTGGCTGTTGTTAGCTGTATATGTGATTTTGTAGGTAATCTTTCTACAGGGGTTCAACTTCTCAAATTGTTTTTAGGTGCCATATAATTAACAGATGATGTGAACCGGCTCTAATAAAAAACTGACCCGGGATCAACCCTATGACTTAGTACAACTCGAGAGACACAAAACCTACCTAAAGATGCCATAATAGACAAATGGCTTAACTAGGCTCTAAGGGAATTTCGATTGAACGCCTAGATGGCGTTTGGTATGGAACTGGCGAGGAATTTGAGCTCTAAGATCTGATACCAAATTGATGTGAACCGGCTATAGTACCAAATTACTGCAAACCACACATATGGTTTTGCATATGATTTTCTGGTAATTTATGACCAATATATGTGTTTTGATTCAACGAAACAACAACGTGCGTTCCTAAATCAACATAAATGGATCATAAATAACCAAATACAATAAGGATTTTCAATGAAATGCTAAGCTTAAGAGTTCCACCATCAAAGAAACTAAATTCATCCCAATCTTGTTCCATACAATAATTCCTAAAATCAGATCTCAGTCAAAACTGTCGTAGAAAATCAGGTCTATAGCTATGTTTGGATGCGCGGGGGTGGCTCCGAGAGTAGTGGAATAAGAAGTCAAAAGGGAGGAGACAAGCATTTGATCTGTCTAGAATTATCTCTCGGAGAATAGTGGAATAGTGGTAAGTAGTGTTTGGTTGCACGGCATAGACTCAGAGAGTAGTGGAAAAAGCAGGGGTCTCATACCAATATAGAGTGAAGAGAGAGAGAGAGAGAGAGAGAGATAGGGTAGAGATAGAAAGAGAGAAAGAAACCCCTTTTCCAAAAAAATTCTACCAAAATTCTTCTTTTTTGGTAGAATTTGGTTTGAATGTGAGAAGGGGGGCATGAATCTCACTTGAGCGCTACATGGGCAGACAAGCAGCTATTATGTCATAAACATGTTGGGGTGTCTCCTGGAATTTCATTGCAATATTGGCAACCAAACGAGGAATCGACAGCTGTCGGCATTTGAAATTCCAATAGATGCTGAGGTTTTGTGCAACCAAACACTGCCTAAAGAAAATACTTAAGGCCCAAATAATACTAAAAGGGTAAGAAATATGGGTATGGTGAAAGGATAAGGGTAGTGTGTATGAGTGACAAGGGTAGGTAGATTGGATTAAATCATGGTGTAAAAACTAATAGGAAAAAAGTTGGTTATGTAGAAAAGAAAGGGGAAGGTTCAAAGGGTGAGACTGTGAGGGAAATAGTTTATAGAAAAAAAAAGGGAAATGTAATCATTACTTAGGAGGGTGTGTCTGGCTTCATGCAATGGCCATCCGTTGCAGGCAATGTCCGAAAGGGGGAAGAGGGCAGCTAGAGAGGGAAAGAAGGGTTGTTGACAACCGAAGAGAAAATTGAGATCAAGAAAGGGATCAAGATCAAGAAGAAATCTGGATCAATAAAAGAATCAAGATCAAGGAAGGAGAAAAATAGGCGTAGAAAGGGGTGGCTTAGGGTGCGTTCTTTAGCAATTCTTCTGATTCTCATTCTGAAAGTCAGAATCAATTCTTATTATTCAGAGTACTTCCTGAATGAGAATAATGTCTATTAACTCACTTCAAATGTATCCATAGAAATGCCTCAAAATTCTAGCCAATAGAATTCAAAACGTTGCTTAAAAACTAAAAAGCAAATATCCAGTTTTCATCTACAATGTAATACCAGAAAAACTACTAAACGCCCTGCCAATGCAAAATAAACTACTTAACGCCCTTCCAATGCAAAATTCAAACAAAAAGAAGGGAAGAAATCATCAAAATTCCATCTGTAATTTCTCACTTCAAGGAAGCAAATCAGATTCACATCAGTTCAAACTTCAAAGGTCCATCTTGTCAAATGTTAGCTTAGAAAATTCAGGGAAAAAAATCTATCAAATCCATTCCAAATTAAAGGAAAAGGATGGAATGAGAAAAAAAATTGAAAGAACCTTATCATTATCGAAATCACATTCGTACTCATCATCTGAATACTGCTCTAAGGCCTATCCATTGAAATTCCAGTCTCCTTCAACTGAAGCCCTCAACCAAGTCCCACGCTCATTTCTGAAATATCCTCCATTGCTGATCGAAAAATGGCAAGACATAATCGCCAGCCGCAAAACGGCGACTCGACAGTGTCGCGGCGAACTTGCCGAACCTTAGAAAAAACGCTAACCCGGATTGCATTGTTAAATCTCTACGGGCATGGCTATTGATAAAACCGTAGCCTATCCAGTTTGCCAAAATCATTTGAAAAAGATATCGGATTTTCGGTTCCCGGAATTCGATAACATGGTGAAAGGTTTAATAAATTCGAACTACAAAACGGAGCAGAAGTTTGGAACTTGGAGCTCTTTGTTCTTTCCCAGCCCCATGAATCTAGGCTGAGGAGAATAAGCTAGCTTTTTCCCTAGGGTTTTGACAGTTTGCAGAGCTGATATGATTGATGAATCTAGGCTGAGGAGAAGATCGCTTTTTTCCTAGGGTTTCGACAGTTTGAAGAGCTGGAGAGAGAGAGAGAGAGAGAGAGAGAGAGAGAGAGAGAGAGAGAGTTCTAATCCCGAGGAATTATTTCTATTTCCTTGGAGCAAAAAAGGCAAAAGAACAAGATTTTCGTAATTTTCTATTCGCATGGAGCGAAAAATACGAAATACCATTCTGAAGAAGCATTAAAGAACGCAACCTTATGAACCCAACTCTCTTGAAATGTATGTCTTGATCAGTATTTTCTAAGGTGCTGTTTTTTTCCCTGAAGTGTTTTTAGACCATGCCTGGTTTGAAATGGGCTTGGCTTTCTCATTCAGTCTTGCAATTTTTTTGCTTCATATAAGTATTTCCTATGTTATCTCCATTGTTAATGTTCTTATGTTCATTTTTTAGCAGCTGTATTCTTATGATCATTAATGCATTGAAGTGAGCATAACTTTCTTGTTCAATCTCAAAATTAAGTTTTTCAAATGAGCTGCCACAGCATGTCCCAGAAGTGTCTGTTGATTGGAAGTGATGCAGTTAGAATAGACTTTGTTTATGCCGTTGTTAACTTGATATGTGATTATGTAGGTAATATGTCTATGGAGGTTCGGCTTATCAAATATTTAATTTAGATTTTAAAGCAGTTGTATTCTTGGATCCATTTTTTCATATGTTTAGCATTGTTTTCAAGTACCATATAATTAGCATATCTGTGAACTACTCGGCAAAAGAAATTATGTTTTTGTGTACGACTGTGTGTCTGATGATCTTGATGGTATCCCTTTTACTAGAAATATAGGACAGCATAAACTAGTGAATTATATGTTGGGTTTTAGCTATGAACAATTGACGTAGTTTTTATTGAAGTTCAAAGCACTTTGTTACTCATGGCTTAGAAATGGCCTAATAATGTAAATTTTTGGTTGAGATGAAAGTTCTGTGGATCATATTCCTTCTATTTTAACTGAAGATATGGATTTGGTCCCAAATTCCCCACAATTGTAGCTCCCTAATAATAAATTTTGGATTCTCTTGAGAAAGCACAAAATATAGAGAATTTTTCATTTATGGAGAGAAGCCAATGCTCCTGCACCTGTTCTACTCTCAAAAGCTGATTTATCCATGCACTCTGAACAGGCCGATGGAGATTTGACTATTTTGTAGGGGAAATGAAAGAAATGGGTAGACAGATAAAGAGTTTATGCACATACCGCGGAGTGCTATTGGGATAGTTGATAAGTTAGCAAAAACAGAGATGGGTAAGGATGTTTAATATACAGGGAAAATGTTGCCATATGATGTCCATTTGCAATCTTATAACTATTAATTCTACTGTTTTCTTTATAGAAAGGTCGCAAAGGTTTGAAAGAGGAGGAATACACATCAAGAAACATCTCTATCCTTTAGCTTTTTCAAAAAGAGATGTTAATAACAAACACACACACACACACACACATTTTGGGCAGTTATCTTTTCTTGCTTTATCGGAAACATTTAGGATGGCCTGCCTACATGCAATTTTTTTTTCGTAAATCATGATCCGCCATTTCTTCTATACGAGCTGTTTAATTATTTTTTATGCCTATCCCCATTTTGTTGAAATACAATTCCTTCATCTCAGAAGGGATTCAAACAGCCCTGTTGGTTGCTAAATCCTTCTTCTTCTTTTGCTTTTATTATTTTGTAGTCCCAGTTTTTCTCATTTATACATGGCGAACGGTTGCATGGGAGCTCACCAACTGGAAGAAAGCTGTACTCTCCATTGCCAATTTCTTGGGCTATCTGTTAAAGCTTGCTTTGGCCTTGATATTCCATTTCATTGGTGATCCAGTCACTGCTCTTATTAGATACATCGAGACCTTTCTCTATTCCGCCCAATCTATCTACTCCGGCATAGTGGCATATGCCCCTGTACAAGAGCTGACTGTGATTATCATCCTTTCTTCAGCTGTACTGGCCATTGCAGAATCTACGGTCCCAGGCTCTGTAAATAGTCAGCCATATCTTCTCACCTTGGCCGGCCTACTTGGGTTTTGGGTCGTGGGGGGCTCCATCCCCACATTGCTCTTTTGGTTGCTCTTACTGGGAATGTATTGTTTCTCGCGGTTTATTAAGAAGAGGGACAATGTTTCAGCTGCATTGCCCTTTGCTGCTGTGGCAGTGGCTGTTGGGGAACCTTGGGTGAGAGGGCTGGCCATGGCTTTTTATCTAGCTCTTGCCATCTCTCAGCATTCAAAATCTCCCAAAGAAAATGCAGAGATGGAAGTACCTGCAAGTGGTAGAGGACCTCCATTGCCACTGCTGGGTTTGGCATTGGCCATCGGGATTCATGTTGCCGCCAAGTGGGTCAGGTACCGACATTTGACGTGGATGGTAGCATGATTGATCCAACTTGTTTCCTATTCTGGGTGTTTTGAGGATTGTAAAATGGGAATTTTGCTTGGAATGTTGATTGAGAATCCTTTCCCTTCAGAGCTTTGGCTTATGATTATCAGGTAGTAGTAATTCATGGTCTTTCCGTGTGCATCTTTCATTTAGGCCCCGTTCGTTTAAGATTATGGCAACGATTGTGTGTCAAACTGATTATTTTGAGTTTAATAATCCGTTTGCCATTCACAATCAATTGGTTGCCATAATCTTCAATGAACAGGGCCTTGATGGAGCTTTGGTTTCTGATTATCATCTGATGGTGCTGCTATGCTTGTTCATGCGAAGATGTTTTAATTGGCTTTTTTGTTAGGAGTTGGGACCCGGTGGAACTCACCCTTAAAAGCTAGCTTTTAAGGGGAGGGTGCGCAAGTCTCCTCCACACCTAAGTAATGTGGGAACTACAAGATCCTCTCTTAGGGATTTTCTCCGTCTTTGATGCTTCATTTGGTTGCTTGGGGTGGCTTGGAGAGTAGTGGAATAGGAAGTCAAAGGGTGAGACAAGCATTTTTATCTGCCTAGAATTACCTTGGAAAATTGTGTAATAGTGTTTGGATGAGCGGCATATACTGGGAGAGTAGGAGAAAAAGTGGGGGTGTCATTACCAATATAGAGAGAGAGCATCATTCCCTACAAAATTAAAACATGATTCTTTGCTTTTGGAAGAAGGGGACAAACGATTATTTAATGGGAGACATCTAAGGGAATCAAAGGGAGTCCAATGCATTTTGGCAACCAAAAGTGGAATGGCATGCCAAATCCAAACCAAATTATGACGGCTGCCACTTTGTGCAACTAGACGAAGCAGGTGCCCAGGGTTAGGGCTGCAACTCGAGCCGGGTTTTACCCGACCCGCATCGACCCGACCCGAAAATAGTCTGGGTTGGGTTCAGGTTTCATGGGTTTCGGGTCGAGCCGGGTTGAGCATTCAAAAGCCCGCATGAATCTCGGGTCGAGCCAGGTTTGAAGGGGCCAACCCGACCCAACCCGAGTTACATAAGTTATAGTATGTACATTTTTTTTCTATTGTTAGTTAAAAGTTAAAAGTGAAAACCCACGCACCCACTGTTATTGCGTGTGAGTGTAATTTCTGCTTCTATGAGTTGAGTTGATTCAGCATTGTTTGATTGTAATTACAACATTGTTTGATTACAGCATTGTTTGATTCAAGTGTAATTACATCATTGTTTGATTCAAGTGTAATGTGAGTGTAGTTTCTGCTTCTATGAGTTGAGTTGCCTTGCCAAACAAGAATTTTCCTTAAAAAATTACGTAAACGTGAAAAAACCCGACCCGAGTTGCAGCCCTACCCAGGGTTATCGAGATCTTCCCCGGCTCTGGTACCACTTGTTTGGAATAGGGACTTTGGGAGACATTGTCCTTAAAAGGTAGCCATTATGGGGAGGGTGCACAATTCATAACGTGAGAACTATGACATCTCCCAGGGATTTAAAGGATGGGTTCTTCCTCCATTACCAGCTCGATAGCTTCTCTCCGGTGAGAAATTTTATTAGTGTGAGTTAGTAATTACAAATGTTGGAGGGACCAAGTAGGAGCGAACTCGGGTCAGGTTGAGGCCAACCCTAGCCCAACCTGAGATAGCATTCCCTCGATCCTGACCCAACCCAGCCCGACCCGGTTTAAGAATGATCAACTCTAACCCAACCCGTCTCTAAATCACTCAACCCTAGCCCGACCTGTCTAGCCCATTTTTCCAAATCGTATCAAGGGTTGGGTTTCGGTTAGCCCCGAGCAAAATTACACGATAAAATTAATTAGAGGATGGACTTTGGGTTCAGGTTGGGTCAAGTTGCCCAAGACCTCTACCCTAACTCAACCCAAAATTAAATCGGGTTGGGAATGGCGACCCAACCAGAACCGAAACCAGGTGAAGCCCTACCGAAGTTGGACCCTTAGGACCGACGGGCATGAAGAAACTTAAAACGTGGAAAAGGAAAATGATATAAGGGAATAAAGAAAGGGAGATGATAAATTCGCACCCCCCTGTAGGATATTTCGCACCACTCTTTCGAGGTTTTTTTTTTTTTTTCCCGAATGCTGCGTTAGAGTTAGGGTTTTAGAGCATTATATATCTGGAACCTTACATCTCTTTTGGGTTTAGTGTTTCTTCTCTTCTCTTTTTAGGGTTTAGGATTCTCTCGCCCAAAATCTAGGTTCTGTTGATGCTGGAACAAAACCCTATTCCATCCCCATCGTCCCGACCCTCTTCGTGATTTTGTCACCGTGTTTGTGCAAAAGAAAATCACCGTTCAGTTTTTTTAGTTTCCCTTCGTTTCTCGAATGGTTGATCTCTCTCAATTGAACGGCTTTTCTCCCTTTGCCTCTCCTCACCTTAGCTTTTTGCGATTTCGTTGCTCAAAAAGCTTTTTGTTTTGTAAGTGTGCCTAATTTCTAGCCTCTTTTTTTTTCAGTTTGGAGATTCTTCTACCATGGCAAGAATATGTTCCAATGATAGTCTAAACTTTAAACAATCTGTATCATCGATGATGAACTATCCATGTATTTGGAGGTGTAGTGAACCCAAGATCCTGTTTACAGGGTGAACCTACTTGGGCTAGCTACATTTCACATGACAGCATTGGATCTAGCTGAGGCCATGCTACTATTGGTAAATGAAGACCCTCTTCACCTGAAAGAAGTCTAAGAACACTATAACTCATTTTTTTTCTTTCATGTAGTTCCCTGCAAATTGTTAATTTTTTATTTCTGTAACATGAAATCAAAATTGTGATCTTCAATCGAGCTATGTAATCTGAGTTTTTCTTGGGTTTTTTATTGTATGTTTATTTGGTGCATGAGTTTTAAGTTTTAACTGTCCTTGTGCCCTCAATGCAGGATTGGCTAGAAGGCTGAAAAAACTCAAAAATTAGGTCCCGGCATCAGTTTCTTCTCTTATCTAATAATAAGATTGGAATCATATAACAGCCCTAGATTTTTGACGAATATGGAGTCAAATTACTAATTCCTAAATAGAACCCACAGGGGTGTAAACTTAACATTTCTACGGATTACTAATATCTAAACTGTGTCTTGAACTTGTCACCAGGAAAAGAGATCCTGAATATCTGTAGAGGTTTCTATAATATATAGGCCCTCTACAGATTGGAGGGTTAGGATCATCTTATGGAAATGATCTCCCACAAGATTTAGATTTGGATTTACTTGACATTTTGAACCGGATCAGATCCTAAAATTTTCCAAATCAGCTACGACAGTGCAAAAATTTCTGATTTTCAAATCTTTCCTGCGAGACATTATTTGGAAATCAATATTTGTAGCAACTTCCTTCACTCTTCAAAGTTGCTCCGGCAGCAGCAAGACATCCCTCGCTCCTCTCTCTCTCTCTCTCTCTCTCTCTCTCTCTCTCTCTCTCTCTCTCTCTCTCTCTCTCTCTCTCTCTAAAACATGTTCATGAAGATGATGGATGTATTTTGTATCCAAAACTCAAATCCAAATCAAAATACAAATGCATGAGGTATCCAAACGGGCCCTTATTGAATTCATACTGATTTTTGGAATATTTCCGGGAGAGCATCTGTTTGTTCATCATATCCGATCAACTAATGCCTCTAAAATTTGACCGGAGTCATCACCTTAGATAGGGCCTAGAAGAAATGGAATGGCTAGACATTTTATATTTTATTTTAATGACTGTATGATCTATGGTCTTGATGGGCGAGTTATGAAATAAAGTTATGATAGCAAAGGTGTTAGGCACCTGCATGCCCAATTCATAAGATTTTTAATTGGATATCAAATCATTCAAAAATATATAACTACAGAATACTATGATTTAGTGAGACATTGGTCTGTAAACTTGAACATTTATGATCATGAGGGTCAAGGGGTGGATTCAGGAGGTTCTTTAAGGGAAGACGGTGTGTCCTTGTTGCAGCTCAGGAACATCCGCAGTTCCTCACTACATGCATATTCACATTCCTCACTTCATTCTACGATCTTTCAATTGAGGTTTTTGAATGAGAGCCAAATATTGTACCAAACATTACCCTGGATCAAATATCAAGGGCAGCTCCTATGTTGTATCCCCATTACGAACAGCAACCCGAGAACATCTTAGAATTTCACTCAATAAATCTCAATATTTTTAAAACGGCTCTCACACCACTAGTTTGCAAGTGATCCAAACACAAACTACTGGAAATAACCACTGAAAATGAAATCCGTATGCAGAAAACATGAATTGGAGATGAAATTTTGATTTTTTTTGTACATTGTGATTCTGCGGGAAGGGCTTATAAGGACTTGGACACCCTCACCTTAGTTCCACCAGGGTCCGAACAAGTGGTATAAGAGCCACAAAGTAACCCTGGTGTACTCTCTCAAGGACGGAAAAAATCCCTCGGAAGACCCTTCGAGGATGGAGAATATCCCTCCAAGGATCTGAGTTCCCACGTTACTTCTGCCTGGAGGGGATTCCACATAGGAAAAAGTGAATGGTTGTGGATGGGCTTATAAAGATCCGGGTCCCAACAAAATCAATATTATTACAGAATGAGACTTATTTTTTGGTTGGTAAGCTGGGGTTTGGCAGGACCCCTACCCGTATTTTTTTTTTTAAGAGTTAAACAGCATAAGACTTCCAAATGTGCTATTATATAAAAAGAATCAAAGCAGGAACACAGCAATTTCCAGCAAGAATTTGTGCAACTCAACCATCCATTAAACAGTGAAACAAAACAAAAGTCTTGCAAAAAGTACACTGAATGCTTAATATAGGCTTGCATATGAAAGAGAAACTGTATAAACTTGGCAAATAATTTGTAACAGTCAGTCAATACACACAGCAAGCAACTCTTCATGAGTTCAGAAAAGCTTAAGTATGTAAGTGTATTTATTCAGAGACCACCATATGAATTCCTAATTGAGAAATCTCATCATTACCATGTCCACAAAATAATGCAAACCAAGACCAGAATCAGCACCAAAACCCAAGCTCCATGACAGACCAATTTCCTTCTACTCTTTTCATTCTTCGCTGCTGATGCAAGAGAATTCGCACCGCCATTGATGTAATTTCCTGCACAAGCCACATTGTGTTCAATATCATCCATCTGTTCACCTTGCGTCTCAACCAAAATTGCCATATCAAGAAACACTTGATGCAATTCCATCAAACTCCTCTGTATCTGTTTCACAGCTTCCTCTTTCTCCTGACTCTCCAAATCCAAAGGCACCTTCTCATTTTCGAAAATCCCAATTTGCCCACCTCCCAAAACCATCTTTTCAATCATCTCTTTGCTTGGTTCTTCGCCGGTCTGATTAAAGTATCCCCTCCTCAATTCTTCTTTATATTCATCAAGAATTCTCTCTCTCAATGACTGAAAATCCATCATCATTTCGCCAAGCTTCGTTCTCAAACCATTTGTGACCGAAACCCTCGTTCGATCAACTGGGGTTCCTTCTTTGTACTCCGACAAGATGTTACGGTTCATGAGGTTCGATCGGTCTAGAGATTCTAATTTCGATTTGATGATTTTCGCTTTGCGAAGCACTGTTACCATGTCCGAATCCATTCGATCTTTAAGACCTCGAAGAACTTTCGAGCTGAGTGTGGATTTTTTTTCCTTGTTTAGATCTTGTAGATCAAGAAGAAGACTTGTGATCTGTTCCATTTCAGTCTTGATCAGTCCAACCTCTTCGAAGAAATGTGCGAGGTTTTCTTCGTCTGCATGGCTGAGTGGTGCCATCTCGAGATCAGACCCCGCTTCGAGATCCTTTAAGGCTTGTTTCTTTAATTCCACATAATTGAGAAAAGATTTTGTCATGATATCATTCATGGTTGCAAAAATTTCAGAGTACCCTGCATGTAGAATCAGGAAAAATCTGATGAAAAAAAAAACTTATAGAAAGATTCAAAAAATGAATCCAAGAAAGTTACTAGAATATTCAAAGAAATAAGAACAGACATGCTATATGCAATTAGAAACAAAGGTCTAAATCTTGAAATAAGAATTAGTCCAATAATTGTATCTACCTCAATCCAGACCACATTACGATTCAATTAGAAACGTATCATATACAAAAAAAAAAAACAAGGTAACCTCTTTTTTCCTGGCTGGCTCAGTAAGGGCATGAAATATTAGACTTTTTTTTATCTCTTATTTTATACATAATGGATTTACCTGGGCCAATACATGATATTCTTTTAGTATTTTTGGGATCAGGTCTTATAGTAGGGGGTCTAGAAGTGGTATTACTTACCAATCCAATATGGACAGGATCAATTCCATGAAAGGAGTTCAATAGGTCTATCAAATCTCAAGGTTCCCATTCAAAAAAAAAAAAAATCTAAATCTTAAGGTTTTGAACATTCATGAAACCCTAATATCTTTTTAAAAAAAATTGAAGAATGTAGGTCAGATGATAGATACCTTTAGGAAAATTGAAGATGAGATTTTCCGTTCCAGCCCTCGATTCCCTCCAATGAGAGATCTGATGAAAACAGTAGAAATGATTCAGAAAAGAGGGAGAAATTCCATTAAGAAAACAGAGACGAAATTTAAAATCTGGGTGAAGATCAATTTCTTTGAATAGGATTTAAAATCTCAAGATTTTGAAATTCATGAAAGCAAACATCATAAAGCTATAAGGAAAGAATTTGAAGTGGGTTTTGTTAGCTTGAAAGAAATCGACCCTCTGATCTGAAAACAGTTGGAAAATGCAGAGAATCTTTCTCTGGGAGAGGGTTTTGCAATGGATTATCAGATAAAGGAATGAAGGGCTTTAGGGTTTTTAATGAGGTTGAATTCTTGGGAGGAATTTTAAATAAAAGGAGAGATCGCGATCTTTCGTTGTTGTTAAGTTTCCGTTTAAAAGCCGACTCTTCTTTTTTTGAATTTGAAAAAGATAGCCGTTTATATAGTTAGTTTTGTTCCAATTGTGAGATTGACTAACAAATATGGCTGATCAGTTCAAGATCGTTGATCTGAGTAGCCATCACAGAGCGACTCAGTGGGACCACGTTCGATGAGGAACGAAGATTTCATTGGCAATGGGTGTTTTCTTTAATGGATAGGATTTGGGCATATAAATGGATCCCAACCGTGTCCATTGGATCCATCACTTAAACTCCAAAACTATTTCATATCCTCATCAAAACGTAGCCCCAAAAATCTGATGGAGTACGAAAATACCCTTCATTTATTTTTGGCTATTTATGGGAAGTATTTTCGCAATATTTAAAAATGTAAGTAGGATTTAGGACACTCGTAGGACCCAATTCAAAATGCATTGACCCAGACTCAAAAGTAGGATCCAAAAAGGACCTTGTTAGTAAGGCCTTGTTCGTTTAAGATTATGACAACCGATTGTCCATGCCGAACCTATTATTGGACTCAAATTTAAAGGTAGTTTTGAGTCCAATAATAGGTTTGGCACTCACAATCGGTTGTCATGATCTTAAACGAACAGGGCCAAAGGATCTAAATGGATCGTGACCAAGACATATGTGGAACCAATCCGAAGTTGATCCGTTGTCACCCCTAGAATACAGATAAAGGGGAGGAAATAAGAAAGGTGGAGAGGAGATCTGAAGGAGTAGGTCATGGATATTGAAATCACAGACCAAGATTTCAGTATCCCAGGTTTTCCTTACTATTTAGTTTAACTTCTTCCAAATTTCCCTTCTATCTGTTTCCATTTTCAAAGATGCCTCAGGCACCTATTACCAACGATTGTATCTTCTTTTTTTGAAATGGACCAACGATTGTATCTTGACTGTAACTCTTAAATTTTAGAACACTGGTTGGTTATTTCTTTCCAAAAGTCAAGGGTGGGTGTCAAATGAACTTATGGGTTGTTCAATCAGTGCCTATGTAAGTAACCAGTCCTAGTTTTTTGTCAAAATGCAGAGTCCAGTAGGTATCAACTGATATTTTGAACTGTGAAATACTCTGCAACAAAGGAATAGGATACAAAAACAGATCTTAGACAGGGCCTCTTATCAAAGTTGGAAGTAATATATAAAAGATTAAGACAAAAAATAAACACTCAAGATCTGCACTTGTGGTGTATTAGTAAGTGTTTGGTGAGAACTACTTGCATTCATCCTCAGTCGCCCATGTTCATCTTCCTTCCTTTGTTTCCTTTACTTCCCTTTCTCCCCGGTGCTTTCGCAGATCCTTTTCCTCCCTTGGCAGATCCTTTTCCTCCCATAGAAGATCCTTTTCCTCTCTGACCCCCCTTTGCTGGTTTCCCCTTGGCATTCTTCCCCTTATGTGAACCACCCTTCCCTGGCTTGCCCATTCCACGAGACCTTGCATCCTTTTTCATTCGTCGATCAACAACCACCTTCCCTTTGCCACCCCTTACTTGAACACCCTTCTTTGCAACCACATACTCCTTTTGAGGTTTCTTTGGTATCGCCTTCTTATAAAGACGATCGATCATCTTATTTTTGGATCGATCAGAAATGTCAGTCTGGTCAGAAATGGTATTCGCTTTCTGGCGAACCTTCTCAAGCTTTTTCATCGCCGATCGCTTCTTCCGGGCTTTGGCTTGTGCCACTTTCTTTGCTGGACGGGCATCAATCTCTCTAAACTGTGCTTTCATGGCAGCCACCTCCTCTTTGGTAACAGGTTTGATTGGCTGGAAGTGCCTCTTCTCCTCTTCCACAAACCAGGTGGGCAGACCTTCATCATCAAACATGTATTTGTTGTAGGCATCATCAAGAATTTGTTCCCTCTGCTTTTTCCTTAGCATTTTCTTCGCATAAGCTAAAATCTCTGCCTTGGCATTGTCATCAATCTCCGACTCATCGGATGATAATGAGTCATCATCACTCGTGTCCGTAGCTTCAGCAGGAACGATCTCAAAATCTTCCAACTGAGAAACTCGGGTTTGAGGCGGATTCTTGTCTTGAGATAGCGTTTTACTTCCCTTGGGTTTTTTTGGGATCGCAAGTTTCTTCTCTCTTACTTCCTCCTCCCTTTCGTCTTCACTGTCTTTCTTTCCAAAAGCCCCCTCTTCTGCTGCTTCTGCAAAGATATCCTGACTAAACCACTGCTCTGCAATCTGTTCTTGTGTCGGATTTTCCTCGTGAAGTGGAACCAGGAGAGGATTTGCTTCATTGTCTACATCATCTTTGTCCGAATCGTGGTCAGAACGAACTCCATCTACCTCATCATCCTCCTGAGCTCACAGACAATTTTCATCTATTAGGAAAACCCATTAAATTAGCTTTGAAATAAATTGCAAGCATGACATTCTGCCAAATAAGCCACAACAGTAGCACAACCGAAAACAGTTATAAAATAAATTAGCGACGGATTACCATTTAAAAAAAAAACAAAGCGATAGATCTATATAGGACGACTCAATCCATGGCTAGAAGCCTAGAAGTGGGCAATTGTGCAATAACAACAAATATTTTTCGTTTTCTTGTAACTGACCATCTCGGTCGGCTCTTTTATTAAATATATGAGGCTACCTCTAAAAAAAACAAAAATAGCAGTGTTTCGAAACTGGACTCAGAGGGCCAAGGTACAGGGGAATCAACTCCAGAGAGTCAGAAATTCATGCGGTAAATTTTTCATTAACTCGGGCAAGTCAAAAGGACTTACTGATTAACTTGGCAGCGCAAAACTAGGATGAACATAAAATGGGAGTCGACTCGGGAGAGTTAACCAATTGACTCAGGGAGTTTTTAAATGGTGAAAAATGGAAAGAAAATTACCAACTTTAAGACCTGAGGCTTCTAGAAAGGGCAAGATACCAAAGCAGGAGCACCATCCTACGTATAAGTTTCATGCAATTGTAGCCAATATACTAGAAAAAAACCTAAACACTAAGGCCATGTTTGGCAACCATGAAAAAAACCATGGAATATTTGTTACCCAGGGCGAGAAAAGGGTAGAGAGGTCTGGCGGAGAGAGATATGAGAGGGCCATTGTCATCGGTAAACAAAGGAAAAAAAATCCCCCTACCTCCTATCGGATGGTACTGAATGGGAACCTTTTTCTACTGGTATACAGCAAATTTAAGGTATGGAAAATTAAGTAGCTACAGTTAATTTGGGCATCTCCAGACACCTTATCTACAAGATTTTATATTGTGCAAATGGATATTATTCAAGCAAGCTTTGAGATTTGTAAGATCATATTTTATGCATCGAATTGGTCATTGTAAACAATCTTCTGAAAATCAAATCCAACCATAAAATTGAATTGGACATAAATCATAACCTTTAAAAAAAAGGTGATGAAATTGTTATAAGAAGCATGAGAGAATATGGACCATATACTAATATTCCATCAAATTTTGTAGAAGACATTTCTATGGAGTGTACTTTTATATAGCACCAAGGCTCGCAGACATTTCAAAGAGAAGTCGATAGCAGGATGCTGCCTTCATTTCCATTTTATCACCCTTCAATCAACAAGATAAAACTAAACTTAAGCCATGAACCATCAAATCTATGCCCGTTTGATTGTAGCCTTCAGCATCTCAATTGGGTTCTTTTTGCTTTCTAAATAAATAAAGCTTCACCATTCAAAAAGAAGAAGAAGAAGACCAAACCTACGTCTTCAAGTTTTCGGTAAATACGATGATTTATGAGGTAATTCTTCCAATGGTATTCAAGTATCAACTCAAATTGTAGGATTTGAAGTCTAAAATTCTAGGAAATAACAGTGCAGCAGAGGAGATATTCGATTCAAATTATGGTTGCAAATCATACCTTGAGTAGCTCCCCACCATCATTATAAAGCACCTGCTTTGCACGCTTCCTCTGCTTGATACTTCCTCCTTTCCTAGTTACAAATCGCTCATAAGCTTGATCGAGGAATTCCTCAAGTTGATCATCATACCTAATAGAGATATAAGGAAATAGAGAATGCATTATCAGAATTTGATTATACACAGAAAATAGAAGAATGCATTCTATGGAACAATACACCATTTATATAGACAGAGAAACGGATATTTTGTGGATCATTACCCTAAAGCAAATCAAGCACATAAAAAATTAGAAACTTTACCGTCTTTGTTCTTCATCAGAGTCAAGATCACTAGTTGAATCCTCCTGGTCTACAGGGTTTTCTTCGCTCTCACTGTCTCTGAAGTTATCATTCTCATCATTTAATTCGGTGGAGTCAACTGCAAGCAATTCCTTCTTTCCCTGGAGTGAACATAGAACAAGCACTCAAAATCAGAAATAATCAGTAAGCAATTTATTTATAAATTAGGATATAAAAACAAGAAAATGATAACTTCAAGGTTTGAACAGGTGGGCATGTCTGTGGATGACTAACAATTTTGGAGGAGACATATTTCTCAAATTGCAAGTTAAGATGTGCTCAGTACAAATCATTCTAGCAATGGGCTGATATGCATACCAATGGGTATAATTGGATCCTTGATGTAAACACGAGATAATACTCAACTCAACTCAACAAAGCCTTTTTCCCAAACTAGTTGGGGTCGGCTAAATGAATCCTTTAGAAAAATTTCATGAAGAAGGTGAAAGGAATCTACACGACTCTAATCCTAGCTCTAGTTGGGTTCGTCTGCGTTGATCATTTTCTTCCATTCTATCATATCCAAGGTCATGTAAACACGAGATAATATGGACCAAAAAGGACCCAACAATGCTACTGTTGTATGAGACTGCAATAGTGATTTTTGGCAACCTCGTATCGTACTGTTTCTCAAAATTCCAATAAAAATAGGATGACACTCTTGTACAGACCAGTATTTATAACTCTGAACTAAAGCATTTTGAGAGAGAGAGAGAGAGAGAGAGAGAGTCATATGGCATGCTGATGCATCAGTTTCCATAATAAGTAAAATATTTGTTCTTCTTTTCTTTCTTTCTTTTTCCAGAATCTCCCAAAAGAAGAGTGGAATGGGATTTGGGTTTCAATTTGGAGTAAATTAGTACACAGTACATAAAAAGAACTCAAGGAAAAAAAATGATGTTCTACAGCAATTTGTGGTGTGTTAAAACCTACTCACTGACATTTAACGGTTTTGAGGACATTAAGAATAGCAAGACAAACCAATGTATGTGTGTGCATAAATAGATAGATAGATAAGCATAGTACTAGGTGTGTGTGTGTGTGTGTGTGTGTGTGTGTGTGTGTGTATTGCCCGTGTGTGTCTTTCCCGAAATAGAGCACCAAAATATTCCAATCTAGGATAAAAAAAAATGAAAGTCTCATTGGATCGGAATTGATAACTAAGGTTGGGTTTAAGTTTATATATTCTGCTTTTATCATTGTCTCAGAATTTAGAGGGCGAGCCTTGGCGCAATGGTAAGGTTGCTCCAACGGTAAGGTTGCTCCATTGTGACGCGGTGGTCACAGGTTTGAGTAACGGAAACAGCCTCTCTGCAAAGAAGGGGTAAGGGGGCATACATCTAGCCCTCCCCAGACCCTGCAATAGTGGGAGCCTCGTGCACTGGGCCGCCCTTTTTTATCATTTTCTCATAATATATATTACTCATTACTTTATTTATTTATTTTTTTAACAAAAGATTCATTGTATATAAAAAGCTTGATTTTTAGAGGTTTTTAAGACAAACACACTGACACTTGTCACACGTCATGTGTCTAGATAATACTGGTATTTTGCAGATGTATGCTTCTTCATGTATTCAGATGATTATGGTTCTCTCATACTCATACCTAAATTGCCAAAATCAATTACCAAGTATAGTTAAAAAACAGAAAAAGAATCATCTGAAAAAGAAAAAAAACAAAGCAAAATAGAAGCCCAACAAGCAATTTCTTTGGTAGACTGAAATGCCTTTAAAAGCCAAAATGTGTTTCATGTGATGAAAACCACAATTGAAACATGTCAATGGAAGCACACACCTTGATGGCAGAAAGAGAAAACAACTCATGATCAGTATAACCATCTTCCATGGCATCTATTTGCATCCCTGTTGCTTTGCGGGCTTTGTCCTGAAGATTTACAACAAAAATAAAAATAAACAATTGGAGAAACATTTATGAACCAACATTTTTTTTAACATTTTACTAAACAATATCATTTCTCTCAAGTATTTAAAACAAGAATACAAACCTTTGCCCGTCTTTTCGACATCAGTTTTTTGGCTTGTTTTTTCTTCCGCTCCATAGCAGATGTCAACTCCTCCATTTCATTAAGTATGCGATCATCCTCATCTCCCTTGTCATCCTTAGTGCCTTCTTCCACATCATTAGCTTTAGAAACAACCTGCTGCACCGGTGTGAGGGCCTTCCTTATCTGCATACGCCACCTACAGATGAAGTAGAGGAGAAAAAAAACTTGATCAGCTTAAAAATCGCAAGTAAGCCCATTTGAAGAAATAACATAAACAAATGAGTTCCACTTCAAAATCCCATTTCTCTCCAAATGGAGATTTGATTGGAGAGAGAGAGACCTAAAACTTTTAGAATTTACATCCGTATGTTGCATGCAACAAGGCTTCAATTACAGACTAAAATTAATGTATCTTGCAATGTATATTGAATGAAAAGAACAGTGTAAGGAATTACTTTAGAAGATGCTTGAAGTCCTGTTTTCCCAGAACACGCAGGTCATCACATAGAGCTTTGATCTGGAAAATAAATCAAACAAGACAGTTTGTCAAAAACTCAAAAGTACCTATAGAGGGAAAATATAAGTGGAAGAGAAACAAAACTTTGTAAAACAAAACCAGCAACCAAGAGGTAAAATTACCTCCTCCGTAGTTAATGTATGATCTTTGATAGATAAACAAGCGGGGTCCTCAAATGATATAGAAGTAACTGAACCGAGAATCTCCAGTGGTGTCTCGGACCACACAAAATCCGAAGCCACACACACCTTCCTTAAAGTTGTATTTCCATCCTCGTACCTGAAGCAAAAATGTAATTAACTCCGTCATCAAACCGGATAGACCTAAAAAAAATCAAATTTTCAAAACTTTTCTGGATTAAGATAGCAGCTCCATCTTTGATATGACAAATATCTATTAATAATAGGAAGGGGAGTAGGTATTGAGCCCCTAGCTCAATGGTTGAGTCTCCGTTCTTCAACCCAGAGGTCGGAGTTTCAATCCTAGCTTACCTATCAAAAAATAATTAGGAAGGTAAATGAAGGGGAAAAGGCATCTATCCTGCTTTTCGTTTCCACATCTTAATATTGGGAGTTTTGTTCTCAGAACAACAATGAAAATAAAAAAGCAGGCAATTAACCCAACCATTTGAAACACATCAGAAAAAGAGGTATACCCTTCACGGTTTCTCTTTTGCTTAGTTCCTCTAAGAACATCCAAAACCTGCATCAAACAATTCCAAATGGTATAGGAAGAAGATAAATAAATAAATCTCAATCACAAGTAAAAGTCTTTTTTTACTCTGACAATAAATAAAATACCTTAGGGGGTTCAATGGCTCCTTGAAACAAATGCTTCACGTCAAGGAGACGAGGATCGACCTTTGCAGGGGCCTTATATCTTAGACCTATGACATAAATTTCCGCAGATGTTGAACGACTAGCAACAGGTTTAGTCACCTCAACTTTGTCAAATAACTGCCAATCAAATACCAAAACTCAACCACATGAACTCTCTCAAGAGATAAATCCACCAAAAAAGATCAAGCAAAGAAAAGTAAGAAACCTCACCTGCTTGAGACAGTAAAGGATGGCACTGTAATCTTGGGACCTAAAAACCTGACACGAGATAGAAAATAGCATTTAATCAAAAGAAAAGAAAAGTGAAATCCCCAAATCCATCAGAAGGCCATATGCATCTGATATACAGAAACAGAAACATAGAATTCTCCAGTCCCAATTTAATCATACAAAGGCTGAAAGCATGTGATAGAAAGAAAACGCAAACAGAGAATTCTCGAATCCCAATTTAATACTCAAAGGATTTTTCAATCCCAATTTAATCATAAGAATGCCACACGCATTTGATAGAAAGAAACTAAAAACAGATCTCTCTCCATCCCAATTTAATCATAAGAACACCACAAGCATTTGATAGGAAAGAAAATAACAACAGAGAATTCTCCAACCCAATTTAATGCTCAGAGATTTCTCCAATCCCAATTTCAAATCATAAGAAGGGTGCAAGCATTCTGTGAAACTACCAGTTTACTCCAAAAGCTTAAGCTGTTGGAGAAGGCGTTATTTAATCTTTTATACTTTAACACATTCAATATTAAAAGAAAAGGAAAAAAAATCATAAACAGAGAATTTTCCAATCCAAATTGAATACTAACAAATCCTAAAAAACCCGTTTGCAAGCATTTGATAGTGATAAAACACAAACAAAGAATCCTCAAATCCCAATTTAAAATCATAAGAATGCCACAAGCATTTGATAGAAAATAAAATAAAAAAAGTAGCAGAGTTCTCCAATCCAAAATTGAATACTAAAAAATCCTAAAAACACTACCTTTGTTACGAAAGCATTTGATAGAAAATAAAACAGAAACAGAGAACCCTCCAATACCCCACCTTGAAACCATTCCATAGCATTTGATAGCAATAAAACAGAAACAGAGAAGTCTCCAATCCCAATTTAAAACTATAACAATGCCACAACCATTTGATAAAAAAAAAAAAAAAAATAGTAACAAAGTTCTTCCAAACCCTAAAAACCATAGTACCTTAGTAACAAAAGTCCCTTTAGGAGCCAAGAAATCAACAGAAAGCTTAACAGCATCAATAACAAGAGAAGCCTGAGTAGTAGCTTCTTGAGCCCAAGCTCCACCAACATTAGGAGACCCATCATGCAAAACCACATCAAAAGCGCGACAACCATTCTCATCCATAAGCCTTCGAATAGAGGATTTACATTTCTGAGTTGTGATATCTTCTTCTATGGATACCGCGCCGCGAATTGGGCGGATCGGAAAAAGGTCGACGCCGAGGACAAAACTCCCGACCGGAACGTGCCGGACGGCGACCTGCATCCAGCCTCCGGGAGCTGCGCAGAGGTCGAGAACGGAGCGGGATGAGGGGAGGAATCGGAATTTGGCATCTAGTTGGAGGAGCTTGAAAGATGCTCGGGATCGGTAACCTTGTTCTTTTGCTAAGTGGTAGAATTTATCTAAACGGTTTTTTCCCTTTAGTTTTGCTTTTCCCATCTCTCTCGCTCTCTCTCTCTCTCTCTCTCTCTCTCTCTCTCTCTCTCTCTGTTCTTCTGTAAAAGGGGTGGAAGATGGAGGTAGATGTAGGCTGCTCTGAGAGGGCGAATAGGGGGCAAAGTGTAAGGGTGCTAGGGTTTTAGGAATGGTTTGTGTAAAGGAACTTTTAGGATCGATGGTGAAAGGCACGTAGAGACTTTGTGGACATTTATGTGAAATCAGGACCGTTCATCTTGTAGATGAAACCACTTTTCATGATCAGTGGTTAAAGGTAACTTTGGGTGTCCCACAGGCGAAATCAAGATCATTCATCTTGTAGATCAATCGCATCAGTAGATGAATCATGATGTGATCGAGGGACATCCAATGCGTACTAAATTAAGGGCTACAAAATTAAGGGCGATGATATTGTCACCCCCCCCTGCGTACGCATTCGCTCCCCTTATTAATGCTTTTTGACGTCAAATCAAGCTAAAAGGGGAGCGAATGCGTAATGTTGGGGGGGTGACAATATCATCGCCCAAAATTAACTGTTTACATTTTCTTAGCAAATCCGGAATCCCGAAACTAGGGTTTAGGATCAAGGGCTTAGGTTCAAGGTGTTTCAAGGGCATTGCCATTAAATATTTAAATGTTTCAAGGCCATTTTCTTGGTAAAACCCCAAACTAGGGCTCAGGATCAGCCCTCTTATATTCAGTCTCTCTATAAATAAGAGGGTTAGGATCAACCTATGAAAATGATTTTTGGGGCACAACATATTTAGGTTGTGGCCCATCTAATGGACGGTTTGGATC
Organism: Tasmannia lanceolata; assembly: GCF_043159265.1. Taxonomy (NCBI): domain Eukaryota; kingdom Viridiplantae; phylum Streptophyta; class Magnoliopsida; order Canellales; family Winteraceae; genus Tasmannia; species Tasmannia lanceolata. Next base: position 6,813,421 of record NW_027518697.1, on the reverse strand, counting down.
ATCCTATGGTGTGATTTTAATAAAAGAAGGGATGCGTTCATCAAAATACAGTAGTGGTGATATCATTTCCATTCTTTTATTGTAGTTAAGTTGGGATCGAACGACCTTAGGGTGGAGAAACTGAGCCTCACTCAACCATTTAGCTACAGGTCCAACCCCGTTTCAAGGGCATTTGGCGGACTTATGGGTCCTATTTCGCCATGGAAAGCCATTGGGGGGGTCACTTTTGCAAGAGAATTTTTCTTACACTAGGGTGCATGGACCAGGATGGACTGAGAAAGCTTCACGAAGTTGTACATTTTGAGGATAAACTTGATCTTCAGCAATATTTATATCTACAATTTTCTTTTCAGTAATCTAGAAACTAGGTCTTGCATTATTATTTAGGAGATGTTATCTCTCCAATGCGTCCATTCCTTTTCCTGCCACATGATTTGCTTTTAGATTTGATCTAGATCTAGTTCTAAGGAAATTAAGGGTGGTTGTTGTCATTGAGTTGAATTTTGAGTCCTAAACTGATTATTTGATTCAAAATTAAACGCAAAACTCTCTGTCTCTCTCTTAATCTCGCCGGCTATTCTTTCTATTCACTCAACTCTCTTCTCCTAACTGATTGTCCTTCTAGTTTTTCTAGTTTCTGCCATGTTTATTTCTCTTTACCTCCACCAGCTTCCCATCTCTCTCCGGGCTTACACGATGCGCGTGGTTTACGGGTGATTGCACGCATCGAGAGGGAATTAGTCAAACTCTACAAAGTGGGGTGGGGACACCCTAGGTTATCAAAAAAAAAAAAACTTCCCATCTCTCCTCTAACGATTCTGCACCCATCTTTTTTATTTTTTGCCCCTGTTGAAATTTGGGAATTGCCAGCTCGTAGAAGGCATTTCGCAGCTCGTCTGTTGCCTGAGCCGTTGTCTCCATTCACGAAATACCTGACATGCAACAGACTAGCCGCGGAATGCCTTCAGCAATGGATGCTAAAAAATCCCTTAAAATTTAGGGAAATGATATCTCCCCGGCTATTCTTTCTATTCACTCAACTCTCTTCTCCTAACTGATTGTCCTTCTAGTTTTTCTAGTTTCTGCCATGTTTATTTCTCTTTACCTCCACCAGCTTCCCATCTCTCTCCGGGCTTACACGATGCGCGTGGTTTACGGGTGATTGCACGCATCGAGAGGGAATTAGTCAAACTCTACAAAGTGGGGTGGGGACACCCTAGGTTATCAAAAAAAAAAAAACTTCCCATCTCTCCTCTAACGATTCTGCACCCATCTTTTTTATTTTTTGCCCCTGTTGAAATTTGGGAATTGCCAGCTCGTAGAAGGCATTTCGCAGCTCGTCTGTTGCCTGAGCCGTTGTCTCCATTCACGAAATACCTGACATGCAACAGACTAGCCGCGGAATGCCTTCAGCAATGGATGCTAAAAAATCCCTTAAAATTTAGGGAAATGATATCTCCCCCCCCCCCCCCCCCCCTTAACAGTTTATATGAGAATGGTTCACTTCTTGAGCATAAATTCACCCCCTTTAAAGTTTTTCTCTGTGTTTCAAACTTAACGAATAATGTTAGAGGGGGGATTTTATCCGTCAGGGGGGGGGAATATATTCCTCAAATTTTATTGTTTTCATAATAGCGTTTAAACCTTTCCTTCTTGTGCTGTAGCGTTTCTCAATATAAGCACCTCATTTTATTCCAGCCCAGCTTCAATGAAGAAAGTTACACGACAGTGTTGGCATTATCCCACTTGAAGAACCATGTGGCGGCATAAAAACCGTAATGACCAACAAACTAATGGTTTAGATCTTCCAAATAGGGGGCCCACTGCATTTTCACGTGACTGTATATTTCCACCGGATACACTCCCCGGGTGAATTTATCACTGCCCGGTGGTGATAAATTTACCCCCTTCTAGCATGAATTGACCCCACAGATGAACAGCCCCCTTCTAGGTGTATTTTTCAAAATGGACTAGACATCACACATTATAGGATGATCCAAACCGTCCATTTGATGGGCCATAATGTAAATAGGTTAAAACTCAACTCAATTCAACTGAGCCTTTGTCCCAAACTAGTTGGGGTCGGCTAATGAATCCTTTAGAAAATTTTCACGAAGAAGTTCAAGGGATCCATCTACTAGGCTTAGATTGACTAAGTCTAATCCTGACACTAGTTGGGTTCGTCTACATTTATCATTTTTTTTCCATTCTATCATATCTAGTGTCATATTCCATGTTATGATCCTACCCCTCAAGTCTTTCCTCAATGTTTCTACCCCAGTTGCTTTCGGTCTACCCCTATCTCTTTTTACTCCATCAACTTAGTACGAGTCACTTCTTCTCACTCAAGCATCCAAAGGCCTACATTGGATATGCCCAAACCACAATGTAAACAGGTTGTGCCCTAAAAATCATTTCCATAGAATGATCCCAACCGTCCAATCTATAGAAGTTTCCATAATTTGAGTCCCTCTTTAGATCGGAGGGTTAGAATCATCCTTAGGAAATGATTTTTGGGGCAAAACTGATTTACGTTGTGGCCCATCAAATGGGCGGTTTGGATCATCCTATGATGTGGGCTGTACAATATCTTAAAAAATACGGGGTGAATTTATCACTGCCAATAATCTCAAAAACTTATTTTCCGTTTCTTATCAGCATTCCATCTAACCATGTGCCAACTCACATAGTGTGCAAAACTAGGGGTGTCAATGGATCCAGACGGTCCGATGGATTGTCCGAATCCGAAAGTTAATGAACGGGATCTAAACATTTGAATAGGATCCATGGGCATATTTTGGATCATCAAATCTGTGATCCGATAAATTTTGGATTGTGTATGGACACGCCACAGATGCCCATTGGAGAGTCACAGTCCGAAATGTTTTACAAAAATACCCTCTAAAGTTTGTTAATGTTAACCGTTCTATGAAGGGCATTTTGGTAAAAATCTCTCTTATCACTTAATGAATTGGATGAGAATGCCATTTCACTCATTTCATTTCATACTTTCACGAAGGAAAAGAGAGAGGGGTTTTAGGGTAATTTATTCGTTGATAATTGTTAGACATTATATTCGTGTATGTAAGTTTGATTAGTTTTATTGTTTACAAGCATTATTTTATATATAGATTAAACATAGAATTTTTTTTAATTTAGTTTAAGAAAATGCATAGAGACATACTAATAGTGGACTGCCATTCTAACGTTTTTTTTTTTTTTTTTTTTAAATAATTGTTTACTTAGCTTAGTGGGACATAATAGGATACTCCGATGGACGGTCCGAATTAAAATGGATCGTGATCATGACGTGGGAAGTAAGATCCGAAGAACAATTCAACTCCGACCCGACCGATAAGGAATTTGAATGGACGGTGACTGTGACATAGGTGGATCCGACCCGAAGTGGATCCGTTGACACCCCTATGCAAAACTACGCCATTGAGTCATTTGTGCGTGCGTGAACAAAAGTCGAAAACAAAATCACGCGGGACCAAATGTATACGAAGAAGCCGCATTTTTGTTCCTCGCGGGATTTCTTCTCCATTTCAAAACCCTAGAAAGCTCTCATTCCCCTTGTTTTCTCGCACGAGCTACAGAGCAATAGCAGAAAACTGAAACCGTTCAACGCATAGAATATTTAAGAGAAGAGGAAGAAGACAAGAAATCCTTGACGACGAAAGCCTAGAAATTGCAGGAAGGCACATCTGTTTCTCGGATCTAAAATCGGCGGAGAGAGAAAGCAATTCTCAGCTAAGTAATTCCACTACGGCCTCGTCTTTAACGATGAAGCATCTTTGGAAATCTCGCTCCGTCAAATTTAAACATATATGCATCGGAAGATCCTTCCACATTCTAAACAACAGTAGATTTCGAAATCTCCGTAGGTTTCGACTCCCGATCTGTTGGAATTCCAAAAATCCTTTCCATTTCAATCTAGAATCACGAGAATTGGAGCTCTTCCTAGGGTTTCAAGACGGACTTGTTGGATTCTCCCAATTTCTGTCGTTTTTTCTTACAGAAACAGCGAAGTTGGAGCTTTTCGATTGGTTTCGAGGTTCGTTACAAAGTTTTCTGTCGATCTTCTTCCGGAAACACTTGATTTGGAGGTTTTCAGATAGATCTCGAACTTCTTGAAACATTCTCGTCGAAACACTAGATCTCGAGCTTCTCGTAGGGTTTCAAAGTCCGATTCAACAAAATCTTTCAACTTCATGTCCAATTTATATACAAGCACTGGATCTCGAGCTTTTTGTAGGGTTTCAAAGTCCGATTCAACAAAATCTTTCAACTTCATGTCCAATTTATTATACAAGCACTGGATCTCGAGCTTTTCGTAGGGTTTCAAAGTCCGATTCAACAAAATCTTTCAACTTTATGTCCAATTTATTATACAAGCACTGGATCTTGAGCTTTCTCGTAGGGTTTCGAAGTCCGATTCAACAAAATCTTTGAATTTCACGTCGAACTTATTATACAAGCACTGGATCTCGAGCTTTTGGTAGGGTTTCAAAGTCCGATTCAACAAAAGCTTTGAACTTCGTGTCGAACTTATTATACAAGCACTGGATTTGAGAAGTTTAAGGAGTATTAGTGTTGAATTCACTAGATACTATATCTTCTTATGGCTTTGTGATCATAATTTGCTTGAATTTTATACTTTCTGCCTATCTTTCTAAAGAAACTGACATACTGTTTTATTAATCTGATCTGCTTGCGAGATCCTAAGTTCCTGATTCAAATTGAAATTGATCTGAAATTTTCAATACTCCACTAGTAGAAACTCAGAAGCCCTAACTTCAAAGCTACTCTATTAGTCGAATCGCAGAGATTGTAAATCTTCCTGTAATGCCAGCCATGGAAAATTCCTTGAGATACAGCAGAGATTCACAACTTCGTTCATCATTCAAACAGAGGCGAAGCGGCTATGAACCTTCTGATACAGAAACAGATTGGCAGGAAAGTCCCTGGCATGATCTGGCAAAAATTGCACAAGACCCTGTGAGAAACATCAGTCCTTTAAGTCATAACGAGAGGTATTCTTCTAAACTCAATCATGATCCATCAGAATCTATTAACGCTTCAAAAACTAGCCCAATTCCAAAAAGGAACATTAGATCTCCGTATAAACCAAATGTGGATGATGATAATGGCAATGCACCTAAATCAGGCTATGATCCGAGAAGAACTAGAAGTCCTTTTGCAGTTTCTGAGCGTCGGAGACATATTTCCCCATATAAAACGAGTAGAGAGGAATATGATGGGGACCTCAAAGGCTCGAGTCATAGACAAAACCAGAGACAGCCTCACAAGTTTTTGAATTCAGAGAAAAATGGAGCACCATTTCAAGTTCCAGTAGCTTCTAGAGTGGGTGAGAAATCTAATTACGGCCATAGGTCTGTGTCTGCTCCGAAATTTAGAGAGAGGCAGAAGGAGCAGCAGATAAGGTATGGTTCTTCAGAGAGAATAGAATATAGAAGTCCACCGCTGTTGGTGAGAAACCCAAACCAGAAACTGAGGGAAATCTGTTACTCAAATCCTTCAGGTGAAATCAATGAAATGGTTGCAAATGCAAAGCTTTCAAAAGGCCCTGTAACTGATGTTTTAACAATGGACAGCATAGAGACAGGGGATATCTTCTTTTCTCATGAATGCACAGCCTTGCAGAAGAACATTACATCAAATAAGAATGGTTTCGAAAGAAGCATTGCTCCCAAACCTAAGGTGGTTTCTGAAAGAAATACCAGTCAACATCAAATTAGAGGAGTCGGCACTTTTGATCAGAACGCCCAAGTTTCGCTCAGTACTGTTTTATCACGAAGCAATACTAGCTCCAACTCCGCTGTAAGCAGGCAGAGTATTGGTAAAACCAGCACCACGAGTAGTAAGATGAGTTACACTAGTGGAAATACGAGTGAGAGCTTCAGGAAATTCACAGCCAATAGACAGAAAAATCAAACGGGTACGTGGCTTGCTTGTGTAAGGGCCCCTTGCAGGACCTTAAAGTCACCTGAGACTAATGAGATTGATGAAGCATCATTTATTGAGAAAGCATTTGTGGTAGAAAACCTGAGACAATTCTGGGCTGATAAGCATCGATCAAGCTCGCTGAATGGATTCATTTGCAACAAACAACAGGCACAAAATCTCAAGCAACTGGTAAGGTTACTGTGGTCTGGTACATTATGAATTTATGATTCATTTTCCTTTCTCATGTGATTAGGAAAATTTTCCAAATATGCAACTTTCCAAGAGTGAAAGCATGATTTTTCCCACCCTTGAGAAAATAAGGAAATAATAATCATGGAATCTTAGGACCTTCAAAAGCATCCAGGATTGTTTAACAGTTTTGCGCAACATCCCAATACCAAGGCTCAGACCTGGTTGATGACCAGTTTTATCATGAACATTGTGACTCAACCACGCAATGTAATATTTGAAATGCTTTAGTTTTGTGCTACAGCTCCTACTGGATATTGTATATAGTAGAGAAGCTATTGTACACTACATATTACATGGTTCATCATTATCTGTAATTTATCTTGAAACTGTAGAACATAAAATGTTGTTTATAATGTAGGGCATTCTGTAGTACACTAAACATTCCATAGCATTTATAGGTTGATATCTTATTGCTTCATGTACGAATGAATTATGTCTGTGACAAAACTTTTGTCTAATCCCACCATATATATGTCAGACCAAGTGACGCTAAGTTGGAGGCTGGTTAGAGTTGTCTCAAACTTGACTCAAGTCATGAGCATGTCAACTCTAATTTGGTGACTTAAGCTTTGATGCAACCTTGCTCGTAAACTATGTTTTTAGTTACTCTTTGGTTTCTTATTCTGCTCTGGAAATGCTCTGTGGTAGATATATAATCACTGATCGATAGTATCTTTTACATTGGTTAGATTTCCCACAACAACTGTCCTCATATTCTGTTCAAGGGACCTTCAGGCTCAGGAAAGAAAGCCCTAAGCATGGCTTTACTGCGTGAAATCTATGGTGCCCCAGCTTGGAATGTATGTGTCAAGAATTTCATCTGATGTAATGTATGCCATTTTATTTTATTTTGGTTCAAAACATTGAGTTTAAAATAAGCTGACCATTTTTTCTCCACTTTTGTTGCAGATCTCTCATGATTTAAGGTCCTTCCACGTTCAGGTATGATGCATGCATAATTCTGTACTTACCTTTTTCGCATGGGCATGAAATACTTTACCTAACTCCCCCATGAGATGGCCAGAATAACTTTTCTAGAGATCTTTATTTTTTTAAAGAAAAAAAATAAGTTGTGAAACAGACCAAACTGACCAATATTTATTATATTGGGAGTCTTTAATGTTCCAACGATTCTGATTCTCAGAGCGGGCAAATTGGGTGGAAAAAGAATCACTAAAGCGACTCCGCTTCTCTTCCTTAAAATCTGATTTTTTTCGCTAGTCGACAGGTGGTTGTTTCAGAATTCTGATTGCCGAACGCAATTCCACGATTCCTTTTCTGCCTGGGAGTGGGGTAAAAGCAGAAATCTGATTTTTGGAATGTTAAAGAACACACCCTTAATTCATAAAGCAGGTTTGGTGGAGTTCTTTATTTTATCAAGTCAGGCATGAAATCAAACAGCATGAAAATTTGAAGCTTTGTTGGTACAATGAGATTCATGGCCACACTATGCTCATCTTTTGGAATGTGCTAAAATTCATTTCACACTAGTCGGGTCTCCTGTTGGAGTTTTGGTAAAAATCTGATGGGGACATGGGGTTGTTTCAGACATTTGATTTGTTCACTTTCATGTTGGATATTTTTAAAATATTTTATTTTGTAAAATAGAAAAATGAGATTTTACCAAGGGACACTTCTTTTTATGTGAAAAAGTATTTCTAATCAAAAGACACTTATGTTATGGAAAGGTGTTGTTTTAAATGAAGGGGTTCATTTGAAAGGGTGCTTTCGTGTCTTTTTACCTTCTATAAAAGAAGACTTGGGATCTCATTTTTAAAGAGTTTTTCTCCTCTTTATTCTTTCTATTTTCTTGTTATTTAAAGGGCATACTGGTTGCTTTGAACTTGGGGTGCAGCCCTTGTTCTTAGTGTAGGCATTGTATCCTCGGGGCTTATTTCCATGGTAGCCACCTGCATAAGTGGGGAAATTAAAGTCTTTAAGAGAGAGCATTTTGCTTGCCTTGCCTACTTCTCTTCCTCTCTTATTCTCTTCTAATGATCTTTCTAATTTCCTCTTTGCGTTTCTTGGATTATTTGCATCTCTACCGTTTAACCATTCACTATACCAATTTGTCCCAACATTTCAAACATGAGAAATAATAACCATGAGGGAGAGTGTTTCGATCATCACTAGATATGAGGGAGTGCTTTCGTTTTCCTCCATTACAGTCTCCAGAATTTCAACAACCAACTCGCATTTTACTTGACATCTTACTTCAATAACCGGTCCCCTTGATCTTCTTAACAGGAAACTAGTCCGATGCAAGTGATCATTCCATTAACTTCAAGTCCTCACCATGTAGAACTTAATGTAAGGACGGAATCCAAGAATGTTAGATTTGCATTAATGGCTATAGTAAAGGAAATAATCAGCAGCCTTGCATCTACTCCTGAAGTAAGCACTGCAAATTTTATGCCAGATTACAAAGGTTTGAGACTCCTGGGCACTCTCATTATTGACCCAAGTACGCCATTCTTTACAAATTTTAACCTTCCTCTTTGATCCAGTAATCATTCTCTACGAGGCCGACAAACTTGCAGAAAATGCTCAGCACTTGATAAAATGGATAATGGACTGTTATACGGATAAATGCAAGATAATTCTCTGTTGTGAAGATGATACAAATCTCCTTGAATCTGTCAAAAACCGCTGCGAACTTATTATGGTGGATGCACCTGTTATTCATGGAGTAAGCACTATTCTTCCTTTACTTGCACATTAATTTCTATAACCATGTAATATACCATGTTTTGTTATTTGTATGGTTACACAAAACGTTAGCATGATCATGAACTGGTTTTTAGGCTCTTCTACTATTTCTAAATTGTTGTTGGTTTTTAGTCAGTTCTATGCTGCTTCTATTTCTAAATTGTTGCTGAACATTATGTTTCTCTTGTAAGCCTTTGTTATCAGTCATTACTTTTGTAACTGCAGAGAATTTATGAGTTCTTTCAGTGATGTTTCACATTTCAATCTCTCTCTCTCTCTCTCTCTCTGAATTCATTGATGGTGGAGGCACTACCAAGGAATATCCATGGTCGTGTTTCCTATGGTTAACACTTAGGATCAATAAATGATATTTTACTTTGCAAGAAAGATTCCATCTTTTAGGAACCTCCAATCATAATTTCTATTCCGCTCTATTTCTTTCAGATCATGGAGGTTCTTATTCAGATAGCGAGGAAGGAGAACTTTGATCTGCCCATGAGCTTTGCAGCTAGGATTGCAACTAAATCAAAGCAGAACTTAAGGAAAGCAATCATGGCACTTGAAGCATGCAAAGCACACAAGTAAGAATAGTGAAAATTTGGGTGGATGCATTAGTTTTTGTTATCTTGTATTTTCCTAACTCATCTACTGCCCATACAGCTATCCTTTTGTTGATGAACAACCAATTCCACTAGGCTGGGAAGAGGTCACGGTGGAACTTGCTATGGATATTCTTGCTGATCCATCACACAGAAGGTTAGGCCCGAGTATTATTTATGTTAGTAGAGTAGGTCTGTATGTGTACTTACCCAACAAGGGTATTTTGGATACTTTCCTCTCTCTCTCTCTCTCTCTCTATATATATATATATATTCTCTCTCTCTCTCTCTCTCTATATATATATATATATATATATTCTCTCTCTCTCTCTCTCTCTCTCTCTCTCTTTCTATATATATATATATATATATATATATATATATATTCTCTCTCTCTCTCTCTCTCTCTCTCTTTATATATATATATATTCTCTCTCTCTCTCTCTCTATATATATATATATATATATATATATATATATATCATTAGAAGAGGAGGTTGATAAATTCCCATTTGTTAGGTTTTCATGTTTATGTCCTGCAGTCTTCATGAACTGTGTTCCCCGTGGCTGGTAAGCCTGTTGTAGGATGTTTTAGGGAAACTAAAAACTCTCAGAATAGGGTAAACAAGCTAACATTAGTAGCTGATCCAAAAAATTGCAAAAGATCCAACCGTTGGAGTTTTGTAATTTTTGGATATTGGCTAGGATTGGTTAATAGGATGAAGTTTTTCAGCTATCATGTCTATCAGAGCATTGGATTTAACATCAAGGCAAGATTCTCAGATCTTTTATATGCAAAAAAAAGAAGAAGGGAAAAATGCATATACACCCCGTTAACTTTCTAACATTTTCAACTATAACCCTGACTTTTAGAAGTCACCAACTACACCCCTTGAGGTTTCAATTTGTATAAGGTAGACCCCCTCAGTTGACAGTTCGTCCACAGATCGAAGGGTTAGGATGATCCTATGGAGTTGATTTTTTGGGCACACCCTATCTATGTCAGGACCCATCAAATAAGCACTTTGGATCATCCAAACAATGTGAGCCCACTGTGTTTTTGGTAGTGTTTGGATTCGGGTATAGGGTTTGGAGTGGGGTATGGGGTCTTCATTAGCATTGAGAGTGTTTCAAAAGAGGGGGTTTACCTTGTACAAATTGAAACCTCAGGGGGTGTAGTTGGTGACTTCTAAAAGTCAGGGTTAGAGTTGAAAATGCTAGAAAGTTGAGGGGGTGTAACTGTATTTTTCCCAAAAAAAAAAAATCAGAGAACAACGGTCCAGGTCTGATCTCAGATTCGGATCCACTGTTGAGTCAGCCTAACATTTTAGGATGGGAAAACAATCAAGGAAATGAAGGAATCCTCAAATTTAGGTTTGAATCTGCCTGTTGGATCAATGTCTAGGATTTCATGAAGCGGATTGTTGGGTGTTAAGAGCTGTTGACAGCTGCCAAGTGGCAGTTGACAGGCGTCAAGGGGGCTGTTTCGGAGTTTAAAAGAGACTTATGATTGGAGTGGACTAATGGAACGGTTGATAAAGGACTGTGGTCAAGTGGGCTGTTGGACTATAGGACTCTGGATGGTTGGTGGTCAAAGGAACTGAACTGCAGGTTAGGATTTGGGACTGTTCTGGAATTTGGAGACGATGGGAAAAGGAGACTGAGATATATAAAAGATTGAGAAAAGGAAAAGTTAGGGATTTTCATGGATTTGTGGTTGGGATAGGGATGTAGGGATGGGATTTTAGTCTGTTCTTGAATCTGTTATGGATCAAGAACAGTGGCGTCAGGTTAGGGTCAAGGATGAGGCTGAAGACTGAAGCTTAAGGGTTTAGGATCAGATATTGGATCTGGTAAGGATTCTGGATTGTTAAGGGTGACCTAAGGCTGTCGGAAGTTTAGGAGTGAAGGTCTGAGTTGCTGTAGAGAGAGGCAAGGGCAGGGTGGTTCAAAAACAAAAAACAGGTTAGTGAATCAATTAATTTTCCCCTCCATATTTCTGTAGAACTCTCCACCCCATACCACACTCCCCCTAAATTCTCTCATAACACCCCGACATCTTCCTCCCCTTTTGTTTTGCTGATCTATAGAGGCTTGGGAATTTAAGGCATAAAAGTACCTTGCCAAATATCTTCCCAAAACATCATACCCTGCCCTTTTGGCAATCTTATTTGGGAGCCAATCTTTTGAAAACTTCGGCATTCGGCTCAACCCTGTTAGCTTGGTCATGTTTTTGTCAAACATCTTCATGGTATTGAGGGTTGAGTCATGATGCTGCTCGAATCTGTGCTTGGATGGGAACGGTTCGGATGCTGGGGTGCTGCCTCCTGTTGGGCTCTAACGGTAGGCTGGCTCAACCTTTGACCTGCGTCCATAAACCAAAGGTTAAAGGACCACCCGGAGTCGGGCACTAGGAGAAAGGAGAGCTGAACGGAGCATGGCGAGAGGATCGCTGTGAACTAAGGGTGGATACGCGCACCTGGGGGTATGTTTTACCGTAGTGGGAGATGGGCTCAACTGGGTGCTCGATGTGTGTTCCTCTGGTGGGAATACCAAAGGCTTCTCTCCTTGTGTGTGGCAAGTAGATGGGATCCTCTTCTTTGAGTGCCCCTCCTTTATAGGCAGGAGTTACAATTTCCTAGTCACAATGTGGCGGTGACGTGGACCGCATATATTGTTGGAGATGCCAGCGCGGCAGTGCATCCGTGTACGGTTCTGGAAGATGTGATACGGCGGAGCAGGAAATCTGGCTATTCTGACAATGACAGGTTAGCGGCTGGTTGATGCAGGCCTTGTACGGCGGAGACGGGATTTGGCACAGATATTGGTGGTGACAGTCCGTGATAGTGATAATGCGTCAAGGAGCTTTCTTGGAGGTGACGCTAGGTGATTCAAGAGGCTTTCACTTGGGGAGGGTGGCAGGGGCGTGGTCACCCGGAGCCGGAGGTGCTCCATGATGAGATGTCCCTTCCCGAGGCTGCCTGCTACCCTTGCCAAGAGGCCTCACTGAGATGGTGATGCCACGTGTAATCATCGTAATGGAGTTTAAATTTTTTACCCCCAACAAGTCACATTAGAATTGGGCTTAAATCAACACTTAGAAAGTGTTTCAACTTCAGAGTTCAGTTTGCCCAAGCCAATGGAAAAACTTCTAGTGTATAAAATATCACCTGAGATCTGATAATTTTACAGTGTCGTAGTTTACAGTCAGTACTCGGAGTCCAGGTAACTAAGTCAACTTGGTTGAGTTCCACGTAAATCAATGAGTTCCGGTTTGTGGTTGTGAAGATGAAGAGCATTCCGGCCATTGAAAGTATTTACCATTTTGAATAAACTAAAATGATTTTTACACTCCTTGTTTTGATAGTGGCACTCCCCACTTTATTAAACACTTCTGATCATGGTTTTAAATTTCGGCCGAAATGTTTCGTTTCGGCCGAAATATTTCGGTTTCGGTGGAAAACGAAACGACATTCACACTGAGTCGGAAAAGTACCAAACTTCGCCGAAACGTTTCGGAAATTTAGGCCGAAACGAAATTTCGGTGAAGTACAAAATTTCACCCGAAATTTTTACAAGATTTCGTCCGAAATTTCGTACCGAAACCGAAACCGAGATTTAAAACCTTGCTTCTGATTGACTGTTAGTTGCTTTTGGGGAATTGCAACTGCCTTCAACAGACAATTAGTAAGTGCTAATAAAGAGAGAAACACCATTATTAGAGACAAGGAAGTGCAGGTATCATTCCCCTACATAAAAATGATTGAAATTAATCATTCTTTGTCTTTGCTTTTGCAGGCTGAATGTTACACGCGGGAAGCTTCAAAAGCTGCTGGTGGAATTTGTTCACCCCAAACTAATCCTTCAGGTAAATCCACTATTTTTTTTCTTTTAAATTTAATTTATTTTGCAAAAGAGGCTTTCTCTATGATAGAGATTATACATACCCTGAATGCAGAAACTAGTAGAACAGTTCCTCAAGGGAATTGAAGCTAGCTTGAAAAGAGAGCTGTATTACTGGCATGCTTATTATGTGAGTATCAACCTTTCTTCTTCAATTTTGTTAAAAAGAAAGAAACAGAAGCACTCACCCTCAATTTCCTACAGGATAAGAGACTGCCTGTTGGAACTGGTGCCTCACTGAAATTAGAAGGTAATTGGATATTAATGTGCTTAAATCTGATCTTTTTCTGTTGTCTTTTCCATTAAAATAACAGATTTAAAAAAAAAAAAATGATATCAGAATCAAATTTCTTTGGAATGGTGTATCTCGAGATATTTATTTATTTTTATTATTTTTGCCTTAAAATGGAGAACAACCATGAAATAAAATACTTAAAATTTATAAAAATATTAAATTCAAGAACATGATTAGGACAGCAAATAATATCATGAATTTCTCGGGATATTTTTGTGATATTTTCATGTTGAAAATGAAATATGTAGACATCTCAGTGATTTTTCGTAATCTAAAAAAAATTCGGGATTTTATCGTTTTATCAAAATATCGTGATATTTTTAAAAATATAGGAGATATTTATGCCTCTCATTACAATTCCTGAAATACTGACCTGGCAACAACCAATCAGAGAAGTGTTTTATGCTTGTGGGGGCTTCTGTGTGTATATTTTACAAACTTGTGCATGTTTAACCAGGCATGTTGGTATTTTTACATGAAACCCTGGGAATCCGTGTTCTTTTGCATAAAGCCCAAGGGTTTTTATGTAATTATGTATGAAGCAATATTTTGGGGGCTTTTAGATCTGTACCTAGGCGTATTTTTGTGGATGGTTTTGCTAATTCAATGCTTGTGGTGTGCAGAATTTGTGGCGAAGTTCATGGGTATTTACAGGAAGAGCTTTGGTGGTCGACAGTATTAGTAAAACTGGATCTGTATATTTACCTTCAATTGTGGTTATATATATATTCTTGACATACTGAAACGACTGCCATTATTCGTATCAAACCAATAGCGATTCATACAAGCTAAATCTTCCAAAGCTAGGATAATCCAATATTTTTCAAAAAGTATAGTGGGGCCCACCTCATAGGACGATCCAAACCTTTCATTTGTTGGGTTGTAAATGGGCTGTACCCTGTTTCACTTTCATAGGATGTTCCTAACCCTATGATCTGCACAATAGGGAAATCTCTATAGATCTGAGGGTCAGGATCATCCTATGGAGACGATTAAGTGGTGCTTCCTATTTACGATGTGGCTCAACAAATGAGGGGTTTGGATCATCCTCTCCCTCCCTCCCTCACCGCCTCACCATTGGGTAAACCAATATTCCATGGAAAAAAAATTCAAATCATGATTGCCGAACATGGCCTGAGATGAATAAAAATGGTATTACAATAGAACGATATAAAAAAAGACTCTCGACTCTGGTGATCTTCATGTAATGCTGCCAGAGCGCAGGAGCAGACGAGAAGCAATGACCATTGAAAGTAGGGAAGGGAGACAGAGTGGTTACTGAAAGAAGCAAATGAGGTTTGCAATTCAAATGGAGACCCACATAGATGTTATAGAGCAAGGTCAACTTTAGCACAAAATTTGATTTATTAAGATGATAATAGCCTGTTGAAACTTGAAAGCACTACTTGGGCTTGTGCTGTATGCAATAATATGACACATTTGGAAGGAGAGAAATAATCGAAACTTCCAAGATAGTTCGAGACGGCGGGGAAGGACTCTCCTTCACATCAGAGCCAATGTTATAGTAGAGCCAGATCGGAACTTTGTCCCTATATAGTGTTAGCGACATCCTTAGGAATTGGAAGGTGACAATGTTTGAAAAGAAGTGGCTGACCGGGAAGGCATAAAAATTGTTCAAAACGTCCCTGCAAATATTCTGTAATTCGTGCACTGCGGGATCATTCTGCACACCAATTTATTGTTGGCTGCACTTCTGTTCGGAGCTCCATACCGGTTTGGAACCCCCCCGGAAATCGAAATTCCGAAATTTCGGCCGAAATCCGTCGAAAGAAAGAAAATAGTATTTTATTTGATATAAAATTCCGGCCGAAATAAAATACCGTTTCGGGTAAGTGTGATTTCGGTGTAGGTCTCCACCGAAATTTAAAACCATGGTTATCTCGTGCAATTGATAATTCGAAATTCTGTGATTTCAGTTTTGTTCATTGTACTTCCAAAGGTCCTGTAACAGAGCAGGGAGCATGTGTCCTTGCTGCTGTGCATTTGTGGCCTCTAGTAAAAAGAGTTACCTTCCAAAGACACTTGAAAGCTCTACCCTGTTTATTTTTCCTTCCAGACGACTACTGTAACGTTGATTACATCATCAGTATTTTTCAGCTGGGAACTGGTTGGTCTCGGCACCCATAAAAAGTAGGCATGAGACCTGTGTCAATCTGTCATTCAGGCGATTATCAAATAAAACGAATTGACATGGTGTTAAATGTCTCCATCTATGGGTGTCCATATCAATTACAAAACTTTGTTTAAAGGAATATCAATGGCTATAAGGAAATGTTATCAGCACAGCCATATTTTGATATTTGCACAAACCCAGCTTTATTTTCTTCTTTAATTGACTCCTGAGAGTGTTTTGGGAAATGTAATAACCTTTTGACAGCTCTTTAAATACTTTAAAGACAAGATGGTTTGTGAAAATTTCAAAATACGGTTGTGCTGATATCATTTCCCTAACTATTTCCTTCCAGTTTGACCTGTATTATTACCTATGTAAAGATGAGTTACAGAATCCATCACCACGCCATAAGGTTTGAATCAGTGAGTTGCAGAGACGCTGTCCCACCGCATGGAGTCTGTTATTTTGTTTCTCTTCATACCTCTCGTTGGGTTATTTTGGCAATTCTAAAATCCGAAAACACAAATCAAAAGTGCAAATATCTAGTTCAGAGTTGCTTTACCTCATTCAGAAACCTCATGAGAAGTAGAGTTGGATGAGAGCACTTACAAGGTTAGACGGGAAACAGAAAAGGGAACTAACATACTAACTTGACAGTCAATACCATTATAGCTTACTCGTAACGTCAATTGTATTTGAAGCTTATAGAGAAAAAGGAAAGAGGAGTCATCATATATATGCACAAAATGTTTCGGTAGCAATGCAATAATAGCCCAGACGAAAAGGCAGGGGAAAGTAAATTTTGCATGAACACATTTTAATTTCCTAAGACATGAATTATGTCTATTTCAGAATAACATTACAGCAAAGATCAGTCCTTGGGCGAACTAATAGCAGAAGACTTCTTCCCTGTGTACTTCTGCAACAACATAGAACATGGTGATGGTATTATTATAATGGCATTGGAATCTCATGTGATAAGCAACACCGGTGCATTTGGATTACTGGAATCAGATGCTGGAATCGGGATCTAATTCCAGTCCCACCTGATTCTAGCGCTTGGTTAAAAAAAAAAAGGAAAAGAATCAACAGGGCAGAATTGGCAGAACAGAATCAACAGGATGGAATTGGCACCGAGGTGGAACTAGAGGTGGGGAAAGCTGGATACTATTTTCTGTCCCGATAGGGGTTAATCTGATTCTGCCCGTCAAAATGGAATTCTTATTAGAATGTTTTGAATTAAAATTTCTATTTTAATTTTTTCTCATTCAGCTTAAGGGAGAATCAGAATAGGAATCGGAATATGGTCGATTTCGATTCCTGATTCTGGCAGTCCAGACGCAGCCTAAGAGTTTTTTAGGCATAAGACACTATATCAGCAGCTGCATTCAATTGATCCTTTAACTAAGATTATTTCCAGTATAAAACTGATGATGGAGCTGGTAAAGAGGGGTAAAATGATTCCAATCTGACCTGCTTTCCGATGCTGAGAGGGACATATCTGTATTTGATCATGTGCAGAATTTGACGCTTCATCGTCAGGACAAACAGAACGATCCAGTAGCAAAGCAATATGGGCCAGAAGACAGGAACATCAAATACAGAAAAGAATGTCATAACAAAAGCTACACAGAAGGCCTTTGTGATGGAAAACCTGAAAACATGTGAAAAAAAAACTTGTAAGCAGCAATATCAGCTTTTATTCTGCCTAGCTCACCTAGATAGTTTCCACTGATCAAGGAAATTTAGCACAATGAATAGCAAAAAGAGAAAAAGGAAGAACAGAAGAACATATTTTTTTATGAATAGCTGAAGAACATAGTATTCCACTCCAAATCTCCATAAATGCTCACGAACTGCAACGCTAAGGGATAGCGTGGATTTTAAATTTTTAAACCCAAAGAAAAATGCAAGAATTTGAGTACTCAGAAATTTCAATCAAGTTCCTAAAGCACCCAAAAAAAATAAAATAATAACAAAAGTAACTTTTAAAAACTAGAAAACCTCAACAGAGACATGACCAAGTTTGAATCTTTTTTTTTCTTTTTATACATAGCATGAAGGTTAAGTCCTCAATTTATGCATTTGAGGCAGTAAAGGCTTACCAATCTGGTTATAACAACTTTATGACAATTGAGATTCAACTTTTGAGTTGACTTGGACTCAACCGGCCCCCATTGGGTATAAGTTTTGAATATGTAAAGTTCAAATCTTGTCATGATAAATGACACAAGTTTGGTACTCAGGAGAGATAGCCATAGAGCATCAATACACGATCATGTATTACTGAAATACTGCGTGGCAATGCCACCCTGACTCTTTAATATGTAAATCTTCCATTTCATATCGTGATTGCTTCTCATTTTAGATTCACCCCCTTTTGAATGGAACTCCATTTGTAATCTTTCCACTTTTTTGGAACTTCTTTTGTAATCTTTCTTATTTTTGCCACTTTGCAGGTAATCTTAAACATAGACATGAAGTAGACCGGGAGATTTGTCAATATCACTTAAATGAGAGTGATTCTACACCCAAAGCATTCATATTTCTTCTTCCAAGATGCTAGTTTCCTTTCGGAAGGAAAAACGAAACCAAGGGGAGTCCAAGGTACATAATGGGCAGCTCCTCTTTTTCTGCAACCCAAGAACTCATTATGTGACAACACTTACTCATGTTGCATATGGATCTCCATGATCGAACTTTTAGTAAGTTTACCTTGAAATCACTTCAAACCATCTAAAAATTCTTTTTAAGTTCCTTCGTCAACTTCATTATTAAGAAAGATAAGGATGTTATCTTCAAACTGAAGATGGGATATCAACTGTGCGTTTTTACTACTCATAAAACCTTCAATCAACCCTCTCTCATCTGCTCTAGAAATTAAAAGGCTTTATGCCTCAGCAACCATGATGAATAAATAGGCAGATATAGGGTCTCCTTGAATAATAGCTCTCGAACTGCCAAAAAAACAATGGGCGCACTTTGGAAGAGCTTTAGCTTTCCAGCCTTTTTCACAAGGAATGTCATTCCAATTGCTATGAATGTCACAAGTGCTGCGATTTGTCATATTATTGGTATTCCTTCCCCAAAGAATAAGCTCAATCTTTATCTCCATTATTATCCTTCCCAATTGTTATTTCTCATCTTCAAAATTTTGATTGTTTCACTCTTTCCATATTTGCCAAATCACAGTGAATCTAACAAGATTCCAAAGATTTATCCAAATCTTATGAAAGGACATTCACTCCATTATAGTAAGATCTCCTTGATTGAATGCTGAAATATCCAAGAAATACCAAAGTTCCTAATAATGGCACATCAAACCATACAAGAGAACAAACAATACACCATTAGATCATCAAAAGATTCTCCATCTTTCTTTGAGAAGATGCCGAACTAGAAAAATAATTTCTTATCCCATTGGCCGATCGAAAGTACTGATCTCTTTTGTCGCCACGGTCCAAGCAAAGGCACACACTATACAGTACCCAAATTCCGTTTGTAAGGGTCACGTACGTAAGTGACTAATGAACTAAGAAGTCCAAGGGATGATAGGCTAACTATTTCACCATCCTTAAGGTTACACCTAAGTCTAATGACCCACTCTAAATACTTATCCGTCCTCGCTAAATAGTCACAAACTCTCGCCACTCTGTCGGTTGCTAAAAGATATAAGTCCAAAACTTCTTTTTTCTCACCATATCTCTATAACAAATTGTCAAGTAAACCTTTATTTTACAATTTGAACTTTCCCATGGCCGCGTTCCGCGTTTTACCCTACAGAGTTAATAAAAACTCCTTTGACTCTCTCGAGTTATGACCGCGTCAAACGAGTACTAGACCGCGCCGTGCCGAGTTGACCAGGATTTTCTACGACCATGTTTTGACCCGCATCTGTGTCTTGAAACACTGATTTACAGTAACCTCTACAGATAGGCGGATTAGGATCATCCTATAAAGATGATTTTCGGGGAACATCTTATTTAAGCCAGGGCCTAACAAATGAGTAGTTTAGAACTTCAGATCATCCAATAATATGAGGCCTATTGTATTTTGGAGTTGAGTTTGCATGCGTCTGCGAACAAATTGGTGTAGAAACTTCTAGAGATCGGAGGGTTTGGATCAACTAATGTATAACATTTTTGTGGCACAACCTATTAAAGTTGGGCACAGAGGATGAATAATTTGGATCATCTAATAATGCGGGCCCCGCTGTATTTTTGGAGTACTTGGATGTACAATAGATAGATCGGAATAGTAATCTCTACATATCGGAAGGTGAGGATCATCTGATGAAGATTATTTTCCGGGCATGACCTATTTTAAGTTGAGGCCAGACAAACGAATTGTGGTGGTCCCCTTCTACATGAGATTCTGTGTACTTGCACATATGCGGACAAATTGGTAAAGGAACCTCTACAGATCATAGGGTTAGGATCATCTAATGGAGATGATTTTTAGGGCACGGCCTATTTATGTTGGGGCTCACCAAATGAACAGTTTGGATCATCCACTAATGTGGGACCCATTCTAAATTAAAATCATATAAATGAAGATTGACATCAAGAACCTAGGATCATCCAATCAAAGGAAATCTAAGTGCCATCTAGCCAATCTAGACGTTACATCGCACACATTAAGATTACCGTTTGGGGAAGTCCGCTTGATATCCAAAAACTGTTAAGCAAAAGCCGAAGAAGTGGGTAATGTTGGGGTTAGGGTTGTAAATGGATATTCGGAAATTCGATTACCATCCACATCCGAATCCGTTTAAAGCGAATATTATCCGAATCCGTTTTAAGCGGATATTATCCGAATCCGAGAAGTAAATCCTTTTTATTTATTATTAATAATATCATTAATATTTATTTTTAGTAATGACACACTATCTTTTGTTTCTATAAGAAAAGTGAATATTCTTTTTAGAAAAAAAATATAAAAACAAAAATAGCCCAAACCCATTCCATCGAAATAGCCCAAACTCATTCCATCATATACAAAAACAAGAGGAAAAACCCAAAGACCACTACCGACACTATCATCCATCCCCATCGCCTCCCTCTCTCTCTCTCTCTGCCTTTGTTTTAAAAGGAAGAAGAGGATCTCATATATTTTAGGGTTTGAGAGTTAATTTTGTAAAGAGAATGTAGAGGTCTAGTTTTAAGGTTTGGAAAATTCATTCGAGTAAGTAGGAGAAAAAAGATAAAGTGCTGCAATAAAATGTTCGAATTTACCGGATAAACGGATACGGATAATATCCGAATTCGAACAATATCCAACGGATACGAATTCGGTAATAGATATTAAATATCCGTCGAATCCGAATCTGAATTCGGATAGCGTATACTGTAATCGAATTCGGATATAGCCATATCCGCTCCGAATTCGATCCGTTTACACCCCTAGTTGGGGTGAACCAGAAAAGTTAGGGTAGATCTAAGTGTTAGCTACGTTAGCGTCCTATAGTACGAGGTGAGTAGCTATGAACCCTGAAGACCATAAATGTGAAATAAATGCGGGGCAATAAATGTCTTTTAGGAAGGAGGGAAAAGTGCCTTTCATTTTAGCATATTCCTAACTAAAAGTCACAAACCAACTCTTATGTTCTTGATCTCATCCCAGATGAGCATCACATGAATACGATCAAGGGCTAAAAATATCATTGATTTAAATGAGGCTTGATGGATCGAGGGCCTAGAATCATCAGATCAAGGAGATTTCAGCACCATTTGCCGGGTCTTATGCTTTCCAATCGGATCAACGGAACTGATAACATTAGCTCTATAACTTTTTATATTTTTCAGGTATTTATTGTGAAAAATTATGATTTGCCTAACTGGACAGCGTCAACCGCATTCTAGGCTGCACCACACCAAGTCAATTAGGATATACCTTGGCTGCGTTATTACCCGCATCCACAATGTTGAAACACTGCAAATAGGATTCAACAGAATTCCTAGACCGTTTTCATGGATTCAAAATGGCTCCTACATATCTATAAAACCAGAGCAAAATTCAAAAAAGGAAAATAACAAATAAAAGAGAAAAGGAGAACATAATGCAGCGTAGAACAAGTCACGTTGCACTTCAAGTCCAAATCAATGTTGTTGAAATCGTACGATTTATGATTTGAATCGTATGATTCAAATCGAATAGAGGGTTGAACGATTCAAATCAGAAGGGAGAATCGTTTTTCATAAAAATTGTACGATTCGTGAACGATTCGATTTTGAATCATGCGGGTTTTACGATTCGTTTTTGTTTGCTTATTTTTTTGTGGTGGACCTTCTACGATTACAAATAAATCATATATAAACCTCTCGCCCCACTAAAAATAAGTAAAACAAAAAAAACGTAACTCTATTCAATTTGGATTGGTAAACTTGCATCAGTGTTCAGCTTTATGCCCTACAGAGTCAATAAAAACTCCTTTGATTCCCCCAAATTATGACCGCATCAACCGAGTACTCGACCGCATCGTACCAATTTGACTAGGAATTTCTTCGGCCGCGTTCCGCACCGCATCCGCATTTTTAACCACTGGTCCTAATGCTTCTGATGCAGAGATAAGAATATGGACATCAAGGGTCCCCGCCCGCTTACACACAAAAACAGAAAATGCAAGCAATTGGACAAGATAAAATACAGTGAGAACAAGATGAAAAATCAGATCCCACTTACTCGATCAAACAAGCAAAAACCAAGCTCAAATTGCTTAAGCAGGAGGAATGACTGCTATTAGATAAAAACACTCTCCTATAATCAACAAAAAAATGAAGATAACAGTGTAAAGCAACAAAATAAAGAAAGAAGAGACGAAATTACCAGAACTTGAACTCAGGGAGACGACGAATGAAGGGCCTGAACTCATCTGAACCCTTTGTCGGAAGCGATGCTCCGTCCATAACTTCCAGCTCCGGATCAACCTTGGGCGACAGGAACCCAATCAAGAGATTCAAGACATAGATCCCAAGTCCATAAGAAATGATGTAAAACCCTTGAATGTAATAAACACGCAAAACATAAATTGCTGCTACACCGAGCGTTCCCATCCATCTCCCAACTGGATGTGGTGTAGACCTATCCAGATAATACTGAAAGGCCCTCGAGAAATCACTTCTCCATTTCTCCAAAGGCAACGAAGCAGGGGCACCATCGCCCGGACCTCCCTCCATGAAAGTTAGGGTTTAAAGAGAGCACCAGATCTAAGACAAAAAAAGAGAGTATTTCAGTAGAAATTCGTAAATAGATCAGCGCTCCATGAAAACTAGGGCTTTCGCAAAAGATAAATGCAGAAACTAGGTGTCATTGAGAGGAATGAGGATTTCAATTCTAAGCTGATCACAGACCAGATGCGGAAAATGTCGACAAGAAAAACACTATAATATAAACCTCCTTGAGAATTAGGGTTCTAAAAACAAACAGATCTAGAATGCTTACAGAGAGAGGAGCAGATCAGCGATGGAGAAAATCCTGATAGCTCAAATAAACCCTAAAATTACAATAAGAAGCATCAGGATTGATAAAACTATGTTACGACCATTAAAACGTATCATGAAATGCAGAACAATTAAATGAATGAAATCCAGAGAAACCCAGACCTAGAAAAGAATTAGGGTTTTGCGAGAAGAAAAAAGTCGGAAGTTCAGTAGAAATTCCTAAATAGATCAGCGCTCCATGAAAACAGGGATTTCAGCAAAAGAAAAATGCAGAATCTCCGTGTTATTGAGAGGAATGAGGATTTCAATTATAAGCAGATCACAGATCAGATGCCAAAAAAGTCAAAAAAGAAAAACACTAGAATATAAGCATCCTTGAGAATTAGGGTTCCAAAAAAAAAAAAAAAAAACAGATCTAGAATGCTTACAGCGAGCAGATCAGCGATGGAGAAAATCCTGATAGCTCAAATAAACCCTATAACAACAAAAAGAAAGATCAGGATCGATAAAACTATGTTACGGCCATTAAAACGTATAATAAAATGCAGAAAAATTAAACGAATGAAATCCAGAGAAAACCAGACCTTGAAAAGATTTAGGATTTTGCTAGAAGAAAACATGTAGAATGTCCAGCAAACAAAAGCAGAAATAGAAGATAAACAACAGAGAGTTAGAGTTAGAGTTAGGGTTAGGGTTAGGGTTTCGGAGGAAGACTGGATGAGAAAATACCGGAAGGAGAAAAGGAAATTCCCAGAACGTCTTGCTTTCTTTTTTTTCTTTTCCTTCGCCGTGCGGAGATATCGGAGATAGAAGGGCATTGAAAACGATAGAATGACCACGTGATTTCACGCCCACTCATTAATTACCAATCTTACCCTTCGAATATTCTGTAGATTCGCTTGTTGTAAATCATGGTACACGTGTCAAAATTTAATTTGCTTTTCTTCTCAGTGCAATTCCCAGCTTTTATAATTTGAATAACTCGCCTTGTCGTTTTCTATCGAAAGTTCAAACATGGTGAGGGTGAGGAAGCCCCATTGTCAAAACATGGTACTACGGATATCAGTCGCTTAATTAAGGGATTTGCTAGGGACCTTCGCACAAGGTCGTAGACCGGCTGTTGCATGAGAGCATGGGCTCACTTTTCAACAGATTTTTGTCTCATTCATTCAATTCATATGAGGTGGCTGCTCAACAGCCAGCCCGCGAAATGCCTTCTTCAATGGTCCCTAGCAAATCCTCCCCCTAAATAAATAGTGGGATTAGGATATGATAAATCCACACTCCCCCCAAATTCTTTACATTAGCGGGTTTTACCTTAACCCAACTCGACCCGAGATAGTTAAGAGTCGGCCGACCGACCTGACCGGAGTTGCAGCTCCAGTGAGTAGTCTATAAAAGCTTACATCAGAAAATGGAATGGTGAGTTTTGGAATGTTGTCTTCAAATACTTACTAAACTGACTTCTTCTTGACATTTGGAATAGTGGGTCTGATAGAGGGTAAATCTTCCAATTGACCGTGTTTAAGTGTGAATAATAAAACCCACGGACTAGCCAATATTTGGTGCAATGGTGTTCCATTTGGTAGCATGAAGATCATGACCACCTTACATCTATATGCAACGATAAATACCGTACATTCTGTCACCAGACCAACCACTGCTCCAACATGGAGACACTCTGAGCCTCTATTTTTATCTTTAGTGAAAA
Source organism: Tasmannia lanceolata (assembly GCF_043159265.1). Classification (NCBI taxonomy): domain Eukaryota; kingdom Viridiplantae; phylum Streptophyta; class Magnoliopsida; order Canellales; family Winteraceae; genus Tasmannia; species Tasmannia lanceolata. The sequence continues at coordinate 6,788,409 of NW_027518697.1, read as the reverse complement.
ATACATGAGCATTAAGTTTCTAGAAAACCCAACCTGCCTGACTCGAGTTGCAACCCTACTTTACATGCCCCTTCAGTGGCATTTGTTTGTGCTGTAATTCATAAAACAGTAACTGAAAATCATATCTTGTAAATTATGTTGGATTTTTTATTAAAAATCTAAGTTTCAAATATTCAATAATTGGGCTAAGGCTTTAAGGTGGCTTTTCATATTCCTTGGTCTCCAAAAATCATGCACAAAAGGACAAAAGAGTGGGCATTTCTTGGTGACTCTTTGTATTCCATTTATGGTGACTCTTTGGTTTTCTCCTTTAGTTAAATGCCTTTAGTTCTCTCATTAAGGGTGATTCCATAAGAATGAAGAGACTCTTGGCTAGCTTCTAACAAGGAGAAAAAAAGAGAGAAGAAAAAAAGTTCTACACCATTGTTGTGGTGTGTGAAAGGAAAGCCAACCAAGGGTGTGTCCCATATTTTGGTGTGAGATTAAGATCTTCACAAGAAGCCTCTAAGGTTTGTAGAGCTCGATTTGTTTAACTAGAGAGACTCGAAGCTTTACCTTCAAAGTGTTTGGTAGGTGCACACCAACACTTAGTTGTTGTTCTTGGAGACGATTCGGTCGTCAGATCCTTGCACCGGAATAGGGCCGAATAACGTCTTAAGTGAAGCGTTCGAGGACGTACAGCAGCTCTACAGATATTTTAGATTATCTATTCTCAGTTTGGTATTTTCATCTTTCTCCATTAAGGGTGATTCCATAAGAATGAAGAGACTCTTGGCTAACTTCTAACAAGGAGAAAAAAAGAGAGAAGAAAAAAACTTCTACACCATTGTTGTGGTGTGTGAAAGGAAAGCCAACCAAGGGTGTGTCCCATATTTTGGTGTGAGATTAAGATCTTCACAAGAAGCCTCTAAGGTTTGTAGAGCTCGATTTGTTTAACTAGAGAGACTCGAAGCTTTACCTTCAAAGTGTTTGGTAGGTGCACACCAACACTTAGTTGTTGTTCTTGGAGACGATTCGTTCGTCAGATCCTTGCACCAGAATAGGGCCGAATAACGTCTTAAGTGAAGCGTTCGAGGACGTACAGCAGCTCTACAGATATTTTAGATTATCTATTCTCAGTTTGGTATTTTCATCTTTCTCCATTAAGGGTGATTCCATAAGAATGAAGAGACTCTTGGCTACCTTCTAACAAGGAGAAAAAAAGAGAGAAAAAAAAAAGTTCTACACCATTGTTGTGGTGTGTGAAAGGAAAGCCAACCAAGGGTGTGTCCCATATTTTGGTGTGAGATTAAGATCTTCATAAGAAGCCTCTAAGGTTTTTAGAGCTCGATTTGTTTAACTAGAGAGACTCGAAGCTTTGCCTTCAAAGTGTTTGGTAGGTGCACACCAACACTTAGTTGTTGTTCCTGGAGACGGTTCGGTCGTCAGATCCTTGCACAGGAATAGGGCCGAATAACGTCTTAAGTGAAGCGTTCAAGGACGTACAACAGCTCTACAGATATTTTAGATTATCTATTCTCAGTTTGGTATTTTCATCTTTCTCCATTAAGGGTGATTCCATAAGAATGAAGAGACTCTTGGCTAGCTTCTAACAAGGAGAAAAAAAGAGAGAAGAAAAAAAGTTCTACACCATTGTTGTGGTGTGTGAAAGGAAAGCCAACCAAGGGTGTGTCCCATATTTTGGTGTGAGATTAAGATCTTCATAAGAAGCCTCTAAGGTTTGTAGAGCTCGATTTGTTTAATTAGAGAGACTCGAAGCTTTGCCTTCAAAGTGTTTGGTAGGTGCACACCAACACTTAGTTGCTGTTCCTGGAGACGGTTCGGTCGTCAGATCCTTGCACAGGAATAGGGCCGAATAACGTCTTAAGTGAAGCGTTCAAGGACGTACAGCAGCTCTACAGATATTTTAGATTATCTATTCTCAGTTTGGTATTTTCATCTTTCTCCATTAAGGGTGATTCCATAAGAATGAAGAGACTCTTGGCTAGCTTCTAACAAGGAGAAAAAAAAAGAGAAGAAAAAAAGTTCTACACCATTGTTGTGGTGTGTGAAAGGAAAGCCAACCAAGGGTGTGTCCCATATTTTGGTGTGAGATTAAGATCTTCACAAGAAGCCTCTAAGGTTTGTAGAGCCCGATTTGTTTAACTAGAGAGACTCGAAGCTTTGCCTTCAAAGTGTTTGGTAGGTGCACACCAACACTTAGTTGTTGTTCCTGGAGACGGTTCGGTCGTCAGATCCTTGCACCGGAATAGGACCGAATAACGTCTTAAGTGAAGCGTTCGAGGACGTACAGCAGCTCTACAGATATTTTGGATTATCTATTCTCAGTTTGGTATTTTCATCTTTCTCCAAGATCATTCTATTGCAGTATCTCATTTTATATTTTTTCCTATTTGCACTAACAAATTACATATAATTTTAAAGGCTAATGATATTGCCACTACTGTATTTTGACATTTGCACTAACTTACTTTGTTTTTTCTGTTTTAATTTGCTTTTGAGAGCTTTTTGAGGATTGTAAGAAGCATTTGATAATTAGACTATACAGAATTACAGACATATGATCCTAACCATTTGATAACTGGACTATACGGCCATATGATCCTAACCATTTGATAACTGGACTATAGAGATTTCCATAATGTGCAATCCCTCTATAGATAGGAGGGTTAGAATTAGGGCTGCAACTCGGGTCGGGCGGGTCGGGTTTTGGAGAACCCAACCCTACCCGAGAAATATCTCGGGTTGGGTCGGGTCGGGTTTTTTTTCGAAAAACCCACGATTACCAAACCCGGCCCTACCCATGATAAATCTCGGGTCGGTTCGGGTCGGGTCGGGTTTTTTCACGTTGACGCAAATTTTTAAGGAAAATTCTTGTTTGGCAAGGCAACTCAACTCATAGAAGCAGAAATTACACTCACATTACACTTGAATCAAACAATGATGTAATTACACTCACATCACACTTGAATCAAACAATGCTATAATCAAACAATATTGTAATTACAATCAAACAATGCTAAATCAAACACTTGAATCAACTCAACTCATAGAAGCAGAAATTACACTCACATACAGTAACAATGGGTGCGTGGATTTTCACTTTTAACTTTGGGATAATTACATTTACACCCCCTCTAGTTTCTGACACATCCACTTCCACCCCTATAGTTTAAAACGTGACAAATACACCCCTGTAGTTTCAATTTGTTTAATGTTTGCCCCCTCAGCTGAAGGTTCGTCGATAGATTGAAGGGTTAGGATGATCCGATGGAGCTGATTTTTTGGGCACACCATATCTATGTCAGGACCCATCAAATGAACGCTTTGGATCATCCAAATAATGTGGGCCCCTACCCGAATCCAAATACTACCAAAAAATCATCCAAATAATGTGGGTCCACATTGTTTGGATGATCCAAAGCGTTCATTTGATGGTCCTGACATAGTTAGGGTGTGCCAAAAAAATCAGCTCCATCGGATCATCCTAACCCTTCAATCTATGGACGAACCTTCAGCTGAGGGGGCCTACCTTAAACAAATTGAAACTACAAGGGTGTATTTGTCACGTTTTAAACTATAGGGGTGGAAGTGGATGTGTCAGAAACTAGAGGGGGTGTAAATGTAATTATCCCTTTAACTTTTAACTATCAATAGAAAAAAATGTACATACTATAACTTATGTAACTCGGGTCGGGTCGGGTCGGGCCCCTTCAAACCCGGCTCGACCCGAGATTCATGCGGGCTTTTGAATGTTGAACCCGGCTCGACCCGAAACCCATGAAACCTGAACCCGACCCAGGCTATTTTCGGGTCGGGTCGATGCGGGTCGGGTTTTACCCGGCTCAAGTTGCAGCCCTAGTTAGAATCATCCTACGGAAATTATTTATGCGGCAAAACCTATTTACGTTGTGGATCAACAAATAGACGGTTTAGATTATCTCGTAGAGTGGGCTGTACAGTATTTTTTGAAAAATACTGGACTATACACACCATATAAAATCTCCAACTAATGGAACTGAGTACTAGTGGAGGTCTGTGGGCCCCACAAACGGACCCAAATAATAGCAGGACCGTGTGGGTCCTGTTAGTAGGTCCAAAATAAAAAGAATAAGTGAAACCTCCGTCCTCTTGAGAACGTTATCTTCAGACTTCATTTCCCAAGTGCTTTACCATTTAAGCTAAAGACTCACCTCTTGTCAGCACATTAATCATGTGAATCCAATACAATAGCAAATAGATGAACAGAGTATCTCATTGTAAGATATGTTACCCAACTCTCCTCTCGTGTTTTCATCAGAGACACAGTCTAAATTTAGATTGTTCTAGAATCAATACTGAAAAAGACTTGGCTGGAGTCATATCATGAAAATTAGCCATACGTGAAGGAGGCCTTCGTGCGATATCGATTGAGGCATTTGATTGGGACCTATCCTCCCGCATTGGACCGCAGTCTGTTTTGTTAATAGGTGGATTGGAAATGTAAATCTACACATTGTTAGAGAAAAAAAAAATACTCAAAAGCCTTCGTATGTAAATTTGTTGTAGATTTACATTTTCAATTCACCTTAATGAGTGCTGCACTCCTTAACAAAACCCTTGAAAATAGGAGTAAAACTTGGCTCCAGGTCGGTTTGGAGGAAGTTCCTCCGGACCCTTGCTAATAGTGTGATAGCAAGGTGTGTGGAAATATCAATTCTTATTGAAAAATAAAAAGTAGCCATGGATTTGATATTCCCACACCCCCTGCTATTAGAGGGGCTGGAGGAACTTCCTCGTCTGGAGCCAAGTTTTGTTCTGAAAATAGGGAGAAGAAAAAATATTTTTTAGGATTTCTAATATTATCCAAAGACCCCATGTTTTTTAAAAAAAGAATAGTGGGCCCACTTCTTAGGATGATCCAAACATTGAAAGGCCACAACATAAATAGGCAGATCGGAGGTTTGGGATCATCCGACTTACGTGGTACTGCCTATTTAATTTCTGGCCCATCGAATGAACGGTTTGGATCATCCTCAGATATGGCCCCACTGTGCTTTCTGAAAAGGTAAATGATAGGGTTTAATAATTGCACAAACCCAGCTTGTCTTTTCCTTTTAATTGGCTTGTTAGAGCTTTTTGGGAACTGTAATAACCTTTGACAGCTCTCTAATAAATGCTAAAAGCCAAGATGCGTTAGCTAAAATGTCAAAACATGGTCGTGCTAATATCATGTACCTTCTAAAAGATACTCGCACTAATCCTATATAATCTTCGTTATCCTAGTCGTACGCTCTAAAGTCTCCTCCTCTCCCATCTCTCTCACAATTGGCCCACGAATAATCCACAGAATATTCTTATGAATATTTTTCTTTACCTCATAATCCAATGTCTACCGTCCGATTGCACTCAACTGCGGAAGACCGACAGGTGACGCAATACTCGAAAAGACCTGCCTCTTCCAGCTTCCAGAGGCCTTAAATAATACCCAATAAATTGAAAAGAAAGTTCATCATCAGCAAGAAAAATTTCCATTTGATTCATACCCAGTCTATATTCTCTGTAAGTTTATTTAGATATTTTTTTATATTCATTTTCTTTACTGGGGCGTGTAACATGCTCTACTTAATTATAATTTCCAAAAACTGTGTTTGAATTTTCTGTTTCATACTCTACTTAACTATTTTGCTATATTATTGTTCACACATGAACTCTCTCTCAATGAAAATCTGCTTCTGCTTGATTTTATATGTTTATTAGCATCCTATTTTAGTTATTAAATTCATTTTATGGGTTCTTTTCTTCTGGGAACCTTCTTTTTGGGTTTATTTTGTTTTCTTTTTTCTTTGATATTTTCTCTCGGCCTATTTTTTCTTCTAATTTTAGAGTAAAATTGAGTTTCTTACCATATTTTAAATTTTATTAGCATAATCTATGCATCTTCTAAGTGCTTTTAGGACTTGCTTTTTCTACTGCTTATTCTTTAACGTGTTTTTACTTTTTCTTTATGACTACATTCCTCTAGAAATTTGGTGTTTTATGATGTTTAATTTTTCTATCTCAATTTTAATCTGTATTTGTTCCCATTTTCTGTTTATAATATAGTTCTTAACATTTGCATTTCCTTTATATGTTATCTAGTTACTAATTGCATTTCTCAAATGTTTTTTAAATACATTTTTTTGGCTTTTTCTTGAGCAGGAATTTTTTTTTTATTTCTTTCCTTTTTAATTTCTTTATAGGCCGTTTGGATACAAGGATTTTATAATTGAGATTGTAAAATTCTGGATTATGCAAACTAAAACCTGGATTTTATAAGCTAAAACATGGATTTTATAAGCTAAAACCTGGATTGGATAATCCTGAAAAAAGTACAATCCAGGTTTTAGCTTAGGCCCTGTTTGTTTAAGATTATGACAACCGATTGTGAGTGCCAAACTGATTGTTGGACTTAAAATAATGTTTGAATTTGAGTCCACTAATCAGTTTAACACTCACAATTGGTTGCCATGATCTTAAACGAACAGGGCCTTATAAAATCCAGATTTTAGCTTGTAAAATTTAGGATTTTACAATCTAAATCCAGGATTTTACAATCCTAGATTATAAAATCCTTGTATCCAAATGGGCCCTTAGTTGTGGAGCAACCTGGTCTCCCTATAGTTCAGCTCAACTTTCCCCCCTACATGTATGCTGGTTTTCAATACACATTGCTCTTTTGGGGGAAAAAAACAATGTGTTTTGAAAACTAGTATCAAAGGTCTGTTTTTTAAAGTGTTAGTATTACTATAATGAAAATTATAATTGTAAATTTTGGAGGTTAGAGATGGCTGGTGGAGATGGAGAAGCGAGTGGCCACTCAAGGTACCCTCATGTTGTACTCAACGAACGTATCCTTTCTTCCATGTCTCGAAGATCTGTTGCAGCTCATCCATGGCACGATCTAGAAATAGGTATGAATTATATTGACCCGATATTTTGATTCTCATTTCCATTCTAATTCAGTCTCATCTATTGCCTTTGAATTTATTTTTATCTTGTCTTATTACTTAACAATTTCTTAGGATTTTTTTTTTGATAAAGATACCAATTTCATTAAAAAGAAAGGATCACAAGTGCACATTGGGCAGTAAGATTGCCTCATATAAAGATTTAAACCAAATGATCAGCCAAATCGTTGGCGCTTCTAGGAGTGAGAAAAAAGAGAGAGAGAAAACACCATACATACACATTTTGTTAGCTTTTTATGTTATAGCTGTTTGCACTTGCAAATTTTCCCACATCTTTGAGTTATTTATGCTCTGATCTTTTTTTTATGCAGGACCTGGTGCCCCAGCTATTTTCAATTGTGTAAGTTGTCCTTCAAAACTGAAAAATTTAGCTTTTAACTTCCATGATGCTATGATTTTGAGGCATAAATTCAACTATTATTAGGTTCCATCCAATGTGAGTTTTGTTTTGAGGAATGCAATTTTTTGAAGGTTTTAATTTCTATCTAATATGGATTTAGAAGCTGGGTAAAGACCTCAACTAAAAATTGCTAACTAACCCTGTGTGTTTTGTTGATTAATGCGTAGAAATTGTTTCAGCTGAATCGGATTGAGGGGCACACCATGACAGACTTTTGGCGTTCGCAAGCATCAACGAGAAATGATTGATCCATTTTCTTAATTCATATGAAATGCAATAGGAGTGGGCTATTGAAAAATTCTTTTTGGCCATTCCTTTATAAGGGCATTAACAATCTCACCTTTGGTTATATCCGGATGTTTTGATTGCTAGATTATGACTTGTGACATAAACATGTGAGTCATTTGTCAGGTGTTACTTGACGGAGCCTAATTTGTTCAAAAGCAGCACGTGTTTATTACTCTTCATAGATATATGGTTGTGTGCTTCATGTGATTAGGTGGTGGTAGTTTTCACTAATCAGATAGTGTCATATCCCATAATGGATATGCCATCATTTGGCAGGTCTTGTGGAACTGTTACTGCATGAACCAGTTGAAGTCATCAAATTGGGACATATTCCCAAGTTGATAGAGCATGAATAATTAGGTCCTTTTAAATTGGATAGAAATGACCAAAATGTCCTCAAGGGCTAATGGAAATTACTATCTCATGCATAAAGAAAATACCTACCTTGGTCTATTACTCACCAAGTGACAAGCCATTGGTCTTCTTGTGTCTTTTCCTTCAAGTGGGGGAGTATGGACTATTTAGCTTTCATACGAGCCTGTGCTGCCTGGTAGCTTTCATATTGTATATTTCTCTTTCCCCAAAATAATAATCTTCAATTGTCTTTCTCCCTTGGGTAGCTTTGTGAATAATTCCTGTTCCACATCTCTGCCTATCTCTTGTTGCATCTTATTTTCCCTCTTACTCTTTAGTGGTTGTGCTTTTGGGCTAGTTACAGCTGGATCTTAACTTCCTGGGTCGTAAAATTTAATCTTCCTTTAAAATGACTGCAACATGCCCAGAGTTCGAATATCTCTCTTCTGTCCTATGCACTTTCAGGATATAATGAATTTCCAATGCAGTATTGGTCATAAATACATATAGAGCACTACATTTTCTGGTTGGCTCTCTTGGTACTATGATAATTTTTGTTTACAAGGTTTGACAAGGCAGTTGGAAGGTGAAACAGGAAAAATAAAACAGAGAGAACTACAAAATTTTGTATTTAAAGACCCAAAGTATTGCATATCTTTACTACTTGTGTATATGTCATCGCAATAGTTATGTTGGTGAGAAAAATGAGTATTTTATTTAGTTATGGCATCCTATGGGAGGCTTTTTTTAAATACCTATGGGAGGCTTTTGTTGTCCAGATGCCTGAGCAATGTTCAGAAGGTTGTTGATTGGCTTGGAACTGGGTCATAGACTAGGTGTAGCCGGCCAAATCCCAATCCCAAGTTCTGTTTTCGTAGAAACAGTCATCCTGGATTTTTTTCCATTGACTCAGTTGAGTTGAACTCTGAAGGCTAAAGACCAATTGCCGAGTTGATTCCAAGTTTCTGAACATTGGGCTGTGCATTGTTTTTGGTATGCTTTAAACTTTGATGATCTTGGTTCTTCACTCAATTCTTCTTACAAAATTCTGCCGCAGGTGGTTGAAATTGGCAAGGGTAGTAAAGTCAAGTATGAGCTGGACAAGCTAACCGGTCTTATAAAAGTATGACCCTTCTTAGTTTTTTTCCTTCATTTTAACTTTCAATTTTTATGTTATTTAAGGAGTTTTTGTGTGCCTACTGTTTGTATGCTTGCTTAAATTCTTAATTAGCGAATCGACCTACTTCTTAAACTAATGATCAATGAGAATTTGATTTGCACGCTTTTTATCATGCAACTCTTCCCACAAAATCTTATAGTCCTTGTTGTTGTATAGTTTGCTTTTGGTTCCAACTAATCAGTTCTTTTTTTTTTCCATAGTTATCTTTCTTTTCCATGCTTTTCCTTATTGTTAGATAGTTTACTTAATGGCGGTTACTGCCTCGTGATTACGGGTCCAATCCCAGTTCAGTAGCTGATAGAAAAGCTAAAATCTATGTTTGAGTGAAACGTTATCTTTTACTGAAAGACATGTACATGTGCACACAATTTAAATACATGGGAAGTGGTAGTTCGACCCCTTTTCTTCCCTGGGCCAGCCCCTTCTATTGTATTTATGATTCTCTTTTTACACTACAAGGGATGGCCCATGGAAGAAAAAGGGGCAAATTTATCATTCCCCAGATACATTTGCCTTGGATGTTTTTACTGGTTTTTAGAATGTAGTCTGAGCTTGGTGCCCAAATGGTTAGAGCATGATGGTCACAGCCTTGCGGTTACAAATTCATTGCCAGCCAAATTGCAGGATAGGTTTCCATGGACATGACCTTAACCTGGGCTGCACATTCCAGGATAGGTTGTTCCGTCTAAGTTCTATTCATATGAGTTTTATCTCTTGAAAAAACTGCAAGGATAACTGCAATTCCATCTTGGTAGAAACCACATTATACTTATTTCTTTCTGAAATGTATCTTATCATGAATAGTTGTGTGAAAAATATTGGATAACTCTAATCTTTGAAGTATGTCTTATCCAGCAAAATCGATCCTACAATCAAACAGCCTCAAAAGATCTGTTGTCAATGCTAGTGTGGCTTTTTATGCACATGACCACTTATGTAGGCAATTACTGTAACTTAATTAAAGTATGATGATCATGAATGTAAGTTCAGGTCGATCGTGTTCTTTACTCGTCTGTTGTGTATCCACACAACTATGGTTTCATCCCACGAACACTCTGTGAAGATAGCGATCCGATGGATGTACTGGTGTTGATGCAGGTAATTTCTCTTTTTCTTTGAAGTGTTTAACCGTGAGAACAGTAACATAAGCTCTCTTTTGTCTTTTTAGTTGTATTTGTGAAACATTTGGTGAATTTACTCCTCTTCCATAGGAGCCTGTGCTGCCTGGTAGTTTTCTGCGTGCCCGAGCCATTGGGCTAATGCCAATGATTGATCAGGTGAGATCTTTTGCCTGCTTCCTTAATTCTGTTGAGCTTTGAGTTATAATTGTAATATGAATTTTTGGTCTTTTTTTTATTAAGAGTGATAATTGTACTATAATCTGCTATTGGGTTTTCAATGACCCTTCTCTTTTATTCACTGTTTGCTTAGAGATTATTTGGACCACCGCGTCTCAATTTGTATATGGGTTCCTTGCAGGGTGAGAAGGATGATAAGATAATTGCGGTATGTGCTGATGATCCTGAGTTTCGTCACTACCAGGACCTTAAGGAGCTGTCCCCACATCGCCTTGCAGAGATCCGTCGTTTCTTTGAAGACTGTATCCTTTTCTGTAACTTGAAGGAGTTTCTCCTCCTTCGTCTACAATTAATTACAATTCATCCATTATGATTTTCATTATTCATTTTTGTGTTATATTCCAAATGGGTCTTCAACTAAAGTTTGCTTTATTCATTTAGACAAGATTTTTGAATTGTTAACTGAGTTCAGTTTAAGTTTTTTCCAATTTCCCATGGTCAAATATATTATTGTATCTTACTCAACTCAACTCAACTCAACTCAACTCAACAAAGCCTTTGTCCATGGTTAAATATATTATTGTATCTTACTGTTCAAAAAAAAAAAAAAAAAAAAAAAAAAAATTAAAAAAAAAAATTAAAAAAAATATATATATATATATATATATATATATATAGAGAGAGAGAACATTTCCTACACACTTGTGTAGGTAAGTTACCTACACACTACCTTAAAATATAGTGGGGGCCCACATTGTTTGGGTGATCCAAACCATTCATTTGAATGATCCTCACATAGATAGGATCTGATTTTTTGTGGACACCCTATCTATGTGAGGACCATTCAAATGAATGGTTTGGATCAGCCAAACAATGTGGGCCCCCACTGTATTTTAAGCTAGTGTGTAGGAAATGTTCTCTCTCTCTCTCTCTCTCTCTCTATATATATATATATATATATATATATATATATATATATATATATATATATATATTATTGTATCTTTGGCTGATGAGGGATGGCTTAGTATTGGTCTTACTAATTTTGTTCTTCGTTGAATATTTGAAAATTCAGAATCAACCTTAAACTTGGTATGCTAATTTACTTGGACCTAAAGTTCATTTGGGCCATTCTATTATATTGGTCTATTCATATGGAGCTTAGCCTCAGCCTCATTAAACATGTACTGACTCTGCATTGCCTCATTAGATTGTTTCGTCACTCCATTGGCTTGATTGCTCTATCTAGACTTGGCTCCTTAATAATAATAATAAAGACAAGAAGAATGAGAACAAAGAGGTTGCGGTAAACGACTTTCTCCCAGCCGAAGCTGCCGTTAAAGCAATCCAGTACTCTATGTGAGTTATATGTACATCTTACAATCAGTTTTTCCAATTCGAAAGTTTTGGGTTGGACCCTACTAATTAGATCCATGCCTTCAAACTCTGAAAATAGTATACAAATTCTACAATTGGCTCAGAAAAATTTGTCCCCCCCTCCCAAACAACATCAACAACAACAGCAACAACAACACACACACACACACAACCAAAAGAAAAAATGAAAAATACCACCCACCCACTCACACACACACACACAAAGTCTATGTTTAGCTACATCTTGTCATACTGCTTTCAACCAAACTAATGAGTAATGTTGAAAATTAGAAGACTCTAAGTGACACAGCACCTTAATTATCACCATCTTAGCTCTCACCACATTGGTAAAATGCTGGTTTGGTCTTGCTAATGAATCCAGTCACGCTGTAATTAGCATTACCCTCAGGAACTGGGAGGATTTAGTGTCTTTGAGCAACCTGAGGCCAACCCCCTCTATACCTTCAACTATCCTTTCCTCAAATTGCAAACCAGCTTTTTTGCATTTAAGGTTTAGCATCAGACCCCCTTCAACTCCTTGCTCACATAGATTCCTTCCTCTCCCTGTAGCTTTGCCTCATATTTTGAAACTCTCCTAGACTTCACATGTTTCAGAAAATTTTAACTGTCACCATAGAACGATTCCACTTCAGGAATAGAATTCAAAACTTTTGGGCAATACTATTTACGGGGAAAATTCTATGTGGTCTCATGAAAAGCGTAGGGCCTCTTTGGATACCTCTAGAAGTTATTTGCATCTAATCTTATATGCAAATAATTTTGATGTTAAATATGTCTGTGTGCAAATAATGGTTATAATAACGTAGAAATGATATAGTCAATGGCTTCCGAAGAAACCTTAATGTCCCATTTTGCAAAAACGACTAAATTAAAATAATCTTGTCTCCAATAAGAACCAAGTTTGCTGGCTTCCCAAGAGGCCCTTATAGTTGTGATTTTTTCAAGATTCTGATTATGTAAATGGGTTTACTTGAGCTATTTATTTATCTTCCAAACCTTTGGTGCAGGGATCTATATGCCTCTTACATTGTGGAAAGCCTGAGGCAGTGACTCCTGTCAATATCTGTAATTTGGCATGCAAGTAGACTATCTGCAACCTGCCTCTTTATATGCATTCTTCTTTACTATTATGAAGAGAATATTTGTGACTATTGGAATTCAGTGTGGGTGACAGTGTCTGTAGCCTTTCTTAATACTACAGGAATGAATTTTGTTGATTAGCTGTGCAACAAGAACTTCAAATTGTGTTGGTCAAGCAGTATTTGTGTATTCAATATTGGATCAGACGGGGGATAAATCCAATGTGACAATCACTGGTAGCAAAGATACAAAATACACAAATCATTTTCTTTTAAAAAAAATACACAAATCATAAGTTGTCATTCTATCCAAGTGAGTAGACTTTGAAGATCATGCAATGGAATTTTCAGTTACTGGATTTTCAAATTATATAGACCAATTGATGTGGTAGCACATGATTTCTGAGTCTTTGGTTTTGATTGTTACCCAAGTTCAACCACTATCAGGGAAACAGGAGGGCTAAACAGACATTCCCTGAAATTTTTTTTCATGGTTGCCAAACCCGCCCTAAAAGTCAAACATAAGGGAGTGAAAATACAAACATTTTTAGGAAAAGACAAGCAAAAGTGATGGAAATCCTAAAAAAGAGGGTAGAAATTGATAAATTTAGGATTTCACTAATTCTTGGATTAATTACAAAGATGCTAAAGAGTGTTTATATAGAACACTCAAAAGATAAACATAGAAAGGGATCATGATAAGAAGAGAAAGTGATAAAGCAAATCTGATCTAGTTACCTAATCAGGCTAAATTACCTAATCTAATAATCAAATCACTAATTTGTCATATCTCATGAGATACGATCTTATTCTCTAACATGCCCCCTCAAACGTATATAGATTGGAAATCGATATCTATATACGTTTGATTACAATAGATATCCCCAAAAAGAAATATAAATTTTTTTTATGCACACTGTTACGATTGATGTTCTCATGTTGTTGATATTGCTGAAGATGAATTGCCGCCTGTTGTTGAAGAATGTGTCGCATGAAAGATGAGGCGCGCAAGGCCTCAAAGAATTGAATTGGACTCAAGCCGGAATGGGCGAGTCTTTAGGCCGGTTTTAAATACAGAGCCTTCTGGAAATGGGTCACAATGGACCAAAGCCTCGACAGGCAAAAGGATGCCTCGATTGGCGAGAATAGGCCTCAATGGGCAAGACATCATGGGTCGGCAAGAACCGATACTCATGGAAATTGACTCTCTCAGGTACGAACCTCAAGGAATCGAGGCCCCTCAACTGAGTAGAGCGACTATTTCAGGCACGCACCTCGAAACAAGGCACCTCAACTGAAATAGAAAATCAAAGATTGAAATAGAAGTTGAAAGATAAAGAGAATGAAAATGAAGAGAAGATACAGAGAAGCGACAACTAACGGCTTTTGATAGCAAATAGCAATTGCAGAACAAAAATGGCATTGACAATTGTTCCAATGGAAGGGAAATGATGAGGCTGATATCAAATATTGGGGGTGATTTCATTTTGAACAAGAGGAAGGGGTGTGCAAATATCAATATCAGGGGTGAGAGTTTGCTTCTATGACAAGGATTTGGGTTTGATTGACACAAAAAAAGAGTGTGACAAATGGCTCTCATGATGGCTCTCATGATGATAAAGTAAGCCCAAATGGCTTGTTATAATGAAGAAGAGAGTCTCTCGATCAAAAGAGAAAGGCAAGAGAGAAAATTAGAGAAAGGCAAGAGAGAAAATCTCAAAAACTAGATTAGAAAAGGAGTGCCAGTATCAACATCTCATGTGAAAAAATAGGACAAAAGAGAATGACAGGTTTGGCCATTTTCTGCGTTAAACCTTGTGGTTTGGAAGTCACCAACGACACCCCCTCAACTTTCCGGGGTTTTTTTAACGTAACGGAGTGGACGACGAGGGGGAAATAACCAAAATGCCCTCGTCTTACCCAATTGAAAATTAGGGTTTTCATACTTGAAAACCGAAAATTAGGGTTTGATTCAAACCCTTGTTTATTTATTAACATAAACCTTCGATTTATGAGTTTTATTTGTCTTCATTCACATCATTATCATGATTTGCACAAAAACCCTAATATTTTAGGGCTTTTTTTGTTTTTATCAATGTTTTTTTTTCTCGAAACGTGGGTTTGATGTAGCCATAGGGTGGGGTTTCATTGTCTGTGGTGGAGGTGACTGTGGTGGCCGGAGATGGTGACAGTGGCGGTGGCGACGGCGGCGGTGGGAAATGGTGTAACCCTAATCCCTCTCCATAAAGGGTATTTTGGTCCTCAAAATATTAACCACGGTTAGTTTTAGTCATTCCGTTAGGTTAAACTAATGGACCGTCAATGGAGGGGGTCTACTTAAAAAATATCAGAAAGTTAAGGGAGTTTCATTGGTAACTTCCAAACCACGGGGTTAAAAGCGGAAAATGGCCAAACCACAAGGGGTGTATATGCAATTTTCCCTTTTAAAAAATAGTGGCGCCCACATGGTTTGATGACCTTGTTGGGGCCCAACTTAGATAGGCCATGCCCCAAAATCATCTCCAATGGATGATCTTAACCATCCGATCCGTAAAGGTTTTTAAAATGTACCATTCCTCTACAGACCAGAGGGTTAGGATAATCCTATGGAGATTATTTTCAAGGCACATCATATATAAGTCAAAAGCCCAACAAATGAATGGTTTGGATCATCAAACCATGTGGGCTCCACTGTAATTTTTTTTAAAAAATACTTCCACCTACGTGCGGACAGACGCCATATAAAACTAGCAACAACTGTCCAAAGGTTGTATCCAACTCTTCATAAACGCATTTTTCTCACGGTCGGCCACCATATAAGTTCTCATTCAATAAAACTATATCCTCACGATTACCTGCCTCCCACTAACCAGGCAAATCAAAGCACAATGAAATGTTCTTCTTTCTTTTTCTTTTTCTTTTTCTTTTTCTTTTCTCTGTCTTTTATTTTTATTTTATATCACTGTATAACTATGGAAAATGCTAAAGACAATAGCTGTGATGCTTCTTCCTAACCTACTTCTGCCACATGTATATGATCAGATATGTTGAACCCTCTGGTGACCATAAGTCAGGCCAAATGCTGTTGATAACACATTGATCGGATGATCTAGGCCCATTGATCCATTAGGCCTGGTTTAGGGTTCCACCAAGAAAAGCTAAACCATTTGTTTTTGAAGTTCTTTATCTTAAGCATGGAATGTCTGTCCAACATGAAGTACCCATTTGGGACACAAAGACTAATCATTTGCATTAATATCGACATTGATTGTCTGCGATCAGGTCTCTATATTTCTTGCTACATCTTGTAGCAATCAAATATTAGTCATGTTCGGAAAAACTATCTCTTTGAATAAGAATTATTTATCAAACTGGAGATGGCGATCTATATAATTTAAAAGATGGAAAACACTTCCAAAACTGGATTTTGTTTGGAAAATAATTATTTAGCCATGAGTGCTTAACAGGGATTGTGGTACATTGTAAATATCCAACTTCCACTTGAAATGAAATCTTGAAGAGGAATGAATGAAACAGGGATGGCCTGATGTAGAATTTTGATATATAGTTCATCAATTATAGGGTCCAATAGATGAACGGTTCAGATCACCAAACTGATGAACCCCAAGCTTGCACTTTGCCTACAAATTCTCTTTCCATTTCTTTCTTCTTCTTTTTTTTATAGAAGTTTCATATGCTTGGCACTTTAAAGTATAGAATGGGTCTAAAGCATTATATGATATGTTTTAATGTGGCCAACATGAAGGCCCTAAAGAAGTCTCTTCGGTATGTGTTAAAGATATGAGCCTTATAAAGACATATTTTTTGTTACTCACCAAATAGCTAATAATACCCAGTTGGTACTACTTCTCTCTTTCTCTCTCATGCACACAAATATGGCAAGATTAGCCTAGGATATGAGGTTACATTGGATATGATTTTAGCCTTTCTCTTTACATGTGCATGTGTTTGATGTGATGTTATGTTTGAATTAAAATGTGAGCAACCCTCCCTCCACCTCTTCCTCCCTATCTTGTTCTTATTCTTTTTGGCAGGTGAGACCAGATAAAAGCAACTCAAAAGTGGGATTTCCCTTTCAATCATTAAGTGGGATCTCCTTATGCTTTATTTCAATCATTAAGGAGAAGTAAAGCATAAGGCTAGCTGGAACCTTATTTGGAAAGGTGTAACAGTCGCATTTAGATCGATAAGCTCATGTCTCCATTGAGAGTCCATTTCCATCCATATATGAAAGAAAAAGAAACGAAAACTACAAAAGATTTATAACTTGAATTCCTATATTGATCATATTATTTTCTTAAAGTTAAACAACTTCACACACACACACACGCTGAATTGAAGCCTTGAAGGGCACCCTTGGAAAAACCCAGCCGCAAGGGCGCCCCATTAGATCCACTTCATCGAACCACATCTAAAGAAAACCGCTGCAAAGGTGCCCCTTCTGATCCACATCACCCCACCACATTTTTAAAAAAAAGTACTGCCTGTTAGGATGCACCAAGTGGAACTGCAATTATTCAACCAAATACAAGGAGCCAAACAACTGATAGCTTCTAAGTGGATAAAAATAAATTCAAGCGTATTAGGTAACATGCATGCTTTTGTTTCATATCTGGCGGAACAATTTAACGTACTTACTGTGTTTTTTACTAGACATCTTTCTGCTACAGTGATTGAGAGCTACTAGAAGACTCAGGGCCTCTTTGGATGCTACTAAAACTAATTTGCAAATAAGATAGTTGGGATTTGATAGGCAATTTCGGGAAGCCATTTTGCAGCGTATAAGATAGTTGGGATTTGATGGGGAATTTCGCGGAAAGCCATTTTGCGGCTCACTTTAGCAGGAGAGAACAGCCACATCAGATGAATTAAATGCACAAAACAAAATCTGGTAAAAAAGTGAGTATGTGTGGTGTGATCTCCTCCAGAAGAGAGCAGCGAAATGGCTTTCCACAGAATTTCCTAGTTAAATCCCAAGATAGTTTTATACCGGCCTTAGTTAATGCCTTCCAAAGTGTCTTTAATGTCCCATTTACAAGATTCACTTAGGCCCTGTTCAGATTGCAAGAAAAACATTTCTGATGGAATGTTCTTTTCATGGGAAATTTTTTTTTTTTTTCCATAACTTGGAGAGAAATAATACGGTTATAGTTAATTTAAATGAATATTATAATAAATTGAAGGCCCTCTAGGTGAAATTTGAATTGGGTTAGTTGAATTTAAAAGAATACTATTTACATTTTACATCTCGGGTTTGCTCCCTGGAGACGTGTGATCGAATCCCACCCGGGCTTACCCAATGCACGTGGTTTACGGGCTATTGCGCGCATCCGTAAGGAATAGTCCTCCTTCCAAAGGGGGTGGGGACACACAAAAAAAAAAGATGTAAAATGTTTTAGAAATATTTTTCCTTTCCAAACTTTTTTCAGAATATTCATAGAGGCAAATAGTAGAAGAAACCAAGTAATTGAAACAAGTTATAAGGGTGCTTGAGTAATTCCAATGGGAAGTGATATGCTCTTCCCTTTTCTGCACTTTTTCTTCCCTTGGCCACTCATGTCTTTTATGAGTACTCTTTTTACACTAGAGTCTAATGTCAAGGACAAGAACACACCTACTCCACTCGATCATGTTTTTATATAAACTGCTCCCATGTGAAGGCGCCGCATTTTATTTAAACTTTCAAATTTTGAACTTGAAATAATTGTGAAAGGGAATCTGGGTCTACGAGAGACACGAAAGTTTTCGCCGATTCTTAATTAATAGTTGTGTTTTCTTATAAAAAAAACCTACCCTTATGAATGAGTTACCAAAATACCCTCAATTAGTTCTTCAATACTGCATCTTCGAGGAGATGGATCTGAATTCTTACTTCACTGTCCGAAAACCAAAAGGGGAGTCACTATTTACCACCCATCTCATTGTGAGAGTTGTTTCACGAGCTGGATTGTGATATATTTTTTCAAATGGTGGAGATTTATTAATGAGAAAAGACTCTATAAAACAATCATAAAGAAAACAAAGATGGTCAAGGACGCAAGTAGTCGAATATACAATCGAGAAAATGACAAAAAGAACTTAGAGAATGAATGTAAAAAAAAAGAGAGGCTTTGATGGTGATAAGAATAGGGGTGCAACTTTGGTTGGGTTGGTGGTTGCTCGAGTCGGGTTGGGTCGAGTTAGGGCAACCCTGATGCAGGCGCATGATATGGAGAAGCGTTTATCATATGGAAATGTGGAAAGAGTCATGACAAATTCAAAGTTTCCAAAAGATTTAGAAAACCAAAAATATATTTGAGATATGTTTCCTACTTGTTCTCCTTTTCACTAGTTAGGATGGTATTATAGGATTTTAGGATATATTCAGTTAGTAAGTGTTTCATAGATTAGTAACTCCTTTATTCTTTGGAATCTAAAGAGAACTTTTCCTATTTTTAGCAGGTAGTTTTAGAGTGATTTTAGGACTTTCGTTTGGTATTAAATAACGTATGTGATTTGGGGGAAAGGGACTTTTTTTATTTTAAGAAATTGATATTTCACATTTTGTGATACAAAGGCCGTGAGCCATTTTTTCTCTTCATATGCTTGGAATCGGCTACCAAAGTGAAAATCCTCCCCTCCTGGATTCCTCCTCCTCCGGGGTCCCTGAAACTTAACTTTGACGGATCGTCTATCGGCAATCCAGGAATGGCAGGAGTAGGGGGGTTATGTAGAAACCACAAAGGGGAAGTCCTCTGGGCCTACTCGGGGCCTATCGGAGTGGCAGACTCAAACGAGGCAGAGGTCCGAGCCGTTCATAGCGGGCTTCTCTCGATGCCTCGTCTAGAGTGCGACAAAATTATCGTCGAAGGGGATTCCTTAAATGTTATTCGCTGGCTTTCGGGTAACGCTTCTCCCCCTTGGCGATTTTTGCCTCTCTTAGAGGAAATAGAGGACAGAGCTAAGGGCTCCTCAATAGTTTTTCGCCATGTCAGGAGATCAGCCAATGCGGAAGCAGACACCCTTGCCAAGAAAGGAGTCTTTCGGGCCGCGTTTGAGTGCTTTGACTATCTACCTCCTTGAATTATTGTACTGCTATCTTTGTATTATCTTTGTTCCTTCAGGACCACCTCGGTTCTGTTTTTACATATATATATATATATATATATATATATATATATATATATATTCTGTTGCCCTTTTCAAAAAAAAAATTATAAGAGGAACGCTAGACTCAAGGATGCCCTTGCAAAAAAGGCACTCCCATTAGTCCGCATCATAATAAATGCACTAAAAGGAAAAAAAATCCTGGTTGAGTAATTATGATGGGGACCAACGAGAGCGCCCTTTCAACTCTATTTTGCAAGGGTGCCCTTGAGTCTGGCATTCCTCAAATTATAAATGCGATTTTATTATTGGGGTAAGATTGTAAATGCATAATAGATATAAAACCTATTACTCAACCCTAGATCCCTAATGTAACATATCTCTACCGAGTCTCTCCCTAACCCTAGCTCCGTTTGGTTGCTTGGGAGTGGCTCGGAGAGTAGTGTAATAAGGAGTCAAAGAGAGTAGACAAGCATTTTGATTTGTCTAGAATTACCTCGGAGAATAGTGAAGTAGTGTTTGGTTGCATGACAAATCCTTGAAGAGTAGGAGAATAAGTAGGGGTGTCATTTCCAATAGAGGGAGAGAGGGAAGAGAGTGAAAGAGAGAGCATCATTCCTAAGACAATTAAATCAAAATTCTTTGCTTTTAGAAGGATTTTCTTTAAGGAGGGACACGTAATCATTACATGGGAGATATTCAAGGGAGTCCAATGCTATTTTGGCAACCAAACATGGAATGGAATGCCAAATCCAATCCAAATTCCGGCGGCTGCCGAGCTTTTGTGCAACCAAACGAAGCATTAATTGGCGTCTCTCTCGCTCTCTCATTTCCCCTCCCACGTCACCAAGCATGGCCAAAACAACCACCATTTCCCCCAAAATCATCCACCGACTACGTCTCCCTCCAAAATGTGGTCGAGATTATGAATTCCGAAATGCTATAAGAATAGCCGTTTCTGATATTGAGAAGGGTCCCAAACTTGCCATCTTTGCCAAGGGGCCATTTGGATATGCAGATTTTAGAATCCAAGTTTTAGTTTGAAAACAGTGTAAAAGAGGATTCATGATCAAGCTGTTGTATGCTGTCCTGCCAGCGTTTCTTGGATTTTAAGTAAGAAATTCAGGTTTTAGAAATCTCCCCCGCATCCTGAGATTTTTAAAACCTAGAAACATGGGACGATCGCCTGCTCTCTTGCTGTCAGAAAGAAGGGCAAAAAATCAGAAAATGACAAATAGTCTCTTTCTTTTCTTATCTCCCATCTACAATTTTGAGGAAATCCAAGGTTCTAAAATCCACGTATCCAAACGGCCCCTATGTGTCAGTGTCTCTGGTATGCCAAACATGCCAATGATATAGTTTTGACTTTTGAGAGGGTTGCCAAACATTTCTGCAGAAGTGTCTGTGTCTCTGTCTCTGTTATGTATCCGTAAATTGCTTTTATTTTCTTTGAATGTTTATCATCGAGGTTAGGGTTCAGGTCGATGCACCTTGGCGTCGGGCTCAGGTGGGATTCGGTTGGGATTGAAGTGACACACCTTTGGGTTAGACTCAACCCAACCCAACCTGATCCGAGTTGCACCCCTTGATAAAAATGCATTGAAAACACTAGTGTAATCACCACAATGAATTTTTTATCTGTCTGTAAATGACTCTACTAGTGTTCTACAAACTATTGCCCACACAACGTGCGTGTAGATGCTGCACTGCAGTGTCCTATTAGTCTCACCATTTGCAAAATTCATTTGAATTTAAAACAAGTGGGAAGAGTGGAGGGATACCTATTAACCCCTCAGCCCTTCTAGTCGTCTTACAAACACTTTTCACCTCTTTTAAAAGCATCCATAGCCCAAAAACAAAATCTGTTTAACTATTTGAAAAACCTCTTTTAAACTTAAAATCTCCAACAAGCAATGAATTATTAGGTGTTGATGGTCTCTCTGGTTCAAGTAACCGTTGATTTTAACGCATCTCCTGTACTGTATTTCTACATTTTTCGTGAAATTATAGTGACATTTTCCTTATTTTGAAGCAAGAATAGACTACTTGGAGTGAAATTATAGTGACATTTTCCTTATTTTGAAGCAGGAGTAGGCTACTTGGACTGTAGTGTTCGGCATTCCGCAACCATTCTTCAAATAATGGTCATCTCTCTCTCTCTCTCTCTCTCTCTCTCAAATTGAATGCTTTCATGCGATGGGATGGTGTTTGGTGTTTGATGCTTTTCTTCTTTCTAGTGCTTTGAGTGATTTAGTATCGTTTTTGTCACGCTATATGATTTCTCGGAGACTGTTTTGTCACGCCATGCAAAAGAAAGTTGAGACAGCTTCTTTATTTGTCTTTGCTTGTTAGATGTAATTGAGGATGTAACATCCAGTGCAGAGAAGAGGCAAATGGGGGCATATGACCACATGTATGAGTAATAAAGAGGCAATTAATGCTCTCATGGTCACCACTCATGAGTTCTACATCTGCTGGCTCTCAAAATAAATTTCTTGGAGCAAGAACATGGAAAAAGAGAACACAAGTCCGTCTCCTTCAAAAGGACAAAAAGCTCATAAATGCTGCAGTAGCCCTGTGTGGACCCCGATCCGAGAGAGGCGCGGCGGTGAGGGACGTGCCCCCACGTGCGAACAGTCTCTATGGATCATCCACGTGAATGGAGAGCTCTACCAAGGAACTCTCGAAAGAAAATGCCTCTCACAGCATGAGTGGCGATACAAAGGTGAGATACCTCTCGATTCAGGGACTAGCCCAGATTCGAGGCGTACCTTAAACAAAGAAGAGTCGCCATCCAAGGAAAAAGGCAAATGGGCCCTGGATCCCATACTATGCTCTGTTGCAACGGATAACCAGAGATATAAAATAAGGTTCGTGCCTGGTTACGAATTCGGAAGGTCTAAAGAGCACCTCATCCGCCCAAGTGCAAACACCTGGTCTCTTATGCCATTTACTTAATAATTTTGAGGAGTTTTGGACGAGAATCATATGAAATGGGAACACAAATCTCCGAGAAGACGTCTATCTAATCATGCATGTCTCGGAGGAAAAATAAACACACATAAAAGAAATAAAAGTGTCACCTGAGAATAACTAGGTTTTAAGTAACATGCCTAATGGGTGTCTAAGTTCTGGTGTGCAAACACATGCATGACATACCAAAAAAGTATAAGGTCTGCGCAATAAAGTAAGAAAACACTGCAAAACATAGAAGATGACTCGATACCATACGACCCTAAGACTCTAATCTATACCTAGGCCCGAGTCTTTAGATGATCTGATGTTCATCCAAAGAAGCCTACGTATCCCCGCCTCCACGAGAATCAAGGCAACGTAGTTCTCCGCACCTATTCTAAGCTATGATGCCTAAGACATCTAGACCTCTATCCTAGACTTGATCTAAAAGACCAGACTAGTTTTTAAAGCTTCTTGTGTGATTATTTAAATTCCAATGGATTGTAGATTTTAGGACACCCTATATGCCCTAACTAAATGCAGGTTAGCCCTAAGCTAATGCAGGTGGTTCCTATAATCCATGTGTAGCTAGGCTGTATATCCTAAGGAAAACAGTAGGATCTATCGCATCTTAGACCTAGTCATCAATTGGCGATGTGGATCGCCAACTGACCGGACGGAGGCGTAAAACTCCTAGCTAGGACTCACTCCTAATTCTAACACAAACAAATAAAACACACAACAAACAAACAACGAATGAGGGAGCAACTCCCGACTCAAAAACTCTCTAACTAGGACAACCGCCTAACTCTAAAGGAAGATCATTTCGAAAAAATAATATTTTGAAAGATTTTTGTAATTTTGAAAGATTTAAAATGCTTATTTTTAAAGGTTTGGCTGGACTTGGGATGTGGATCCCAAGCTGCACTACGTACCCTGTTGAAAGGGATCAAGCCAACGTAGTTCGGAACAGATTTCCTAACTACTCCTAATGACTCAAGATTTTTGGTTTTTTAGGTGTTTTTGTTGTTTTTAAGTGTTTTTGACTCGAGGGGAATAAATCCTATCATCATAAGGGGAGGACAGACTCCCGATATCCCGCAAAGGTTGGACAGCATCCTATGCTTTGCGGGGGAAAAGAACAGAAACACAGCTCTACAAGGGTTGGACAGCATCCTATACCTTGCAAGAGCGGATAGAAAAAAACACAAGATTTGATGAGAGGTTGGATAAATCCTAACCCCTATGATGATAGGACTGACTCCTGAAAGAAAAACAGACTCTCTAGCTAAGGACAGACTCCTAGGCTAAGGACTGACTCTGAAAATAGGATTCTTAAGAAGGAGGTGCTAATGAGACAAAGCTTGTCTCCTAAAAGAAAAAGAGATAAAGAAGGGTGCTAGTGAGACTATCAAGCTGAGATAAAACTCACAAGTAATAAGGGAAGACCTTGTGCATATTTAGCAAAGATAAAACATCCAGCCGGGCCGGACAGCTACCTAGCCCTAGGGTGCAACAAATGTGCAACCAGATACCCATATAGGATAGGGGTATGAAGCCAAGCCGAGTAGGGTGTTCTCCCAAAACCAAATGATACACAAAGAGGAGGTTTAGCAAAAAAAAATGAGACTAGGTAAGTCTCTTAGACACAGAGGTAGGATAGAGAAAATACTAACAAGGAAAAAGAGACCTTGTGCATATTTGGCAAAGGTAAAACACCCAGCCGGGCCGGACAGCTACCTAGCCCTAGGGTGCAACAAATGTGCAACCAGATACCCATATAGGATAGGGGTATGAAGCCAAGCCGAGTAGGGTGTTCTCCCAAAACCAAATGATACACAAAGAGGAGGTTTAGCAAGAAAATGAGACTAGGTAAGTCTCTTAGACACAGAGGTAGGATAGAGAAAATACTAACAAGGAAAAAGAGACCTTGTGCATATTTGGCAAAGGTAAAACACCCAGCCGGGCCGGACAGCTACCTAGCCCTAGGGTGCAACAAATGTGCAACCAGATACCCATATAGGATAGGGGTATGAAGCCAAGCCGAGTAGGGTGTTCTCCCAAAACCAAATGATACACAAAGAGGAGGTTTAGCAAGAAAATGAGACTAGGTAAGTCTCTTAGACACAGAGGTAGGATAGAGAAAATACTAACAAAGAAAAAGAGACCTTGTGCATATTTGGCAAAGGTAAAACACCCAGCCGGGCCGGACAGCTACCTAGCCTTAGGGTGCAACAAATGTGCAACCAGATACCCATATAGGATAGGGGTATGAAGCCAAGCCGAGTAGGGTGTTCTCCCAAAACCAAATGATACACAAAGAGGAGGTTTAGCAAGAAAATGAGACTAGGTAAGTCTCTTAGACACAGAGGTAGGATAGAGAAAATACTAACAAAGAAAAAGAGACCTTGTGCATATTTGGCAAAGGTAAAACACCCAGCCGGGCCGGACAGCTACCTAGCCTTAGGGTGCAACAAATGTGCAACCAGATACCCATATAGGATAGGGGTATGAAGCCAAGCCGAGTAGGGTGTTCTCCCAAAACCAAATGATACACAAAGAGGATTTAAGACCTATGAGACTAGAGATAGTCTTCTAGAGGTTAACTCAGGTTGATTCATTAATGAGACAATGCCTGTCTCCAAAGATTTGGATCTAAAAGACTAGGCAAGTCTTTTGAGAAAATAGAATGCTATTTGGACTGAGCAAGTCCCCTAGAGATGGGCTTAGGCTAGCGCCTTCATCGCCCTACAAGAAAAGGGGATTCTAATATCTAAAGAGAATTAACAGCAATCTATAAGACTGTGTTAGTCTCTCAAAAAGAGAAGAAAATGCTACCAGATAATCGCAAATTTTATTCTAAAAAAACAAATCAAGTGCTAAGCAAAGAAGAATATACAATTTAATTATAATCATAAAATGATAACTAACATTAATTAGTCCAGACCAGCCGCTGGATAGCCTAATAAAGTAAAATAAAACAATATCAAACACTTCTAAACCAACCACAAACCCCAATACGGGGACTCCAATGAAATCAGATGATGCCAAAGTAATCATCTGATATCAAATACACATGATAATATTTCTAATCCCGCCTTGAGATCAGACAGTACTCATGTCGATAATATCGAACAGAGTAGTCATCTGATCTCCTTCTTCCTATTAATAATTTATTTAAATAAATAAATAAAATAAGTATTATAAGCCTCAAGATATTCTCACCTGCATAATCCATTTATTACCGTCTTCAAACCCTAACTCAAAGCTTAGTATAAAAGACAAATATTAAATATTCAACATATTATAGAAACATATTAAATGATATCTACATCTCCCTGAAAGATGGGCTTGGGATAACGCCTTCATCGCCAGGAACCAAGAAAATATTTGAGACATTCGAAATGATGTTCAAATAATAATGAAGATGTAACTATATTAGCTCGGCTATGTTGACAACATTTTCTTCATTCTAACAATTCATACTATTTCAAATGGGCAATCTGAATGGATACATTTATTCGAGGAAAAAGGAAAATTAACTTTACTATGCTTATTCATTGTACTGATCCTAATTTTCTTCTTTTCTTTTGATATGAACTAAAGCCATTATGTCATACATTGATCAGGCATCTGTCGATTATTTTGAAAATACTTGAAAGAAGATTTGAAATAATAAAATCAGCTGAGTTCATAAAGATAAACCAGTTATATCATAAAGGCTAAATCAATCATGTTCGTGTCACTATTACCACTCCATTCCTCCACTTTCACAACTAAGTAATTATTCATCCAACTATAAGAAATCTCTTAGAAGACACCCAGCAAAGAAAATTTCATACCGATCCTTATGATGATCAAAGTTTAAAGTACAAGATATCAGTATATGCATTTCATTCCATTTTGATCTCATAAGCATATGACCCCTCATTGAAATGAAAACAAATAGCTATTGTCTATTATACAATGTAAGATAAGAAATGAACCCATAATTATCATATTCAGCCATCTGTTACACATTCTGAATTAGCAAATTCATAAGGGACATGCAGTATATACAAAAATTATTGTATTACAGTAAAAGGAGAACATGCAACAACTGTAAAAATAGACTGAACTTATGTGACATATAGTGTTGGCTGTAAAGAAAAGGACTGAACTTGTACAACTGGTAATGTAAAGTGTGAAGAGTAAAGTGAATTCGTACAACTTGTGGTGTAACAGGTGAAGTGAACAAATGACTTTGGTACAGTGAATATCAATTTATCTTTTGAGGCCCACAATGGAGATCTTGAAATTAACCATAAAAGAAGGAAAAGGGTCTAAGCCCTTGTCCACACAGCACCCTAAAAAAAATCAGCGTCAATATGAAACTTAAATTGGGAGTGGGGCTATGTCTCCATCTCTTCTAAACACTTTCAATAAATACCATGAATGACATAGAGTACATGGAATTCTTGTAAAGCAACCATCATTAATCTCAAGGAAGTGAGAAGGTCAACAAAACATCTTCTACTAATTTCAACGATCCCTCATAATCAAAGTATCAACTCAAACCTTGACAAGTTCTAAAAGGTGAGCTAATGTACTGACATAATGCACTGAAAGAAGGATAAGAAAGTATGAATGACCAAAGAAAACTTAACATGAAAAATTTATGGTACAAATATCTTATCATTATGCCATCAATTTGTACAGGTTCATGTTAACAGGGACAATAACTTTGCTTTTACACATGCTATAAAGTACAGATCTCATAATCTAACTGGATCAGTACTACCCTTCCTAATACATATAATGGCCCTAATTTAATCCTGAAACAACTCAGAACTAATACATTTTTCCTTTAGCACAAATTATAATGGTAAAAAAAAAAATTACATTATTCAGAATAATGAACAGACCGAAACTGTGCCACTGCATCTTGAATGAAGTTAAAGCATACATAGATTTTTTTGGATTTACAAAAAACTGAGGAGAATTTCCAAGATAATTATTCAATTACATGTAATTTCTTTCTTGATATCATAGCATCATTTTTTTTTTTAAACTATAATATTAATGAAAACAAGAGATCAAGTGAATTGCTCAACACAGAAAATAGCTTCTTATTATCAACGAAAATTTCTATAACTCCAAAAAAAAAAACAAGAAATTTCATTCCAATGAGTTAAATAAAATAAATTGTAGTCATAGATATACTGAAATTAGAGGTAAAAATACAAAGATCTAGACTTTTTTTTAAAAAAAAATGAAAGATACAGTTTAAAAGTTCAAGCTAAAATTTATCCAACGAAAAGACAACAGATCTGATAATGCGATTGTAGAAAAATAAAATATGTTCGATGTATAGAATGAGAGGAAGGAATTTAAGCTTAGATCTGCAAAAGAGACGAATCTAACAAGTAAAAGCTAAGAAAATAAGAGATTTTTTTATTTTTTTTAAGACTTGAAGCAACAAAATATAGCAAATCAAATGCTAGAATGAGAAACAAGGAAAAGATCAAAAGAAATGAGGCAGAAAAAAAAAAATAAAAATAAAAATAAAATGAACTTGCCGGTTGGAGATCTGTCGGAGAAGATGATCGGAAAAACAGATCTACTTCTCTTCTCTAAAAACCTTTCTTTCTCTCGCTCTTTCTCTCTTCTCGCTCAGATCTGAAGATCTGGAGGAAAAGACGCTGCTAACCGGAGAAGAAGGAGATGACCGGATCTCATGGAGATCTATCGGATTCCGGCGGGATATTTAAGAAAAATCAACGAAAAAAATCGCTGGAATCTGGTCGGAGATGATCGGAAAAACAGAGGTCTATGCTTTCTTTACAGAGTTGAGGTTTTGTATGGATAGATCTATAGATTTGCTCCGGTAGATCTCGCCGGTGGGAGCTTGATCGGAGAAGAAGGAATCGATCGAAGAAAAAAAAAAAAAAAAGAAAAAGGGTTTAGGGATTTTGGGAATTTCTCTCTCTCTCTCTCTCTCTCTCTCTCTCTCTCTCTCTCTAATTTTCAAAAAGATCCTCTTTAAAAAAAGCTTAAGCTGATATTTATAATTTTTTTTCTGGATGCTGATATTGGCACCCCCACTTGATAAGCGCACACATGTGCGAATCCGAATGGCTAATTCACCCCCTCTGCCATTGATAGCCACACAGACTCAGCTTGTCTTTTTCAAATTTTTTTGTCTGATCTTTCTGGAATTTTGCAGGGATTTTTCTGGGGTCTTAAGTTTTCCAAAAATGTATTCATGGGTACTTAAGGTCTTTGGATGAATGGAATTTTCCTTAAATACAAGGATTTTAGGGGAAAATGAAAATTTAGTGGGCCACCCTTCATTTACACTACACACACCCTCTCAGCCCGATTGCTGGGCAAACGAGTTCGGATCTTCCTGAAATTTTGGAGGGACCTTAGTGAAACCCTAACCAGGCTTGGGGTGAAGTTTGGGACCCTATTGGTGAGATTCGGATGGATTTGGCACGAGCCGGGAGGGTTTAGGGCTTAGTCAAAATGGGGTGTCTACAGATGCCCCTCTTTGGCAGAGCGTGTTTGTCACGCGAATGTCAAAGGTGAACAGACAGCACATTTTGACTGGCCCAAAAATTGATTGGAGAGAAAGAAGAATGAAGGAGGTGATTTTGCGAATATTGGACTTTTGGAAGGATCAGATACCTCAGGGGGGTCTGATATGGAATGGATTTTTCAGGTGTTTTGGATGGAAGAGATGCCTCAGGGGTCTTCAATGGAATGGGTTTTCGGTTGCTTGCTTGACGTTTTCAAAGAGACTTTGGCTTTTTCTACGCTCGGGGCGAACACTATCAAGGAGAAGTTAGATTTTACGCTCAGGACAAAAACCTTTTAGGAGAAATTGGATTCTATGCTTGGAGCAAATGATTTTTAAAGAGACAAATTGATTTTACGCTTGGAGCGAATGTTTTTAAGAAGAAATTGATTTCACGCTTAGAGCGAATGATTTCAGGAAGAATTTGGATTTTACGCTTGGAGCGAAAGCTTTACAAAGAGATAAATTGATTTTACGCTTGGAGCGAAAACATTTCAAAGAAAAATTTGGTTCTACGCTTGGAGTGAAAACTTTCAAAGAAAATTTAGGTTCTACGCTTGGAGCGAATGATTTTCAAAGAAAATTTGGGTTCTACGCTTGGAGCGAATGATTTTCAAAGAAAATTTGGGTTCTACGCTTGGAGCGAATGATTTTCAAAGAAAATTTGGGTTCTACGCTTGGAGCGAATGATTTTCAAAGAAAATTTGCGTTCTACGCTTGGAGCGAACGATTTCCAAAGAAAATTTGAATTTTTCGCTTGGAGCGAATGATTTACAAAGAGACAAATTGATTTTACGCTTGGAGCGAAAGCTTTCTAAAGAAAAAAATTGGGTCTACGCTTGGAGCGAAAACTTTCAAAGAAAATTTGGGTTCTACGCTTGGAGCGAATGATTTTCAAAGAAAAATTGGGTTCTACGCTTGGAGCGAATGATTTCCAAAGAAAAATTGAATTTTTCGCTTGGAGCGAAATGATCTACAAAGAGACAAATTGATTTTACGCTTGGAGCGAAAGCTTTGATTTGATTATAAGTTTCAATTACGAGTAGAAACTCCGCCTAGGATAATGAGGTAAATTCTCAATGAAATGATGAGAAAGATTTTCAGCGAAATGATGAGACAAACCCTTAAAGGAATTGTCGAGACAGACTCTCAAAGGAATTTGATTGAGGAGCTGTATTCAAAGACTGTGTTCAAGCTCCTCTTATCTTCATTTGCTGAGAATAGTCATCTCAATCAATACTCATTTGATATCTTTTATGACCTGATTGCTCAGGGCATAAAAGATGCCCCTAGAATTATTATACTTCCATGACAAATTCATAAAAGAGCAAAACATAGGGAAAAAGGCTGAAATGCTTTCATTTCTTGAATATTTGAGGTTACAAAGCTTTCAGGTTTACAGCAGACTACATCTGCTTAACAACCGCTTTGCATTTCTGATGATCTCTGCCATTCCGAATTGCTCAAAACTTGCCAGATGGATTACAAAATCTACCATCCTCTGAACTCCAATCTGCTGCGCATCACCTTTGAGTAGTCACAAATTCATCACACTTTCACTTTTACCCCTTTACTTCTTGCTACCCCAGCTTTGGGAGGGATATTAAACTACATAGGCTTCCCCCACACATGACTCTGAAGCTTAACCTTAATTAGGCAGAGAAAAGACTTGGACTATCCAGAAATGAAGACTTCAATGGACACAATGACTTGGACTCGAAGAGAGACTGAATCTGCTTCTTAATCTGATAAGTATTTTAAGATGGTATAATCTACCACTCTTAGAATCTTTTGAAAACCGTATTTAAAGGTGTTTTATTCCTCTTTTCGGTATTTCCATCATGGTTATTATCCCTTTGGATTGCTTAGTCTTAACCTCCTAGCTTAGAAAGTATCAGAAGAATTTCTGTTGGCGCTTACTCAGACTTTGGAGTAGTGCCTCAGAAGAAATGAAAGTCTTGCTAGCTTACAGAGGGTTTGTCCTTTATGAGGTCACTGCCATGACCAAATCGCCTTTTCACGTTTTCGATTTGGCGAACCGCGTGCCTTAATTTTTGCCTAAGCCGTCCTTTCAGGTTTTCAGCTTAGCGGGCAAATGACCCTAACTTTTGTCTAGACCGCCCTTTCGGGTTTTCAGTCTAGCGGGTCTAAGACTTCATTTTTTTTTTTTTTACAAACCTGGACCTAAAATACACCAGAAGGACTTTTAGGTAGGCTTGGGTTCAAACAAGTTAAACTTTTGGTTTGTTTTATGTATTTAACCGAATCTGGCCCTCCAGACTGCCTACGTATCCCCAAAGAAAATGGGAATCAGGTCCGCGTAGTTCGCCCATTTTTGGGGTTTCAAGGATATTTTTTTTTTTTTTTTTGTTTTGTCCTTTCTTTCATTTTTTAAGGATTTGAAAGATTCGAAGGATTTGAAGAATTTGACCGAACCCAAATTAATCAGGTGGCCTATGTATCCTATAGAAAGGAAATCAGGTCAGAACGTAGTTCAAGTTTACTATCTTTTATGACGCAAGTCATAAAAGATGCCCCTGGTTTGTGTTTATTAAGAAAAAGGGATTTTTTTTTTATAGGCCCAAAGGGTTTGCAAACGGTATTTTGACTTTTGGGGTTGTTAGCTTTTGGCTCTGATCGATCAAGGATGGCCTCCTGGTGTATTTAAGCATAGTACTTCTTTAGTTGGTCCAGGTTTGTAGGTTCTGTTAATTTTTCACCATTTTCATTGAGGAGTCTTACGGCTTTTCCAGGCAGGACTTCATCAACAATGTAAGGACCAGACCAGTTTGGCCTGAATTTTCCTCTGGGATCGAACACCGGTGCTCGATAAGATTTCAAGACGAGATCTCCTGGTTTCAGGTCTCGAACCTTGACTTTCTTGTTGAATGCCCTTTCGATTCTTCTCTGATACCCTTGGATGTGGTATAAGGCTCTGAGCCTCTTTTCATCAATCATCTGCAATTCCTGATGTCTGGCTTTGGCCCACTCAGACTCTGGCAGATTCGCTTCCATCATAACTCTTAGAGACGGGATTCTCACTTCAACAGGGAGGACTGCTTCCATTCCATACACCAGAGAGTACGGAGTTACACCTGTAGAGGATCTGATCGATGTCCTGTAAGCCCACAAAGCAAAAGGAAGCTTGTTCGACCAGTCCTTATAAGTCTCAGTCATCTTACTGATTATGACCTTGATATTCTTATTCGCTGCTTCTACAGCCCCGTTTGTCTGCGGTCTGTAAGGAGATGACTTATGATGCTTGATTTTGAATTCTTCACACAGGTGCACTACCTCTTTCTTGAAGTGAGATCCATTGTCAGAAATCAACTCATGAGGTACTCCATATCTGCAAATGATATTCGTACGGATGAACTTCGCAACTGTATTGGAAGTTATGGAAGCATATGAAGCAGCTTCTATCCATTTCGTGAAATAATCAATGGCCACCAAGATGTACTCGTGCCCACTTGACGATTTGGGATAGACTTTGCCAATGATATCAATTCCCCATACTGAGAATGGCCATGGCGAGGTCATAGAATGCAGCTCTGACGGAGGCACATGAATAAGATTCGCATAGACTTGGCATTTATGACATTTCTTCACAAATGCGAAACAATCTGTCTCCATTGAGGGCCAATAGAAACCAAGTCTAAGGATTTTCCTTGATAGCATTTTACCATTCATGTGAGGACCACAAACACCTTCATGCGTTTGCTCTATGAGCTCTGCAGCCTGATCTTCATCAACACACAGAAGCTGAATACCGTCAAATGACCTTCTGTACAACTCTTCACCACAAATGATGAAGTTGGCAGCGAACTTCTGAAGAGTCTTCCTCTCTTTGCTGGAAGCTTCAGGCGGATGCCCCTTGCCTGAAATGAAATTTCTGATATCTGTATACCATGGTTTACCATCTGGACACCTGGCAGATATTTCTATGGCATTCACATGTGCTGGAGCCCATTGCAATCTTACAGCTAAAGGTTGAACCTCCATTGTAGCAGAAATGTCCAACATTGATGCCAGAGTAGCCAGAGCATCAGCAAAATGATTTCTTGTCCTCGACAAATGAGTAAAGGTGACATTCCTGAACTTACTGACCAGAGACGCCAGATAAGTATGATACGAGATCAACCTCGCCTCTTTTGTCTTCCAATCCCCATTTATTTGACAAATGATCAGGATTGAATCTCCAAATACATCGATGTCTTGAATTCGCAAAGCCAAAGCTGCCTCAAGTCCTGCGATGCATGCTTCATATTCTGCCATATTATTGGTGCATTCAAACTGCAACTTGATGGATAACGGAATGTATTCCTTTTTTGGAGATACCAAAACAGCCCCTATTCCTTGACCATGATTATTGACAGCTCCGTCAAAGTACATAAGCCACTTGGAACTCAGAGTTTCTTCTTCAATGTCCATAATCTCTTCATCAGGAAAATCAGCCTTCAGAAAAGCATTCTCTTCAATAGGAGCATCAGCCAGCTGTTCAGCAATGACCCGTCCCTTAATTGATTTCTGAGTGACATAAGTGATGTCAAACTCAGACAACAATAGCAACCATCTGGCTGTTCTTCCAGTAAGAGCAGGTTTTTCGAACAAATATTTCAACGGATCCATCCGTGAGAGCAAAAATATCTTGTTCGACAGAAGATAATGTCTAAGCCTTTGAGTCGCCCATACCAATGCTAAACATGTCTTTTCCAAGACAGTGTACTTGATTTCATATTCCAACATTTTCTTACTGATGTAGTAGATGGGCTTTTCTTTCTTAGATCCTGCCTCCTGCTGAGCAAGCATACAACCCATTGCTGTATCCGTGATGGACAAATACATCAACAACGGTTGACCGGGAATGACTGGGGATAAGACAGGAGGCAAAGACAAGCACTGCTTGACCTTTTCAAACGCTTCCTGACATTCTTCATTCCATTTCTTGGAGGAATTCTTTTTCAATAACTTGAAGATGGGTTCACATGTCATAGTTAAATGAGATATGAATCTCCTCAAGTATTGCACTTTGCCAAGAAATCCACGAATCTGCTTTTCTGTTTTTGGTGGTTGCATTTCTTGGATTGCCTTGATCTTCTGAGGGTCTACTTCGATTCCTCTTTCACTGACCATGAATCCAAGCAACTTCCCTGATGTTACTCCAAATACACATTTATTTGGGTTCAAGCGAAGTTGAAACTTTCGGATTCGCTCAAAAAACTTTCTCAAAGCGACTGTATGCTCTGGTCGAGTCTTGCCTTTGACAATCATGTCATCTACATAGACCTCGACTTCCTGGTGAATCATGTCATGAAGAAGAGTAGTCGCAGCTCTCTGATAGGTGGCACCAGCATTCTTGAGACCAAATGGCATCACTCTGTAGCAATATGTCCCCCATTGAGTAATAAATGCCGTCTTCATCATATCTTCAGGCGCCATTTTGATCTGGTTATACCCTGAGAATCCATCCATAAAGGATAAGAGTGCATGTCCAGCGGTATTGTCAACCAAGAGATCAATGTTCGGAAGCGGAAAATCATCTTTCGGACTGGCCTTGTTCAGATCTCTGAAATCTACACACATCCTGACTTTCCCATCCTTCTTGGGCACCGGTACAATATTTGCAAGCCACTCAGGGTATTCAACTACTTCGATGAATTTCACTTCGAGTAGTTTCTTAACCTCGTCATGAACTTTCAACTCCCATTCTGTTTTAAGCTTTCGGAGTTTTTGCTTCTTCGGCTTGACGCCAGGGATTAGAGGTAATTTGTGCTGGACAATGTCCTCACTCAATCCAGGCATGTCGTCGTAAGACCAAGCAAAAACCTCCTTAAACTCTTTTAGCAAGGTGATTAATTCTTCGCGCTCTTCAGAAGATAAAGTTTTGCCAATTCGTATTTCCCGAATTAAGGTTTCATCACCTATATTTACGGTTTCAATTTCTTCTTCAAGTGGTTTAGCTCGGCGACTCTCCTCTTGTTGAATCATATATTTGATTTCAAGGGGAGTTTCGTCGGCTACCTCATTAGAGGGGGAGTCTTGATAAACATATTTAGTTACTTGATCAGGTTTAGAAGCAGAATCGGTAGAAGAGACAAGTACAGGAATATAAGCAAAAGAATCTTTTATTTCATCAGAAGGAATGATTACATCAGATGACTCGCCCACATCAGGCGTTACAGACTTTGAAATTGAATGAAAAGACAAATTGATATCAATGTCAATACAATCAGCAATATGTACAGACGAAGAATCAATGAAGACGTCCTCCAATTTGGACTTGACGCTACCAGGGACAAACTCGCCACTCATTCCAGAGGTAGACTCGACCTCTACGGTACCTGTATCAAAAGAAAAGTTAGAAACGACAGATTCTGGGACGAACTCAGAAACTGACACAAATTTTGAAACGACTGACTCTTTTGAAGGGACTGGATTATATTGACAAACTGCATGGGGTATAACCTGTGAAGTCCAGTTATCCAGAGGTCCCTCAGCTGGGGTGATGGAGTTTCTAGGTGTAATGAAGGGTGTGTCTCCTTCAATCATTGCCACGACTGGTGCCTCAACCTGAAACAAGGAGTATAGGGATTCTGATTCAAGGCTTTCCACCCAGTCTGAGTCTTGCTTCTCTAATTCAGCTGTCTCTGCAATCTGTTCGAAGAAAAAGTTCTTTGGCAATTCATCAGCAAAGAAAATCTCTAGACCTGGCAACTTCTTCCCAGTCTCATCATACCACGGCTCTGAAAAACCGTAAAACGGACAATCGGCCCCTTCCTTTCTGAATCTACCATTCATAATCATGTTGAACGGTCCCATTGGAAACTCGAAACCCTGGCGGCGGCAATTAGCCCATTTTAACATGTATGCCTTCATCTCTTGGACTTCCTTTCGGGTAGGCTGATACCCTAACCCGAATAATCCATTCATCGCCTTCATTAATGGCCATTCAGTCAGGCCTTGCAGGTTTTTTCCCAGGCCAGCTCCCGGAATATAACCAAACCGTCGCATCATCCTTGCGACACTAACATTGGTACTTGTTAAGAACATGATCTCCTCATTCATGGCCTCCCCCATAGTAATAGTAGAGACCTCTAATGAGAATCCTGTCAAGCTGACATCCTTGGCATTTTCATCCACTGATTCGGCAGTTATCTGCCCAATTTCAGGCTCTGGATCTCCCCGTACTGTAATCACCCTGTTATTCCTGACGAATTTCAATTTCTGGTGTAGCGTCGAAGGAATAACTCCGACCTTATGCAGCCAAGGTCGGCCCAGGAGAAGAAAGAAAGAGGTTTTGATATCGAGCACTTGGAATTCGACTTCAAAAGTCTCCCCTCCAATCTCGATCTCAGTGGCTAATATCCCGATCACATCCCTTCTAGTGCCGTCGTATGCCAATATACCTTGCTCGGATGGTATGAAATCTGTTGGTTCAAACCCTAAGGTAGTTGCAGTATTTAATGGGCAAACGTTCAAAGCTGACCCATTATCAATCAAGACTTCCGGCACTCTTTTTTTATTGCAGATTATGGTTATTCGGAGAGGGCGAACATGGTCTCTTCCTTCTGGAGGGAGGTCTTCGTCCGTAAAAGACAAATCCTGTGAAACTTTCGTTACGGCCACTAAACTGACCAGTTCATCAGGAGTAATCTCAACTGATACTTGGGATGAATTCAGCTCATGGAGCACAACCTGTCTGTGCTTCGGCGACGCCATCAGTAAACCCCAAATTGAAACATTAGCTTGGGTTTTCTTAAGCTGATTCAGCAAGTTATTATCTTCCTCTTCAACAAGTTTCTGCTTTTGCTTCTGATGGTCAACCCCTCTTGCAACCTCAGCGGGATTTTCGACTCTGAGCTCAGCTGGTTTGAAGACTCGTCCACCACGTGTGACATGGCGGAGCTCATCACATTGATCATCCAGCAGTGATAAATCTTCATCTTCTAGCCTTAAAACATAGGGGATTCTTTCGTTGTTCTCTTCTTCATGTCTGAGGACATATGAACATTCAGCTGGTTCTGCAAATCCCTCAGCCCGAGCAGACAATACATAAGGCTTCTCATTTTCTGTATCACTGTCTCCCTCCTCCCATCTCAGCACGTACGGCTCCTCGGAGATTACTGAGCAAATACGGGAGTAGTCTAAAACAACTTCCTCTGTAAGGATTGCATAAACATTTGGTGGAGGGGTTGCATGTGTCGGCAAAGGATTGCGAGTGACATTAGGAGCTTCAACAGAAATTTTCTTTGCCTCAATCATATCTTGGATCTTATGCTTTAAGGCCATACATCTATCAGTCAGATGTCCGACACCCTGATGATATTCGCAGTAGTAATCCTTCCTCCAATACCTCGGGAGAGGATTCGGAGCTTCCCTAGGCTCTAACAGCTCAATCTTCTTGTCTCTCAACAGCTTCTTCAATGCTACTGACAAGGAATACGGCAAAGGATCAAATCGTCTTGGCTCTTTCCTCTCTGGGCGACCTTCGCCAAAATTTACTCTTCGTGCTGGCGGGGCAGTATTCATATTGTGAACCTCTTTAGGTGCAACTATAGGTCTTTTTCCTTCTCTTGAATCAGAAGGAACTCTCGATCTCAAACCCTTAGACAGTGCATCTTCTATTTGGGTTCCCGTCTTAATGAGATGATTGAAATCAAGAAAGTACTGGATGGCCATGTGGTGATAGTATTGTGGAGACAGATTCTTCACAACAATTTTGATTTGCTCCTCATCTGGCAGACGATGAGTCATCTGCGCTGCTTTCCTTCTCCATCTGCGGATGAAGGAAGTGAAGGTTTCATTGTGGCCCTGCTTCAAAGCCTTCAGATCTCTTTTGGTTACGTCGATCCCCTCCTCCATGGAGAACTGCTCGACGAACCTATTGGCGATGTCTTCTAGAGTTCTGATTTCTTCGGTCTTTAAACTCAAAAACCACTTCTTGGCGGTTCCAACGAGTGATCGGGGAAATAAAAGAGCAACCTGCTCCGGAGACAAACCATGCTGCTGAAGAAGCGGAATGACAGACATTAAATGGCTTCTAGGACAACCTGTCCCATCATACTTATCCATATCTGGCACTTTGAATCTAGGAGGCAGTGTGACTCCTGGATATATCATAAAATCGGCCATGTTCAACTTTTTTGGGCCCTGGAATTTTATGTTTTCCATCTCTTTAGTCAGCTTGTCTATTCTGTCTGCCATCGCTCTGCCCTCATTGTCTCTCTCCAGATGAGGGAGACAATTATGTTCTGTATACTGCTCATCCTCGATATCATCCTCAACATTCAAAACCGCAGGCCTGGCCATTGCAGGAGGTGGAGGAGGCAAAACAGAAGGGTGCTGAGCTACATGCTCTTTAGAAGTAGAACTTCTATCAGTTTTCAAACGAGCAATCTCTTCATTGATGGTGCCCAATTGTGCCAGGATAATTTTCATCATCTCATTGGTGTCAAGGGCATTATTTCCATTTTCCGCCATGGGTTCAGGTGTAAATTGGATGGGTGAAGGAATTTCCTGAAGATTAGAGAAAGGTAATGCAGGGGAAGTAAAAGAAATTGGTGAGGAAGAAAATCGACTCAGCCTGGAATCAGCGGACTGACGGGACCAGGTTGATTTTGAAACGAGGATTTTCTTAGGAGCAATGGTTGCTCAATCAAGAATCCTGTTATGGAAATATAAACACTAGATTAAAATTTTGATAATCAAGATAAACGATTCTGATCAAACAGGGATAAGAGAAACAGAAACACATTTTCATTAATAAAAATCAAATTGCTATTACAATAGATGGAAATACTAATCTCTGATCACAACTGGATAAGCAGACTAACAAAACTGGGAAATGCAGAAATCAGAATAACAAAACATGATATGGATCTTCAAGGTTCCTCAATCCGAGCTCGCCGGCTTGCGGGCTCTTCCGATATTTCTCCACGTCGGAATTTGCGAGATAAACCTAACCTCCTTTCTATATTTTTGTTTCCCCAAGCAGCCACAATGGATCGGACGAGATCAGGAGTAAGATCTTCACAAAGAGGAGGGACTATGATTCCGGGAGGACATGGAATTCCCGTAATCTGATGGAGAATTCGAATGGGTGCATAAAAGGAAGACTTCTCGGTACCCATGAGGTAAACAAATGAATGTGGGTAAGTGCTAGTAAAAACATGAAAACATGAATGACTCACCCAGCGAAATTGGCTCTCCTCTACATGTTGTAACCAATTGTGCCATTCATCAACGGACTGAGGTTGGTTGGCTATTGGTTTCCATGTATGGAAATTCTTCAGGGTATACGGATTTTGTTTTTGTCGCTGAAGAATTTGAAATTTTTCACCAAGCCAGACATACAACAACTTCACACACCCACAGAAATTGTCTTTGACATTTTGGGAAGCAATAAGATCTAGTCCCAAAAAGGTCTCTGCTAACATGGTAGGAATGGGATTCCTCCCTTTGTTAATTTGGTCTACCACAGTTAACAAGGTTAACGGAGCAACACGAGGGTTTTTCCGAATGACATATCGCGCAAAGACACTAAAAATCAAAGCATTGCGTCGACAACTCTGAAAACGAGAGCTAGTAGGATCGACGTTTTCAGAAAAAAGGGTGATGAGTTTTTGAACTTGCACACACGTATCCGTTAAGCATGAAAGTGCATCAACGGTTTGATTTTTGAATAGCTTGCAAAAAATGGAATGAGAGGAATCTATGTTCGAAGATTGTATCCAAAGTCCATCTGTTGGGAGCTCTAATAAAGCACACCAATCTTCGAATATAGGACAAAGCTCGAATGATCCAAATCGAAAAACATGAAGATTAGGATCCCAGAATCTAGCGGCTGCTTGGAGAAACTTCCAATTTATATCGGAAACACTTAAATGACTGAAGGCACAGATGAACCGATCAGCTATACTCCTATCCGAGGATTCTAGCGGAAGAGCCCCAATAGTCTCGCTTATCCAGCCTTTCAACAAATTATTCGCCATGATTTAACCTAAACACAAAGAATAGGATGGGATAATTAGGGAATGGAGAATAACTTGGAATAAACAAAGAATAAAGATGGACTTAACCAATAATCACAAGAAGGATATAATTGGCGACATCAAATGTTCCATTGATGATCAAAGATGATCAGAAACTCAGGGAAGAGACCACGGTCATAAAATGACAAAAGTAGATCATAGACCGGATCTAAATCTGAAAGGTGGACGACAAAAATGTACGATCAAGAAGATCAATAATGATAGACTATGGTCATAGAGACAGCAGACAAGCTATCGACCATATCCAAGACAGGACGAACAATAATCTGAGTAATACAACAAAAGAATGGATAAATGAGGTTTGCATTTGAAGGATGAAAACAGGTAATATTTATCATCACTGGGTCGAGGAATAAACCATAGCTATGAGTGTGACAGGTAGAAGCCACTAGCTAGGTTTAGATCTGAAAAATGAATATACACGATTGATTGATTCAAGCCCAGGAATCTCTACTAGAAAGTAGGTCCTAAACTTATAATCAAAAGATATATGGACAAAATCTCCATGACTAGAGCAAAAGATAGGCCACGACCATGAGAGGGCAAGTAAAAGCCACTGATCGGGTCTAGATCCGAAGAACGGACTGATATGACTAATTTGATTAGATAAGGAAGCCTCACTAATGAGTAGGCTCTAATCTGATAATCAAAATATAGATATATACATATATATCCTAACCAGGGGCACCAGCCCTAAATATGATTCCATAGAGTCAAGAAGCTTGACTCAAGACAGACATGTGAGTGTATTAGGACTGCGATGTAGTCACATAAGGTGAGCTACAATAATCTAAAAAATAGGACATGGCTCCTAAATCTAAGCTCCAACATGTGTAAGCAACACATGTTCGTCCTTATATGAATGCAATATATATATAAGCACATGCAGATCCTAATTGGGTTTTACTAAATCAACATATATATCCATGTACATAATATATGTAAAATGAAAGTAGAGCTCCGGACTCAATCAGGTACTATGCATATGATCCATACTTTAAGTATATAACACAAGTACACCGAGTGTTATATACAGTATGCTTCATTGCTCACCGGCTGCTGTAAACACAAGTACACCGAGTGTTTACGACTGCAGCACTGGCGCATAGCTTGGTAATAGATACAACAGCACCATCTGGATAGTGATATCCCATGAGGCACGCATTATATCTATCCCGTGGAGCCAATAATAAGAAAATCAATAGAAGAAAATGAAGAACAAAATGATGTATGCTGTGCAATGTGTGAATCCCTTGTTTTAAACACCTATCTGGTGCCCCTGGATTCTAAGCGATTAAATTCCCATTTATAATGATTTTAGCTCAAAATTCTTCAAAATTAATAACAAATGGCATTTTAACAGAGTTAGGCAATGTTCCAAGATTTCCCCAGCAGAGTCGCCAGCCTGTGGACCCCGATCCGAGAGAGGCGCGGCGGTGAGGGACGTGCCCCCACGTGCGAACAGTCTCTATGGATCATCCACGTGAATGGAGAGCTCTACCAAGGAACTCTCGAAAGAAAATGCCTCTCACAGCATGAGTGGCGATACAAAGGTGAGATACCTCTCGATTCAGGGACTAGCCCAGATTCGAGGCGTACCTTAAACAAAGAAGAGTCGCCATCCAAGGAAAAAGGCAAATGGGCCCTGGATCCCATACTATGCTCTGTTGCAACGGATAACCAGAGATATAAAATAAGGTTCGTGCCTGGTTACGAATTCGGAAGGTCTAAAGAGCACCTCATCCGCCCAAGTGCAAACACCTGGTCTCTTATGCCATTTACTTAATAATTTTGAGGAGTTTTGGACGAGAATCATATGAAATGGGAACACAAATCTCCGAGAAGACGTCTATCTAATCATGCATGTCTCGGAGGAAAAATAAACACACATAAAAGAAATAAAAGTGTCACCTGAGAATAACTAGGTTTTAAGTAACATGCCTAATGGGTGTCTAAGTTCTGGTGTGCAAACACATGCATGACATACCAAAAAAGTATAAGGTCTGCGCAATAAAGTAAGAAAACACTGCAAAACATAGAAGATGACTCGATACCATACGACCCTAAGACTCTAATCTATACCTAGGCCCGAGTCTTTAGATGATCTGATGTTCATCCAAAGAAGCCTACGTATCCCCGCCTCCACGAGAATCAAGGCAACGTAGTTCTCCGCACCTATTCTAAGCTATGATGCCTAAGACATCTAGACCTCTATCCTAGACTTGATCTAAAAGACCAGACTAGTTTTTAAAGCTTCTTGTGTGATTATTTAAATTCCAATGGATTGTAGATTTTAGGACACCCTATATGCCCTAACTAAATGCAGGTTAGCCCTAAGCTAATGCAGGTGGTTCCTATAATCCATGTGTAGCTAGGCTGTATATCCTAAGGAAAACAGTAGGATCTATCGCATCTTAGACCTAGTCATCAATTGGCGATGTGGATCGCCAACTGACCGGACGGAGGCGTAAAACTCCTAGCTAGGACTCACTCCTAATTCTAACACAAACAAATAAAACACACAACAAACAAACAACGAATGAGGGAGCAACTCCCGACTCAAAAACTCTCTAACTAGGACAACCGCCTAACTCTAAAGGAAGATCATTTCGAAAAAATAATATTTTGAAAGATTTTTGTAATTTTGAAAGATTTAAAATGCTTATTTTTAAAGGTTTGGCTGGACTTGGGATGTGGATCCCAAGCTGCACTACGTACCCTGTTGAAAGGGATCAAGCCAACGTAGTTCGGAACAGATTTCCTAACTACTCCTAATGACTCAAGATTTTTGGTTTTTTAGGTGTTTTTGTTGTTTTTAAGTGTTTTTGACTCGAGGGGAATAAATCCTATCATCATAAGGGGAGGACAGACTCCCGATATCCCGCAAAGGTTGGACAGCATCCTATGCTTTGCGGGGGAAAAGAACAGAAACACAGCTCTACAAGGGTTGGACAGCATCCTATACCTTGCAAGAGCGGATAGAAAAAAACACAAGATTTGATGAGAGGTTGGATAAATCCTAACCCCTATGATGATAGGACTGACTCCTGAAAGAAAAACAGACTCTCTAGCTAAGGACAGACTCCTAGGCTAAGGACTGACTCTGAAAATAGGATTCTTAAGAAGGAGGTGCTAATGAGACAAAGCTTGTCTCCTAAAAGAAAAAGAGATAAAGAAGGGTGCTAGTGAGACTATCAAGCTGAGATAAAACTCACAAG
Source organism: Tasmannia lanceolata (assembly GCF_043159265.1). Lineage (NCBI taxonomy): Eukaryota > Viridiplantae > Streptophyta > Magnoliopsida > Canellales > Winteraceae > Tasmannia > Tasmannia lanceolata. The sequence continues at coordinate 6,744,533 of NW_027518697.1, read as the reverse complement.
TAATAAGGGAAGACCTTGTGCATATTTAGCAAAGATAAAACATCCAGCCGGGCCGGACAGCTACCTAGCCCTAGGGTGCAACAAATGTGCAACCAGATACCCATATAGGATAGGGGTATGAAGCCAAGCCGAGTAGGGTGTTCTCCCAAAACCAAATGATACACAAAGAGGAGGTTTAGCAAAAAAAAATGAGACTAGGTAAGTCTCTTAGACACAGAGGTAGGATAGAGAAAATACTAACAAGGAAAAAGAGACCTTGTGCATATTTGGCAAAGGTAAAACACCCAGCCGGGCCGGACAGCTACCTAGCCCTAGGGTGCAACAAATGTGCAACCAGATACCCATATAGGATAGGGGTATGAAGCCAAGCCGAGTAGGGTGTTCTCCCAAAACCAAATGATACACAAAGAGGAGGTTTAGCAAGAAAATGAGACTAGGTAAGTCTCTTAGACACAGAGGTAGGATAGAGAAAATACTAACAAGGAAAAAGAGACCTTGTGCATATTTGGCAAAGGTAAAACACCCAGCCGGGCCGGACAGCTACCTAGCCCTAGGGTGCAACAAATGTGCAACCAGATACCCATATAGGATAGGGGTATGAAGCCAAGCCGAGTAGGGTGTTCTCCCAAAACCAAATGATACACAAAGAGGAGGTTTAGCAAGAAAATGAGACTAGGTAAGTCTCTTAGACACAGAGGTAGGATAGAGAAAATACTAACAAAGAAAAAGAGACCTTGTGCATATTTGGCAAAGGTAAAACACCCAGCCGGGCCGGACAGCTACCTAGCCTTAGGGTGCAACAAATGTGCAACCAGATACCCATATAGGATAGGGGTATGAAGCCAAGCCGAGTAGGGTGTTCTCCCAAAACCAAATGATACACAAAGAGGAGGTTTAGCAAGAAAATGAGACTAGGTAAGTCTCTTAGACACAGAGGTAGGATAGAGAAAATACTAACAAAGAAAAAGAGACCTTGTGCATATTTGGCAAAGGTAAAACACCCAGCCGGGCCGGACAGCTACCTAGCCTTAGGGTGCAACAAATGTGCAACCAGATACCCATATAGGATAGGGGTATGAAGCCAAGCCGAGTAGGGTGTTCTCCCAAAACCAAATGATACACAAAGAGGATTTAAGACCTATGAGACTAGAGATAGTCTTCTAGAGGTTAACTCAGGTTGATTCATTAATGAGACAATGCCTGTCTCCAAAGATTTGGATCTAAAAGACTAGGCAAGTCTTTTGAGAAAATAGAATGCTATTTGGACTGAGCAAGTCCCCTAGAGATGGGCTTAGGCTAGCGCCTTCATCGCCCTACAAGAAAAGGGGATTCTAATATCTAAAGAGAATTAACAGCAATCTATAAGACTGTGTTAGTCTCTCAAAAAGAGAAGAAAATGCTACCAGATAATCGCAAATTTTATTCTAAAAAAACAAATCAAGTGCTAAGCAAAGAAGAATATACAATTTAATTATAATCATAAAATGATAACTAACATTAATTAGTCCAGACCAGCCGCTGGATAGCCTAATAAAGTAAAATAAAACAATATCAAACACTTCTAAACCAACCACAAACCCCAATACGGGGACTCCAATGAAATCAGATGATGCCAAAGTAATCATCTGATATCAAATACACATGATAATATTTCTAATCCCGCCTTGAGATCAGACAGTACTCATGTCGATAATATCGAACAGAGTAGTCATCTGATCTCCTTCTTCCTATTAATAATTTATTTAAATAAATAAATAAAATAAGTATTATAAGCCTCAAGATATTCTCACCTGCATAATCCATTTATTACCGTCTTCAAACCCTAACTCAAAGCTTAGTATAAAAGACAAATATTAAATATTCAACATATTATAGAAACATATTAAATGATATCTACATCTCCCTGAAAGATGGGCTTGGGATAACGCCTTCATCGCCAGGAACCAAGAAAATATTTGAGACATTCGAAATGATGTTCAAATAATAATGAAGATGTAACTATATTAGCTCGGCTATGTTGACAACATTTTCTTCATTCTAACAATTCATACTATTTCAAATGGGCAATCTGAATGGATACATTTATTCGAGGAAAAAGGAAAATTAACTTTACTATGCTTATTCATTGTACTGATCCTAATTTTCTTCTTTTCTTTTGATATGAACTAAAGCCATTATGTCATACATTGATCAGGCATCTGTCGATTATTTTGAAAATACTTGAAAGAAGATTTGAAATAATAAAATCAGCTGAGTTCATAAAGATAAACCAGTTATATCATAAAGGCTAAATCAATCATGTTCGTGTCACTATTACCACTCCATTCCTCCACTTTCACAACTAAGTAATTATTCATCCAACTATAAGAAATCTCTTAGAAGACACCCAGCAAAGAAAATTTCATACCGATCCTTATGATGATCAAAGTTTAAAGTACAAGATATCAGTATATGCATTTCATTCCATTTTGATCTCATAAGCATATGACCCCTCATTGAAATGAAAACAAATAGCTATTGTCTATTATACAATGTAAGATAAGAAATGAACCCATAATTATCATATTCAGCCATCTGTTACACATTCTGAATTAGCAAATTCATAAGGGACATGCAGTATATACAAAAATTATTGTATTACAGTAAAAGGAGAACATGCAACAACTGTAAAAATAGACTGAACTTATGTGACATATAGTGTTGGCTGTAAAGAAAAGGACTGAACTTGTACAACTGGTAATGTAAAGTGTGAAGAGTAAAGTGAATTCGTACAACTTGTGGTGTAACAGGTGAAGTGAACAAATGACTTTGGTACAGTGAATATCAATTTATCTTTTGAGGCCCACAATGGAGATCTTGAAATTAACCATAAAAGAAGGAAAAGGGTCTAAGCCCTTGTCCACACAGCACCCTAAAAAAAATCAGCGTCAATATGAAACTTAAATTGGGAGTGGGGCTATGTCTCCATCTCTTCTAAACACTTTCAATAAATACCATGAATGACATAGAGTACATGGAATTCTTGTAAAGCAACCATCATTAATCTCAAGGAAGTGAGAAGGTCAACAAAACATCTTCTACTAATTTCAACGATCCCTCATAATCAAAGTATCAACTCAAACCTTGACAAGTTCTAAAAGGTGAGCTAATGTACTGACATAATGCACTGAAAGAAGGATAAGAAAGTATGAATGACCAAAGAAAACTTAACATGAAAAATTTATGGTACAAATATCTTATCATTATGCCATCAATTTGTACAGGTTCATGTTAACAGGGACAATAACTTTGCTTTTACACATGCTATAAAGTACAGATCTCATAATCTAACTGGATCAGTACTACCCTTCCTAATACATATAATGGCCCTAATTTAATCCTGAAACAACTCAGAACTAATACATTTTTCCTTTAGCACAAATTATAATGGTAAAAAAAAAAATTACATTATTCAGAATAATGAACAGACCGAAACTGTGCCACTGCATCTTGAATGAAGTTAAAGCATACATAGATTTTTTTGGATTTACAAAAAACTGAGGAGAATTTCCAAGATAATTATTCAATTACATGTAATTTCTTTCTTGATATCATAGCATCATTTTTTTTTTTAAACTATAATATTAATGAAAACAAGAGATCAAGTGAATTGCTCAACACAGAAAATAGCTTCTTATTATCAACGAAAATTTCTATAACTCCAAAAAAAAAAACAAGAAATTTCATTCCAATGAGTTAAATAAAATAAATTGTAGTCATAGATATACTGAAATTAGAGGTAAAAATACAAAGATCTAGACTTTTTTTTAAAAAAAAATGAAAGATACAGTTTAAAAGTTCAAGCTAAAATTTATCCAACGAAAAGACAACAGATCTGATAATGCGATTGTAGAAAAATAAAATATGTTCGATGTATAGAATGAGAGGAAGGAATTTAAGCTTAGATCTGCAAAAGAGACGAATCTAACAAGTAAAAGCTAAGAAAATAAGAGATTTTTTTATTTTTTTTAAGACTTGAAGCAACAAAATATAGCAAATCAAATGCTAGAATGAGAAACAAGGAAAAGATCAAAAGAAATGAGGCAGAAAAAAAAAAATAAAAATAAAAATAAAATGAACTTGCCGGTTGGAGATCTGTCGGAGAAGATGATCGGAAAAACAGATCTACTTCTCTTCTCTAAAAACCTTTCTTTCTCTCGCTCTTTCTCTCTTCTCGCTCAGATCTGAAGATCTGGAGGAAAAGACGCTGCTAACCGGAGAAGAAGGAGATGACCGGATCTCATGGAGATCTATCGGATTCCGGCGGGATATTTAAGAAAAATCAACGAAAAAAATCGCTGGAATCTGGTCGGAGATGATCGGAAAAACAGAGGTCTATGCTTTCTTTACAGAGTTGAGGTTTTGTATGGATAGATCTATAGATTTGCTCCGGTAGATCTCGCCGGTGGGAGCTTGATCGGAGAAGAAGGAATCGATCGAAGAAAAAAAAAAAAAAAAGAAAAAGGGTTTAGGGATTTTGGGAATTTCTCTCTCTCTCTCTCTCTCTCTCTCTCTCTCTCTCTCTCTAATTTTCAAAAAGATCCTCTTTAAAAAAAGCTTAAGCTGATATTTATAATTTTTTTTCTGGATGCTGATATTGGCACCCCCACTTGATAAGCGCACACATGTGCGAATCCGAATGGCTAATTCACCCCCTCTGCCATTGATAGCCACACAGACTCAGCTTGTCTTTTTCAAATTTTTTTGTCTGATCTTTCTGGAATTTTGCAGGGATTTTTCTGGGGTCTTAAGTTTTCCAAAAATGTATTCATGGGTACTTAAGGTCTTTGGATGAATGGAATTTTCCTTAAATACAAGGATTTTAGGGGAAAATGAAAATTTAGTGGGCCACCCTTCATTTACACTACACACACCCTCTCAGCCCGATTGCTGGGCAAACGAGTTCGGATCTTCCTGAAATTTTGGAGGGACCTTAGTGAAACCCTAACCAGGCTTGGGGTGAAGTTTGGGACCCTATTGGTGAGATTCGGATGGATTTGGCACGAGCCGGGAGGGTTTAGGGCTTAGTCAAAATGGGGTGTCTACACCCTGACATCAGTAAAATCGACAATTTAGCATGTGAGCTGTTAGAGATTTCTTAGATACTAATTCCAAATCTTGAAATAATGAAACAATTCATTCTACGTTCCTGTGATTTCACATACACCTTGCAAAAACTACAAATAAACTTGACCGAAGGCATTCATTTTCCATTAAAAATTGGATGAAAGAGAGCAAATCATCTCTCATTTTAAGAGCATTAGATTAACATCTGTTCAATTGATTTTTGCAAACATTGAGCAAGAACACTATATAATTGATTGATTTGATCCACATATATCCCCCCAAAAACTGGAGTATATTCTTTTGTCACTATGTCAATCTGCACGAAAAAGCACAAAAATTTAATAATTCCTGCAGGCCATTCTGGTCACTTTCAAGTAGGGCTGAAACTTGGGTAAGGTTTTACCCGACCTGAAAATAACACGGGTCAGGTTTGGAAATCATGGTTCGTGAGTAAGGTCGGGTTTTAAATTGGAGAACCTGACTCAATCTTGCGTAGGGGCTGGTTTAAAGAAAAAAGCCCGAAACCCAACCCGACTCATATAGGTGTAGTGTGTCTTTCTTAAATATCTCTTGAATAACGTAGCAAATTATTTTCCAATATATTGATACAATTGTTTTCAATGAGGTGATAATGTCTTATATGTGAAAATATAGTGTCCTTAAATTTATAAACTTGATGACATAAATTTAGAGATTTTTGGTGTGAAGATTAGTTCTTTTTTCCCTACAATCTTTAAAATTAGTCACTAAAAAATGAAAACCCTACCGAGAAACTATCTTGGGTAGGGTCGGGTTTACAAATCTCGGTTTTTTTCGGTAAAAAATTAGATCCGACCCGAGTAGGGTAGGGTTTTGGAAAACCCGACCCGCCCAACCGGAGTTGCAACTTTCAACCGTACTTTCAAGCGGCATTGCTCTAGAATGTAAAATTGTAATCAAACTGAGGGCACAATAGTCATTTCTCGAAAGTAGTTTGTCCGTTGGAACTTTTCGTGGACCATTCGTTGAAACTCGTGGGGACATTTTGGTCAATTTATCACAGCAAAAGATCGCTGACTGTACTACTAAATACTAATCAGCAAGAACTTATTTATTTATTTTTCCTTCTATTTTTTGTGTCACTTGCAATAAAAATACAACGACATAGTCCAGCTTAGTTCCAGCTTTCGTTACTCGTTTTCTCCCCATGTCACCTCTCTTCTCCTTTCTCACTGATAAGGAGAAGAGAGAAGAAAAACCCTAAAAACTATTCCATGGCAGATTTTAAGCGATCTTCTTCAAAATACTCAAAGAAAATCTCAAACGTAAATAATTTCGCCTTCAACAATACCTACGATGATGTCTTTGGCGGTCCTCCGAAGTTCGCAGTTTCCTCATTTTCCTCTCGGATTGATGATTACGGAGAGATTTTTGGGGATTTTTACCCTCCTAAGAGTTCTTCTTCAATTCCAGTTCTTGATTTTCCGGACGAGGATGAGGTCGATTTTCGGAGCTCGAATTTCAATTACTCTGATGTTTTTGGGGGTTTTGACGGTCGAGATTTTGCTATTTCTCATGAGGAGATTTTTGCCGAGCCCAAAGTGTTGGAAAATCCCTCTATTAGGTATTTCATTTGTTTGCTTTCCTCATTTTTCGTTGAATTTATGCTCTCTTTTTTTCTCAATATTGCTTTTTAGGGCATGTTTGGAAGAAAAACATTTCTAGTGGAAAAAAATATTTCTTGGGAAAATTTTCTGTTTCCATGATTTAGAGGATAGTGATGTGACTAAAGTTAATTTAGAACGATATTATCATAAATTGATGGTGCCTCTAAAGAAATTTTAAATAGGTTTGGCAATCCAATTTCAAGGGATGTTTTATTATTTTATTTTTCACCAGTTTTATTTGATTAAAAGTTTCAAGCACTTACCCTATATTTGTTTTATTTTTTTTAGATTTCTGAAGTGGGCCACATATTCTTTAGTCTTACAATCGGACTAAAATGTTGTTAGGGAGGTATTTCCTTGATAGTTAGTAATGTCAAGGAGCCCATTTCATATTCATTCACTGTATAGCATCCGACATTCGTGAGTGATGACTATGTCTATGAAATGTTTATTCGATGATGGAAATTGTGTTTTAGAGTCTTTGAAAACGCGGATACAGGTCAAAATATGGCCAAGAAAAATCCTTATCGACTCGGCGCAGAAGCGGCTAATAACACGGTTGACGTGGTCATAACTCGGGAGATTCAAAGGAGTTTTTATTCACTCTGTGTGGCAAAATGTGGAACATAGTGGGTAAATGCAGCCAAGGGAAAAGGGGGTCGACTCGGGGGAGTCTACGATGACATGGGATGACTTGTAGATATACTTATAGCGTAGAGATGATTACCATTAAAAAAAAAAACAGCATAGAGATTATATGTTTATTCAATGATGGAAATTGTATTGTAGATTTACTTTCACCTTGGAGACATAATGCACACACTGTAAACAGTTGTAGTGGTTGGAGAGGGGTGATATCACTGTCCTAGAAAGTTTTTGCAGAAAACTCTGTTTGGATTGGAAATGTCACCTGTTTTGAAAATGTTCATACCCTAATTTTTTTAGAAGAATTTACTGAAAATAAGAAGCAGTTCTATCGTAAAGACTTTGTTGGGTAAGTTACCTTGTTTCCCACCTATTTTTGTGGTAATCCAAAATAGGAAATGTGCTTCTTTAGGTTTTAGGAAAACCTAGGTATAAAAGGTAGTCTCCACCACACAATCAGTGAGTGGAGGTAAGAGTGTGGTGACTGCAAAAGGAAGAGAGAGGGCCTTTCTCTTGCGTGGTGCAGCTAGGTCTTAGGGCGGGGAGAGAGAGAGAGAGAGAGAGAGAGAGAGAGAGAGAGAGAGAGAGAGAGAGAGAGAGAGAGATTCCACTCGGGTTTATCTCATGGGGTTTTCTTTGGTTATCTCGGGTTTCTCTTGTGTACGGTTGTGATTGAGAGGATAAGGAAAGGGTTGCTGGTTTTGTGTTAATCCATTGTAATCCTTGTATTTTATTTTCTCACAGTAGAAGATTGTGTTCTCGCCCGTGGGTGAAGACATCTTGGCCAAATCACGTAAAATCTTAGTAGGCATCTTGTGGCTTATTTTTATTTCTATTTTCCATTTATTTGTGCACGATCGGACCGGATTTTGCCCCTCTGATTTTCTCAACAGCACTGAAAAGTGACAATTGAAACCAAATTTTAGAATAAAAAAGGCCACCTTTCTTTTTTATTTGTACATTTTGTGATTTGTTATGAGTATATAATGGCAAGTTGGTATGCCAAACGCTAAGAACTGTGAAGGAGGCCAAGTAAAATAAGCTTTTATATTGAACTGCATGGGTCTGTTTCAAGTCAGATTCCATCAGTTGGTTGGGTCCTGATTTCATATTGGACAAAACTTTCTTTTGCCGTTGTTTCTAGTTTGTGCATGATCCCATATGGTTTTATTTTTGATCATTAAGTATCAAGAGGGAAATCAGCTTCTTAAATACAAATTTCAATCTTTGAGATCTTTAAATTTAACCCAACTTTTTTTTTCTTTTTTCATGTGTAGGACTGCCGCTGAAACAGTATACTCACAGCAGGCACCAGAAACTGTTTCCGGAATTACTTTTGAAGGGCGCAGTGGAGATCCTTTTTCTGATTCAGAGAATCATCTCTTGTCAAATGGAGCGTCTCATCGTAGATATGATTGTGTGAAGCAATTCAAAACATCATACAATAAGGCAAATCAAAGGGGCAAAGAAGATTCTATAAGTGGGACTATACACATAGCTCAACTAGATGAGGTTTCTGGATTCACTTTTGTCGTTGATTCAAGCTCTCCTTCACAAAAGACCAAATGTGAAAAGTCTCAGCCCCAAGTAACTAATGATCTCAGTCACAATGTCAATTCTAACTCAGAAATGATGGAAGGAAAACTTTTTACGGAAACCGCATCACATGCCCCTGCCTGTAGTAAATTTACAAATTCTGGAAATGATCCCAAGGCAGACAAAAAACAGCTTGACACTACACCTACTGCTTCCAAAGAGGTCCCTGCAAGTGACCAGCAAAATTTACGCAATTCTGGTAATCACATGTCATCTGGTGGGGCTTATTCTGGTGAGGTGTTGGTGACTGTCTCTGAAATCAGCCGTCAAACACATCCCTTTCAAGTGCCACCTGGCCCACCCCCTTCAACACCACCGCCAAAATTAGTTAGTAAGGAGGGAGGTTCCGGGAGAACAATGGTCACGAACCCCAAAGCTTATCCATATGAAGTACGTTTGGGCAGACCTGTGTCAGCCAATAAGACTTACCATGTGACGGCTGCATCTGAAACTTTCACACCTAAAGAGGATGCTAAGGGTAAAGATGGTTCACCACCTTTCTTTGATGTAGAGGTGGATCCAAGTTCAGCTGCCGCAGCTTCTGCAGCTGCCGTGAAAGAAGCAATGGAGAAAGCTCAAACATGGTTAAAGCGTGCAAAAGAATCAATGGAAAGAAAAAGAGACAAAGACAACTGTCAAAGTCGTGTGAAGATGGGTATGACTAATGAAAAAAAGGGTAGGGAAAAGAGGGAGAGGAGAATTGCTCAAGAAAACTATAAGCCAGAAGAGAAGGCAGATGACTGGAAACCAAAGAAACAGTCTTATGAAATGGCAAAAAATGACGAGGTCAAATTGGTCCAGGCTGAAAATAGTGAGGAGAAACTGAAGGCGCCTGGAAAGCTCCAGAGCCATGAGCAAAATGTGAAGAAAGCAGCTAAACTGTCTGTGGAGCTTGAAAACAATGAGAAATCAAGTGCAGTCCTAGAGGCCCATGAGCATGAAGAGCACGGCAAGAAATTGGAAGCGGCTAAAGTGGCTTGTGAGCAGGAGGAAAATGATAAGAAAGTAAGAGCAACTCAAGAGGCTCATGAACGAGAAGAATTTGAGAAGAAACTAAAAGCTGCTCAAGAGGCACGTGAGCGGGAAGAACTTGAGAAACTAAAAGCTGCTCGAGAGGCCCGCAAGCGGGAGGAAAATGAGAAGAGACTAAAAGCTGCTCAAGAGGCTCGTGAGCGGGAAGAATTTGAGAAACTAAAAGCTGCTCGAGAGGCCCGCGAACGGGAGGAAAATGAGAAGAGAATAAAAGCTGCTCAAGCGGCTCGTGAGCAGGAAGAAAATGAGAAGAGACTAAAAGCTGCCCGAGAGGCCCGTGAGCAGGAGGAAAATGAGAAGAGACTTAAAGCTGCTCAAGAAGCTCGTGAGCGGGAAGAATTTGAGAGACTAAAAGCTGCTCGAGAGGCCCGCGAGCGGGAGGAAATTGAGAAGAGACTAAAAGCTGCTCAAGAAGCTCGTGAAAGGGAGGAAAATGAGAAGAGACTAAAAGCTGCTCAAGAGGCTCGTGAGCGGGAAGAAAATGAGAAGAGACTAAAAGTTGCTCAAGAGGCCCGCGAGCGAGAGGAAAATGAGAAGAGACTAAAAGCTGCTCAAGAGGCCCACGAGCGAGAGGAAAATGAGAAGAGACTAAAAGATGCTCAAGAGGCTCGTGAGCGGGAGGAAAATAAGAAGAGACTAAAAGCTGTTCAAGAGGCCCGCGAGCGGGAGGAAAATGAGAAGAGACTAAAAGCTGCTCAAGCGGCTCGTGAGCGGGAAGAATTTGAGAGACTAAAAGCTGCTCGAGAGGCCCGCGAGCGGGAGGAATATGAGAAGAGACTAAAAGCTGCTCAAGAAGCTCGTGAAAGGGAGGAAAATGAGAAGAGACTAAAAGCTGCTCGAGAGGCCCGCGAGCGGGATGAATTTGAGAAGAGTCTAAAAGCTGCTCGAGAGGCCCGTGAGCGGGAAGAATTTGAGAAGAGACTAAAAGCTATTCAAGAGGCTCGTGACCATGAAGAGGAGCAAAAATTGAAAGCATCTAAAGAAGCCCATGAGTGCGAAGAATGTGATAAGAAATTGGAAGCCGATAAAGACACTCGTGAGCGGGAGGAAAATGAGATGAAACTAAAGGCAGCTCAAAAGGCTCATGAGAAGGAACAAAATGAGAAGAAACTAAAAGCTGCTTCTGAGCAAAAAGATGTGAAAAAGAGATCAAAAGCAGCTAAGGCCTGTGAGAGCGAAGAGCGTGATCAGAAATTTAAAGCAGAACAAGAGGCTTGTGAACAGGAAGAAAATCAGAAGAAACTACAAGTGGCTCAAGAAGTGCTGGACTGTGAGAATGAGAAGAAATCCAATGCAGTTAAAGAAGCCCATCAGTCTGAAAATACTGGAAAGGAACTAAAATTGGCTCAAGATGCACACGAGCAGGATGAAACCGATAAGAAATTAAAAGCAGAGTTGGTAGATGACAATAAGAAACTAAAGGCAGCTCAAGGTGGCAGTGAACATGAAGAGAGAGCGAACAGTATAAAAGGAGCTAATGAGAGCTTTGAGCGTGAAGTGGATGAAAAGAATTTCAATGTAATGGAGAAGAAAATGAAGTTGGCTAAAGAGGCTCCTGAGCGTGTAGAAAATGAAAAGAATATCAGAGAAACTCAAGTGGCTCTTGATAGGGAAGAAAACAAGAATAAATTCAATTCCGATCTGGCGGTCTTCCAGTTGGATGAAAGAGGGGAAAAATTAGCAGCAGCACAACATGCTAATGCACTAGAAAACAAGAAGGTATTGAGGACAGCTCCATCGGTCACGGTGAGTCCAGATGTAGTAAGAGAAGAGAAGAATAGTGATGAAATGCATTCAATTGAAGAGAAGGAAAAAGAAAGGATGCAAAAAGGAAAAGACCAGAAAAGAGAGCGGCTGAGAAAAATAGAAGAAGAGAGAGAGAGGGAAAGGGAAAGAGAAAAAGACAGACTTTCTGTCGAAAGAGCAACCCGTGAAGCACGTGAAAGGGCAGAAAGGATTGCTGTGGAGAGAGTGACTGCTGAAGCTCGGCAACGAGCACTAGCAGAGGCCCATGAAAGAGCCGAGAAGGCTTCTGCAGAAGCCCGAGAAAAATTATTAGCTGAGAGGGCTTCTATTGATGCTAGACTTAAGGCCGAGCGTGCTGCAGTAGAGAGAGCAACTGCAGAGGCTCGGGAGCGTGCTTTAGAAAGAGCAATTGCTGAGAAGGCTGCTGCTGAGGCAAAAGAGCGGGCAGAGAGATCTGTTGGATCTAACGTGGACATTGGAATGGGGCAAAGCCGTTCTTTTTCTGTGAGTAAAATAATTTTCAGTTATATAGCATTCTTTTTTCTTGTTTCTTAGGCTCCGTTTCTTTCATTGTAAAATGGGCATAAAAAACAAAATTTAAGCCGATTTTTACACTAAAAATGAGCGTAAAATTTGTTTTGCATCCATTTTTACGTCGAAAGAGACGGAGCCTTAACGAATACTTTTAGTCCATTCTGTTTCTGTACATTAACTGCATTATGAATTATGGTGGCAGGATGTGTGGCATTTTGACCGTGACCCACAAAATCAAGGTGCATATTCTTCCTGTGATACTTCTCATATATTCAAAATTTACAACTCATGGTGGGAGCTTTATCTGCCCTTCCTTTTATGGTTTGCTCTGAAACGGGACCTTTTTCTTTTACTGTGAAGGTTCCTACTTTAATGAAAATTCTGAAGGGAACGATGGTGAATCAGCTGAAAGATATAAAGCAAGGTTGGAGAGGTATCAACGAACAGCTGAACGTGCGGTATGTCCGTTGTTTGAATTTCAAATTTTCAACATTCCATTGAAATTACAATTTGATCTGTCATTTAAAGTTCGAGAAGCAGAATGATCTCATGCTTCTTTATGTCGATTTCAGGCCAAAGCTCTCACAGAGAAGAATTTGCGTGACATTCTTGCTCAAAGAGAGCAAACGGAGAGAAATGTAAAGTATCTAATAGCATAGCACTTGCAGAATTAACGCAGTTATATCATTTGTTTCTCATCATACTGGATTTAACCGTGATTGCAGAGGTTAGCAGAAACTCTGGATGCTGAAATCAGGAGGTGGTCAAATGGAAAAGAAGGGAATTTACGCGCGTTGCTTTCAACCTTGCAATATGTACGCATAATCTTTTGTAGTTGTTCATGCTTAAATTATGCTTCTTTGTTCTTATTACTGTAGCAATTACAGTCTAGCTGTTATATATTAAAGTTTCTGTTCGCATACACTACTGCTTTGAAAATTGTCAAATGATTCATTTGTTGAGGAAACCTCGGGCAAGAAGTTTTATCTGTATTTTAATTGGCTTGTGAGAGATTTTTGGGAACTGAAATAACCTTTGACAGCTCTTTAAATAAGAAAAGACAAGATGAGTCAGTGCAAATATCAAAACATGGTTGTGCTGATATCCCTAGATATATGTGTAGAGAGAGAGAGAGAGAGAACATGCACGACATATCAGATGTAATTGGGGTTTCATGCCTCTGTTTTTGTTTGGTTTTGAGATTTGCTCATCTGATGCTCATATGCACCTCCTTTGTTATGATAAAGAACACGCATTACTGATAAAAATAATATTTTCTTTCAGCTTGATAAAAAAAGCTCAGAATTATCATCATCAATATGCTCTGATCAGCTCTTATTATGTTAAACAGTTATGCTAACCCTGTTCGAAAATTTCATGAGATTATTTGCACATTTTTACCATTTTTTTTAATCTGTTCTTGTTTGATCAGCTCTTATTATGTTAAACAGTTATGCTTTAAACATGTTTAGAATACGGATATGCATCCTGTCTTCATTTCCGACACTCAAATATCTATGAGCATTTGTTTGATCTAGTCTTTATTGATCGGCAGATCCTTGGGCCTGATAGTGGATGGCAGCCAATTCCGTTGACAGATCTTATAACACCTGTTGGTGTTAAAAAAGCTTACAGGAAGGCTACTCTTTGTGTTCATCCTGATAAGCTGCAGCAAAGGGGTGCAAGCATTCAACAGAAGTATATATGTGAGAAGATCTTTGATATGCTAAAGGTATGTTGCTGGCCTTCTCCTTTTATTTCTTCATTGTTCCTAATTTGCTTGAATATTTTCTAGAAATTAAATATTGACAAAGATTTCCATGCATATATGAACCTATATGATTATCATCGATAATTTGCATCCTTAATCTCTCCTTATTAGAATAATTAATTTATTTTGTGGAGAATTAGTTGGCATAATTTATTTTCAGAATGGGAATAGATGAATGAATGTGAATAGATGAATGAAAATTTTGGGGTTTGATTCTGCAATTATTTCATTCACATCTGCTAGGCGATTAGTACATAGAATCGAAAGATATCCTCCCTAGCCCAAGTCACTACGTATTGTGAACCTAAATAGCATGAACTTTTTATTATCTTATTAATATATTTCTCTACACTTTTTCTCTTCTTTTTGCCATGATTTGTTCGATACTTCGAATTTATTGCTGACACACGTGTCCTGCCGTGTCTGACACGACACACGTGTCCACTCACGTCGACACTCCTTTGGACACTTCTAAATGTATTGCTAGGAGTGTTAGAGTTAATGTGGGCATGTGGACACATATTTATGTAACAATCAATATTTTATGTGTATGTATGAGTCACCATTTCTAGATTTTTAGAAGTTGTAGATGTTGCCATGTTAGACAACTCATATCCATGTTGAAACTCGACACACGAATCCATATCGACAAATTATGATTATATATACTTTGTATTTTAGTTATGTCCCCGTTTCTAAATTTTGGAGGTTTGCCGTGTCCGACACTCCGTGTAAGTGTCGACACACGACACTATGTCCGTGTCCACAAATCATAGTGTTTTTGTCATGTGCTCTGAAATGATCTCCAAACTCGAGTCGTTCCAGCTCTAATCCAAGAAGTACAAGTCCCACTCCACTATCATTTGATTTGTACATATCTGTCTTACAGATAATTCATCTTCCACTTTTATGGTGAGCATCAATACATTCATCCGCTATTTAGGCTCCATCTAATATTTGCATCCCATCAACAAAAGCACCTCGATACTGGGAAATGATAGGTTCCAAAACTTCTCCAAGTGTTGTGCCCAACGCCTTTGAAAGGAACTTATACACACTCCCAAGTCCCAACTACGCTTATAGATCTGTAATCTTTAAGCTCATCCGCTCCATCTTTGTTTTAGGTCAACATGATAAAAGTAGCGTAATTGGTCCTATCCAACTTAAGCTTGATGGTGGAACTCCTTAAAAATTCTAATTGGGTAATTTGTGACGAATTTTGGGAGGGGACTTAATTTCTTTTAGAAACATGGTTTTAAATTCGGCTGAAATACCGAAATTTCGGCCGGGACCACCGACACCAAAAGTTCATAAATCTGAAATTTCGCCCCGAAATTCGACCCAAATTTCTGAAATTTCCACCGAAATCTTGTAAAATACCGAAATTGCTTTTCTGAATTTTATTTGATTTCGGCCGAGGTTGTGGCCGAAACCGGCATCTAAATCCTTGTTCAGAAATTGGCCAGAAATCATAGAGAGGGGGAGGGGGGCTAAGGAGAAGGCGGCGGCTAGAGGGAAACATCCGCCCCCCATGCCGCTAAGTTGGACTTCATTGAATCTTATTTGGCAAATTCAAGGATGGAAAGTGTCTGAGATGCATTTAGAGATGGCAACGGAGGTAGTTTGCTTCTGTTATATAAAAGGTTTGGTCAGAGTATATATATTGAAGGTGACTCTTTCAATGTTATCACTTGGTTGTTGCCCTAGGCCTTGGCATTTTGCCTACATAGTGTGGGCAATGTTATTGATATTTCTAGAGAGGCCTATGTTCTTTCTGGTTTCTTGGGTAAAAAGTGGGTGCCCATAGAGAGTTGTTTGTTGTTTTGTGCCCATAGAGAGTTGTTTGTTGTCTAGTTAAGATGGTTGAGCTGGATTCGCATAGGGTCAGATTTAACAAGACTTCACCGAGCATAATTGAAGGGGATATAGTCTTACTCTGTAAAGGATCAAATCCATTATGTGGGATACCTGCATTTGGGAATTCACATGACACAGGACAAGGGCACTTCTGATGCACCCATTGCAGGAATGAGCAACATTATTTCTGCCATTGTTGCATGCTTTCTTTTTGCCCTTTTCAAGTGAAAACTAATGTTTCGAAAGAAAAAAACTCAGCAACTTCCTGTATATGGGTGTACAATCGTTCCGAAAAATGGTTAGCTCATCCATTCCAAATCAGTCTTCATCGTTGGGGCTGAGGATATAGCAATGCCAACAGTTAATTATTGTGTTGGGATTTACAGAGTTGAAGAAACCACTACCACATGGTTTGGAGGGGGTTGGCTTTTTAAATAGCTCTCTTGTCAACTACATCTAAATGTAGGGCATTTTGGATTTGATACTGCGATAGGAACAAGGTTCCAACCTCTAATAGTTATATCTTTGAGGTAGGAGAAAGTAAAACATACAGATTTACCAGTTGTATTTTTGAGGTGGGAGAGACTAAAACATGCAGATTTCCCAATTCTACAATTTTTATGACATGAGATGATTGAAGTAGGAAAATCTTGCCACTTTGTTACCTCATAGTTATCAGGCTTTGTTAGCCTTTTAGTTGTCCCATTGCAATTTTTCTCTGGGGATGATGTAGTAGAATATGCCAGTCTCATCCATGTTAAAGATTACTCGTTGTTTGAATTGGTCAATGACCACTTTTGGTAAACAATTTCCACAACTAAAGATGAATAATACCTATAAATGAAGAATAATCAATGGGTTTGCCATTATTTATAATGATAATGATACATTGAATCTTGGAAGATTTTTTTTCTTCTGAATGGCAAGATAATATAAAAACCAGCCCTAGACTGAGATGGTACAGGAAGAAAACGAAAAGACAAACAGAAAAAACAAAAATAAAAGGCAAATACAAGATGACATAAACATGGGCGATGGTCAAACACCGCTAGGTCAGATCACCCCACACCACTACGAGCCAAAGTGCCTATCTCACAGTTGGTAGAATCAAAGGCATGCTGGAAAGTAGTATGACACTTGGGCGCCGTTTGGATTTCAATATTTTAAAATCTTGGATTTTCTCAAAATCCTGGATGGGTGACTAGAGAAGGAGACCGTCCGTCATTTTCTGATTTCTTGCCCCTCTTTTTGTTGAGCAGGAGAGTAGGAGATCGTCTCTTGTTTTGAGAGATTTCTAAAACCTGCATTTCTCACTTAAAATTCAAGATAATGGATTGCAAAATCCAGAATTTTACACTGTTTTCAAACTAAAACCTGGATTCTAAAATCCACGTATCCAAACCGCCCCTTAATCATGATTAAAATTTCCTCTTCTCATATGCAAATCTTCTACCTGGGCTACTTGTTTCCCAGTGAATAATGGATTAAAAGAACTACTGTTGAACATACCAGCGTTCATCCTAGAAAAGATTCTTCGGTTCATTCCCTTCCAAATCGGACACACGGCTGCAAATAGAGAAAGAGACCACAACCTTCGGCTTTTTGCAAATCAAGGAGCAAAATACCATGCTCAAACGGATCGGCAATACGGTTAGGTAAAATCCAAAACACCCTGATCCCAAACTTCCTTTATAAAGCTACTCTAGATAAACAAGTGGCTAGCAGTCTCACCTGAACCGCACAAGTTGCATAGAGCAGAAATATCGGCTCACTATCAGAATCTAGTCAAGGCAAGTAGTTCAACAAAAGAGGCTCAAACCCTCAGAGGCCCATAAGAAGATCAGGCGTACCCAGACAGAGATAACGTCGAAAGAGGTTGGTGCAGCTGAAGGAAGAAGGATCGAACCATGAACCTGTCACCATTATTCCAAATCTGAACTCTCTGATCATCTCCCATATGCGTCATAAAGGCCGCCACAACTACCATCTCCCTGTCAAAGAATGACTTGTGAAAAGGAACAAACCATTCCACCCTACAATCAATCTGATGGAGTGAAGCATTCGCAATGCTCTCTTTATCGATCACGATCCTAAACAGATCAAGGAACTCAAGCCTTAGCGGTCTTTCCAGAAGGAGTACGAGACCCCAAATGAACCATATATCTTATACCCGTTTTGAAGTAATCGATAAGATAGCGATATCCCTCCAAATAGTGACCCCCTGAATTCTGTACTTATTCGAAGGCTCCCAACTCCCATAGCTATTGTCATAATTTATAGCAACCACGTCTCTCCATTAAGGCTTATGTACCTCCCAAAATCTCCATAACCATTTTGCCAGGAGAGCCTCATTGATTTGCCTTGACTAAGAATGCCCAAACCACTGAAAATTTTTTGTTTGCAAATGGACTCCCAGCTGACTAATTGGTATTTCCCACAATCATCATTTTCATTCCATAGGAACCTCTTCTGAAGTTTAATGCGCCTGAAGTAAAAATTAAATTTACCAGAACTGCCTTGATGAGTGTGATTCTCATCCTAAAAGAAAGAGCATTTCTTTCAAGGGGAAAGCTTCTCCACTCACCACCACAGGGTCCCAATGATTTTAGGAAGATTACTTTTTTTAAAATCCTTTTCAAAGATTTTAGGAAGATTACTACACACACAGAAGAAGCCCCAAGTAAGAATTGGGCAGCAAGCCCACACCGCATCCTAAGATTCTGGTCATCCTTCCAACCTCTATCTCTTCCAATCTCACACCCATCACCTGATACTTGGAAAAGTTCGCTCATTGTCCTGAGAGATGCATCACTTTCCAATCATCCACATTCTTAAAAAGCAGTTCGCTCATTGTCCTGAGAGATGCATCACTTTCCAATCATCCACATTGTTAAAAAGCAAGCTATCATTGACGCACTTTAACTGGGTGATCTCAACGCCTGGGGAACTCACTCTGAACCTAGCAATCTAACACAAACTCGGCCTTGTCAATCATCCGACTAAGCATCTCTGTGAAGACGGGAAAAAGGAAGGGGAATAGGGAACCCCCTCCGTCTCAAGCCCCCTAGTGCTTTTAAAGAAACCTCTAGGAGATTCTTTCACAATCATCGAGTGCCAAAACTCAAGAGTGCATCCAACCATGCGATCAACTGCCAAGACCCATCCTCACCTCTACTCCACACGATCATAGGCTTTCTCCCCGTCCAGCTTGCTAAGGATTACACTAGTGGTCCACTCATTAACAATCAAAGCCCCGTCAAAGATCTGCCTCCTATGAATGAGAGTGCATTGAGTCCTTTGGAAATCAGAGATCCCATAACAGATTGAAAACGATCAAACGATCTGCTAAAACCTTTGCAAGAAACTTGTACTTCAGCAACCTGGACCTCGAATGTTGCTGCCACTTAGTTTCCTCTGTAAAACCAAGCTATTAAGCTCTAAGGGAAGCACTCTCAATCTAGTCATAAGAAGACTTGAGTGTTGCTATTAACAGTGACACAATTCTTTTGGGGATCATATCCACTTATCTTGTAGGCCACCACAATGCCATCTGTTGCTGCTGATCCCACCTTGATTGGATGGTCCCAAGTCCTTGGATCGGAATCTTGATTAAAAAGGCATCTTACTAGGATTTTGATAATCCTTAAGGCGTGCCATGTCTATGGTGGGCAGCTTGTGTTGCCTTTAACAGTGATACTATATGCCTTAAGATCATTATTCATATGCGATGTAGTTGGTGAGCGAGAGAAATTTTGAGATATATGAAGTTGTTAGTTGTGCACTAACATTGAAAAGAGTAGATTAAATATATTCTAATATCATAAACGTATTGTTAATTAGCTGATATAATAGAGTTAGTTATTAATCATGAAACGAAGTTGGTTCCTTAAAAATATTATTTGATATTAAAGATTAGGGCAGTGATATCGCCAACCCCCACTCCCCAACGTTTTCCGTTAGTTTCAAAGGTAAAAGAAAACATTAAAAGCGGTGAATTTATCCTTGAGAAATTAAGGATTAGAAGTTCTCTTCCAATCTCATGTGGTTTTTTCCTTCTTGCAGGAAGCTTGGAACAAATTCAGTGCAGAAGTGCGGTGACAACCCATCTCAATTTTTTTATTTATTTTTTGAACGATGCCCAGCTCAATATTCTTTCAAGAACACTCCGTTCAGCAATCTTTCTTTAACTACCTTTGTAATTTATCTCTCTAGTAAGTATCAAAATATTGTAACCATTTTTCTGTCATGCATACATGAAGTATGACAATCATCACTTTCCTGGAGTAACAACCAGAGAAGAAAAGAGGGGTTCTATTTAATGAAAAGTGCCTACCTACTTGACTAAAGCATAGCAAAATCCTATTTTCTCTATTACAAGCAGAAAAGAAAGGATGCCTGGAGATGAAAGCAGAGCTCTAAAAACCAAACAGGTGGAGCATCATGGCGTTTTGAGCATGCATTCGGTTTTCAGCTTGTGGAAAGACAATGGAGTTTGGTGCCTCTATTACTTCATCCGTAACCTCCACGCCTCGTTCTGCTGGTAGACAATGCATGAAATAAGCTTTGGGTCCTGCAAGTTCCATCAGGGCTTTGTCCACCTGCAATTTACATACAAGTAGCTTGGGTTTATTACCTTCTCATAAACAGCCAAGCAATAGTGGTGTTGCCTTTTCAATATTT
Organism: Tasmannia lanceolata; assembly: GCF_043159265.1. Taxonomy (NCBI): domain Eukaryota; kingdom Viridiplantae; phylum Streptophyta; class Magnoliopsida; order Canellales; family Winteraceae; genus Tasmannia; species Tasmannia lanceolata. Next base: position 6,723,920 of record NW_027518697.1, on the reverse strand, counting down.
GATCAAAAGCTCAAGAATATGGGCCTCTTTAGATGCCAACAAAATTGGTCCTTGCATGCAAATTAAATAATTTTAATTTAAACCTACTAGTAAATGAGACAGTAAGGTGTCTTTCAAAATCATTAACTGTATTATTTTTACGACTATCATAAGAATTATTTGCAAATAATCATATTTAACTTCAAAACCATTTGAATATAAGAATCTGTGTTCAGAGGTATTCGAATTTGAATATGATGTCCCCACAGTATTTCTAAAAAAAAAATTAGTCAGACCCACCTTGTTCAAAAATTCAAACCATTCATTTGTTGATTCCCAACATAAATAGGTTGTGCCCAAAGAATAATCTCTATATGATCATCCGAACCCTTTGATATGTAGAGGTTTCTATAATGTGCAGTCCTACAGTTTGGATGGTTAGGGTATTCCTATGAGATATTTAGGGCACAACCTATTTAATAGGGCCCAACAAATGACTGGTTTGGATCTTCGAACAAGGTGGGCACCACGGAAGTAACTGCACAGACATCATATAAAAACTGTTACAGAGAAAAAGTTTAGGGAGATTCCAGTGAGTACCTTCAAGGGAGGCCTCTATACCGGAGAGGAAAAGTTCAGTTCAAAAATACCTGAAACCCTTGGAATCGCTGATGGCGATAAGCAGCCTCCTCCTTCTGACCCATGCTTGCCCAGACATCGGAATACACAACATCAGCTCCTCTAACAGCTTCCTTGGGATCGTTTGTTATCTCAATCTTGCTAATTCCAGCACTTCTAGCCTTGTCAACAGTCTTCTCATCTGGTTCAAAGCCTTTTGGACAAGCACAGACAAAATGAAATGGTAATACAGATGCCAAAAGAAGCCATGAGTGCACAATGTTGTTCCCATCTCCAACATAGACTACCTACACACAAATCATGAATGCAGGTTTTGATCAGAACCTAAAAATTCAGAAATTAACCTTATGATTCATTGCGGGAGGGGAGGTGAACCTTGGTTCCTTCCACCTGACCGATGTGCTCAATTATGGTGAGCGCATCGGCCATAATTTGGCATGGGTGGTTGTAGTCAGTCAGACCATTGATGACCGGTACAGTAGCATATTTTGCCAAATCAAGGATATCCTGCACAGATGAAGGATCAGTGAGTAAAAAAGAAAGAAAGAAGAGCAAAATCAAGAGTAAAAGGCATGCATTTGCGATAGTAGAAGGCAATCAATAAAAAGATGTGGGGAAACAGAAATATATCAATACTAAAATAGAATAAAATTTTGTAGCAGATGGATGGAAGTTCTCTTCCATTCATGTAGCACAAGAGATGAGAGGCAGAGCAGAATATTTCTCCAAATATAGTTCTAACCTGTGGTGAAATCCTTGTACATAACCTTAGTTTTGGACATAAATAGATTGAGAAGCGAATTCTTCCTATGTTTTGCGAAATTCAGAAACAGGGTGTACAAGAAATCACGAAACTGAGATAATCCTTTTTTTTTTAAAAGGTAAAACTGAGATAATCCTTTTTTGTGCATTTGTCTTGCTTTAGACAGTTAAATTGTTGCCATTACCAAGCTAGTACTCGTCTGGGTAATCAAAAGATCAGATCCCAACTCCATTTTCCAAAAAAAAAATAAAAAATCTCAGGGTTGAAAGATGTTCGGTTAACCTTAGGTAGCAAAAAATGCCACAGGCAAATCACCATTTCATCAATGGCGACCAGGTATCACTACCTAGAGCTCAGCCAGATTGAACTGACTTGGCTGACTTTTGAGCCGAGCCAATCTGAGTTTTTTTAGTTTTGAAAACTGAATTGGTGTTCCAAAGCAATACTCAAATGTTACCGAAGTGGCAGATGAACGCTGCCCAATTGGCCTAAAAAATAGGTTAGCCGAACCTCTTGACTTCAAATTATGTGACAGCTAAAATAATAACACACGAGACTCACCATCATACCTGATGTGCGAATAAGCGTGCCATGATGATATCATTGTAACCAGAGAGCACTCTAGCAACATCTCGGGTTTCCTCTCGTTTACCCATCTGGATGTCATCTGGTCCTAAATATAAGGCATGGCCACCAAGTAAATAGAACCCTGTCTCGAATGAAACTCGTGTTCTCATGGATGGCTTGGCAAAGATCATTGCCATCGTCTTTCCTTTAAATGGGAGAAATGTCCTGTCTCCCGATTTCAGCAATGCTTTGACCTCGATTGCATGATTAAGGATCTTCAATATAGTTTCCTTGTTGAAGTCACTGATGTGCAGGAAATCTTTAAGGTCTGCATTTGCTGGGAAACAATGGAAGTAAAAGAATACAAGCAAAGTAAGTTGTAGATGTTGCAGGTCATTTCAATGTCTTTTCTTTTTATATTGCTAAGAACTGGGCTTCCGTCAAACATCTTATTCAATATCAATTAAAATATATGTACACATTCAAGGTAAATTGATTCAAGCACATTTCGTTAAGAAGCAAAATACAAATACTCAATCAGTTTACTACTTTTGGTCTCTGGATTAAATAGATGCCCCTTCAACTTCACTGACTTTTGCTGTACATTAATCTTTAAAATTGATAAAAGAAAAGGGAAATAGAGAACATGTTGACAGTACAATTAGCAGAATAAAAACAAGGGAATATTCTTGTCCTATAGAATTAGAAAGTGTTAATGTATTGAAAAGAAATTCCAAAACTGGAAAATTGGCTGAGATTGGACTAGGCATGTATCCCTCAAAGTCAAAACTGGAATTGGTAGATATTTGACCCAGTCCATCTGGTTTCTTACTTTAGGAGTTAAAAATAGGTAAACACTCGCTTGCTTCAATAATGGCACTCTATTCTTTACTTTATGATTTTTAAATTGGTGGTTGAGAGCATTTTGGGAAGTCTAACAATCTTTAACGTAAAGGGTTGCATGCCATTATTGAATCAAAAAATTGAAAAGTGATACAAATCAAGGCTAATTCAACACCAAAAAATGAAAAAAAAAAATGTAATAAGTCCTCAAGTAACAAAATGATTTGATTTGATGGACAACGTAACTTGTAGTGAAATTGGCTTCTCAAAAGCCCCAGAAAAACTTGATAAAGTACTTGAAATAGTTGTTATGTTTCTATCAACTTGATTGAGTTTTTACTCTATTTTTTCCGGTAATTGAAGGATGTGTAGTAACTTGAAATATTTTGTACCTTGAGTAAGCTTATGGAGTTGGTCGTATAGGGTTTTCCGGTTGATAAGAAATCTTCTCCCATCAATCTTTTCATCTCCTACCAAGTAATAATCACTGGTTGGAACAACTGAGCTTTTTGAAATATTATCTTCTTTTTTTTTTGAAAATTAACAGTGAATATTATCGATTGTCACCTTGTTACTACATGACCTAAGACCCTCAAAGATACTGAAGGCACCCCTTTATGCGTTGGTACCTCCTTCTAATCAAATTCCACCATCGCGATTACCGAATAAAGACGCTTTTTGGCCTCCAATCTGCCCTAAAACCAAGAATTTTGATGCTAAATTCAAGCTCCCAGTGATTATTTTCTTGCGGGGCTCGATTAATGGGCTGAAATTGTTGTCCACAGGGATAGCAATAGGGTGGGGGTTGATACCTAGGGTTTACTTCTTCAAGTCCTCCCTTATTGGTCTCCACATGTCCCGACACACTCAAAATCTAGTGCATCTCTTGATTACGTAGGATGTAAGCAAGAGAATTTCTATCATCCACTTTATCTCTTGAACATGCTTCTCCGATTGTTCTCGAATCATCTCCTAAACATCATCAAGATACTTGAATCTCTTCACTCGAAGTAGGAAGGGCATTCTAAGAGTCATCTTAGCTATGACACCAATTTATGAAGAATAGTTCTACGATTGACGCTTTGATACCAGCTACGATGATGCTTTTAATTCAAAATAAGTTTCAAGAGTCAATGGATAGCTCTTAATTTAATTTTTCATATCATATATTCAGATCTAGAATCACCAAAAAAACAAAAATCACCAAAGAAACAAACTACTGTAGGGAAATTACAACTTAGTTGAAAACATATCACAAGGGTATAACTACGCAGCAAAAAAAAAGATCGGAACCTAACTAATTACGACTGCAGGTCTGATTTATCAATACTCTACAGAGAAATAATACAGAAAATCTCGTATAAATGTTCTCCTAAGAAAAGCCACTTGAACAAAAAAACTACAGAACAAACCTGCACGGAACATTAATTCTTCATTTTTTATTCAAAACATATCAACTGTCTTTGAAAACCAACAGATCACAGATATATAACCTCATATTACTACCCTAATAAAGTCCTAATATGACTAGAACTACTCGTTACTATTCATGTTATTGTTTAAATGAACAGTAACTGATGGATGCCACTAAAAATAAAACATAAAATATAAAGTCCCTCTGAAATAAAACATAAAACATATAAGCACTAGCGGTCTCCACCAAAATAAAAGACAACCAAACCTAAAAAGCTCAGTTATAACAATTGGAAGTGAGTCCTAATTGCGTCAATTGTATTCTAAATCACAATTGGCTTAAAAAGTCTTTTAAGCGGACAATATTAAGGCCATTCTCTCTCTCACGAACAGAAACTTCTCCCAAGTTTCTTGGCACATGTCTAAGTTACAACTCTGGATCACGAAGAGTCCTTTCTTTACACCTTGCGGTTGTTTTAATAACTTTTTAGATATTCTATCACTTCTATCACAATCTCAATGTGAGGTTGTACTATATCAATAATGCAGATACCCAGCTGCCAAACAAGTGAAGCCCACCATTCTGCCTCAACAAAAATCTAACATAAGTATTTTGGTCAAAAATTGATGTCATGACCTGATTTGCAAAATTTGCTCAAACATGATGACTCTATTTGCAAATTCTCAAAGTAGAAAACTCTTTTTGCAAATAAAGCAAAGTGCAAGACATCTTTTGCCCTTTAAGATATTAGGGGGTCGATTTATCACATAGGGAATTGTAATTTCGTTAGTGCTTATTAAATAACAAAAGACAAGGTGAGTTAGTCTCATTATCAAAACATGGTGATGCGAATATTCCCTGAACGTGATCGTATTGCTCATCGAAAAATGTAGGAAATACGATCCACTATCGAACAGGAGACTACTTTGACACTGACACGTATACAATGGAGCGGACATAGCTGTCATTTCTGGCAAGATTTTCCAATGTATCCCGATCTTTTCCGGCTGGATTTCCCGGCGTCCGGCGCCGGATTTCTTGCCAGACCTCCTCCTCTACTCCTGTTGTTTTTTCGTCCATCAATGGGAAAGGTTCGTAATTTCATCGCTAAATGGTTCGTCTGTATTGTTTTAAGCTCTTATTTTTAGCATTTGAGTCATGATTTTCGTACTACGAGCGCATTTTTCATGCACAGTCCCAAAATCTGTTTTTTTTAATTCAAAGATTGTGATCGAGTACGATGTTAGGGATTTCTAAGTTGAGATGCTTTGTTTTCTTGTTTTAAGATCTTATTTTCAGCATTTGAGTAATGATTTTCGTACTGCAAGTACATTTTTCATGCGTAATGTTAAAATCTGTTTTTTAAGTTGAAAGATTGTGATTGAGTAGGATATTAGGGGTTTCTAAGTTAAGATGCTTTGTTTTCTTGTTCCAATCTCTCATTTGTAGAAATCGAGCAGCAATTTTCATTCTGCATGTGTATTTTGATCTGTTTTTTAAGTTGAAATATTGTGATCTAGTAGGATATTAGGGATTTCTAGGTTGAGATGCTTTGTTTTCTTGTTCCGATCTCTCATTTGTGGAAATCGAGCAGCAATTTTCATTCTGCATGTGTATTTGCAATGTTTTTTATGTTGAGAGATTGTGATCGAGTAGGATATTGGGGATTTCTAAGTTGAGATGCTTTGTTTTCTTGTTCCGATCTCTCATTTGTAGACATCAATCTACAATTTTCATTCTGCATGTGTATTTTGTTCTGTTTTTAAAGTTGAAAGATTATGATCGAATAGGATATTGGGGATTTCTAAGTTGATATGCTTTGTTTTCTTGTTCCGATCTCTCATTTGTAGAAATCGAGCAGCAATTTTTATTCTGCATGTGTATTTTGATCTGTTTTTTATGTTGAAAGATTGTGATCGAGTAGGATATTAGGGATTTCTAGGTTGAGATGCTTTGTTTTCTTGTTCCGATCTCTCACTTGTAGAAATAGAGCAGCAATTTTCATTCTGCAAGTGTATTTTCCTCCACAAAGTTCCGAAGTCTGTTGTTTGAATGGAAAGGCATCAATCGAGCAGTTAATCACGGTTTTTCATGTTGGATTTGCTTTAATGGGAATGGAATTAAGATGTCGTTGTTCGAAGTTTAGTGTTATAGTTTACTGATAAACTCTAGTATTATAGTTTGAGTTGAAAGGTTAGAGATCCAATTAGAAGTTTGGTGTTGGATCTATTACTGCGGCATCTATGTTTTCCTCTCTAACTATCAAATCTGATAATTTTACGTTGGTAAAAGATATACTGTAAATGCAGTATGGTCTCGAAAGATGATATAGAAATTTGATGTCTTTATCTGCAAGTTTGAGTCAAAGGTCTTGAGCTAGATTAACTAGATATTTAAGGATATTTAATTCTTGCATTTCAGTGTGAGAGCATGGAGTGATGTGCTTTGGATTGAAAGTTTAATTATCTGAGTGAAATTTAGTTTTTTTTTTCTGAAATCATTTGTTGTGCTATTAAGTTTAAAGGTAAATCTAGTTCATCATGGGTTTACTAATCTAGGATTATTATCGAATTCCACATTGTTTAGCAGTTGGATATCTGCATTATTGATATAGTACAACCTCACATTGAGGTTGTGATAGAAGTGGTAGAATATCTAAAAAGTTATTAAAACGATCGCAAGGTGTAAAGAAGGGACTCTTCGTGATCCAGAGTTGCAGCTTAGACATGTGCCAAGAAACTGGGGAGAAGTTTCTGTTCGTGAGAGAAAGAATGGCCTTAATATTGTCCGCTTAAAAGACTTTTCAAGCTAATTGTGATTTAGAATACAATTGACGCAATTAGGGCTCACTTCCAATTGTTATAACTGAGCTTTTTAGGTTTAGTTGTCTTTTATTTTGGTGGAGACCGCTAGTGCTTATATGTTTTATGTTTTATGTTTTATTTCAGATAGACTTTATATTTTATGTTTTATTTTTAGTGGCATCCATCAGTTACTGTTCATTTAAATAATAACATGAATAGTAACGAGTAGTTCTAGTCATATTAGAGATTTATTAGGGAAGTAATAGGAGGTTATATATCTGTGATCTGTTGGTTTTCAAAGACAGTTGATATGTTTTGAATAAGAAAAGAAGAATTAATATTCCGCGCATGTTTGTTCTGCAGTTTTTTTGTTCATGTGGCTATTCTTAGGAGAACATCTATACGAGATTCTCTGCATTATTTTTCTGTAGGGTATTGATAAATCAGACCTGCAATCGTAATTAGTTAGGTTTTGATCTTTCTTATTTTTTGCTGCGTAGTTATACCCTTGTGATATGTTTTCAACTAAGTTGTAATTTCCCTACAGTAGTTTGTTTCTTTGGTGATTCTAGATCTGAATATATGATATGAAAAATTAAATTAAGAGCTATCCATTGACTTTTGAAACTTATTTTGAATTAAAAGTATCATCCTAGCTCGTATCAAAGCGTCAATCGTAGAACTATTCTTCATTAATTGGTGTCATAGCCAAGATGACTCTTAGAATGCCCTTCCTAATTCTAGTGAAGAGATTCAAGTATTTTGATGATGTTTATGAGATGATTCGACAACAATCGAAGAAGCATGTTCAAGAGATAAAGGAGATGATGGAAATTCTCTTGCTTAGATCCTACATAATCAAGAGAAGCACTAGATTGAGTGTGTCGGGACATGTGGAGACCAATACGGGAGGACTTGAAGAAGTAAACCCTAGGTATCAACCCCCACCCTATTGATATCAGGAAATTTAATGCATGCCCGCAATTTTCATTCAAACAAGTTATCAAAAAATTTCATGCATAGACACAATTTTGAATCTAAGGAATTATCAGAGAAATTCATCCATACCCACAAATTTTCAATCTAAAAAGTTTTCAATGAAAATCATGCATACCTAAAACTTTCAAACTAACAAACTCTCAAAGAAAAGAAAATTACCATTAAAAAAAAACCTCTCAAAGAAAATGTTACGTCCCTAATTGGCCATAACACAAATAAACAAAATAAAAGATAGAAAAGAGGAGGAGAGAGGTTAATTCGAGGCAACCAGACCACCTAAAGGTTCAATTCGAGAGGAACCATGACTCTCCAAAAACATAGGTTTCTTTGGTTGCTAAATTCTCTCCATTTTTGTTATACAACTATTTAAATACAAGAACAAAGGTAGTTACACAACATCAATCCATTTGCCCACTACAAGACTCATCATCAACAACTAACACCCACTGCCAACTTTTTAAGAGGTTGCTGTTGGATCAAATATGAAGGGCGGTACTTTTGTCATACCGCCTACACTGGACTTCACGCTCGGGCACCATATAAAATCTCCATAAACCATAACCATATAATAACTACATTACAACTACCCCCATAAACACCATAATAATAAGAGGTATGCACATATCAGAAAACCGCGTACAATCACAACAGTTTAGCTAAAAAATTATTGAAGGAAATCACCCATTCCAACAAGGTTTTAAATTTCGGTTTCAATGTCAATTTCGGCCACCACCGAAATCGAAATATCTTAGTTTCAGTATAAATTTCGGCCGAAATCATGTAAATTTTGGTTAAAATTTTCAGTGGAAATCTTGTACATAAGTGTGAAAACGAAATTTTGGTCACGAATTTCCAAAATTCTGAATTCCGGGGAAATTTTGGCAAAATTCTGTGAATAAACGATTCATTGTGTATTTTGTTTCGGTCTTGGACGAAACCAAAATATTTTAGCCGAAATTTAAAACCATGATGCATACTAACAATCTTCAAATTTGTACCAACAATCTTCAGTCAAAATTATCAAATAAAAAAAATTGACCCACGAATCCAAAAATAAATAAAACATTATGCCAAAGAGGGGAAAATTTAAACCCTATAAGAAAGAAAAGAGCAATAAAAAAGGCGTAAAATAGAAGGAAGAAAGAAATCAAAAGACAAATACCTTTGGGTCCTAAAGTAACAGAAACATCATCGGCTAGCTTATCTATCTCTATCCCAGCTTGCAAAGCCTTTCTGCAATCTTTATCGAAACTTATTTTCTTGGGACCAGCTCTAATAGTAAAAATGCTACCAAGCTGTACGTTTCTTGAGGATTTGAGGACCCTTTTTGTTCCCTTGAAGTTCTGCAATCAAAACAGTTTATTTAAGCATAAGAACAGTGGGAATATTTTCTAATAATAATGAGTGCAGAAAAGCTACTACATAGAGATAGAGAGAGGGTTACTTACAGAAAAGGAAATGTTTTGGGGGCAGGAGAAGGGAGATGAGAAGGTGATGAGCATTTCTTCGGTTGAAGGGCAGTCTTAGTCGATTTTCAGGGTTTTGGGTTTTGGAAGAAAGAAGGGTTTCTCCAGCTTACATTATCTTTTGTCAGCATTTTACTAATGGGTAATGATATTGGCACTACCATGTTTTGATAATTGCACTAGCTCACCTTGTCTTTTATTTTTTAAAGTATCCTCAGTTTTCAAAAAGCTCTTTTTGAGAATTGTGATACCAGGGGTGCAACTTGGTCCAGGCTCAACCCGAAACCTGATTTTTGGCTCAAGTTGGGTTGGCATTTCTTCGGATTAGGTTGGGTTAGGGTTCGGAAAAGCCAACCAGATTTAATTTCCGGTGGGTTAGGGTTGAGGCTGTGGGGAACCCGATCCGACCTCCGCCCTCCGATTTTATTGTTTTTATATAATTTTTTTTTGTTTGGCCTTAGGTTAACCCAAACCCAACCTGACTTAGAAAAAACAAGGAAAATTGCCAATGGGGGACATCAAAATACGAGAATTGCCAACGGGGGGGTACACTTTTGAAAAAAATTGTTAAAGAGGGTTGATAACCCCCTTTTGAGAGTTTGATAACACCATTTAGAGGGTTGATAACCCCCTTTTAGAGACTTGACAACCCCATTTTGTCCCTCTAACATTTTTTCAAAAGTATGTCCCCCACCTATTGGTAAATTTTCCAAAAAACAAGTTAGACTTGGGTTATTGGGTCGACCATCCTATACCAAAGACTCATTGTGTTTTATACCCAAGTGTCATGGGGAAACAGTTCATGACACAACCGGTATTAAAATCCAAACCTACCTCGTCTCGTTGCGTCTTGAGAAGTCGTCATTTACAGCACATTTGGTTGCCAGTGGTGGTTAAGGGGGTTGGTTGGCCAAACTCTATAGGAGGAGTTGACCCCGTGACTTGCTGACTCCTCGCCCGTTAGGCCCAGCAGGTGTGGGCAAGAACCTTGGCGGCTTGCTTATGGGTTGCAAGAGGGATTGCTTGTACATCTGTCGCACACAACAGGAAATCATACTTCAACTCGTAGGCATGTCCTAAGGGAGCTTTGGGTGCGGACTGCGAGCTATCCACAGGGATGCTCCAGTTTCTTTGGTCGAGGATGGGGGCCAAAGACAGTGCATGTTAGGTTGGGTTCCCACATGCATTGCGCGTACGGACCGGTGGAGGGGGGTACCTATACTGTTTGCCCTTCAGCACCGCGGTACGTTTCGTGGGTAGGCCATTCTCTAGGTCTTCCCTGGGTTCGTGCTGGGGCGACTTCGGTTGCCCTCGCTAAGTGTACACCTTGCGGATCAGTCCATGGGGCATCTTGCTCCTTGGATGACCAAGCCCCAGCGCTTGGCGGATTGGTGTGTGGCATCGTCATGCCTCATACTGGATGGACTTTGCATTAGGCCCCAAGGCCTTATGTTCGGTGTACTCGTGATGCAGGCTGATCATGAGTGTGGGTATCTAGAAGCGCATGTCAAGATCTGAGTCAAGTAGCCTGTTGAACAGTTTAGAGTCTGTGTGCACATTCGAAGCAATGTTGGCGTGTAGGGCCTTTAAAGCCTTGCACGATTGAAGGCTTGTCCTAGCATTTGTGCATGTTGAGGCGCCGCACGGGTTATTCCGTTGCTCAAATATTTGGCCCGTGACACAAGGCTCATTGTGTATTTTGTTTCGGTCTTGGCCAAAACCAAAACTATTTTATTTCAAAATTAAGATAATAAAATTGAAAAATTAAGTGAGAGAAGAAAAGGGTAGAAAGAAATTTAAAAAAAAATCAAACCTGAGAGCCCAGAAAGCCCAGAAAGACGATTCTCTTCCTGAGGAGCATGTTGGTGCTATCTAGCTCTTCAATTCTGGGCATCCACGGTCCAGATGATGTGGACATATTCCAATCAGAGGATAGGGTTTTTCTATAACTTTTCATGGATGTGAGGGAGATGGGTTTTCTCATGGGAGTGTTTAGAGATGTTGGGTTCAAATGAAAAGAGGGAAAAGCCCCATGTGAGAGGAAGGGTCGAGAAGGTAAGGTGGTGAAGCATAAGACTCCTTCCATAATCACTTGATGTTCTTCTTTCCAAGGAATATAGTTACAGAAGCTTTGAGGAGAAAAACTAGAGTGAGGATTGAGGTAACAATGGCGTACGTCAGAAAAGAGGCCTCGTTTGGACTGCTTTAATCGAGGCCGTTGATCTTATATAACATCATCAGGGTTTTAGGGTATTGCTATTTTTGGCCCCTTTTGTTCCCCGGGCCACCCCCTTCTACTGTCGGGAGATGAGTTATAAATACACTGAGTGGGGGTGGGGCAGAGAAGAAAAGGGGACGAATATATGAGTTCAAATGATTTCTCATTGTTGGTGGAACACTGAATGGCTGAATGGTAATTTGGGAGATGAGTCTGGAGGGGCTGTTTGGATGCAGGGGAATTTATTTCGTAAAAAATTGCCATGGAAAATGAGTTTTCCAGTGTTTGGCTGACCAGTTTTCATGGAAAATTTTTAGGGTCAGTTTTAACATGGTGGGATTTTTTCAGATATTTTTTCTATGAAAAATGATTTTCTCATTGTCCGGTAAACTCATTGTTGAAGCTGAAATCTTACATGAGCTTCGAAGGTTAGATCCACACAGGTCTTCCGAGGTCGAAGTATTGTGCTCAGCTCATCTACTCGTCTGGATGACTCGAGAGCACTGTGGTTAGCTCAACCTGGAGAGCACTGTAGTCAGGAATGCTCGGAGTGAGTACTCTAGAAAACCCTCCGATATTTAAAGCAAACAAAGCAACAATTATATGAATTGAGTAGAAAAGAAAGAGCTCAGACTTTGAAGTGCTGGGTCGGTTGCCAGCACATGTGTTGCTTGTAAATCGGAGTTGGGATTTCTCTTTTAGGCTGAGGTTCCGAGAATCTCATGGATTGGCGATGTGATGGTCAGCTTGGTGGCGGTATGGCCTGCTCGCACGGCCTTATGGAAATCAGGGAACAACGATGTGTTGGCTGCCGAGACATCGTACGATCTTGAGGGATATGTGGTCATGTATTCCGAGGTTGTACTATCGTAAACCTGGATTTCTGCCGTGTTTCTTAAATTCCCGTGTGCCACACACTAGTCTCTAGTTGTCCTAGGTCAGGTTGCTAAGGTTGACTTGCTTGTGGTCGAGTCCCTAAAGTTGGCTGCCTAAGGTCGGATGGCTAAGGTTAGTAGGACCATTCTAGCTGGCTCAGGTTGGCTCAACCACTAGTATTGATGTCGGTTCTGCTGATGGAGCCGGTGGAGTCATTAAGGTAGGCTCGACCACTACTAGAGGCCCAACACTCATTTTAGGTAGAGTTTATTTTCCCCAAAATAGAAAAAAAATTCTTATTAATAGATCTTTTAATTTCGTCTTCCATGAAATATTTTTAGGGAAATGTTATCAGCACTACTGTATTTTGATGACGGCACTCCTCACTTTATTAAAAGTACGACATGGCCTGCACCATAGGATGATCCAAACCGTCCATTAGATGGGCCACAGTCTATGTTGTGTCCCAAAAATTATTTTCATAGGTTGATCCTAACCCTCCAATCTATAGAGGGTTAGGATCAACCCTCTAACGTTCAGATCCGAGGGTTAGGATCAAGCTATGGACGGTTTGGATCATCCTGTGGTTCCGGCCTTACCGTACTTTTAATAAAGTGAGGAGTACCTTCATCAAAATACAGTAGTGCTGATAACATTTCCCTATTTTTAAATGGGAAACATTATCTGTCCACAATTTTCTTTCCCCTAATCCAACTATCGGGTTGACCATCCTGTACCCAAGACTCAGGTCCGGTCGGGTCGGGTAGGGTTGAGGGAATGTTATATCGGGTTGTGCCAGGGTTGGCCTCAACTCTATCCAACCCGACGCGACTTGCGCCCTGGTTATCAATAGAGCAATTGCTAAAAGACAAGGTGAGCTAGTGCAATCATCAAAACATATTAGTGCTAATACCAGTAGTCTTTACTAAATCTTATCCTTTTATTACAGCCTTACAGGGGGACGATATCATGAGATGAGACACTGTGAGAGTTCCACATCTGTCCATTAGATTCTAAAACATCATCAAATAGGAGAGGAAATGATATATTATCCCCTTTTTCTTCCCTGAGCCACCCCTTCACTGTAAAAAAAGCAATCATAAATACACTAGAGGGAGGTGTCATTGGGAACAAAAAGGGACAAATATATCACTTCCCAAAATAAACAAACCTCTCCCAATATACCTCCATTTGTTAAGAACTTTAAGATAACAATTCCTTCCCATCAAGAAAAAAAATTTCCATGGCTCTCTCCATCTCTCCCCAATTCTTTCTCCCTCACAAATTCTCTCTTCTTAAACCCTTACCCTTTCCATTTTCTCACTCATACTCTTTAAACCCAAAAAAACCCATAATCAGAGCTTTGAAAGGATGGCTAGAATACGAAGAAGCAGTAAAAGAGAAAGACCTAGCTCGAGCTCTTCGCTTCTTAAAATCAATAGAAACCCTTCCCCTTCAACCCTCTTCTTCTTCTTCTTCCTCACTCTCTTCGATTGATGATTTTGTCTTATTGAGACCAGAGAGGGATTGGGAAGTGCTCGATGCTTGCTTGAATGCGGATGATATGAAGCTCGTGGGAAGCACTTTTGGATTTCTTCAGGACAAGGGTTTCCTTCCCAATTTTGGAAAATGCAAGAATATAGGTGAATTTATATAATTCTGTGTTTTTTTTTTCTTATTTATTGTTGCAAACCCTAATCAGTTTGCAACGTGATTGATCTTCCCAGGCCCTGTTCTTTATTTATCCTTGATGAATCCATTAGCAGTTACAGAATTCTTGATTTCTAATAATCCTTGAATGATAATGTGAATGGGATTTCGAGGGGCGAGCTGATCACACAAGTAGATTTATTGATGCATTTTTATTGGTTGCTTTGTAAGTTGGGCAAGACAGAAATTTGAAAAAGGTTTTCAATTTCGGTTTTGAAATGTATGGAAACATGTGCAAATGATGAAATTTTACTTTGAAACTTTAGGAAATGCTAGAATAAGCACAAATACATACTTAGAAACCATCCCATAAGGGACATAAAGGAGAAAGCCACCCGTAATGGCTTAATCTCATCGAATACCTAGTGACATGCATTGTCACACATGTCCGGAACAGTATAGTCAATAAATAAGTACAATGTAATGAAGTATGAGAAAGTGCAATGACCAATTTTCCTCTAAGGACCCCAAATCTATGTCGATACCGCATAGAGTTATGAGGCATTATCGGTCCAATGCCGATCTAATATCCCATGCATGAGATACAATTACTTTGTTGTGCATTTCAATGATGTTGCCTACCAAATATCCTTCTCTACATTAATGAAATGAAATGAAATGCAAATCATATCATTTTTTCCATTTTTTTGTCATTCTGACCATTTCAGTCGAAATTTCAGGGAAATAATGACGTAGAAGGAAATCATGTAGATTTCGTTTTGGTGGGGATGGAAATAGAACATTTCGGCTGTTTCGGGGAAATTTAAAACCGTGATTTAGACACAATCTGTCCATTTCCAAACCTAGAACAATGCCAGAATCAATTGGTAAATGGTGGGGTTGGAAATAAAACATTTCGCCTCTTTTGGGGAAATTTAAAACCATGATTTAGACACGATCTGCCCATTTCCAAACCTAGAACAATGCCAGAAGCAATTGGTTTGGCCACAACTTTATGAGAACAACCTTGTTGCGAAACAACGTAATATTAAATTATTGGTCTCTAAAGCCTTAGGGAAACCCATCAAGCAGGTATAGCTTGGTAAACCTATCAACACTCTTTTGGGGTTTATGTCTCTAATTCTCTCTTTTCTCTTTTCCTTTGTTTTTTTCTCAGTTTTAGAGGGGCCAAGAGATGTGACACCAACTGTTTTGAAGTCTTCAACTGGTTTGGAAGGTAAAGTTTCTCAAGTTATCTCCCAAATTATAAAAAGCCCAAGGACTTTAATGTCAACACTTGAAATGCCTCTGTTACTCCTGTGTTTTTTCCTTACACACACACACACACACACACACACGCACACACACACACACTAATCCTTGAAGTCGAAACTATGTGTCCATTATGCACTGCTGGAGCATAATTTTCTGTTTATAATTTGATTTTTTTTTTTTTTTTTCAGCTTCTAAGCTTTCACCGAAGAAGTGGGGTCTTTCTGGAAGCTCTAGTACCATTCTAGTTGGTTTTCTTGGTGGAGTATCCTTTATGCTCTCTCAAGGAATTGACATCAGGCCTAACCTAGCAGCCATATTGGGGCTTGCATGGCTAGACTCAATTTTCCTTGGTGGTTGCTGTCTTGCCCAAATCTTATGTTTTTGGCCTCCTTATAGGCGGCGTGTTCTTGTTCATGAAGCTGGCCATCTTCTTACTGGTAATTTCTGTTTGGGATTAAAATGGGTTATTGTCCACAGATCTCTGTTCAATCTTTTCTCATTTTATAGAAGAAAACGGGATACTTGAAATGCAATTCAAGCTTCTTGTTTCAGATATTTCTATTCAAACTTCTCTGCTATGTTTCTTAGGAGCATTACTCCTGTTGTCGACTCAGTAACTAAATCTATTTGTTTGAATTCTAGATGATATATACTTTCTGTTCTCACTTCTCGCATCCTATGAACTTTCTGTTCTCACATCCTGTGCAGAAATACTTGATTTTGATCATTAGGTGGCGTGTAGTTAATTTGAAATAATTTGTCCTGCTCTCTCTCTCTCTCTCTCTCTCTCTCTCTCTCTCTCTCGTACACAAAATAATTCGTTCTCTCTGTCTTGCATGAATTTGCAGCATACCTCATGGGTTGTCCAAGTCGTGGGGTGATTTTAGACCCAATTGTAGCAATGCAAATGGGCATCCAAGGGCAGGTACTTCAATTATCTTGCACATGCTTCTTTTGCATGCCTCCATGAAATGTTTCCTTCTAGTAATTGCATGGTAGTCTCTCAGCATTTCAAATAGATTTGATCATATCATTTCACAACTTTATTTATAAGGTTTAATTTTATTTGTTCCTTTATTTATTTTAGATTAGAGGGCAAGCCTTGGCGCAACGGTAAGGTTGCTCCATTGTGACCTCGTGGTCACGGGTTCGATTCACGGAAACAGCCTCTCTGCAAAGCAGGGGTAAGGCTGCATACATCTAGCCCTCCCCAGATCCCGCAATGGCGGGAGCCTCGTGCACTGGGCCGCCCTTTATTTATTTTAGATTGATGATATCTTGATAATGGCAGATGAGGATCCAGTAGTTAGTCAAATTGATCTTAGTAAGCAACTAAGAGATGAGCTTTTATGTAAAGAATTCGGGGAGCATGTTTTACTTTTTGGGGATAGAAGTGATGCAGTCTAATGGTAGACCATGAAATCCAACGTACATGTCCATTCTACTACTTCTTGTTGCCGGACTTGAATTCCATCTTTCCACGTTGATTTCCTCTTTTGTTTTATTGTGTCCATTTACATCTAATGGACATGCCACTGCAATTTTGTATCTACTGTGATCCAACTGTTTGGCTTACTAGTGCTTTATTCTAATTAATATGAGCCATGATACCATGCTTTTAATTTCAATGTGTTTCCTGCAGGCAGGAACTCAATTTTGGGATGAAAAGTTGGAAAATGAGCTTGCTGAGGGACGCCTTTCTGGTGCTACTTTTGACAGGTTAGCTTAGGAAGTACTTGTTATAGGAAACAAATAATAGCTCTCACCAATCATTTGGCATTGAGTTTGTTGTTATATCAATGTTAGCAAATAAATTTGTCATCAAACCATTGCTGATTGATGCCTGAGCTCAACCAAATGCCCAGGTACTGCATGGTACTCTTTGCGGGAATTGCAGCTGAAGCTCTCGTGTACGGAGAGGCAGAGGGTGGAGAAAATGACGAGAATCTATTTAGAGGCATCTCTCTTCTTTTACAACCTCCGTTGTCTATAGCACAGGTCTGCATTCAATTATTAGTCATGTTTTGATCTATGTCACAAATAACTCCGATATTTTCAAAATATCGTGTTTTTATTGCGACATTTTGATAGAGAGACAAGATCCCAAAATAATCCCGAGATTTTAAAAATATAGCAATATTTTTATTTTTATCATAAAATATTTTGAGCCTGGTGGATCCTTTCACCTTCTTCATGAAAATTTTCTAAAGGATTCATTAGCCGACCCCAACTAGTTTGGGACAAAGGCTTAGTTGAGTGGAGTTGAGTGGTATCATAAAATATCGCGACTATCATGATATTATCCCCATTATTTTCCTATATTTTTATCTTATATTTTTTCTTAAAATTTATATATTTATATGTTTATTGAATTATTTTATTTTATTGTTTTTCCCTGATACAAACCCGAAAAAAATAAAAAAATTTAATCTATCCCAATATTTTGCTTTGCTGAGAAATTCTTGAGAATGATATTTGTGACATAGGTTTTGATTAAAAATAACCAGCAGTAACTAAACTCCTATATCATTTTCTTATGTATCAGATGTCCAATCAGGCACGTTGGTCTGTTCTGCAGTCGTATAATCTTTTAAAGTGGCACAAACATGCTCACAGAGCTGCTGTTAAAGCCCTAGAAGGCGGCAACAGTCTTAGTGTAGTCATTAGGAGGATTGAAGAAGCAATGTCTTTTAATTCATGAATTGAGAGTAGGATCCTGGTACAGTAAGGTTCTCTCATCTTCAACATAAGTAAACTATGGATTTACAAGAGGCTTTGGTGTGCGATCATTGAGAGGGCAATGAGTTCAAAGATCTGGGAACTAAAATGCTGGATTACATATTTGGGTCCAAAGACTTGAAATATTTTTGGAGAAAGAAATCAAGTCAGATTGATCACTGCCATAACTTTGTCTGAGCTACACAGCCAGCTAAATATCTAGGAGGGCTTCGCGGGTCTTCCGAGGGAAGTTTGGTTTTCGTCGTCGGAAATGATTGTCAACAAGAGCTTGTGAACATTTGCATCATGATTTTTATTACCAACTGGAATTCAGGCTTTCAACTCATTCAAAGACTTTCTGAGATGATGAGCTTACAGTATTTTCCTTGGAACTATGAAGATATCGTATTGGTGGGTGCTTCATCTTATAAATGATGGCAAAATTATTGGTCAACTGTGGGAACATACCGGCACAAGTCCTGATTTTGGTCTGGCACTGAGAATTCGAGAGCACAAGATTGAGTTTGTTGGTTTATTACATAAAAAAGCAACTGAAACTTTTTAGTGGTTAATGCTGGGATATGATAGGATACATACTGATAAAACCATTATCTCAGTGATCCGCATTAGTCTTCGACAATTTTCCTGACTTAGAATGCTTTCTTATTGGGTGTGCTCGGATGGAGGACAGCTTTTAGGGATGGGCAATTGGTAGTTATACCTGTTTGCCAGTTCCTCCGTTGTAGAGAAGGGATTTTGACTGTTAAGACTTCAGTATTCAGAAAATAGAAGATATTTGTGATAGTGTAGATCGAGTCCAAGGGGATCTTCCCAATTTGGGATGTGTTTCCCTGATTTAGTGGGGAACTCATGGCTTATAGCTTTCAATGGTGTACCCATGTGGTTGGATTGTGGACATTATTGGAGTCATCATGCTATGTAAGACACTTTAATAAAGTGAGTCTGAATTTTTCTCTCCATTATGGGCAGGATTTTATTGTTGAAAACCTTCTAAATTGTAAATTGAACAGGGCTTAATATTTTGGGGGTGATGTTTCAAGAATGTGTGTCTGACCCAGCTGGCTAGATACAAGATCCAAATATTGGAGCTCATTTGTCTGATTGAATTACTACAACCCAAATTGAGAACTCTGTTTGCCGGACTCCCAATCATTCAGACCACACACACACACACCGAAAAAAAAAAAAAAAAAACCACTTGAGAAGAGTGGTGGAAATGCAGAACCATGGTGCATGAGCAATGGTGGCCATAGTGATTTTTGAGATTAGAATGTGTCTTAAGGGCATGGCGGGCCCTAATTGAGGAGACTATTTGATGGGATTGGTAAAGAAGAAAAAACATCCCTGTTCAAAGTAGGATTTTTGTTTTCCTTGTTTTCCAATCCGATCCATTGTCTCCTCACTCATCAATCCTCAAATCTCTCTCCCGGCTCTTTGCCTTGTTAAATTTCTTGCACTGTAAACAAATATCCCATGAATTTTTTTCATGATTGCCAAGCATGCCCTTAGTGGTTATTTTATGTTTTAGTGATTAGTTCCCAGTAAAATCACATAAAAAATTCACATGAGGGATGAAAAACTCAAAAATAGTATGCATTAACTAATCTTCCTACACCAAGTTCATGGCACTTGCTTAGGATCATACAGTACGTTTTTTCAGCTTGAGAAACTAGAAGAAGAACCAAGGATTTTGATATTTTTTTATATCATGGGATTTCCATAAAAATCCACCAAGCCGACAAACCTTTGGTGAAAAATATACAAACAGAACCGAAGATTTATACAAAATCCTAATATGGGAATGAAATCAGTTGAGAATCGGCCATTTCCATTATTGTGTGTTTTTCCTAAAAACTCATTAAGCCCACCCATCCTTTCGTGAGAAACATCCAAACAGAGCGTCTATACAAATTTACTGATGAATTTCTCCTTAAAACTGGTGTAAATGGATATTCGGAAATTCGATTACCGTCAGCATCCGAATCCGTTTAAAGCGAATATTATCCGAATCCGTTTCAAGCGGATATTATCCGAATCCGTTTATGAGATATCCGGCTTTTAGCGGATGCGAATCTGACAAATGGTATATCCGATCCGTTTAACATCCGAATCCGAGAAGTAAATCATTTTTATTTATTATTAATAATATCATTAATATTTATTTTTAGTAATGACACACTATCTTTTGTTTCTATAAGAAAAGTGAATATTCTTTTTAGAAAAAATAAAATAAAAACAAAAATAGCCCAAACCCATTCCATCAAAATAACCCAAACCCATTCCATCATATACAAAAAAAAAGAAAAACCCAAAGGCCACTACCAACACTATCATCCATCCCCATCCCCATCGCTTCCCTCTCTCTCTCTCTCTCTCTCTCTCTCTCTGCCATTGTTTTAAAAGGAAGAAGATGATCTCATATATTTTAGGGTTTGAGAGTTAATTTTGTGAAGAGAATGTAGAGGTCTAGTTTTAGGGTTTGGAAAATTCATTCGAGTAAGTAGGAGAAAAAAGATAAAGTGCTGCAATAAAATGTTCAAATTTACCGGATAAACGGATACGGATAATATCCAAATTCGAACAATATCCGACGGATACGAATTCGGTAATAGATATTAAATATCCGTCGAATCCGAATTCGGATAGTGTATACTGTAATCGAATTCCGATATAGCCATATCCGCTCCGAATTCGATCCGTTTACACCCCTACTTAAAACTCCATGAGGCTTCCTTGTCTGTGATACTAAAGCTAAATTGTTGATTTTTGTAGTCCTTTATTTTACGTGCAGGGAGTATGTTTAGCATGGGGTGAAGGCAACCTTCACAGAAGGGATTCGGGAGATTATCCAGGACGGAGAATGAAATGAATGAAAGAGTAGGATGAATTGCTTTCGGCAAACCTAACCCCCATTGCCCAATTCACAAACATCACACAAATACAGTGATGAATGAGATTTTTCGTAGCTTCGTGGGATCCAATTGGGAGATTCTCATTCTCCTGTTACTGCCCATTTCTTCAGCAGAGAATTGAGAATGGTTGTAAACACGCATGTGACATGTACAAAACCAAAACCATTGAAGTGGTGGGCAATGTTACGTGCCGCCTAGATGGGTCTCTATTGGAGTGGAACAAATTAGATTAAATTTTGTAGTTAGTGAGATTTGCTTTCTTAATTGTTTGGTTTGGGTAGGATTCTTAGAGGGGTAAGTTCATTTTCTATTTATAATATGTAAGCAACCTTTTACAAATTAGTGAAAAATTTTACTCCAGAAATTCTGTTTTGAGCACAAAGGAGGACCAGCCCTTCCCTCGAAGTGGGTCAAGAGGCTGATCTTCCTTCTAATAAGATCAATCACATTGAGAACTGATTCAGGTTCGTAACAGGCAACTATAAGCTAAGCCATCGATCAGTGTCAGTGTTGATCATACAGGTAGTGAAAGCTATTGGTTTTACCTCATAGAAACTTAGTCATAAAAGCACATATTCTAACATGAATCATGTTCACACATTCCACTGCCCTTGTTGTTTTTCAGTCACTTAAAGTAAGGTATGCATTCTGAATATTGGGAGGAATGCTGCTTGCAGATGTAGGGTCTTCAGAGCACCTCAAATACACAAACACACAATAGAATTTTGATTACCCAGGCATCTACATACATTACTTAAAAAGATTGCCATGATATACAAGGATAAGAAGAAACAGTTGCAATTCCCAACCCATGCCTATTGTACCAAGACCCTCCTCTTGGCTAGAGTTCAATGTCATTTTATGTAACTCAAAAAACCCAGATAATTATTTCAAAATTTAGGATATGCCGCAAAGCCAAGGGGCTACTGGCTGCAGGCAATCAAGACCCATTATTAAGCCTAGCTATGGATCAGCAAAGATCCATCGCCTGTCTCTACTCAGCGTTTAGCATCTTCCTCTTCACAGAATTTTGAGTACTGCTCTGAGTCCATCAAGGAACTTACTTCCCCCGAGTTGCTCATTTCTACCTTTATGATCCATCCACTATCGTATGGGCTTGCATTCACCTGGGTACAGAATATAAAATGATATATCAAAGTCCATATTCTAGGAAAAGCTGAGAGCGAAGTTAAACATAGTGAGCATCAGGAATGGATGCTCTCGGTTCATCAAGTTCATAACACAATTCAGCTGTACAAGAAATCATCTTTACAAAACCACATAAAGCACAAGATATATATGAATTTCAGATAAAATAGGATGAAAAAGTTCACAGAAATTGGAATTTACAGGTTTCTGGAGGATATTTGGACAACAACTTAAGCATGTTTCAGATTTGAGATATAGAGAAATAAATTGAGTGCAATTGACAGCTACGATGCATAAGAACAGAAACAACAAAATTAAGACTGTTTTTTTTTTAATTGTAACAGAAATAAGTCTTGAATGAAAAAAACTGCAGATAAGTTTTGAGGAATCGGCTAAATGGTCCTGAATACAGAAACAACAGGACATATATGTTATCCTAATTTATGCTTCAATTTGGTACTCAAAGATGATGAATTCCATTTGAAGATATTAAGAAAAGTTAGTCAGCTTGATTTTACAAGCAAATCTGTAATTAGGTTACTCACCAAACCCGGAGAGCTGCTTAGCTCCTCATTGACTTCAACTACTTTTCCTGAAATGGGAGAGTTGATGTCACTGGTTGCCTTGACACTCTCCACTGCACCAAAACTGCTTCCTTGGGTTACAGAGGCACCGACATCAGGCAATTCAACATATACTACATCACCTAAATGGTCCTGAATACGAAGAATATGGTGGGATTAATTATCTAAATAAACAACACTGAACTGGTATGATAGAAATTTGAGAGATTTGATAGCAGCATGGTTTTAAATTTCGGCCGAAATAACGAAATTGCGGATTTCGGATGGGACCGACTCCGAAATCACAAAAATCTGAAATTTGGGCCACAGTCCAAAATTTCAGTAATTTCGGCCAAAATTCTGCACAAGTTTGAAATTTGATTTTTTTATACCGAATTTCAGCCAAAATTTTGGCACCAAAGTTCAGTATTGCTGCAGAAAAGAGGAGACCATTGCCCTGTGATTTAAAGATACAACACACTGCAATTTGAAACCAAGTATATTAAACATACCAAACATAAGTGCCCATGATCCAGTATTCACTTAAGACAGGTACTCTCATTTTAACTTTGGGCCACTACAAGAAATAAGACATTCATAGTTCTAGCACTGTAAGCAGATAACGAGCAAACAATAGCAACCTGAGCATGATCCGTTATTCCTACAGTAGCAGAAGTCCCATCAACTTTAACTCATTCGTGAGAGTAGGCATATTTCAACTCGTTCGAAACTACAAACACAGAAAAACAAGAGTCACGACCAAGATAAAATGATTTATCTAGAGAAACAGGAAATTTGAACCAATGTTTAGTAACTTGAGTAATCAAAAGATTGGTCTGTTGGAACAAGTGTTATTGGTGTTTCTTCTGGCCAAAGGTCCACAAACCACCGCTTCATGGTCAAACAAGAAGAGAGGAGAAAGAAAGAGCAGCAAAAGGGGCCCTATAAGTTAAAAATAAGAAAAAGAAGCAAAATAGGACCTAGAAGCCATGGTTTCGAAAGAAAAATAGAGGGTGATGTTGTTTTGATCTATTATGAATTATAATTCTTAGTGAGTTTTATTTGATTTTAGGGTTCATTTTTAAGTTGGTTTTGGTGGGGTTATCAGGAAGAAGGTGAATATTGTCGGGTGGTTTGCTTTTGATATATATATATGAGGAAAGTGTTTCTACTCGGTCCCCTAGATAAGCTTATCTACTCCTCCCTTTAAAAAAATACAGTGGGCCCACGCTGTTTGGATGATCCAAAGCATTCATTTGATAGGTCTTAACATAGATAGAGTGTGCCCAAAAAATCAGCACCAAAGGGTCATCCTAGCCCTTCGTTTTGTAGTGCCTTGTGGTGCCCAGAATGGACACATATAAACGTCCACGTTTATATGCGTCCATTTTGGACACGGTGTGCCCAACAAAACGAAGGGCTAGGATGACCCTTTGGTGCTGATTTTTTGGGCACACCCTATCTATGTTAAGACCTATCAAATGAATGCTTTGGATCATCCAAACAGCGTGGGCCCACTGTATTTTTTTAAAGGGAGGAGTAGATAAGCTTATCTAGGGGACCGAGTAGAAACACTTTCCTCTATATATATATATATATATATATATATATATATATATATATATATATATATATATAGAGAGAGAGAGAGAGAGAGAGAGAGAGAGAGAGAGACGGTTCCTACACACATGTGTAGATAAGTTATCTACACACTAGCTTAAAATACAGTGGGGGCCACATTATTTGGGTGATCCAAACCATTCTTTTTTAAGGCCCTCACATAGATAGGGTGTGCACAAAAAATCAGATCCATAGGATCATCCTAACCATTCGAACTGTGGAGGCAAAAAATGGACTAATTTGTGAAGGTTTAAAGACATCCATTTTACCTCCACAAATCATAGGGTTGGGATGATCATATGGATCTTATTTTTTGTAGACACCCTATCTATGTGAGGGCCTTTAAAATGGATGGCTTAGATCACCCAAACATTGTGGGCCCCCACTGTATTTTAAGCTAGTGTGTAGAGAACTCTCTACACATATGTGTAGGAACCGTTTTCTCATATATATATATATATATATATATATATGAGTTAAGTGAAGCTACACGTACGTGTAGCTACATTAGCTATACCGACGGCTTAAAATACAGTGGGCCCACATTATTTGGGTGATCCAAACCATTCATTTGATAGGCCCTCACATTGATAGGGTGTGCCCAAAAAATCAGCACCATAGGATCATCCCAACCCTTCAAACTGTGAAGGCAAAAATTGATAGATTTGTGAAGGTTTTTACACGTCCAATTTTGCCTCCACAAATCGTAGGGTTGGGATGATCCTATGGAGCTGATTTTTTGGGCACACCCTATCTATGTGAGGGCCCATCAAATGAATGGTTTGCATCGCCCAAACAATGTGGGGCCCACTGTATTTTAAGCCGTTGGTGTAGCTAAGTTAGCTACACGTATGTGTAGCTACATCTTTTGATAACCATCAATGTGCAAAGCTATTGATAAAAGAAAGAATTGTCAACTGGTGACAGAAAAATAACAAAATAGTGAATGGGTGACACCCTTTTGAAAACTTGTGAACGGAGGTCGAAACACCTTTTTCTGACATGGCCTTTTACCCAAATACCCCTCATGGCAAAAAGAACACATTATAGTAGATTTTTCTCTCTCTTACTTTTCACCTACCAAAATTTACAGCCAACCTCTTGCAAATTTCTCCATTAACGCCTGAAACTCACGAAGTGTACGTGAAGGTTAGTAGCTTACCTACTCTCTTAGGATTAGTGCTTCCATTAATACGTTTGAACCCTGTGTTTAGTGTGTGATAATAACCCTGTCTGTATTGTGTGTGATAACCCTATATTTATTGTGAATGATAACCCTATCTTATAACCCTTTTAAAATGGTGACTTAGGGCTTGTGCTTCTATTATCTCTGAAACCGTTCTTATAGAGTTCGTACCCTACTAATAAAGTTGGTATTAGTGTTTGATGACCCGAATATAGATGGTTTATGTAAACATTTTTGTACATGAATCACAATTTTTTGCACTTGATAATCCCTTATTTGCTGTTGGTAAGTCTCATATATTTACCTCATAAACTTCTTTTGACACTTGATACACCTCGGAGAGGCTTGGTAACCCCATTGGAGGGGGTTGAAAAGCCCTTGTACATTCTTGGTAATTCCCCTTTTACTAAAAAAAAAAAAAACAACTTGTAGTAGAAATTTCTCTCTCTTACTTTTCACCTACCAAAAATGACCGCCAACCTCTTCCAGATTTCTCCATTAACGCTTGAAACTGACGAAGGGTGATTAAAGGTGAGTAGCTTATCTACTCTCTTAGGATTTGTGGTTGTATTAATGTGTTTGAACCATGTCATTATTGTGGGTAATAACCCTATATTTATTTTGCTTGATAACCCTGTCTTATAACCCTTTCAAAATGGTTAGTTAGGGCTTCTGCTTCAAGTATCTCTGTAACCCTGCTTTATAACCCATTTATTTACCAGATAAACACTCGGTACACCCCCAGAGAGGCTTGGTAACCCCCTTTGAGAGTGTTGAAAAGCCCTTGTACATTGTTGGTAACTCCCCTTCTATGTACTTGGTAATCCGTTTAGAAACTTGAAAACCCCCTTGTGTAGAGAGTTGAAAACCCCTAATTTGCAACTTGATTACCCTTTACAGAAGCCTCCGTACGGACTTGAAACCCCCATTAGGTAGCTGATAATCTCTTAGAACACCTTGTGGACTGACTTTCAAACCCCCATTGAGGTAGTAAAACCCCCTTTAGAGTCCATATCCCCACTTATGAACTTGGTAACCCATTGTGTACACTTGAATACCCCTCAAGAAGATATGAAGATCCCCTTTTAGCAACAACTCTGTTTAGAACCCCTATTTAGAATTTTATAAAAATGTCTGAAACAATGGTTTCTCTTCTTTTACACTATGATGGAGATTTGAAGGATGATGTTTCTTGGGAATACGTAGGAGGGAAGAAGACATTGTTATCTGTCAGCCGCGGAATCAATTTTGACGAATTTGAAGCTGCAATCCGAAGAAGAATTGGTGTTATAGAAAGGCAGGTTTTACTATCGATAAAATGTCGATATGTTGTGGATCCATATATAGTCACTTTAATCGACGTCGATGATGATGATGTCCTCCAAACAATGTTAAGGATGTTTGACAGATACATGTTCAATTCTGTGATGATATACATAACTAAGAGCATAAATGACAAATGTATTAATTCCTTGAATTCGTCAATGCTTCCCCCAAACAAACTCTGCACTAGGAGACCCTCTCTTAATCGTAGCATTCCTTCTACTTCGATTCCGTCCCAAAAACATCTTCGTTTTGAAGTGGACTTGCAAAAATACTACGAAAGTGAATTTGATGGGAGATATGTAAGTGAAGAGATCAGAGGTGCTCCAGCAGAACCTGTCATAAGGTATTGTAGTTCTTTGGCAATGTTTGAATACTTCCATATTTCAATTTATAATTCATATGGATCCAACTTGATTATATATTGCCGAACTATGCAGGTCTGAAATTGACTTAAATGAAACATTGGCAAGTGATTTGTATGGCAACCATGTTAGTGGAGGTATCGGTGACTTCCAAAATGTGGGAGATCTTGAAGTGGACTTCAGTAATGTTTTTGAAGACGATTTCTGTGTGAGGGGTTTAGATTTAGAAGAAGAAAGAAATGGTGATGATAATGACGATGGTAGTGATGATGATGATGATGAGGAGGAGGAGGAGGAGGATGATGATGATGACGATTATGGAAATATCGGTGTTAGTCCATGCGCTCAGCCTTTCAGTGCGGATTCTCCTATCAGAGGGGGTTCTCCTATCAGAGAGGGATCTCAACCGGTTCCGACTGACAGTAGTTGGCCAATGAAAGCAGATGGGATGTTTGTTGGTGCCCATGATGTAGATACTAATAATCTTCAGTTTGAGCAGTTAACGGTTGGGGCAATATTTTCTAATATGCAACACTTCAAAAAGGTTGTCAAAGAGTACGCTATTCGGCAGAGATTTATGTTTGTGAGGTCAAAGTCAACACCGAAGAAGTATGCCGTTCGATGCAAGGTAGAGGGTTGCAAATGGAGTATAACGGGTACTAACCATATGACATGTGTGTTAGTGAAGTCGTTTGTCCCCGACCATACGTGTAGAACTAAATTAAGGGGCAATGATCACCCTCTTGTCACAGCAGCTTGGGTTGCTCAGACATGTTTACGCTTACTTAGTTGCCCAGATGATGTGAGGACGAGGATCATACGAGAATATATCAAGATGCATTGGGGTATAATTATAAGCTATTGGAAAGCGTACAACGCGATGAACATCATACTTGAGATTAAGTGTGGGAATGTGGAGGACTCTTATCGAATATTGCCTGCAACAGTTCAGATGATGAGAAGAAATCCCGGCAGCTATATGCGTGTTTTCAAAGCCAGAGATTTACAACCTAGGGGAGATGATAGATTTGTTCGCTTATTTTGGACATTTGGTCCCAGCATACGGTCTTTTCATCGAACACTCAAGCCTATAATTTTGGTTGATGGGACACATCTGCGAGGGAAGTATCTAGGAATCTTATTGATTGCAATCGGGGTCGATGGTAACAACGGTTTATATCCATTAGCATTTGGGGTTGTTGAGACGGAGAACGAAGATAGTTGGAGGTGGTTTTTTATGTTGCTGAGGCAGTACATATTAACAGCAGAGATGAACATATTCACCATATGCTCCGATCGACAGAAGGGGTTGTTGCAGGCAGTGCCTAATATATTTTCCAATTCTCATCATAGTTATTGCATGCGTTTCAATGCTGTCCTGAAGGATGCGAGAAGATTGCCGATTGCATCATTGGTAGAGCACACTAGACATCAGACTACAGACTTCATTCAAAAGCATCAAAAATTGGGTCATAGTTGGCAAACAAAGTTGACTCATTACGCAGAAGAACGTATAACATTAGCGAGGGAAGAGAGCTGCCAGTATACAGCTTATCGAGTTGGGGTTCATGAATATGAAGTACGGTCACTTGAACATACAGATGGCGTAAACTTGGAACTTCGCACGTGCAGTTGGCGTGCATTCCAAACATTTGGACTCCCGTGTGGACATGCCATGGCAGCCATTGGCATCACAGATTTTGATGCATATGATAATATTACCGCCGATTGCAAAGCAACCACCGGGAAGGCCGCGTACGAGAAGACCTGCTCCCGAATTGAAAGGTGGATTACATTACAAATGCACCCAATGTCAACAACTTGGCCACAATAGAAGAAGTTGCAAAGAACCACCCGTTGTAAGACAACAAGTTGACCAAACTGCTATTGGGCCTTCTGCACCCATACTCAGTAGGTCAGGCGTACCTTGCCAAGCTCCCTTCTTTGTGTAAGGGTGTAATTGAATTTTTTGAATGTTCTCAGATATTGTGATATCTTCTTTTTTGTTATTTTGTAAAGAATGGTTGTAATTGGAACATCAATACATAAACAATTTTTTTGGATATAGATATGCTATTTGTTCTCTATTTAATTCTCGCTCTTCTACATCTAGACCATGAAAAGGGACTTATCAACAGTCATAATTGGATTACCAGCACAAACAATAGGATTATCAACCAATTCCCTAGGATGATAAAACTACTTGATGTTGAAATTCAGGTTATCAACTCCCTCCAAATAGGTCATCAACCAATCGGAAGTGAGGTTATCAACATGCAAAATGGGATCATCTACCCATTCCCTTGGTTGATAAAGCTACTGGAATTCAAAATCCAGGTTATCGACTCCCCCAAAATAGGTTATCAACCAATCGGAAGTGAGGTTATCAACACACAAAATTGGATCATCAACCCATTCCCTTGGTTGATAAAGCTACTGGAATTCAAAATCCAGGTTATCGACTCCCCCAAAATAGGTCATCAACCAATCGGAAGTGAGGTTATCAACACACAAAATTGGATCATCAACCCATTCCCTTGGTTGATAAAGCTACTGGAATTCAAAATCCAGGTTATCGACTCCCCCAAAATAGGTCATCAACAAATCGGAAGTGAGGTTATCAACACACAAAATTGGATCATCAACCCATTCCCTTGGTTGATAAAGCTACTGGAATTCAAAATCCAGGTTATCGACTCCCCCAAAATAGGTCATCAACAAATCGGAAGTGAGGTTATCAACACACAAAATTGGATTATCAACCCATTCCCTTGGTTGATAAAGCTACTGGAATTCAAAATCCAGGTTATCGACTCCCTCAAAACGAGGTTACCAACATTCGAAAGTGGGTGATCGACCGAAAAAAAAGTTACCAACCATTTTCCAGGGGGGTAAAGCTGCTGTAATTGAAATTTAGGCTTATTAACCTCCCATTGTTTTGGGTGATTGACCTTGGAAAGTGGGATACCAACCCAAAAAAGGGCCACCATCCATTTTCCAGGGGAGATAAAGGTTCTGGAATCGAAATTTAGGCTTACCAACGTCCCATTTTTTTGGGTGATTGACCTTGGAAAGTGGGTTATCAATCTAAAAATGGGTCACCAATAATTTTTCAGGCTACATAAAGCTTCTGGAATTGAAATTTCGAGTTACGAACCTCCCATTTTTTGGGTGATTGACCTTCGAAGGTGGGTTACCAACCAAAAAAAGGGTCACCAACCATTTTCCATGGGAGATAAAGATTCTGGAATCTAAATTTAGGCTTACCAATCTCCATTTTTTTGGGCGATTGACCTTCGAATGTGGGTTACCAACCCAAAAAAGGGTCAACAACCATTTTTCAGGAGATATAAAGGTTCTGCTCTCAGAAACACAACATAGGACCATAGAAAGTTGTGTACTTAACCTCTAAAAATACATATTTCAACTTCAAACACACATCATATTCTGTTCACAAACACAAACACACATCATATTCTGTTTTGAAGCCCACGCCAGAAATGAAGCCCACGCCAGAAAAAATGAATACCTCGCCGGAAAAATGAAGCCCTCCCCGGAAAAATGAAGCCCTCGCCGGAAAAAATGAAGCCCTCGTCGGAATACAGTTGATAACGGAGGAGAGAAGTTTGGAATGGTGCAGGAAACCGCCCCACTCCAGAGAAAAATGAGAGATCTTCACGCCGGTCACACCTCATGCCGGAGAAGATGGGTTTCAGGTGGTTAAAATGAAAATGGAGAGAGTAAAAGTAAAAAAAAAAGAAGCCTCTGTACAGTTAAAAACGAAGAGAAGTAAAAACAATGGGTTTTTCTTCCTGAAGGGTATTTATGTAAAGGCCATGTCAGAAAAAGTAAAATGACCTCCGTTCACAAACTTTCAAAAGTGTGTCACCCATTCACTATTTTGGCATTTTTGTGTCACCAGTTGACAATTCTTCCTTGATAAAATTAGGGACTATTTCAATGCTGCAACGGCTTTAGGATAAGGTTCCTTTTGAGGTGGTCCAAAGTGATTGGGAAGTCTAGAGGTATTTTTGGGCTTTGTTCATTGAATGGATAAAATATCTCTTAGACTCTAGTATTGGCACGTCTTTGGCCATTCAATTTCCATAAGAGTAACATAAACGAGAGTAGGACTTGAAAGGGAACCAAACAAATAAGAGGAACTCTAAACTGAAGGGAGCCCTTGAAAAAAAGAGGTGAAAGGGCTCCCCCATTGGCTGCACATCACCATCATGTTTGACTTTTCATCCGTTATTAATGTATGATGGTGATGTGTAACCAATAGGAGAGCCTTTTACCTCTTTTTTTGCGGGCGCTCCCTTCAGTCTAGAATTCCTCAACAAAATAATTCCATAAAAGTACTGTATTGTCGCTTATAATGCATTGTAAGTTGCAGGACCAATACAAAATTTAAGGTTTCTATGTATACAAAATTAAATGTTTGGATCTACGATGGCCCATCGCAGAAGGCATTTCGCGAAGGGCACGTGTGTATATGAGATGGGCGCCAAATTGCCGATATCGTTTACCAAATATAAGAAGCCTGAATAACCTAAAAATAGGATTTGCTAGCGTCCATTGCAAAAGGCATTTCTCGGATGATCTTGCATCTGACAACAGCACCTCGTTAATGAAGACAAATATCTGCTAAAAAGTGAGCCTAGGTGACTGCTCTCAGATGCAGTAGACCATCTGTGAAACGCCTTTTACGATTGACGCTAGCAGATCACAGCAAAAATAATATACTAAGCGAGAGTGCATTATTTTGGCTACTCCTTTTGCAGTAGAAGTGGAAGGGGGTGCCTCAGGGAAGAAATGGGGGCGAATAAACCTCCTCAACGTCGGTTGCATTTGCTTACGTGGGCTTCATGCACGCTCTCGCTCTCGCTCTCGCTCTGGCTCGTTCTCATCCTTTTTTCAGTTGTTTTAAAACCCCAAAACCTCTGACCACAAAATTGCCTCCAAAATACGACTCTCTCTCTCTCTCTCTCTCTCTCTCTCTCTCTCTCTCTCTCTCTCTATAGATGGTTTCAGTGTACGGAGCTGCACAATAGAGGTAAGCGAAAGAGGAGAAATTCAGAGATGTCTCCATTATTGAGTTGAATAATAACCTAATTTTGTGTTGCTTCTTGCTTTTGATTTTTATACTCTGTTTCGTTCAGCTGGAAAATGTTAGTTCTAGACCTAGATTTCTGTCGTACTTTTCTTCTCCGTTCTTTTTTTTTTTTTTTTTTTTTTTGTAGTTGGATGTGGAAAATTCAACAAGGTTTGGAGAATTAATCGCCATGACTTTCTTACTGTCTTTTCTTTGCCATTTCAGTCTCTTCGAATTCTTCTGCAACTAACTTTTTTGGATCTGAAATTTTCTCTCCCTCTCTATTTAGCATTCAGGATATTTTGATATAATTCAGTGGCGCAATTTTTTATGCTTGCTTCCTCCCTTTTCTTTTTATATTTTTTCTTTCCGATTTTGTCGGATATTGTTATGAGCTGGATTTTGTTTTCTCGCTTTTTGACTCTGTTCTTGTTAGATTTGGGAAAAAAAGAGAGATTTTGGTGAATAGAAGGTCCAGGAAAAAAAAAAGGATTTAAGATATTTTGATTTGCTTTTCGGGCTTTTGACTCTGTTCTTGTCAGATTTAGAAGAAAAAAAGAGAGAGAGAGAGATTTTGGTGAATAGAAGGTCCAGGAAAAATTAAAGGATTTAAGAAAAAAAATTTACTTGTTTTTCTCGTTTTTGACTCTGTTCTTCTTAGATTTGGAAAAAAAAAGGAGAGATTTTGGTGAATAGAAGGTCCAGGAAAAAAAAAGGATTTAAGATTTTTTTTACTTGCTTTTCTCGATTTTGACTCTGTTCTTCTCAGATTTTTTTTAAAAAAAGAGGTTTTGGTGAATAGAAGGTCCATTTTTACTCACTGATTTTGGAGAATTGAAGGTAAAACGTTACTCAAAGCTTTTTAATTTTCTTAGTTTGTTTGATTTTACAAGAAATCGCGGTGCTAGTACTAGATATCTGTCTGTTTTTTTGTTAGTTGCTCTCTTCATTTTTTTTTCTAACTTATTACTTTTTATTTTCTGTACATATTTTGTTTGATTCCGCTGATAATCATGATTATTAAGCTCACTTGATTTTGTATTTTTGTGTTTGATTTCAATTAGAGACATTGGTAAACAACTGCCAAATTATAGTTCCATACTATTTATTTTTGTTGCTTGATTTTGTTCCAAATGACGGTGTAAAGCCCAATTTCTCTTTATGTTTCACTATCATCTGTCTTGCCAGTTTTGGAAAATAAGGAATCTTGTTAGTGAAGTTTTTATCTTTACTATGCGCTTTCTGATTTTAACAATTCAAGGATATTTGATGAACAAAGTGCCAACCTTTTTTCTTTTCTTTTATTTTTGTCCATTCATTTGATTCTTCTGGAGTGATGGTCCTACAACTTGTGTTTTGTTTTTATTTTTTTCGGGTTCTTATTCCCTGTTATGGAAAAATCCAGAGATTTTGATGAATATACCCTGTTCATTGCTTATATATTTTTTATTTTCTTTCCTTTTTTTGAGATTTTGATAAAGCTCTCTGAAGCTAGATTTCTTTTTTTCTTTTATGCCTCTGTTATCTCATGGCAGACTTCATGGCTGGCAGTTGAGATACAAAAATTAGGAAATTTGGGTGACTAGAACAAAGATCAATTCTTTTTGCTTTTGTGTTTTATTTTGAGAAACTAATTTATTTTGCTTGGTTTGGTGCAAAATGCCTGCTCTCTCTCTCTCTCTCTCTCTCTCTCTCTCTCTCTCTCTCTCTCTCTCTCTCTCCTTTTTTTTAGAATTGATGTTTACATGTAAATCAACAACTTTTGACTACTTGGATGTAATATTTAGTGCCATTATCAGCCTACTTTGTTGCACCAAAATTTTCTGTTGTTTCTTTTGAAAACGGATGTTTCTCGTTGCTGTTATTGCTAACGAATAGTAGTTCTTGGCGTCAGATCTGCCAATTTTGCAACATTCTGTGTTATCTACTTTTGTTTTTATACTGTTGCATTGTTTTTTTCTATTTTTCTTTTTCACTGAAAATTGTGGCAAAATGGAGATCTGCTTTAACATGGAGAATACTTTTCTTAATTTGCTTCCCTCCTTGTCTTTGAAGCGATGATTTGAGATTCTTCATTTTCATATACAGAAATGGGAGCTTTTTTCTTGTAAATAGATGCTGTGAAATGAGAAAGACCATAGGAAGAAGAATGTTGCAGAAGAGGGGCTTTAGTATGCCGGTGTGCCTTGTCTTCTCTATTGACTATTTTTTATGACTCAAGCAATGCTCGTGATTTACTCGAAACTCTTCAACTCGATTTGAGTCAGTTTGGCTATTGAGTTAGAACTTAGAACTCCGATTTAAAAATATTGAAAGTCAATGGATTAATTAGCTGTATTTTATAAGATATACGATCTAGTCATTTGGTTGAGTTGAACTGAGAAACTGAAAGTCATAGTTCATGTTTTTAAGCATTGGTACCACTATATAACGGAAATACATGGTTACTCACTGGGAAACAGTTCTAATATTCAAATAACTTATTTAAGCTCATCCTTCTTGTATGTATTCTTGGAGCACCTTGCAGCTATCTATTTGTGATAAGAGATCAAAGTTCAAAATATCAGAATCTTAGACTCAATTAGGGTTTGAGTCCGAGTAGATCAGATGCTCAGTTTAGTACTTGATTTGGATTTTTTCTTCTTTTTCCTCTAGAAAGAAAGGTCTTGTGCTGTAGTCTATCTTTTTCAGGTATTTGTTCGTTTTGAACTTTGAATTTTGTGTACTCATTTGGGTCTCTGATTATTCGATCAATTTGGCCCATATCAGAGTCCTTGATTATGCTTTCTTGATTTTAAGAAAGCCAATTAGCTTCCTGAGACAAACCTGAATATTTAACACCATTGGGGGATATAACTAGTTTTTTAAATGCTTGATTGATTTGTAAAAAAACTATTGTTTGAAGCCCAATTTGACTAAATCCCTTGATCCTTAGCTCCATGTTCCAAGTGACGAACACCTAACCCCGGTAGGTCAAACTTCATCCTCATGTCTGTCCCTGTTACTTGGGTGAATGCTGTTACTCTCAAAATCAATTCTCGATTGTGTTTCAAATCCTACCTGTGCCCCATCACATCTCTGCCTTGTTGATGTAAATAATATTGAATTTGGGATGATGATGATGATGATGATGATGATGATGATGATGATGTGTGTGTGTGTGTGTGTGTGTGTGTGTGTGTGTGTGTGAGAGAGAGAGAGAGAGAGAGAGAGAGAGAGAGAGAGAGAGAGAGAGAGAGAGAGAGAGAGAGTTTGGAAGTCTACTTCATTATTCATCAAATAAGTCAATATACTTGTGATGTGAGACATAAAATCTAAAATACCCCTATACTTTGATTTTGACCACCTCCAACCGTTGAATTATAACACAAGTGAATGTAGACTTAAGGTGTTAGATGCATGGCTCCTCGCGTCATTGGTCCCAAGTTCAATGACCCTAAAGAACCAATTACCATGATGACCCATCCCACAACCTCTTTTAGACGACAACCCTTGATGAACTATGTAGAATGTTGACCCGGGCACTGACAGTTGATGAACCATTTTAGCAATGATGCATGCTAGCAATGTATAAGCTATTGTTTTTAGAGGCATTTGAGGAGTCGCTTCAATGTAATGCCTAAGAGAAATGCCTCCAGCCATTCACAAAAAGTTGAGACTATGGTGTTATCATCACTTAGCTAATGGAGGTTCACCTCCTCTAAAAGGAGCATGCCTCTAACCATCTAACATTGCAGCTATCATGTTTTTCCTGATAAAAAAAGTCAACTATGTTGTTTGTTTTACGTCGGACATATTTGTTCATGTAATTTATGACTTTATGCTAGAAAAGAGACCTTTTGATTTCTCTATATTTTGGTGTACATTGTTGCTTCCTGTACTGATCGGGGAGCCTCTGCTTATATTGTTCTGTTTTCTATGATCTATAAAGAAGATTCTTCAATTCTTTTACCACAGAGATAAATATTGCTTTGTTTATTCCATCTCCATAGGTCTTCTGATATTTAGGATATTAAGAGAAGAACCTGTATATGTGTGCCGGTGTGATTGTGTGTGTGTGTAGAGAGAGAGAGAGAGAGAGAGAGAGAGAGAGAGAGAGAGAGAGAGAGAGCTAATATTCAGTAAATGTGTTTATGTCAAAACTTAAAAATAGGTGGTGTTTTATAACAGGTAAGTGTGGGTAGTTGAGGCCAGTTACATCTGAATGTCTTCTTTGGTGTTTACTTGCAGATTTTGAAGATGGGAGACATTGAAGTGTAATTTTGTTTTCTGGATCTCAGAGAATATTGCCAGACTACCCATGGACATGTGATCGTGTGACGGTGTTCTTCAAAGTTCAGACCACTTTGAAAACTTGCAACATTATCATGTCAGACCGCATTTCTTTAGAAAAAGTGTCGAGTAATGCAAAACCTAGGGAGTCTATGCATCCTCACCAAGCACAGTGGATGTCACACAGGATGCGAGCAAGCTGTAATCCAGTGTCACGGTTTCATGAATGTCATTCCATTCATGATGTGAGGAAGGAAGTTCACAATACTATACAGGGGAAAACAAGTGTTCAAATTTCAGAGTCTAGGAAGCGTAAAAGATTAGGTGTACATGTGGATCTGAGTCTTATTTCTGAGTGCAGGAATACATGGAATCACGGACAAGGGACCTTAGAGGTAGCATCCAACTTTCCCCAATCTTCTAAAGAAGTAGTGACTGGAACCAGGAGAATCAAAATAACAGATGAGGTGCCGATGAGGAACTCGAAAAACATAATTTCTCCTGATGCTGAACCAGCGCAATTAGATTCATTATCTTTTTGCAGGCTGTTGGGATCTTCTGTAAATAAAGAACATCTGTCTACACCTTTCCCGTACTTGAGGAATACGATATTAGAACAGAATCCCATTCAGAAGTTCAAATTCAGCAAAAAAATGGAAAATATCTCGTCTCCAGTAACTGATGTTTCTATCTTCAATAATCTTCCTTCCATGTATCAGTTCGAAGGAAAATCAGGTTATGAGCCACATCTACCATCGAAAGTATTTCCATTACCTCCAAATGAAATAGGAGTTGGGTCGAAAGAGTCTCACTTCCAAGCAGGTGTAGCACAAAGTCAGGGGCAACCGACAGAACATTATAAGTTGCTTGAGGAGAATAGTTTGCCAGTTTCAAAACCTTTTCCTGGCAGCTCTAAAGGGCCTACTCCCAATTCTGTACTCTATGGAGTTAAATCCAAAGGACCAAATACGAGGTCCTGTACATGCAGAGAAGAGGAAAACCATCAATCTAGCTCTAGGCTAGCATTCAAAGAACATTGTGTAAACACCCATGTTACTCACATGGAATGTGTACACTCCAAATATTGCAGCTATTCTACAATTTTGGCTTCTGATGTGAAAATCGATAACAGAATAAATGCTAAATGTACCGGAGGTCCATCTGCAGGTCAGAACGATGAGGCCCCACAGCTAAGTAATGATGCTTTAGACGGTGATCTTCATCTCCCAATCCTTGTCGAGGGACAGGATGGAAGAATAAATGATTTCACTGCTACTCGGTTTCTCCCACATAAAAGCATCACTCCACTGCTAACACCATTAGAAAATTTAAAATCTGGACAGCACTTGCTAAAGAAAATGCCAACATGCTCTCTTCATGGTGTGGAAACATTGCGCATATGTACCACAGTGGATTCTGAGGAGGGAATGCCCGGAGGTCCTTCAAAGTTCTCAAAGACAACCCACCATCTGACAATTGCAAAGAAGACTGATGGAATCTTTTCCAA
This sequence comes from Tasmannia lanceolata, assembly GCF_043159265.1. Classification (NCBI taxonomy): domain Eukaryota; kingdom Viridiplantae; phylum Streptophyta; class Magnoliopsida; order Canellales; family Winteraceae; genus Tasmannia; species Tasmannia lanceolata. The sequence goes on along the minus strand of NW_027518697.1, from coordinate 6,685,696 downwards.
GGGAGAACCAATGATTAAAGAGTCTACAGTCTCTGCTGAGTACAAGGGAGATACCTTCCGCAACATGCTCTCCATGCCTCCCTTTTTTGGTTTCTATGATGAGCCAGGAACAAGTTTTCAACCTCTACGAAATTTGATTGATAGTGAAGAAAAGGAAGATGAGCATGCCCACAGGGCTGGTTTTCTGCGCATACAGAATGAGTCCTCAGCAGAGACCGATAGCATGCCTATTGATGTATATCAGTCAAGAAACTCACTTGCTGGTAATATTTCATTTTCATATAGAACCATGATCTGCAATCTTTTTATCCATGATTTCATTAAATATATTGTGATAATATCAAACAGGGAAGCCGTTACACATGTAATCCTTTTCAGAAAAAATGTAGAAATAGTATGGTACTGTGAATATGACTTTACCAATTTCATTTGAAACTGACTAAATGTGATGTGCACCTAATATCAGCTTTCTGATTCATTCTTTTCAGGTTTAACTCTTTGCCCATCACAAAAGGTACAGTACAGTTCTCCTGACCTTGTATAGGATTATCTGCCCCTTTCATCATCCTTCAATCCATGAAATAAGATATCTTTATCGAAATGTAGAATAATAAAATCCTTTATCGTACCATCATATGTGCGGTTTTATGCAGAATATGTGATCCTCTCACATATGATTAAAATTGAATCATGAATCATTTTCCATGGGAAATCATATCATAACATAGGGTTTTAAACTATAAAAAAAACATGAGTTTGAATAAAACTTGTTAAATATGTGAAGGGGTCATTAGCAAACCATCCTATCATATTGAGCCTCAAACTATAGAAGGTCTACCATAACTAGGTCCATATCTTGCAGGATGTTATGGTGAGCAAAAACACAGGATACTCTCCGGCAGCTGTGGCTTCATCGAGCAAAGAAACAAGAATCAATAATGCCAAAACCAAGTTACCTGATATAAATGAAGAGCCTCCTGCCAATTCAGTTGTAGGCAGCCCTGAAAACAAGAACGAATCAAGCACATCGAGAACTAAGAGTTTGGACGTGGAACATCTCCTAACTCATGTTGAGCAGCCTGTGAATCCATACTCCAGTCCTCAGCAGGACACCTCTATAGGTATCGGTCCAGAGCTAAGCAACAGATGGGTCAAGCGTCTCAGGTTAAATGCCCCGAGCTCTCTTGCCGTTGGTACCAAGAGCTTGAAAGTTGGAGATGCATCATCCAGTAGACAAGTAAATGAGCTATTTAGCAAAATAATGAATTACAGCAAATCAAACTCAGAACCCACGCTGTGTAAACATCTAGAAAAGGAAACACAGAATTTGGACAAGCCTGTGATATTGTTGAGAAATAGAAACTCTTCTGAATTGGAATCACCGAAGGATCGTCAAGATCTAATGTTATACCATTCTTGGATCCGGAGATGGTGTTGCAATCGAGAAGTGGCTTCACAGGAGAGAGGGGCAGCACAGGTGGGGTGCGAGCCTGAAACTTCAAATGCAGCATTGGAAGAGTATCAAAGGAAGCAATTTCCAAGCATTGCAGGGATGGCATTACTGGGGAAGGAGGTTAGCAATTTTCGGACGTGTGAGTTCAGGAAAAGAGGGTCTTATGTGGTTTGGAGTACATAGGGGTTTTGAGATCTCTTTAGTCGATTGAGTTTCACACAAACTTACTGAGACTAGAAGAGAAATTGATCAGAAAATGCAAATTACAGTGTTGGTGGGGATTGCTTTAAAGAGGGACTAGAACCCCTTGTGGGTCAATCAACAAGAAAATCTGATGTCACGGTTGGGAGGTGTAAAGGCTCTGATCCTGCATTGGTCAGTATTTCAACTCAGTCTTTTGTTTTCAAATTCGTTTTTAGTAGCCAGGATTTCTGCATTTCCTTCTCTCTGGGTAAATTTTGAGTTAAAGAGTGAATAAATTATCTCTGGGTTGTAAAAAAATGATCCTTGGCCTTGTGCATCTTCTCATGCTTTTGGTAGGCGTTGGATATTTGTATGTTTCAGAGCTCTCTCTCTCTCTCTCACACACACACACACATCTAATTTAACCATTTATAAACCCATGCAAATAGTTGTTGTTCATAGTCATGGTTATTAATGTGATACTGACGTAGTTCAAAAGGTTGTCTTCCAGGCATGACTTACCAGGCAAAATGAGCTCAATAAGTGAGCCCATTTGACAAGTATGCTGTGTCACAAGCATAGAGCTCAAGTGTGACTCCATCTGATTCAGTGGAAGCCAAGATGGGACAGGACTTAAATTTACTAGTGCTCCAGTTGGAGGCTCAGCTCCCTAACCCACAAATCAGAGTAAATTTGGGCTATTCTCCAGCCAACCTGCAACTTTTACAACCTTGGTTCTAGTTGTACTTGTTGGGAAGCATAAATATTTGGTTAGGTATCCTTAATCAGTTTACATGTTTTTCTACAGTTGCACCTTCTCTCATGGCCAATGCGTTTCATAGGATTGCATGTAGGCGATGTTAATTGTCCTTTCTAGTGGTGTTACTCCCGTTCCTTTTTGTTTCATTTTCTTTCTTGCATTTACTATTCGTTTCCCTTTTTTTTAAACTCAATAATTTTATGAGTGGACCAAATAATATGAGAGTAGGTGCATCGCATTTACTAAAATAAATTAGATTCTGGCAATAAAAGAAAGTAAGTTGCCGTACCTAAATAGGGATACATCGTCCTTGAAATTTTAACGGATGGGTTTGTTGACATTTATTTGTTTTTCTGCTCAAATTTGCAGATTGCTGGTGATTGGAATTAAGTGGATGCTTTGGACCTCTTTACAAGTTACGCTCACCATCATAGACTGCTCCAGGTATTATCAGACAGTTGCTTTATACATCGTAGCTTTTGTTATTGGACGCTTTGCAGTGCCAATTTGATGTAACATGGATTTTTCTTGCCCATGTAAAGTCTCCTTTGGAGGTGTTTTTCTAGTAAGGATTGTAAGATCATTGTGATTATCATGTTTGTTTGTGGCCTTCAATACAATCTACAATACCCTTTCCATTTGAAGCTTTTTATCACTCTCAGCTAACTATATTTTCCCCTAAACTAATAACAACAACATTTTAATCTTGTTCATAGAAAACCCAAACTATATCTGATGAAAGAGACTCCTACAATAACACCATTTTGCGTGAACTTTGGGATGTACAAATGAACCTGTTGATCCTAGGCAACTAATTGCTAAGTACTATGTGAGTGGCTTGCTTGATTAGCAATTATTTCTTTTGAAATTGTTATGGGTAATAGCTAGGCATAATTTCCAAGGACCATGTGCTATGCACTATTTTCACAATTTCTTTTGAGCTTGTTTCTTGTGAGACCATCTTCGCATTATTTACAAGGACTATATGTGATATGTACCATGAGCATCTGATGCAGAAAACAATCACCAACTCCACCCTAAAACAGCGAGACCCATTTCAGAAGAGAACAAAGAGAATAAGAAGCCAAAATGATGTTAGCATGTCACTTTTATCGTCAATATGAGCCCACACTGGGTCAAATCAGGTGAAAAAAAAATTGAAAATCCCTGTCATTTTTTGCATGTTGGGTTTTAAGAGAATTTTTCTAGTAATTTTCAGAATTATGTTTGGTTTTGAAAAGTCCCTATTTGGAAGGTTCATAGGGTCAAGCCTTCAAAAAAATTGCGAAGAATGCAATTAAGGAAGCAGTCTACAACATATCATTGAATATTTTGGAATATATTTAAGTATAAGTTGAGGCTCTAATAAATAATATTGCCGGTGGGCACATTTTATATGAGGTGTTCGATAGTATTATTAGCTAGGTATTGTCCATCACCCCCTCCTCCTTCTTACCCATTCTTACCCTTAGCCATGTGACACATCCTTTGTCCAACTCTTTGTTTTTGCCCTGCCCGCGTTTCTAGTGCACCAAATTTTATACTTGTATGCGTGTAAGAAAAAACCTGGCAACCTCTTACTGAAACTGAGGTGTGGGAGTTTGGTGCTGCTACCCTACTTGCATAATGCAGCCACTGCCACACTAGAGTTCATTGTTGTTGGGATTATGTATTTAAATTTCAGTTTCGGTTTCGGTAGATTTTTTTTTCCAAATTTCTGTCATTTCGGGCTGAAATTTTTACAGTTTCGGTCAAAATTAAAACTGTGGTTGTGACCACTAAAACAAATTCCAGTGAAGTAGCTTCACTGAATTACAGTGTCTAATAGAATTGTTGTTGTACTTTGAACAAAGTTTCCTAATAAGGTATTCTCTTAGATCATATATCTAATCACATATCTTAGATCATATATCTAATCACATATAGTATGTAGTTTGAATAGAATTGTTGTTGTACTTTGAACAAAGTTTCTTAAGAAGGTATTCTCTTAGATCATATATCACTGGATGTTTATAGTAGGTACTAGAAATAACGAGGAATGCTGAACTCAGGGGCGCCCTGCAAGAATTGGATGATGGGGCACCCTCATTGGTTGAACGTTACCAAAGTCCAATTTACTCTTTGCCTCTTACATATGATAACTGCACTTGGGTAATGTTCAGCCAATGGGGTCCCCCTTTCATCCAATTTCTGCAAGGGCGCCCCTGAATTTAGCATTCCTCCGAAATAAGAGATTATAAACAATGCTGGTTCCTAGAGGAAAATGTTATACTATGGTTAATTTAGAGAGTTATTATCATAAATTAAATCTCCCTCTAAATAAAAATTGAATCGGGTTTGTTCAAGTTATCTTTTTTCTTATGTAAAAAAAGGTAAGAACCTTTTAAGATATATTTCCTTTCTAAACTTTTCTAGAAAATTCCTCTAGTCCAAATTTTTCCACAAACAGACCTTTTGAACCAATATCGTGGGTTCATGTTATCTTTTTCGTGTTCAAAATAGTAACGACTTTCTGAAATATTTTTCCTTGTCCTGTTTGGATTACAAGAATTTTTTGGAAAAGTTTGGAAAATAAAAACTTCTTTAGAATTTCCTATTGTGATAACCTTTGGCTAGGGGTGCAACTCGGGTCGGGTTCAATCCGAAAAAAAGTCAGGACGGGTTGGGTATCCTTCGGTTCAGGTTGAGTTTTTCCAACCCGAGTTGAGTTCGGGTCTGTTTGGGTTGAGGGCTTGGGCAACCTGACCCGAGTGAAACCCGGCATTTCTTTATCATTTTTTATTTTAGAAAGCTTAAAAACTTGGGTTGGGTCGAGTGGAACTTGGGTTCGGTCGAGTGGAACTCGGGTGGTTGGAAAAAAAAGGGTTCCTCGGGTCGGGTTCAGTAAATGGTTCATGGGGTCAGGTTCGGGTTCGGGTTGGCCTCAACCCGAACCAACCCGACCGGAGCTACACCCCTACTTTGGCATCTAGTTAAATAGTAAAAGACAAGTTAGTGCAATTACAAAATGAGAATGGGAAAAATATGATCAATCAATATAAAGATTGGAGTGAAAAGGATTCGATGATTTGGTCATTTTCACTTGATTTTTTTGGGTTTTTGTGGGGCTAAGTGCTCCCCTTTTTGTATTCTTGCACACATGTCACAATAGAGGTTTTTTCTCCAAACGGGATTCCCCAATAGAAACATATATGAAATGCCCCTAGCTTAAAATACAGATAGAAAAAATATTAAAAAATGAGAATGGGAAAAATATGTGTGAAAAAGTAAGTTTAAAACGGTTTCACCATACTAATCAAACATGATAAAAACTTGTTTATATACACCCAAAATTCTAAAATATTTATTAATACGTGTCTCTAAATTCTAAAATTTATAATAATTACCTGGGATTCATATTTTCAAAATGCTTCTCGCCTTCTCCATTTCTGAAGAACAAAACAAGATCATTTCGTTCCATTTTTAGTAAAATAGGGAAGAATATTCCATTAGTAATGCTAAAAGGGGTGGAGAGGATTTGAAATATTTCTTATTCAAGTAGATAAGAAGGCGAGTATTAGATTTCATCCAAGATCTTCTTATGAGTTTGAAATACATTTATTTCCCTAGGTTTATTAAAAATTTCACTAACAATAATAGTGTAATTGGGAGAAAAATGAGAAATGAAAGAAATAAAAACTAAAACAAATTGAATATCTCTCCGCTAAAAATAAATGTTAGATTTAGTGGAAAACCAAAAATAAAATCGTAGATTGTGGAAACAAAAATACAGCCGGCGCGTAAGTATATCATCAGAGTCCATCGCAAAAGGCTTTTCACTGCTGATCCGTCGCAATGTAGACCAGCCACCTCATGAATGGAGACAACAGCTGCGATGCAGCTTAGCAAATCCCCATCAAATAAATGGCCCTCATTTTCTAAGACTCAATTGGAATTTTTAAATTTTGTTTCATGTTTTGCATCCATGAAAAAAAAAATCATGCAATATTTATTTACCCAAGGTGAAAAAGGGATAGAGAAATTAAATTCTGTTTATTTCACCTGTTGCTTAGCCTCATCCCATCCCATGCTCTCCTCATTCATCACCCAAATCCCATGTTAACCAAATGTTAGATTTTTCACTTTCCTAAGGAATGTTTTTTCAAAGAAAACAAAACCCTAGATCCAAAATCATGCTCTTCAATGTTTTTTCATAGTTGCCAAACGTGTCCTTCTAAAGCACGCAATTTAGTTGCTTTCTAGGCATTAAAATCTTTGTTTTTGTTTTTTGGATGATAAATCCGCACCCCGCTCAAGGATAATTCGCATCCTTGTACTGTGAATTGACGTAAAACAAAACGTCAAAAAGGAGGGTACGTGGCAGACATTGACGCTTTTTTCACGTCAATTGTCGTTACAGGGGTGCGAATTATCCTCTAGCGGGGTGCGGAATATGGTCCTCGAAAAGGCCGGTGAATAAAGCACGACGATTGCCGCTTGTTCTGTTTGTTTTTCTTTCTTGTTTCTGGGAGCCAATTTATAAACAAAAGACAAAAAGTGGACAAAAAAGAATAACGAAGAAAAATTCATCTGAAAGGAGAGTTAGCGAGAAACCTTATTTTTCAGGTAAATAATTTCCCTTTCATCTTTTTCTTCTTGATAATTTCCATTTTCTTTGCAAGGTGAAGTTCTAAGATTGATTTTTTTTTTAAGTTGAAGAACGAAGAATCAAATCTAGTCTTTTTTAAGCTTGGCAAAAGAGGAAAAAGGGAAAAAAGGAAACTTTTTTTTTTTTTTTTTTGTCTGTTAGATTTCTGATTTTAGTAGGGCTTGGTATTTGATAGGATGATTAGATTTTTAGGGTTTCGGCCTTTCGATAGCGATCTCTCGTTGGTTTTTATCTGTTAGGGTTTCGATTTGATGATGCAAAATGGCTAGGTTGGTGTCAGAGTTCGGGATTGTATTGATCTGTTAGGGTTTCGGTTTGTGACCTTATTCCAAAATGGAATTTTTATCAGCTAGGTTTTTTATTTTGTTAGGTACCTAACCAATACACCAAAAGGTCCAGAGCCTATGGAACTCGTTAGGCTAGGCCCTTTAAACCTTTTCCGTACCAGGCTGGGTCTCACCTAGTCCCATACCTATACAGCCCCCCACTTAGGACCATAACATTCCACAACGCTTCCGTCCTTGGCGGCCCACTCTGTAATGGCTTTCACTCAGGTAGTCCTCTCCACTAGTTGCCCTGTGGTGGCTGCTCTGATACCAAATGTTAGGTACCTAACTAATGCACTAAAAGCTCTGATGGAACTTGTTAGGCTAGGCCCTTTAAACCTGTTCCATACCTGGGTGGGCCCCACTCAGGATCGTAACATTTTTCACGTTGTAAAAGATTTTGTGAGATCCCACATCGGAAAGGGAGAGAAAGTTTGAGGGCTATATATGTGGTTCTCTCCCTCAACTGTGTAGACGTGTTTTCAACATTCTCCAAGGGGTGGGTCCCTGCGGGGTGGGAGCTGGACCTCCCGTACGGTGTGCCAGCGAGGCCCAGCGAGGACGCCAGCCCAGGGGGTGTGCCAAGCAAGGACGCTGGGCCTCAAGGGGGGTGGATTGTGAGATCCCACATCGAAAAGGGAGAGAAAGCTTGAGGCCTATATATGTGTTTCTCTCCCTCGACTGCATAGACGCGTTTTCAGCATCCTCCAAGGGGCAGGTCCCTGCGGAGTGGATCGGGTAGCACTAATAAAACCGGGGAGGATAGGAATACCCAGAATCAGACAATATTTACACAGTGGGGTTGGGGCGAGACAGAATTGGGATAAAAAAAATGATAAAAACCATATTGTTATGTTAGGGCTTTGATTTGGAGATTTGTGATTTTATTGAGCTATAGATGTTTGGATTTCTTGTTTGAATTTCAATTGGGGATTTTGTTCCAGGGATTGGGAATTTAGATCAAGTCAGCTTGAGACTTCTCTATAATATCTAGGAGGTTTGATGCTCCAGAAGTGCAAATGGGGTTTTCGAGCAAATATTTTTAGTGTAATTGTGGTGCTCTGGTTTAAGGGGTCGGAGTTGATTACCCTGTATAAGTTCGGGTTTTGGTTATATGATTTAGATTGGGTATGTCGTCTGCGTACTTAAAGCTTCAAATTAGATATTTTCTGTTTGTCTTATAAAATCTCGGGCTTTTCATTTTCAGGGCTTTGGTACTCAACGGATCCTCTTTAAGCTTGGTTTTTGAATGATGATGCGAAAGTATGTCAACATTTACAGCAATTGCACTAGATAGGCTATTGGAACCTGGGGCTAAAAATTCCTCTGTGAAACCCCCTCCCTCAAAGCTGGAGCGGAGAAATCAGTCTACCGATAAGAAAATTTACCGATCCTATGTATCACCAGCTCTCTACACGACTCCCACGGTGACACCCCTTCCAGATTCCCCAACTTCACTCTCTCCGTCTCCGTACATTGTCAACCATAAGCGCCGTGGACCCCGTCTCCTGAAGAGCTATTCCCAGAATGATGTTACTGAATTGCAACAACCTAACCAGGAAGAAAATGTTGAAGAGAATGGAGCAGAGCGAGAAAATGGTGCAAACTTAGGCGGCGATGTTTCTTGTATTGGAACAGTTTCTACCTCTCATGATAAGGTATCTGTTAATGGTTTCCATGATAGGAAGGCTGAAGAAACTAATTCACATAGCAGGTTGGCTGGGGCTGATGACTCTGTGAAGTCATTGGTTGTAAATTCTGAGAAAGAGTCCGAGTGTGAGGATTTTTTTTATCCTCAGGATTCGGTCAGTGTTGCCAGCAATACTGAAACAGAGGATAACAATGGGGTTGAGTGTTCATGGAAGAACAACATGCCTCTTGGGGAGTACTTTGATGCCTGTGAAGGTAGAATTAGTCTTTTCATTCCATATAGCTTCTACTTTTGTGATATCTTCCTGTATATGTTTAATGTTTTCATATAAACTGCGTGTAGCTAGTAATATTTGAAATATCAAAACTAATCAGTAAGGTAATCAATAACACTATAACAGCAATATCAAGTGGATTATTTATACGAGTAAAAAATGGTCAACGGGCCATTGTGCTGTAAATTGAGTTTCTATATACCATATATGTCCGCACATGTAAGTATGTGACATTACAATATTCAGTAAGGTATTCAATAAAAAAAAATGAAGTGGGCTATTTGTTGTTCCTTTTCATGGTCTTTTTTCGATTTTCGTTGATATCTCTGTATCGACCATCTCGGTTTCCTCCTTTTCTTCATTAATAAAATTACCCACTATGATTTGTGGACATGGACACGGGTGTCTCGTGTCGACATGGACACGGAGTGTCGGACACGGCAAACCCCCAAACCTTAGAAACGGGGATACGGTTAAAATAAAAAGTATATGTAATCATGATTTGTGGATATGGATTCGTGTGTCCAGTTTCGACATGGATACGAGTTGTCTAAATGAGGTAAACACAATATTCAATAAAAAAAACAAAATGTCACACTTGACACGGTACAAAAACATGTCTACTCACCCACATTAAGTCTAACACTTACCGCAATACAAGTAAAAGTCTCCAAAGGAGTGTCGACACGTGTGGACACGGCAGGACATGTGAGTCGGCAGTAAATTCAAAGTGTCGGCCAAATCATAGATTACCCACCATTAAAAAAAAATGGAGTGGGCTATTGGTAGTGGTACAAGTAAAAAACTGGTCAATGGTCCATACTGCCATAGTACTGTAACATCGATGCATGCATACTACAAATTAAGTTCCGATATGCCAAGTGCATCCACACATGCAGTATGTGATACAATGATTGGATGAAACTACCCGACTTTACATGACTTGATTAAAGACTTAGATCAAGTTTAAGTGGGTAAATTATCTTCATAAAACCTGAAGAATTTAAGTAGCAACTCCAAAAAATCGATTGAGTATACAAGTCATGAAATATTATTTGGCTACACCTTAAGCTTTTGAGTACTTGGTGGACTGCATTTCAATCAACACAGGTTCAGAATTTTTAATTTTTGAACCTTGATGGACAAAGCCAATTTTGGTATGCATTTTTTTATATTTAATCTGATGAAGAGGAAACTTTTGGCGAACATTTGGTTAGTGAATATCAGATCTCTCGTTACCACATGCAGCTTCTACTCTGCAAGTTCTCATATTCAGTTCTTAAATATTAATCCAAATATCAAGCATGTATTTAATTTGCATTTCTATAATCCAAAACCTTTTTTTTTTTTTGGAATCATGGCTTATAAATTTTACGAAGTGCATTTGTCTATATACATTTTTGGTTGTTAAGCTGAGATCAAACCCATGTCCTCATGTTTTGACTCAAAGCACTAGCTACTTGAGCTGTGGGATCAACCCCTAGAAGTGAATTTTCCTGACCTCTTTAGAGTTGGACAATAGTACAATCTAGACAACAATACAATTGATTATCTATCTTTTAGTTTCAGATAGGCTTACTTGAGTTTTACCTGCTGTAGAACTCTCAGCTGAGGGTACCCCACGTTCTTCTCTTCGAGATGTTGAAGCCGAACTGCGTGAGATAAGGGTGAATTTTTTGATGGAGATCGAGAGACGAAAGCAAGTGGAAGAAGCTCTCGATAAATTACAGAACCAGTGGCAGAGGATTGGCCAGCAGTTATCAGTCGTCGGGTTGACACTTCCTCCTGCTCCAACCACTACTGAAGAGAAAGATGAAGAATTGGATGCTGATCCTGCAGAAGAGCTACACCGACAAGTTGTTCTTGCACGAGTTGTTGCTAGATCTATTGGGAGGGGTTGTGCTAAGGCCGAGGTTGAGCTGGAGATGGAGTCTCGGATTGAGTCAAAGAACTTTGAGATCACTCGATTGTTGGACCGGCTACACTATTATGAAGCTGTGAATCATGAGATGTCTCAGAGAAACCAAGAGGCCATTGGTGAGTTTTATTTACTTCCTTTCCGTTCTTTTTTCTTTGATAAATTTATTTTACTTAACAAGGAAAAAGATGCTCTATCAGTGCCTTTTGTTTTTTTAGAAAGTTAACGATTTTATTTTATCGAGTGCTGTAAACATTTTAAAACTGTGGGGATGAGGTGTCCCTCAAGTGAAACCTTGCTACAGTAACTCCATAAGTCACATCCTCATTCCGTGAAAGGCCTCCCAATTAAGCTAAGAGATCATAACTCCAGGTCCCATAAAAAATGCAGTACAGTGGGCAGATCTGGTTACGAGTTTATTCTATTGTTGCGCTCCGGTTGTATAAACGGCAACTCCTTCCTGTCCGCACCATCTTTGGCTAACTTGTCCGCTTCTTCATTGGCCGATTGCCTCCTATGCTGAAAAATGTATGCATAATCTGCTCAATTATTAGTGCCTTTTGTTATCACTTGTAATGCAGATAATAGGCAAATAAGTGGCATATTTGCCCATTAGGATTTATATTTCCATGTTATTTAGTTTTTAGGTTTTTATTTTTCATGTTATTTAGAATTAGGAAGTTTAGTCTTTTAGGAATTCTTATTTTAGTAGGTTTCTATCTTTTAGGTTGTTAATTGCCTATTTATAGGCATTTTTACAACTTTATTGTGAACTTTGATGATTAATTGAATTGATTGGGAGCTTCTCCCCCAGATTTCTATTCTTCCCTCTCTTCTTCTACTTCTCTTCTCCTATTCTGACCTCTCTTCTACTTCTTCCTAATTTCGTCTCTTCTTCTCTACTTATTCTTCTTCTTCCCCTATTCATCTTCTATTCTTCTCTTCTTTTCTCATCTATTCTCTTCTTCTTCTCTTTTATCCCATTTCTTCTATTTATCTCCACTTTCCTCAAATTTTCTTCACGGTGTTGCATCAATTTGGTATCAAAGCTAAAGATCCAAGTATTCCAAGAATTGTTCCCCCGGAAATCACAGTTGGACGGTTGCACAACGGTTCAACTTCTCCCCCTCGTTTTTTTTTACAGAAGAAATACCCAACCCAAAGAACTTTAACCCATCAGAGGGGTAGAAACCAAAACCCCACCACAAACAAGCCGTACCATCCCTTTCATCTCAGCCCTCCGTTACCACAAGTTCTTTATCCGATCTAAACCAGTCCCACCTGCAGGTTTCTGGGTGAAAACCTTTCTTTAAAACCCAGTTGACTCCATCTTCATCCTCAAGCCAGCGCGTGCAGTATCTTCACACAGGAATTGCAGCCACTAGAAGTTTCGTGTGCAACTAATTCAAACCAAAATCCGAAGTTTTCGGCCGTGGGTTTGCCATGCGCAACTCATCCTCTGAAAGAAATTTTTCCGCCCTGAAAGCCTTTAACTCAGGTGCTTGACTCGGATGCAACTTGATTTTGGGTTATCCACTAACTTTGGGTTTCGACTTTAGTTGCCATATTGACTAAAAGTCTAAAAAAACCAGTTTCCGTGTCAAGTTGGGTAATAAAAAGCAAGAAGTAAAGAATAAAGCAATACATGGATTTGGTAACTTGCTGTGCAAGTTACTTGCCATAGTTTTTACTGACTTGCAGACGAAGGCAATTCTACAACAAAAGTAAGAGAGGTACCTCCTTTTAACCTTGGCACCCACGCTTGCTTTATTTAGTTCGATGCACGTCCAAAAGCCACAACTTATTTTACCCCATTTTCTAGTGGACCACCCCCATCTTAGTTACTTTTTAAAGTAACTTCCATATTCCTTTATTTACCCAGGACACCCCTTCCTTTGATACTTTCAATATATTAGAAGGCTTATACACCCCTTTCTTTCCCTTGGACACCCCTTCCCATTTAAATTACACTATTTTGTCCCCCAATTTTTACCTTTAGGCACCCCTCCAAAAAAAAAAAATCAGAAAGAAAAAGAAAAGGAAATTCCCTCTTTGGTTTTTCTCTCTCTTCCATCAAGCCATTTTCTCTCAAAATTGGCCCTCGACCTCAACACGAAAGTTGTTTGTGACAACTTTTAGAGCGCATCCAGCCTATTTTCAGTAGCGAACAACAGTCTTCAACACAGTTTCAGGAGCCATCTCAGCCTTTGATTGCGCCCCTTCTTCCGATCATCGGCTTTCACTCATCTGATTTCAGATCCGCGATAGACGTTATGCTTCTTTCGACATGCCAGACAGATCGGACGGTTGATTTCAGTTTTCGACGCCGATCCCAATGGCTCCGCCCTATGTTCCATATTTTGACTGGTACGACGATCAATATTTCCAAGACCGCACTCCCTATAGTCATTATGAGACAGTATGTCTACGGTGGATCAATGCTTTGGATGCATATCATGAGTACTGCGGTTATGATCAATGAGCGATCATCTACCGAGCCAGAGAAACTGTATGACGACAAGCCGAGAGGTTATGGATAAATCGAATCACGGACCGTCATCACAGTTCTTTTTTCTGTCATGGGAGGATGTCCGTGATGAGTTTATGGGTATTTATACAATAAGGGCATATCAGTATGAAAAACAATTGATTCGTGAAGAAGCTGCTCGACGAGAAGAAGCTACTCAACTTGCACAAGAAGCTGAATTTAAGGCAATCTTGGAAAGTACAGTGCGTTACTTGAATGAGAGGAAATTGGTACGCAAACGTGAAGCTGCAACCCACCGCGAAGAACATGAAGCCTTCGCTCGCCTTGAACGAAACATCGCAACCCGTCGTGCATGAGAGGCTGAAATTGAAGCAGAGAAGGAATTTGCTAACATTATTGACAAGCCAAACACAGATGATGCTATTGGTCCGGCAGATGATATTGTGGATGAGATCATTATAGTTGAGCCTATGATTATGTCAGATACTGAATCCATCATGGCAGGTACTGAGTAAGAGATTTTCGATATAGAGCCAGAGACCAGTGATTGATGAGGCCGACGTCGACGTGCATGACGATTCAGAGATCTCCCCAGCACCAGTTGCCGAACATCTAGAGAGACAGATTGACACTTCCACAGTCGAGACATGTGAGGCTGCTTCATTGACTGAGTCGACTAAGCATCATCCTGAGTTAGAGCTGAGTGACCTGACTTTTGAGTCATTACCTGAGATGGATGATCGAGAGCATATTGCTGAGGATTTTCCTATCTTTGACTCAGAGGAGCATCGTGGCCGTGTTGATTATCCATGGATATTCTGACAGAGGATTTTAGCACACTGGTCGACATCATTGAGCCAGATATGCCCCTAGCAGTTGATTTTATTGATGATCCTATTGAGCCTGATGAGCTACCAGCGGATGTTGATCTTTTGGAGGATGGTCATAGCTTGATACTACCTACTGCTAGCATGCCGATCCAGGAGGAGTATGTTGCCATCTTCCTAGCTTATTTGATTATCAAGAGAGGTTCGCGTCTTTATGATTCTGCATGGATGATTTCTTCTGTATTCCTGCGCTCGCGTTCCATACCACTTTTATAGTCATCACAAGCATCGTACAACATTCTAGAGTTCGAAGGATTACAACTCCTACTGCTTGATTGGGTTGTCTACGTATTTGATCCAGGTGGACTAGAACTCGAGATCGAGTTCTTTTCAAATGGGGGAGAATGATGCAGATAATAGGGCAATAAGTGGCATATTTGCACATTAGAATTTATATTTCCATGTTATTTAGTTTTTAGGTTTTTATTTTCCATGTTATTTAGAATTAGGAAGTTTAGTCTTTTAGGAATTCTTATTTTAATAGGTTTCTATCTTTTAGGTTTTTAATTGCCTAAATAGGCATTTTTACAGCTTTATTGTGAACTTTGATGATTAATTGAATTGATTGGGAGCTTCTCCCCCAGATTTCTATTCTTCCCTCTATTCTTCTACTTCTCTTCTCCTATTCTGACCTCTCTTCTACTTCTTTCTAATTTTGTCTCTTCTTCTCTACTTATTCTTCTTCTTCCCCTATTCTTCTCTTCTTTTCTCATCTATTCTCTTCTTCTTCTCTTTTATCCCCTTTCTTCTATTTATTTCCACTTTCCTCAATTTTTCTTCACGGTGCTGCATCACCTTGCTAGCATGATTCTCTGCTTTTATTAATTTCTGTTAGTCATCCTTTTCTTCAACATAGAAAAACCACATATTAAACTTTTGATATGGCGACTTGTTGGTATCCTACATGTTGACCTCACGAAACACACATCAGCATTCTCCAGTCTGTACAGTTGATGATAATATTGAATGAGATATAATTATTTTTTTGAATGGCTGAATGAGATATTATTTTATAAATGTTAGGACATTTGACAATGAAGTATAGAAAGATGCATCCAGAACCCTAGATCAAGAAAGTAATTAAGGCTTTGTCATGGAGAAATGCTAGCTGGAAGTGACCTATGTCGCAAATGTCGTTCTCGGGAATTTCTAGGCAAGGGAAAATCTCGGGATATATTATTTTTTATTATTTTTTTCGGGTTTATATTGGGAAATAAACAGTAAAAATAAAATTATTTAAAAATATATAAAAATATTAACTTTAAGAAAAATAATAATAATAAAATAGCGTAAAAATATAGGGATAATATCGTGATATTATCAGGATATTTTATGATAAAAATGGAAATATCGCTATATTTTTAAATTCTTGGGATTAGTTCGGTATTTTTTCGTTTGATCAAAATTTTGCGATAAAAACGCTATATTTGAAAATATCGGAGATATTTGTGACATAGGAAGTGACCAAGGACCCATTTCTTGCGGCACAGGTCTGGTTGATGCATGTAGTGACAGCATGTCAGGGTACAAGTGGGTCGGGTTGGTTACACATGGTTTCAGCTTTCATGGTTTGCATGATAGACTGATAGTATTGGTATTTTGACTTTTAAGATAATGCTCAGTTAGATTGATAAATAATGTTGGAATCAGATATATAAGGTTGCTGACTTGTTGTGGAAGACATTAAGACAATATTTAGAAATAGATATCTTATTCTATTACCAAAATAAGATGAATAAACACTATCTAGGTATGTTGCTGTGATGGGGCCATTATGTCATTTGATTTGGTTTACTTGCTACATACTAGATCTGACTAGGGCAAGACCCGACCTGAAAATAACATGGGTCGGATTTAGAAATCATTAGGGGTGCAACTCGGGTCGGGTTGGATCGGGTTGGGGCCAACTCTAACCCAACCCGAGATAGCATTACCTCAACCCTAACCCAACCCAACCCGAGCCTTGGGTTGAGGATGGTCAACCCTAACCCAACCCGGCTCTAAATCTCTCAACCCTAACCCAACCCATCTAACCCGAAATCGGGTTGGGTTGAGTCGGGTTGGTTCGGGTTCACCTTGGGCCAAAGAGAAAAATACAATAACTCAAAGGAAATCAGATAAATTAGAGGACTGAGGTCGGGTTCAGGTTGGGTCAGGTTGCCAAGGCCTCAACCCTAACCCAACCCCCAATTTATAGATCTTTGGTCAACTTTTGATGATTATTGATTGATTTACAGCTTATTGAGCATTCTCCTTCTCTAATTCTTTTCTTCTTCTACTCCTAGTTCTCCTCTTCTTCTCCTTCTTCTCTTCTTCTTATTTTCTCTTCCTAGCCTACATCACATAGTTTCAATATTGAGACTCCGTTCTTGACACCTTTCTAATTAAGACCAAGACCAACAGTTAAGAGCCACCTGGTTGGTGATCATTGTGGGGATACCCACTCATGAATATGACCCGTTAGGAAACAAAGAGATTCCATCTCCTTTGAAAAGTGGTCATCTCCTACCTTCGGCGTTTTCTCATGGAAAGAAAGAGCCCTATTTTTTCTCAGAGCACATTGTCCTTCACAGTTCAAACTTGAAGGATTAGCTAGCTATTCTCTGACGTAAGATTGTGGAGACAGGTGCCAATTTATGTGAGGTTCATCCTTGAAGAGCTCAAAATCTAAAGGCATTCAACAACTTTGAGTTCTCATTTGAAAAGAGTCTTCTTAGAGGGGAGACCCTGTCAAAATTTGCCTTAGGGGTGTTAGACCCCACTAAATTGGATTTCTACGTCCGGGCAACAGCACTAAGATCATGAGAACTAATGTTCTCGAGTCCTTTACAATTCAGCCATGGATGAAACTCCATGAAGTTCCTCCCCCGAGTTGGTCTTGAGGGAGGAAATTTATGCTTTGAGTTACACCTGGACGAGAGAGAGAGAGAGAGAGAGAGAGAGAGAGAGAGAGAGAGAGAGATGACTAGTAAATTTAGGCACACATCCTCCATGTTAGTTGGTCCTATTTGTAAGTAACGAGTAATGAGCTCTAAATAGTTGGATGAAGTTGAAACTGCCTAATTTCAATGGTGGCATATATATGGAGTATTCTGTTTCCCCATTGATCTTGTCTTTAACAAGCATGTATATGTGGATGTAGTGTTTACATTTACATGATTCCTCACACGTAATCAGCCAACTGTATTATATTCTCCCATCGAATGTAATATGATTACAGAAGTAATAACATCATTACTTTAAAAAAAAATTGTATATGCAATTACCCACGTATAAAATGCTCTGATAACCAAGTACCTTTATGCATAAATGGGTGTGTTTCATGTATCTCTGCCTGCACCCATACTTCCTAATACTTAAATTTTATCTGCAGTAGGGTAAGAGGGCTTAGTTTATTTTTCAAAAGCTGCAGATACCAAGTGGGTTGCCCTCCATCATATGTATATATCATGGTTTTAAATTTCGGTTTCAGCTAAAATTTCGGACTTATCAGAAACCGAAATTTCGGGCGAAATCTGGTATTGGCGCACGAAATCCCTAATATTTGGGACGAAATTTCGATCGAAAATTTCGTTCGAAATTGTTTGACTGAATAAAAAATTATTATTTTAATATAAATTTCGACGAATGAAATTTGGTAAATTTCGGGAATTTTGGTTTCGATACCATTTCGTTTCGGTCCTCACCGAAATCCGAAATTTCGGATTTCGGATTTCGGTCAAAATTTAAAACCATCGTGTATATATATATATATATATATATATATATATATATATATATATATAGAGAGAGAGAGAGAGAGAGAGAGAGAGAGAGAGAGAAAACGGTTCCTACACATGTGTAGAGAGTTCTCTACACACTAGCTTAAAATACAGTGGGGGCCCACATTGTTTGGGTGATCCAAGCCATCCATTTTAAAGGCCCTCACATAGATAGGGTGTCTACAAAAAATCTGATCCATAGGATCATCCCAACCCTACGATTTGTGGAGGTAAAATGGATGCCTTTAAACCTTCACAAATTAGTCCATTTTTTGCCTCCACAATTCGAATGGTTAGGATGATCCTATGGATCTGATTTTTTGTGGACACCCTATCTATGTGAGGGCCTTAAAAATGAATGGTTTGGATCACCCAAATAATGTGGCCCCCACTGTATTTTAAGCTAGTGTGTAGATAACTTATCTACACATGTGTAGGAACCGTTTTCTATATATATATATATATAAGGTATTGGGTTTTCCTATTGATTTTGGGTTTAACATGCATGTATATGTGGATGTAGTGTTTACATTTACATGATTCCTTATATGTAATCAGCCACCTGTATATGCAATTACCCATGTATAAACAGCTCTGATAACCAAGTACCTTTGTATAAATATATTTGGTCGTGTTTTGTGCTGCGTGTACCCATACTTCTGTACGCCCTTTTGCTACCAGTTCATTCCTTTCTAATGACTTAATTTTTGTTCTCAGAGATGGCTCGGCGTCACACGCAGCATAGAAGGAAAAGAAGGCAGAGGTGGGTTTGGAGTTCAATAGGCCTTGCAATTACACTCGGCTCTGCAGCCATTGCATGGTCTTATCTACCAAGTCGAAGGGGTTCATCCGTCACCAGCCCTTCTAATGCTGCTGTTGGTGATGGTGCCACCAACCATGAACATGTCAAGTAACATGCAACAGAATGAAAAGAAACTAGAGGAGTTGGGAGTTTAATTGCGCGGGTGGCTTGTTGCCCTGATCCGATGTTTACATGTTCAATCTCAACTTACATAAAATGATCAAGTTCATGTTTATAGTAAATTTCTCATGCTTACCTCCTTCACTTGATCGTTTTTTTCCTTCATGCTAATTATCATGGCAGGCTCTAAGAGTATTTAACTTGTAATGCTTATAAGCTTCGTAGGATTGCTTCCCTTACTGGTAATCTCCTGTGCAGGGTTAACTCATACTGGTTCATGTTTATAGTAAATTTCTCATGCTTACGTCCTTCACTTGATCGTTTTTTTTTTCCTTCATGCTAATTATCATGGCAGGCTCTAAGAGTAGTAAACTTGTAATGCTTATAAGCTTCGTAGGTTTGCTTCCCTTACTGGTAGGAGTTCAGGGCTAACTCATACCGGTTCTTTGCATTTTGGGCATGTTTGGAACCCTGACAAAAATCCATGAAATATTTGTTTATGCCTCCTTTACTAGCACTCTCCTATTCAGGGCTAACTCATACCGGTTCCTTGTATTTAGGGTATGTTTGGCAAGCAGGAAATAAATCATGAGATATTTGTTTACCTAGGAGTCTCACCGAAACCTTCAGTCCCATGATCAAGTTTGCCACCATCTACACGGTCATCTTTGTTGCACTATCTCACTGCTGGCCTGTTCATTATGGCATTCTTAACCAAGAAATCTATATGCAGTAGCTGGGCCCATCCTTCTTCTCTTTGTTTACCTTCACAAGGCTATTTACTAGTTGTGACAGCTCCAAGAGCATGGTTTCAACAAGTCAACAACTTCCTCATACAATCAAGCTTTAGTATAGCTCGACTGTCAATTCGATGTTCACTTATCACTCTTGTCCACTTGTCTTTCTTCTCTATGTGGACGTCATATTAATAGGTGGCTCCCTCTTTCATTACTCATGTCTTTCATCAAAATTTTTGGTAAGACAAATACAAGCTATTAAAAAAAATATGGGTGGCCCAGTGTATGAGGCTCCTGCCATTGCGGGATATGGGGAGGGATGTATTCAGCCTTACCCCTGCTTTGCAGAGAGGCTGCTTCCATGACTCGAACCCGTGACCACCAGGGAGCTACCTCACCGTTGGGCCAGGGTTCGCCCTCTGGATCACTCGAACCCGTGACATCTACAAGCTATTAAGCGAATCCTCTTTGCCTCAATGGCAGAATAAAGTTTGAGCTTTCGAGAAGAAAATCTTAGTACCTATTGGTAGAAGATATCAGATCTTCTGAGATATGACTGCTGGATCTTATAGTGCTAGAATAAGGGCCTGTTTGTTTTAGATTATGACAACCGATTGTGCTCTCCAACCTATTATTGGACTCAAAATTAGTGTAAGTTTTGGTCCAATAATCAGTCGGGGACTACAAAATTAGTTGTCATAATCTAAAACAAACAGGGCCTAAGCAATTGGGAAGGATTAAGTAGTTGTATTAGATTAGGATAATTTTTTAATTGTTTATTCTTCGAGTGCTCCATATAAGCACTACTAGGGTTTATTGTAAGAATTAAAGATTAGTGAAGATTTCCATTATTTCACACCTGTGCCTTGTTGCGGGATACAATGATGTTAACTGGGTTTGATACTCGAATACCTGTCAATCCCTCATTGGGTTTTGCACTTGTCTTTCCTCTAATGTAATTTCTTAGGGATAAAAGAAGAAAGAGATTGTCTCTTGATCTAGAACTGATGCATAATAAAAGGTTCTTACCATCACTATGTCTGAAATGTTTTGCCTTGGGCGTAGTATTCGGATTTATGCATACCTTTCACATTTTGTTCATTGTGATATTCTTAGTACTATACACATGGTTTTAAATTTCGGATTTCGGTGGAGACCGAAACCAAAATTTTCCTAAATTTCATTTTTTGCCATTTACCAAATTTCGGTTGTCAGTGGGGTCTGAAACGGTTACCGAAATCGAAATTTTAAACCATGGCTATACATATGGATAACAATCCGGTCCTGCATTTATGCTCACAAATCACTTTATTTTTAGGGCACTGATACCCCCCCCCCCCCCACGGCTGGCTAACGTATTCCCACCATTTGATCTCTCTCTCTCTCTCTCTCTCTCTCTCTCTCTCTCTCTCTCTCTCTCTCTCTCTCTCTCTCTCTCTCTCTCTCACACACAACAGAAACAGTTGGTGGGCCCAACAGAAACCATTGGTGGGCCATAAACGTAAATAGGTTGTCCCAAAATATTTTTTTCCATATGCGGATCCTAGCCCTCCGATCTAAATAGAAACTACATCTTATGCAACCTCTATAGATTGTAGGGTTGTGATCATCCTACGGAAATGATTTTTGGGGCACAACCTATTTACATTGTGGCCCATCAAATGGACGGCTCGGATAATCCTATGGTCTGGACAGTACACTTCATTTTCAAAAATATGGGTGGGGCCTAAATTGGTACGAACCACACCATAGGATGATCCAAACCATGGACGGCTTGGATCATCCTATGTTGTGGACGGTATGCTTCAATTTGAAAAATATCGGTGGGGCCTATGATTGGGCCTTAATGTTAGTGTACGACCAACTCCATAGGATTATCCAAACCATGGACGGCTTGGATCATCCTATGTTATGGACGGGCCTTAATGTTATTGTACGACCACAGGATGATCCAAACCATTCATTTGATGGGCCAACCCTTTTGGGGGCACAACCCATTTACGTTATAGCCCATCAAATGGACGGCTTGGATCATCCTATGGTCTGGACGGTACACTTCATTTTCAAAAATATGGGTGGGGCACGAAAAAGTTTGGGATTATCCTAATTTAGCAGATCCCTAATTCCCACTCCCACTTGCCAAAAAGTACTGTACGTGCCACACCATAGGAAGATCCAAACCGTCCATTTGATGGGCACACCATACTACCATAGGCATAGGATGATCCAAACCTTCCACTTGATGGGCACATTGTAGGATGATCCAAACTGTCAATTTGATGGGCCACAACGTAAATAGGTTGTGGCCCAAAAATCATTTTCATAGGATAATCCCAACCCTCTGATCCATAGAGGAATTGCATATTATGGTACATAAATAGGTACGTTGTGGCCCATCAAATGGACGGTACGGATGATCTATGGTGTGGCCTGTAAAGTACTTTTAAATTGTAGCCTATCAAATGGACGGTTTGGACCATCCTATGGCATAGCTCATACATTACTTTTTGAAAAATAATGGACTATACGAGCGCACACCATATAAAATCTCATCACTCATCAGAGAGATGCTGCCTTTATTTGGGGGAGGGAGATTTTCAAAGAATTTAATATTGCCTTGCAGTGATGGTTCGAGGGAGAGATTTTAGGGATTTCTAAGGGTAATATACTAATATAAAGAGGGACAATGCCCAATGGATTATGAGTAAAAGAAAACATAAAAAGCTATTTCAGGTACAAAAC
Source organism: Tasmannia lanceolata (assembly GCF_043159265.1). Classification (NCBI taxonomy): domain Eukaryota; kingdom Viridiplantae; phylum Streptophyta; class Magnoliopsida; order Canellales; family Winteraceae; genus Tasmannia; species Tasmannia lanceolata. The sequence goes on along the minus strand of NW_027518697.1, from coordinate 6,662,946 downwards.
TGTACTAATGGAAATTATGAAATCTTTTGGGGAATCTTGTAGATATGTTTCGATCCAAGGGATTTCTAGTAGTTTTCCCAAAAAAAAAAACACTAAAAAATACAAGAAAAAAATGGCATTAATGAGGGTGGGGCGGGGCGGGGCCAACTCCATCCCCTTCTCCTCCCCTTCCCCGCACCAGGGGATTTTTAAAATCTCCTTCCCCTTCCCCGCTCAAATCGGGGAATCCCCTCCCCAAGCGGGGCGGGGCAGACCCCCGCTTTCCCGGGTGAAATTGCTAGCCCTACGGTCAAATGGTGGGAAAGTGACATATCCTAACATTTAACGTTAGCCAGCTGTCGGGGGGTGGGTGGGGGGAGAGGGGAATATCAGCGCCCTATTTTTAACCTGGAATCCACTTCGTATGATAGGTTAATCACTAGCTACTATCTTCACAAAGGGATTCTGCACAGCTACTTTTTTATTTTCTTCCAATTTTTAAGACAGTAATCAATATTTGAAATTTTGAGTTCTCTTGTAATTCTACTATTAAGGTAATTATTGAGTTATATCTCCTTTGTGACCTAATTTTCAACATGTGTGAAATCACGCAACCGTGTTCGCGACATCGTAGATTTTTTATTAATTAATAGTGATTAGGGATTTGTGAGAATTAAATGATAAGTAAATTACATAAATTGTGCGCAGTCTCATTGAAAAATCAAGGGGTTCATTTGTTTATTTTGAAACTTATGTCGACTTTATCAAATCGAACTAAAAAGAGACTTATGTCGACTTGATCAAATCGAACTAAAAAGAGCCCGGACGGGTGTGGCTCTTAGGCATAAGTCTCGGGTTTGCTCCCTGGAGACGTGTGATCAAATCCCACCCGGGCTTACCCGATGCGCGTGGTTTACGGGCTATTGCACGCATCCGTAGGGAATAGTCCTACTTCCAAAGGGGGGTGGGGAAACCCTACGTCACAAAAAAAAAAAAAAAAAATCGAACTTAAAAAATGACAGTTTGTGGAATTTGGGTTGAAGCGGGTTGACCAGCCGGTCCTATTCAGCTATTAAAAATTGGAGCTTTTAAATGCTAAACTCACGGGCAAGTGCCAAAAATTCAATAGGGCCCACATTATGGGGCTGATCTAATTCATTCATTTGTTGGTCTTAGAGGAGGTACATGTCCAACAAATCTGAGGGTTAAGTTCATTTTATGGTGAGGATTTTTGTTGCAGGGCACAATCTATCTACGTCGAGGTCAATCATAGGTAAGCCACGCCTTCCATGCCATAAGATGATCCTAACCATCCGATTTGTTGGATGGTAGGATATGGAACACTCCATAGGTCAGAGGGTTAGGATCATCCTATAAAGAGGGTTTCTATATTGCACCGTCCAACAAATCGGAGGGTTAAAGATTTTTAGAGTACGGCCTTTCTAAGTCTGGTTTAACAAATAGGGGTGTAAACGAGACGAGCTTGGCCTGGCTCGGCTCGGCTCGGCTTGTTAAGCTCACAAGTGAGGCTCGGCTTGGGCTCGGGCTCGGCTCGGTCAGGCTCGCGAGCTCGGGTTATATTATGTTCACACCCCTCATCTTCCCTGGACAGCCCTACTAGTGTAATTTGACTACTTTTTTTACACTATTGGGGGTGGTCCTAGTAACAAATGGGGTTCCAAAAATGAAGTGACATATTTTGCCCCCCCTTTTCACTCCATGGACAACCCTTTTAATGTATATATTAATATATAATATATATATATTTAAATATATTAAATTTTTAACGAGCCTTAACGAGCCGAGCCGAGCCGAGCCTAGCCTAACTCGGGCTCGGCTCGTTAAGGATTCGAGCCGAGCTTTTTTCGAGCCGAGCTCGAGCGAGCTTCCGAGCCCGAGTCAAAATTGACACCCTTATTAACAAATGAATAGGATCACCCAATAATGTGGGACCCACTAATAAAAGAAAAAGCTGTTCCTCAGACGCACCATCAGATACGCCATGACTCACGGTCTCCACAAATGCTTTTTATTGGTACCGCATTTCACGCCATAAATTCTCCCCAAGATTTAAAAAAGAAAAAATCCCCCCCGCCCCCGCCCCCGCCAATTTTGCCACCACTCATACATTTCTAAGTCAGAAAAATGAAAAAGAGAAACCACTAAAGTCTCTTCTTCAGTATTGAATACACGTCGGTCGAACCACTTCTGTCCTTTTGTATGATCCTAAGATTGTGATCCAACGGCTGTTAGGTTTGTCAAAAGGACCCGAACATTAATGGTCAGGATTTGGCCGCAAAACTAGATCCGAATAATGTCCATTGGATCCATATATTAAGGCCAAAATTATTTCGGATCACGACCCAGATGTACAAAGCCTGACATATGGTCCCAGGTCCGAATGAAAAGGCGCCTATATATGAAAATGCAATCGTGTACAACATAAGTAGGACCTAGGACACTCAGATGTACAGTCTGATTTGAAAAATGAGAACCCAAAACACTCAGAAAAGAATGGGACCGATAAAGGATCTAATCGGATAGTAACCAAGACATAGTTGGATCTGATCTGACCCGAGTGCAATGAACAATATACCGTTCAAACAATGAATTATTGCATGCATATATGTGCCATATCTTAGGCTATTCATTTTTTACCGGAAAAGTGTCATATTCATAAAGTCTAGGAAAATGGAGATTAGGTGGAAAATGAAGAGAAGAAGTGAAGATAGGGAGCAAATGCATATGCACCCAACAAGCATGGATTAATATGCGGTAGAGCAGCACCACATGGGTACTATAAGGATTTGTCATTTGGCATAAGAATAGGGTAAAAGAAAAAGAAAACAAGTTACAGTAAAATCTTTTGTCTCCTTTCTTTTTTTCGAGATTTACTAGTGACTTTCGCTTGAGAGAACAAGATGAAATAAATGAATAAGACAAATCTGCTGAAAAGTGGGCCCATGTGGGCTGTTCTCTCATGCAAAATTCAGCCGCGAAATGCCTTTAAGCGAAATTTCCTAACAGAAAGTTAGTTGAAAAGACGTGGATAAGAACCATCCAAAGCAAAAGAAGATGCTCTTGTCGATTTGTGTAGGTGAAAAAGCAAAGTATCCAATGCAGAGGGGCAGATGGGGGCATCAGTACGTGTGGTGAAAGGAGAACCCAAATGGCAAATGGGACCTGATGCTTCTTACATTACCCTCTCTGTTTGGTAGATTCACCCCTTCTCTCTTTTACACCTCTCTAGCAAGTAGTTACAGACTTTTACCATACCTAAATAGCTATCAACTGCCGCTAGAAAATGTTTATGTTAAGAGAGAGGGAGTGTGGTGTCATTCCCCCCTTTTCTTCCCCGAGCCACCCCTTTAGTGTATTCTAAACGTACATGGCCTAAACACGGCAAGTCACACTTTAATCTGCTTTATGGATTTGTAGCTACCAGCGGATGTTGATCTTTTGGAGGATGGTCATAGCTTGATACTACCTACTGCTAGCATGCCGATCCAGGAGGAGTATGTTGCCATCTTCCTAGCTTATTTGATTATCAAGAGAGGTTCGCGTCTTTATGATTCTGCATGGATGATTTCTTCTGTATTCCTGCGCTCGCGTTCCATACCACTTTTATAGTCATCACAAGCATCGTACAACATTCTAGAGTTCGAAGGATTACAACTCCTACTGCTTGATTGGGTTGTCTACGTATTTGATCCATGTGGACTAGAACTCGAGATCGAGTTCTTTTCAAATGGGGGAGAATGATGCAGATAATAGGCCAATAAGTGGCATATTTGCACATTAGAATTTATATTTCCATGTTATTTAGTTTTTAGGTTTTTATTTTCCATGTTATTTAGAATTAGGAAGTTTAGTCTTTTAGGAATTCTTATTTTAGTAGGTTTCTATCTTTTAGGTTTTTAATTGCCTAAATAGGCATTTTTACAGCTTTATTGTGAACTTTGATGATTAATTGAATTGATTGGGAGCTTCTCCCCCAGATTTCTATTCTTCCCTCTATTCTTCTACTTCTCTTCTCCTATTCTGACCTCTCTTCTACTTCTTTCTAATTTTGCCTCTTCTTCTCTACTTATTCTTCTTCTTCCCCTATTCTTCTCTTCTTTTCTCATCTATTCTCTTCTTCTTCTCTTTTTTCCCCTTTCTTCTATTTATTTCCACTTTCCTCAATTTTTCTTCACGGTGCTGCATCACCTTGGTAGCATGATTCTCTGCTTTTATTAATTTCTGTTAGTCATCCTTTTCTTCAACATAGAAAAACCACATATTAAACTTTTGATATGGCGACTTGTTGGTATCCTACATGTTGACCTCACGAAACACACATCAGCATTCTCCAGTCTGTACAGTTGATGATAATATTGAATGAGATATAATTATTTTTTTGAATGGCTGAATGAGATATTATTTTATAAATGTTAGGACATTTGACAATGAAGTGTAGAAAGATGCATCCAGAACCCTAGATCAAGAAAGTAATTAAGGCTTTGTCATGGAGAAATGCTAGCTGGAAGTGACCTATGTCGCAAATGTCGTTCTCGGGAATTTCTAGGCAAGGGAAAATCTCGGGATATATTAATTTTTATTATTTTTTTCGGGTTTATATTGGGAAATAAACAGTAAAAATAAAATTATTTAAAAATATATAAAAATATTAGCTTTAAGAAAAAAAATAATAATAAAATAGCGTAAAAATATAGGGATAATATCGTGATATTATCGGGATATTTTATGATAAAAATGGAAATATCGCTATATTTTTAAATTCTTGGGATTAGTTCGGGATTTTTTCGTTTGATCAAAATTTTGCGATAAAAACGCTATATTTGAAAATATCGGAGATATTTGTGACATAGGAAGTGACCAAGGACCCATTTCTTGCGGCACAGGTCTGGTTGATGCATGTAGTGACAGCATGTCAGGGTACAAGTGGGTCGGGTTGGTTACACATGGTTTCAGCTTTCATGGTTTGCATGATAGACTGATAGTATTGGTATTTTGACTTTTAAGATAATGCTCAGTTAGATTGATAAATAATGTTGGAATCAGATATATAAGGTTGCTGACTTGTTGTGGAAGACATTAAGACAATATTTAGAAATAGATATCTTATTCTATTACCAAAATAAGATGAATAAACACTATCTAGGTATGTTGCTGTGATGGGGCCATTATGTCATTTGATTTGGTTTACTTGCTACATACTAGATCTGACTAGGGCAAGACCCGACCTGAAAATAACATGGGTCGGGTTTAGAAATCATTAGGGGTGCAACTCGGGTCGGGTTGGATCGGGTTGGGGCCAACTCTAACCCAACCCGAGATAGCATTACCTCAACCCTAACCCAACCCAACCCGAGCCTTGGGTTGAGGATGGTCAACCCTAACCCAACCCGGCTCTAAATCTCTCAACCCTAACCCAACCCATCTAACCCGAAATCGGGTTGGGTTGAGTCGGGTTGGTTCGGGTTCACCTTGGGCCAAAGAGAAAAATACAATAACTCAAAGGAAATCAGATAAATTAGAGGACTGAGGTCGGGTTCAGGTTGGGTCAGGTTGCCAAGGCCTCAACCCTAACCCAACCCCCAATTTATAGATCTTTGGTCAACTTTTGATAATTATTGATTGATTTACAGCTTATTGAGCATTCTCCTTCTCTAATTCTTTTCTTCTTCTACTCCTAGTTCTCCTCTTCTTCTCCTTCTTCTCTTCTTCTTATTTTCTCTTCCTAGCCTACATCACATAGTTTCAATATTGAGACTCCGTTCTTCTCACCTTTCTAATTAAGACCAAGACCAACAGTTAAGAGCCACCTGGTTGGTGATCATTGTGGGGATACCCACACATGAATATGACCCGTTAGGAAACAAAGAGATTCCATCTCCTTTGAAAAGTGGTCATCTCCTACCTTCGGCGTTTTCTCATGGAAAGAAAGAGCCCTATTTTTTCTCAGAGCACATTGTCCTTCACAGTTCAAACTTGAAGGATTAGCTAGCTATTCTCTGACGTAAGATTGTGGAGACAGGTGCCAATTTATGCGAGGTTCATTCTTGAAGAGCTCAAAATCTGAAGGCATTCAACAACTTTGAGTTCTCATTTGAAAAGAGTCTTCTTAGAGGGGAGACCCTGTCAAAATTTGCCTTAGGGGTGTTAGACCCCACTAAATTGGATTTCTACGTCCGGGCAACAGCACTAAGATCATGAGAACTAATGTTCTCGAGTCCTTTACAATTCAGCCATGAATGAAACTCCATGAAGTTCCTCCCCCGAGTTGGTCTTGAGGGAGGAAATTTATGCTTTGAGTTACACCTGGACGAGAGAGAGAGAGAGAGAGAGAGAGAGAGAGAGAGAGAGAGAGTAAATTTAGGCACACATCCTCCATGTTAGTTGGTCCTATTTGTAAGTAACGAGTAATGAGCTCTAAATAGTTGGATGAAGTTGAAACTGCCTAATTTCAATGGTGGCATATATATGGAGTATTCTGTTTCCCCATTGATCTCGTCTTTAACAAGCATGTATATGTGGATGTAGTGTTTACATTTACATGATTCCTCACACGTAATCAGCCAACTGTATTATATTCTCCCATCGAATGTAATATGATTACAGAAGTAATAACATCATTACTTTAAAAAAAAATTGTATATGCAATTACCCACGTATAAAATGCTCTGATAACCAAGTACCTTTATGCATAAATGGGTGTGTTTCATGTATCTCTGCCTGCACCCATACTTCCTAATACATAAATTTTATCTGCAGTAGGGTAAGAGGGCTTAGTTTATTTTTCAAAAGCTGCAGATACCAAGTGGGTTGCCCTCCATCATATGTATATATCATGGTTTTAAATTTCGGTTTCATCTAAAATTTCGGACTTATCAGAAACCGAAATTTCGGGCGAAATCTGGTATTGGCGCACGAAATCCCTAATATTTGGGACGAAATTTCGATCGAAAGTTTCGTTCGAAATTGTTTTACTCAATAAAAAATTATTATTTTAATATAAATTTCGACGAAATTCCCGAAATTTCGAATGAAATTTGGTAAATTTCGGGAATTTTGGTTTCGGTACCATTTCGTTTCGGTCCTCACCGAAATCCGAAATTTCGGTCAAAATTTAAAACCATCGTATATATATATATATATATATATATATATATATATATATATAGAGAGAGAGAGAGAGAGAGAGAAAACGGTTCCTACACATATGTGTAGAGAGTTCTCTACACACTAGCTTAAAATACAGTGGAGGCCCACATTTTTTGGGTGATCCAAGCCATCCATTTTAAAGGCCCTCACATAGATAGGGTGTCTACAAAAAATCAGATCCATAGGATGATCCCAACCCTACAATTTGTGGAGGTAAAATGGATGTCTTTAAACCTTCACAAATTAGTCCATTTTTTGTCTCCACAGTTCGAATGGTTAGGATGATCCTATGGATCTGATTTTTTGTGGACACCCTATCTATGTGAGGGCCTTAAAAATGAATGGTTTGGATCACCCAAATAATGTGGCCCCCACTGTATTTTAAGCTAGTGTGTAGATAACTTATCTACACATATGTGTAGGAACCGTTTTCTCATATATATATATATATATATAGAGAGAGAGAGAGAGAGAAAACGGTTCCTACACATATGTGTAGAGAGTTCTCTACACACTAGCTTAAAATACAGTGGGGGCCCACATTGTTTGGGTGATCCAAGCCATCCATTTTAAAGGCCCTCACATAGATAGGGTGTCTACAAAAAATCAGATCCATAGGATCATCCCAACCCTACGATTTGTGGAGGTAAAATGGATGCCTTTAAACCTTCACAAATTAGTCCATTTTTTGCCTCCACAATTCGAATGGTTAGGATGATCCTATGGATCTGATTTTTTGTGGACACCCTATCTATGTGAGGGCCTTAAAAATGAATGGTTTGGATCACCCAAATAATGTGGCCCCCACTGTATTTTAAGCTAGTGTGTAGATAACTTATCTACACATGTGTAGGAACCGTTTTCTCATATATATATATATATATATATATATATATATATATATATATATATATATATAAGGTATTGGGTTTTCCTATTGATTTTGGGTTTAACATGCATGTATATGTGGATGTAGTGTTTACATTTACATGATTCCTTATATGTAATCAGCCACCTGTATATGCAATTACCCATGTATAAACAGCTCTGATAACCAAGTACCTTTGTATAAATATATTTGGTCGTGTTTTGTGCTGCGAGTACCCATACTTCTGTACGCCCTTTTGCTACCAGTTCATTCCTTTCTAATGACTTAATTTTTGTTCTCAGAGATGGCTCGGCGTCACAGGCAGCACAGAAGGAAAAGAAGGCAGAGGTGGGTTTGGAGTTCAATAGGCCTTGCAATTACACTCGGCTCTGCAGCCATTGCATGGTCTTATCTACCAAGTCGAAGGGGTTCATCCGTCACCAGCCCTTCTAATGCTGCTGTTGGTGATGGTGCCACCAACCATGAACATGTCAAGTAACATGCAACAGAATGAAAAGAAACTAGAGGAGTTGGGAGTTTAATTGCGCGGGTGGCTTGTTGCCCTGATCCGATGTTTACAGGTTCAATCTCAACTTACATAAAATGATCAAGTTCATGTTTATAGTAAATTTCTCATGCTTACCTCCTTCACTTGATCGTTTTTTTCCTTCATGCTAATTATCATGGCAGGCTCTAAGAGTATTTAACTTGTAATGCTTATAAGCTTCGTAGGATTGCTTCTCTTACTGGTAATCTCCTGTGCAGGGTTAACTCATACTGGTTCATGTTTATAGTAAATTTCTCATGCTTACGTCCTTCACTTGATCGTTTTTTTTTTCCTTCATGCTAATTATCATGGCAGGCTCTAAGAGTAGTAAACTTGTAATGCTTATAAGCTTCGTAGGTTTGCTTCCCTTACTGGTAGGAGTTCAGGGCTAACTCATACCGGTTCCTTGCATTTTGGGCATGTTTGGAACCCTGACAAAAATCCATGAAATATTTGTTTATGCCTCCTTTACTAGCACTCTCCTATTCAGGGCTAACTCATACCGGTTCCTTGTATTTAGGGTATGTTTGGCAAGCAGGAAATAAATCATGAGATATTTGTTTACCTAGGAGTCTCACCGAAACCTTCAGTCCCATGATCAAGTTTGCCACCATCTACACGGTCATCTTTGTTGCACTATCTCACTGCTGGCCTGTTCATTATGGCATTCTTAACCAAGAAATCTATATGCAGTAGCTGGGCCCATCCGTCTTCTCTTTGTTTACCTTCACAAGGCTATTTACTAGTTGTGACAGCTCCAAGAGCATGGTTTCAACAAGTCAACAAGTTCCTCATACAATCAAGCTTTAGTATAGCTCGACTGTCAATTCGATGTTCACTTATCACTCTTGTCCACTTGTCTTTCTTCTCTATGTGGACGTCATATTAATAGGTAGCCCTCTTTCATTACTCATGTCTTTCATCAAAATTTTTGGTAAGACAAATACAAGCTATTAAAAAAAATATGGGTGGCCCAGTGTATGAGGCTCCTGCCATTGCGGGATATGGGGAGGGCTAGATGTATTCAGCCTTACCCCTACTTTGCAGAGAGGCTGCTTCCATGACTCGAACCCGTGACCACCAGGGAGCTACCTCACCGTTGGGCCAGGGTTCGGCCTCTGGATCACTCGAACCCGTGACATCTACAAGCTATTAAGCGAATCCTCTTTGCCTCAATGGCAGAATAAAGTTTGAGCTTTCGAAAAGAAAATCTTAGTACCTATTGGTAGAAGATATCAGATCTTCTGAGATATGACTACTGGATCTTATAGTGCTAGAATAAGGGCCTGTTTGTTTTAGATTATGACAACCGATTGTGCTCTCCAACCTATTATTGGACTCAAAATTAGTGTAAGTTTTGGTCCAATAATCAGTCGGGGACTACAAAATTAGTTGTCATAATCTAAAACAAACAGGGCCTAAGCAATTGGGAAGGATTAAGTAGTTGTATTAGATTAGGATAATTTTTTAATTGTTTATTCTTCGAGTGCTCCATATAAGCACTACTAGGGTTTATTGTAAGAATTAAAGATTAGTGAAGATTTCCATTATTTCACACCTGTGCCTTGTTGCGGGATACAATGATGTTAACTGGGTTTGATACTCGAATACCTGTCAATCCCTCATTGGGTTTTGCACTTGTCTTTCCTCTAATGTAATTTCTTAGGGATAAAAGAAGAAAGAGATTGTCTCTTGATCTAGAACTGATGCATAATAAAAGGTTCTTACCATCACTATGTCTGAAATGTTTTGCCTTGGGCGTAGTATTCGGATTTATGCATACCTTTCACATTTTGTTCATTGTGATATTCTTAGTACTATACACATGGTTTTAACCGAAACCAAAATTTCCAAAATTTCATTTTTTGCCATTTGCCAAATTTCGGATTTCGGTCCCAAATTTCGATGAAATGCCATTATTTTATTTTTTTTAAAAAGTGTTACAAAATTTCGGTCCTGAATTTCGAACCAAATTACCAAATTTTGGACTGAAATTTCGGTTTTCGGTGGGGTCCGAAACGGTTACCGAAACCAAAATTTTAAACCATGGCTATACATATGGATAACAATCCGGTCCTGCATTTATGCTCACAAAGCATATAGAAGTTGACTATCACTTTATTTTTAGGGCACTGATACCCCCCCCCCCGCCACACCTGGCTAACGTATTCCCACCATTTGACCGGTCTCTCTCTCTCTCTCTCTCTCTCTCTCTCTCTCTCTCTCTCTCTCTCTCTCTCTCTCTCTCTCTCTCTCTCCACACACACACAACAGGAACAGTTGGTGGGCCCAACAGAAACCATTGGTGGGCCATAAACGCCCATTTGATGGGCCACAAACGTAAATAGGTTGTGTCCCAAAATATTTTTCCATAGGCGGATCCTAGCCCTCTGATCTAAATAGAAACTACATCTTATGCAACCTCTATAGATTGTAGGGTTGTGATCGTCCTACGGAAATGATTTTTGGGGCACAACCTATTTACATTGTGGCCCATCAAATGGACGGCTCGGATCATCCTATGGTCTGGACGGTACACTTCATTTTCAAAAATATGGGTGGGGCCTAAATTGGTACGAACCACACCATAGGATGATCCAAACCATGGACGGCTTGGATCATCCTATGTTGTGGACGGTATGCTTCAATTTGAAAAATATCGTGGGGCCTACGATTGGGCCTTAATGTTAGTGTACGACCAACTCCATAGAGTTATCCAAACCATGGACGACTTGGATCATCCTATGTTGTGGACGGGCCTTAATGTTACTGTACGACCACAGGATGATCCAAACCATTCATTTGATGGGCCAACCCTTTTGGGGGCACAACCCATTTACGTTATGGCCCATCAAATGGACGGCTCGGATCATCCTATGGTCTGGACGGTACACTTCATGTTCAAAAATATGGGTGGGGCCTAAATTGGGCCTTAAATGTTACTGTACGAACCACACCATAGGAGGATCCAAACCATGGACGGCTTGGATCATCCTATGTTGTGGACGGTATGCTTCAATTTGAAAAATATCGTGGGGCCTACGATTGGGCCTTAATGTTAGTGTACGACCAACTCCATAGAGTTATCCAAACCATGGACGACTTGGATCATCCTATGTTGTGGACGGGCCTTAATGTTACTGTACGACCACAGGATGATCCAAACCATTCATTTGATGGGCCAACCCTTTTGGGGGCACAACCCATTTACGTTATGGCCCATCAAATGGACGGCTCGGATCATCCTATGGTCTGGACAGTACACTTCATTTTCAAAAATATGGGTGGGGCCTAAATTGGGCCTTAAATGTTACTGTACGAACCACACCATAGGAGGATCCAAACCATGGACGGCTTGGATCATCCTATGTTGTGGACGGTACGCTTCAATTTGAAAAAAATCGGTGGGGCCTACGATTGGGCCTTAATGTGTTACTGTAAGACCAACTCCATAGGATTATCCAAACCATGGACGGCTTGGATCGTCCTATGTTGTGGACGGGCCTTAATGTTACTTTACGACCAACTCCATAGAATGATCCAAACCATTCATTTGATGGGCCACAATGTAAATAGGTTGTGCCCCAAAAATCATTTCCATAGGATGATCACAACCCTACAATCTATAGAGGTTGCATAAGATGTAGTTTCTATTTAGATCGGAGAGCTAGGATCAGCCTGTGGAAATGATATTTTGGGACGCAACCTATTTATGTTTATGGCCCATCAAATGGACGGTTTGGATTATCCTACGGTGGTATGGGCGGGGCCTACGTTATATAATGATGGGCCCACCATTCCACCAACGGTTTCTGTTGGACCCACCAACTGTTCCTGTTGTGTGTGTGGAGAGAGAGAGAGAGAGAGAGAGAGAGAGAGAGAGAGAGAGAGAGAGGGTCGAGGCTGGATGTTGGGGTCCCCTACCCCTTCCCCTTTGAGGGGAATTTTCCCCCTCCCCTTCCCCTCCCCACTGCGGGGATGGTGGGGAATCCCCCTCCCCTCCCCACGGGGAATATCTAATCCCCATCCTCTTCCCCACCCCGCATCCTTCGGGGTCAATCACTTCAGGCATATTGCGGCTTGGCTGTTGCATGTGAGAGTAGTCACACAACCCACACAGGCTAAGATTTTGTCTTATTAATTTTATTAACTTGGGGACAAAGGTGGTTGCTCTCAGATTCATTTAATTGATCGATAGTCCGTAGCAGATCCCTAATTCCCACTCCCACTTGCCAAAAAGTACTGTACGTGCCACACCATAGGAAGATCCAAATCGTCCATTTGATGGGCACACCATACTACCATAGGCATAGGATGATCCAAACCTTCCACTTGATGGGCACATTGTAGGATGATCCAAACTGTCCATTTGATGGGCCACAACGTAAATAGGTTGTGGCCCAAAAATCATTTCCATAGGATAATCCCAACCCTCTGATCTATAGAGGAATTGCATATTATGGTACCTTCTATAGATCAGAGGGTTGCAATCATCCTATGGAAATGATTTTTAGGCCGCAATCTATTTACGTTGTGGCCCATCAAATGGAGGGTTTGGATGATCTATGGTGTTGCCGGTAAAGTACTTTTAAATTGTAGCCTATCAAATGGACGGTTTGGATCATCCTATGCCGTAGCCCATACATTACTTTTTGAAAAATAATGGACTATACTAGCACACACCATATAAAATCTCATCACTCATCAGAGAGATGTTGCCTTTATTTGGGGGAGGGAGATTTTCAAAGGATTTAATGTTGCCTTACAACCATGGTTCGATGGAGAGATTTTAGGGATTTCTAAGGGTAATATACTAATATAAACAGGGACAATGCCCAATGGATTATGGGTAAAAGAAAACATAAAAAGCTATTTCAGGGACAAAACTGTAGTAATGGAAATTATGAAAAAATTGGGGGAATCTTGTAGATATGTTTCGATCCAAAGGGTTTCTAGTAGTTTTCCCAAAAAAAAAAAAAAACACTAAAAAATACAAGAAAAAAATGGCATTAATGAGGGCGGGGCGGGGCCAACTTCATCTGCTTCTCCTCCTCTTCCCCACACTGGGGGATTTTTTAAATCTCCTTCCCCTTCCCCGCTCAAATCGGGGAATCCCCTCCCCAAGCAGGGCGGGCGGGGCGGATCCCCGCTTTTCCGGGTGAAATTGCTAGCCCTACAGTCAAATGGTGGGAAAGTGACATATCCTAGCGTTTAACGTTAGCCAGCCGTGGGGGGGGGGGGGGGTGGGGTGGGAATATCAGTGCCCTATTTTTAACCTGGAATCCACTTCGTATGATAGGTTAATCACTAGCTACTATCTTCACAAAGGGACTCTGCACGGCTGCTTTTTTATTTTATTCCAATTTTTAAGATAGTAATCAATATTTGAAATTTTGAGTTCTCTTGTAATTCTACTATTAAGCTAATTATTGAGTTATATCTCCTTTGTGACCTAATTTTCAACATGTGTGAAATCACGCAACCGTGTTCGCGACATCGTAGATTTTTTATTAATTAATAGTGATTAGGGATTTGTGAGAATTAAATGATAAGTAAATTACATAAATTGTGCGCAGTCTCATTGAAAAATCAAGGGGTTCATTTGTTTATTTTCAAACTTATGTCGACTTGATCAAATCGAACTAAAAAGAGACTTATGTCGACTTGATCAAATCGAACTAAAAAGAGCCCGGACGGGTGTGGCTCTTAGGCATACGTCTCGGGTTTGTGGCTCTTAGGCATACGTCTCGGGTTTGCTCCCTGGAGACGTGTGATCAAATCCCACCCGGGCTTACCCGATGCACGTGGTTTACGGGCTATTGCACGCATCCGTAGGGAATAGTCCTACTTCCAAAGGGGGGTGGGGAAACCCTACGTCACCAAAAAAAAAAAAAAAATCGAACTTAAAAAATGACAGTTTGTGGAATTTGGGTTGAAGCGGGTTGACCAGCCGGTCCTATTCAGCTATTAAAAATTGGAGCTTTTAAATGCTAAACTCACGGGCAAGTGCCAAAAAATTCAATAGGGCCCACATTATGGGGCTGATCTAATTCATTCATTTGTTGGTCTTAGAGGGGGTACATGTCCAACAAATCTGAGGGTTAAGATCATTATATGGTGAAGATTTTTGTTGCAGGGCACAATCTATGAATCTATCTACGTCGAGGTCAATCATAGGTAGGCCACGCCTTCCATGCCATGAGATGATCCTAACCATCCGATTTGTTGGATGGTAGGATATGGAACACTCCATAGGTCAGAGGGTTAGGATCATCCTATGAAGAGGGTTTCTATATTGCACCGTCCAACAAATCGGAGGGGAGAAGATTTTTAGAGTACGGCCTTTCTAAGTCTGGTTTAACAAATGAATAGGATCACCCAATAATGTGGGACCCACTAATAAAAGAAAAAGCTGTTCCTCAGACGCACCATCAGACACGCCATGACTCACGGTCTCCACAGATGCTTTTTATTGGTACCGCATTTCACGCCATAAATTCTCTCCAAGATTTAAAAAAGAAAAAATCCCCCCCGCCCCCGCCCCCGCCCCCGCCCCCGCCAATTTTGCCACCACTCATACATTTCAAAGTCAGAAAAATGAAAAAGAGAAACCACTAAAGTCTCTTCTTCAGTATTGAATGCCCGTCGGTCGAACCACTTCTGTCCTTTTGTATGATCCTAAGATTGTGATCCAACGGCTGTTAGGTTTGTCAAAAGGACCCGAACATTAATGGTCAGGATTTGGCCGCAAAACTGGATCCGAATAATGTCCATTGGATCCATATATTAAGGCCAAAATTATTTCGGATCACGACCCAGATGTACAAAGCCTGACATATGGTCCCAGGTCCGAATGAAAAGGCCGCCTATATATGAAAATGCCCTCGTGTACAACATAAGTAGGACCTAGGACACTCCCATGTACAGTCTGATTTGAAAAATGAGAACCCAAAACACTCAGAAAAGAATGGGACCGATAAAGGATCTAATCGGATAGTGACCAAGACATAGTTGGATCTGATCTGACCCGAGTGCATTGAACAATATACCGTTCAAACAATGAATTATTGCATGCATATATGTGCCATATCCTAGGCTATTCATTTTTTACCGGAAAAGTGTCATATTCATAAAGTCTAGGAAAATGGAGATTAGGTGGAAAATGAAGAGAAGAGGTGAAGATAGGGAGCAAATGCATATGCACCCAACAAGCATGGATTAATATGCGGTAGAGCAGCACCACATGGGTAGTATAAGGATTTGTCATTTGGCATAAGGATAGGGTAAAAGAAAGAAAAAAACAAGTTATAGTAAAAATCTTTTGTTTTATTTCTTTTTTTTCGAGATTTACTAGTGACTTTCGCTTGAGAGAACAAGATGAAATAAATGAATAAGACAAATCTGCTGAAAAGTGGGCCCATGTGGGCTGTTCTCTCATGCAAAAGTCAGCCGCGAAATGCCTTTAAGCGAAATTTCCTAACAGAAAGTTAGTTGAAAAGACGTGGATAAGAACCATCCAAAGCAAAAGAAGATGCTCTTGTCGATTTGTGTAGGTGAAAAAGCAAAGTATCCAATGCAGAGGGGCAGATGGGGGCATCAGTACGTGTGGTGAAAGGAGAACCCAAATGGCAAATGGGACCTGATGCTTCTTACATTACCCTCTCTGTTTGGTAGATTCACCCCTTCTCTCTTTTACACCTCTCTAGCAAGTAGTTACAGACTTTTACCATACCTAAATAGCTATCAACTGCCGCTAGAAAATGTTTATGTTAAGAGAGAGGGAGTGTGGTGTCATTCCCCCCTTTTCTTCCCCGAGCCACCCCTTTAGTGTATTCTAAACGTACATGGCCTAAACACGGCAAGTCACACTTTAATCTGCTTTATGGATTTGTAGCTATATTTTATTCTTTACTTTGCAATATAGATAGGCTAAACTTCTTCTTCATTTTTTCTTTCTCTAATAATAATAAAACTCCTCATAGTTCAGAAAATCAAGGTCACTTGGTTGCTTTCATAGTTACCAAGTTGGAATTCAACAATAATTCGGTGATCCAATTGTTAGGAAATTAGTAAATGAAATCAAGATAATGCCTCAGTAGTTTTTCTATTTAAAAAATTGCATTTTATATATTGTTCATGGGAAATGATATTTTCACACCTCCAGTTCTAACATTATTCTTTAAGTTTTAAAGGCAAAGAATTACGGTAAAGGGGGTGAATTTATTCTCTCCCATTGTTTATACATGTTTCTGTAATACTAGCAAAAATGGATTGCCCAACTTTTTAAAGCAACTGTTTGGAATGTAGTATTCGTGAAGAGGAAAATGATTGTGAGCTTGAAACTCATATAGCTTATATGAGCTTGAGGGCCCAAACACATGTGGGCCCACATTGTTAGGATGATCCAAAGCATTCATTTGAAAGGCCCTTATATAGATAGTGTGTACAAAAAATCAGCTCCATAGGATCATCCTAACCCATCCAAAAGTGGAGGGCAAAATGGACAGACACCGTTTGCCACAAATCTGTCCATTTTTGCCCTCCGCTTTTGGAAGGGTTAGGATGATCCAATGGAGCTAATTTTTGATACACACCCTATCTATGATGGGGCCTTGCAAATGAATGGTTTGGATCACCGCAAAAAATGTGGCACCCATGTGTTTGGGCCCTCAAGCTCATATAAGCTATATGAGCTTCAAGCTCACAATCATTTTCCTCATTCGTGAATTAGTTATGTATGTTTCCTTGACTTGCAAGAGTTAGTTTTGATTCCCACCGTTGGTTTTTTTAATCATTTTCTTTAGGGAAATGATATCAGCGCTACAATGATTTTATAAGATGCGCGACTCATCTTGTCGTGCAGCATTTAAAAGGCTGTCAGAAGAATATTACAGTTCTCAAAAAAGCTCTTTCAAGCTCTCTAAATAGTAAATGACAAGATACTTTCGCGTATCTTATTAAAACATAAGAGTGCTGAAATCATTTCCCTCTTTATTCGCCAAAATAATGGAATTCTTTGGAGAGACTCAGAGCCTACAGATTTTTGGGATAGAATAGGAAGCCTTGCCGACATTCCATAAGCTTAGAAAAGAAAAGCAAATGTTCCCAATTTTTTATTTGGATTGCAGGATTTTTTTTCAAAAAGTTTAGAAAAGAAAAAGGTTTTCAGAATTTCTTGTTTTTCTATTGTCTGATTACACGGCAGAAAAGCCGCTAATATTGGCACTACCATGTTTTCATTATTGCACAAAGTCGGCTTATCTTTAATTATTTAAACAGCTGCCAAAGGTTAACTGAAACCAATTAAAAAAAAAAGAAGGAAAAAACAAGATGGGTTTGTGCAGTTATCAAAACATGGTAGTGGCACTATCACTAGCCTTATAAAACCGAACAAGAAATGATTTTTCTTCAACCCAAACAAGTCCTAAATTGACGGTAAGGAAATAAAAGATAAGGCTTTAATTTATAAAGAAAACCTCTATAAATTAGAAGGATAGAATCGTCCAAAAGTTGTGAATTTTGATCCATGGCCAACTAGGGCTGCAACTCGGGTCGGGCGGGTCGGGTTGGGTCGGGTTTTTTTTCGGAAAATCCACGATTCCCAAACCTGGCCCTACCCATGATAAATCTCGGGTCGGGTCGAGTTTTTTCACGTTGACGCAAATTTTTAAGGAAAATTCTTGTTTGGCAAGGCAACTCAACTCATACAAGCAGAAATTACACTCACATTACACTTGAATCAAACAATGATGTAATTGCACTCACATCACACTTGAATCAAACAATGCTGTAATCAAACAATGTTGTAATTACAATCAAACAATGCTGAATCAAACACTTGAATCAACTCAACTCATAGAAGCAGAAATTACACTCCCATACAGTAACAGTGGGTGCGTGGCTTTTCACTTTTAACTTTGGGATAATTACATTTACACCCCCTCTAGTTTCTGACACATCCACTTCCACCCCTATAGTTTAAAACGTGACAAATACACCCCTGTAGTTTCAATTTGTTTAAGGTTTGCCCCCTCAGCTGAAGGTTCGTCCATAGATTGAAGGGTTAGGATGATCCGATGGAGCTGATTTTTTGGGCACACCATATCTATGTCAGGACCCATCAAATGAACGCTTTGGATCATCCAAATAATGTGGGCCCCTACCCGAATCCAAACACTACCAAAAAATCATCCAAATAATGTGGGCCCACATTGTTTGGATGATCCAAAGCGTTCATTTGATGGGTCCTGACATAGTTAGGGTGTGCCAAAAGAATCAGCTCCATCGGATCATCCTAACCCTTCAATCTATGGACGAACCTTCAGCTGAGGGGGCCTACCTTAAACAAATTGAAACTACAAGGGTGTATTTGTCACGTTTTAACCTATAGGGGTGGAAGTGGATGTGTCAGAAACTAGAGGGGGTGTAAATGTAATTATCCCTTTAACTTTTAACTAACAATAGAAAAAAATGTACATACTATAACTTATGTAACTCGGGTCGGGTCGGGTCGGGCCCCTTCAAACCCGGCTCGACCCGAGATTCATGCGGGCTTTTGAATGCTGAACCCGGCTCGACCCGAAACCCATGAAACCTGAACCCGACCCAGGCTATTTTCGGGTCGGGTCGATGCGGGTCGGGTTTTACCCGGCTCGAGTTGCAGCCCTAGAGGGCAAACCATGGCAAGGCCTAGGAAATAAATGATTTGGACATTATGCAAGAACAACAATTTGGGTATTCTCACTCATTGGGAAAATGCTTAGATTAAAGAGGGGCTGTATTTATCAACTCAAGAGTCAAGAGTAACTTTTAACTTTGACACAGACACATACACATACAGAGCTATTTAAAGTAAAACTCTCAATCACCCTCTTAAAACAAAGGTTCTGTATCTCTGAAAGCCCACCACCATTTATGCTTCGTCCCTCCTACATTTCTGAAAAAGAGAGAGTATAGTGAGTGAGAGGGCTTCTGAAATGAAGCAACTGAGTCTGGTTTTCTTTGTGCTCTTGTTAATCCAACAACAAAACCTTCTGAGTGTTGGAGCAGATAGTGGTTTCATCAGAACCAAAGGACTCCATTTTATATTGAATGGCAGTCCTTATTTTGCAAATGGCTTCAATGCATATTGGTTAATGTATATAGCTTCAGACCCATCTCAGAGAAGCAAAGTTTCATCAGCATTTCAAGAAGCCTCTTCACATGGGCTTACAGTAGCAAGAACTTGGGCCTTCAGTGATGGTGGATATGGAGCTTTACAGTACTCTCCAGGATCATATAATGAACAAATGTTTAAGGTCTCACTAACCCATTTTCTATTTTTGCTTCTTTTGTCATATAATGTCTTGATTTGGTTGCTGATTTGATTTTTTTTTAACAGGGGTTGGATTTTGTAATATCTGAGGCAAAAAGATATGGCATTAGGCTGATCTTTAGCATGGTGAATAACTATGACAGCTTTGGAGGGAAAAAGCAGTATGTTGATTGGGCTAGGAATCAAGGGCAGTACTTGAGTTCAGATGATGATTTCTTTAGCAACCCTGTTGTTAAGGGATATTATAAGAACCATGTGAAGGTAAGAAACAGAATGCAACTATTATTTAGTATTTTTCATGATTTCAATTGTTTTCTTGGGCTTATCTGTTCTTGATATGAGTTTTCCTTGGGTTTTATTTTTTGGTAAAAGATAATTTTTTGCTCTTCATTTGGGATTAATGCTTTTTTTTTTTTCATAAGCCAAAGGATACTATTAAAATCATAATCAGGTGAAAATATAAAATTTCAAATCATGTTGTGTAGATTTTTCATTATGCTGTTTTGATATATATTGTTAATAGTATCATTTCTGGGAAGAATGGTGTTCTATCTCTGTATTTCTATCTTTTTTTCCTATTTCATGATGGTGTTTTCCCCCCTTTGTTTTAAAGGCTGTCCTCACAAGATTTAATAGCATGACTGGAGTTGCTTACAAGGATGACCCAACAATCTTTGCTTGGGAACTTATGAATGAACCCAGATGCACTTCTGATCCATCAGGAAGAACCATACAGGTATAAAACTCTTTTTTCCCCTTATTTTAATTTTGGTACATTAGTTGATTTACTTTTGCTCCTATTTTTCTACTTTTTACTGCTAGGCCAGGACAGCTCAAGAGCGTCTTGATTGCAGGAAATGCTAAAGTTTTTCTTAGTGTTATTATTACTTTTGAACAGCATAGTCCCTGCTGTTCCCTGCTGACTTTTAGCTCTTTTTTTCTGGGGGATATTGCAAATTACTCTGTTTTTAAATAGGAATCAATACAACAGACAGACCCCCATTCCTTGAAATTTTGTCAATTGAGAGCATCGGTGGATCATTAATAAGCATCCATGCCTAGTTATTTCTAACATTTCACTGATTTTTCTTGAAAAGTATACAGTTTTACAAAAGGCTCTTAAAATACTGTTCCATTTTGGTAATAAAATGGTGGATCAAAATGACAAATATACCTTTATGTAAGGGCTAGATTTTCATCACCACTAACACTGCCACTAGCAACCAAATGAGACCAACACCGACCAGAGTTTCTCCAATCAGCCAATTCAGGCGTCGGAGAATTGTTCAGCCAGCAAAAAGTTGTAGATTTTGGATTTGTCTTTTGGTGGCCCATGGGCCTGTTAAAGTATAAAAGATGAGATAACGCCATCTTCAACGGCTTAAGCTTTTGGAGTAATTGGTTGTTTCACATGGTATCAGAGCCAAAAGTCCTAGAGTTCAAAACTTCTTGATATTAAAAATCAACGTGTAGGCCAACCCAAAAGAGGGGCCACATGTAGGCCAACTCTAAAAAGAGGGGCCATACGTGAGTATAAAAGATTAGATAACGCCGTCTCCAACGGCTTAAGCTTTTGGAGTAACTGGCTGTTTCACAGGGCCATCACGGGCCACCTTTCGTCAGTTGAACTCTCCTCCAATGCCTTGTTGGCCAGATGCTCCAGTTTATGTGGGTCTTGCCTGTCCATAGCAGATTGATAGCCTTTCATTTTAAAGCTACCCTTGCAATTAGGGATTTTTTTTGTTTTTATGATTTTGTTGGAATCTGATTTTTGGCACTCTTTCTTGTCTCAGTGTATTCCTGTTCCCAGGACCCTGTTCGTTTTAGATTGTGACAACCGATTGTTAGCCCCTAACATTTCTCGTCTTAAAATATGTTTCAATTAATCACTGAGGCCATGTTTGGCAGCAATGAATATTTCTTTCCTGGATTATTAGTTTATCCAGTGATGAGAGAGGCCCAAGGAAGGTGAGAGACAGAGAGAATTGAGACATTGAGACAGCATGAGTGAGGGGAAAGAAAAACTCTACTCAAAATTGAGTTTTATTTTTTTCCTATTTTTTCAGCCACTTCACTAAAATCATTTTTTCCTTCTAGATTAAGAAAGATTGATTTTTTTTTTCAAAAGATTTAATAACAACAGTTTTGGAGCAATACATAAGGCATTTTTTGTCCCAAAAAAAGGTTTGTAAAATCATTTTTTTGCCTTCTCATATAAAACAATTGAAGTTTTCATAGAAGAAAACAAAAGCTGTTGGGTAAAAACATTTTGCTTATAGAGTAATACTCGAATGGCATATTTCTCAAGAAAAATTGTCTAAGTTAAGAAGTAGCCATTGAAGAAAATTTTAACATAAGTAGTACTTGGGGCTTTTTGACAATATTTTTCAAGTTATTCCATTTGGCCGTTGTACGATTTTCAAGACTAATGGGGATATACTTTGCAAATTGCAATTTATTGGGAAAAATCCCTTTTCTATTGTTCTTTACCCTGCCAGACACTCTAATGTAAAGTACTAGATCATGTGTACGTGTACAAAGATCTAAAACAGGCCCCATCATGAATGACCTTAGCCTCTAGCCACATATTTACATGGGTTCCCTTTAAACTGTGCCAATGGTGGCATTATTAATAGGTGCCACATGATCTGGCCTTGGCATATTGAATGCAGGCTTTGAAAACTCTTACGTGCATGAAAATATAGAGGTTCATTTAAGTAACTATTCTTGGCATTAATGTTGTGTGTGGCAGTCTTTTGTGTAGTTCTTGCTAAAATTCTCTTCATTGCTGCTTTTTATAGGCTTGGATCACGGAAATGGCCGCTTATGTGAAGTCCATAGACAGTAATCACTTACTGGAAGCTGGTTTGGAAGGATTTTATGGAGAATCGTCGCCTCAAAGGAAGCAATTCAATCCAGGTTTTCAAGTAGGAACAGATTTCATCTCAAACAATCAGATCTCGGGCATCGATTTTGTCACAGTTCATTCATATCCAGACCAATGGTAACACTCTAACCAAACAACATGAAGAATAGCTCAATTTAGAAATTTTAGGAAATCTTCTTAGTATTTAAGCTTAAGCTTTTGGGGTAATTGGTTGTTTCACATGGTATCAGAGTTATTGCCTCACAGCAGGTCCTGTGTTCAAAACCCAACAGCTCCTTGATATTAAAATCCACGTGTAGGGCCAATCCAAAAGAGAGGCCACATGTGTCACGTGTACGCTCAACCCAGAAAAAAAGAGGGGGGCCACACGTGAGGGGGAGTGTTGAAGTATAAATGATTAAATAACACCAACTCTAACAGCTTCAGCTTTTGGAGTAATTGGTTGTTTCATAGGGGAGATTTTCAAGTACTTGATTGTGTTTTTCTGCCTTTTAAGCTATAATTCAAACTATAACAGAAATCCCCTTTTATTCCTTGATCAGGCTATCCAGTTCAAATGATCAAGCCCAACTTTCTTTCTTGGAAAATTGGCTCAGTGTCCACATCCAGGATGTGCAAAACACGCTCAGAAAGCCATTACTCTTAGCTGAGTTTGGGAAATCTTCGAAAGATCCAGGCTTCAACAATTACCAGAGGGACATGGTGTTCAGTACAGTTTACAATAAAATCTTTTCATCAGCAAGAAGTGGCGGTGCGGCTGCCGGTGGACTGTTCTGGCAACTTTTGACTGAAGGGATGGACAACTTTAGAGATGGTTATGAGATTATTTTGAGTGAGAACCCCTCAATGGCTAGTATGATTTCTCAAGAGTCTCATAAGCTTTATCACCTTGGGAAGATGTATGCCAGGCTAAGAAATATTGAGAAATTGAAGAGAGCAAAGGGCATTCGCCAAGCCCAATGGTTGGCCAGGAAGAATGGAAAAAATGTGGGAAATTGAAAGATGAAAGCTCTTAGATGAACTTACAGCTAGAAATGTATAATCATAGTAGTTTGATATATGTGTTTTGGGTTTGATTAATGTCGAGGAAGCAGTCTCTTTGAGATGAGATGTTCATCCAAGAGAAGGATTATGTGGTTTTCTAATATTAGTCTAAGAAATACAGTGGTTGTTTTGGTTGATAAGTTGGTGGAGTTTTTGTAAAATTATACCCTTGCTTCTTTGTTCTGTTTTGTTATGCTATTTAAATGACAAATTTACATTTGTGTTATTCAACCAGAGGATCAATATTTAGGGTTTAACCACTAAATGGAAGCTACTTTGTGAAGGTAAGAGGCTTTGTTTACTATGTGCAGAATGATGGAAGAAATACAATTAATGCATGGGAGTCTTCAGAGAAGCGTAACAACCTCTCTCTGTGAGTTTTCATAGAGAAGAGTAAACATATCCCAATTCTCAAATAAGTTTCCTGAACCTCATATAGGTCTCTCTCCTCACTACATGTATTTAAGTGCCCCTTGCTAGAACTAGAATTCAAGGCAAAAAACTGATATAATTAACCCTACTTTGGCTTGAATTCTGTTGAGAAAATCCGCCTGGCAAACCTGTTCCAATCATGCATGCACAAATAAACGGAAAAAGTAAAAGTAAACACAAGCCACAAGATAGACACCAAGATTTACATGGTTCTGCAAGATGCCAACATCCATGGGCGAGAACATGATCTTTCACTATGAGAAAAACAACATACAAGATTACAATGGATTAAACCCACAAACCCGCAACACTTTCCTTGCCCTCTCACCCATGATCGTACACAAGAGAAACCCAAGAGAAAACATAACAGAAAAATCCATGAGAGAACCCGGTAGAGAATCCTCTCTCTCTCTGAAAACCCAAGAGAGTACCCTCCCTCCTCTTTCTCTCTCCTTCTCTCTCTCTCTCTCCCTCTTCCCTTGAGGTAGCCGACACACCCAAGCCTTGAGCCGCCCACTCGATCCCTTTTATAGCTAGGTTTTCGAAAACCCAGAGCTGTACCTTACTATTTTGGTGTCTCACCAAAATAAGAAACTAAACTTGGGAAATAAGACACTTTCCCAACAAATTCTATCAAGCTTTTAGAGTTCCTCATCAATTGTCTTATCCAATAAACCCCTTAGGATGTTCCAATCAACTTATAAAATGTTGGTCCAGTCCAAACAGTGCTTAAACCCATGTACAACATCATATTATCATGTGACTTTCGGGAGTCCTTGTTTTCACTCGATCAATATGTTTCTTTTCCCTAGGCAATTTTACTGATGCCGAGTTTGTTTCTTGGGAAATGTCTCATTTCTTCACTCATTAAAAACTTTTTTCCTTGCTACAATTTTTAATCATTAACTGCTTATGTTTGGATCTCCTGTCAAATTTTCTTAATACCCCAACTTTAATTGTGCCTTTTGTTATTTGTTACTTCGACATCCAAAACTGAGAGTTTTCCTCTACTTAGTCTTATTTATCTCATTCATCTTAGAAAGTTTATGAATCCACAATGTAATGTTCAGAAAAGCATGATGTCTACCTCTTCCACCTGCAAAGATGGTGATGGTTCAACTCCACTTGTACAAAGTCATGCATACTCTATAATCACATATTGTATAGCCCCATCACCATATGCAATAAAAATAAGCATGGCATGAATACTAGTATAACAACCAAATATCTTGAGATATAACTAATCTAACAAGTTTACCAGACTATACCTTTTCTTCCTAAAGAGTAGAAAGGCTCTTCTCAGAATACATTTCTTTGCAAATTTAATTTCCACCTTTCATCCACTTGAGATTCGAAGCTTTGCATAGTTCTAGAGAGGTGAAATTTAGAGATGCACCATGTTAATATAGCTGTGGGTTTAGTTGAATATCTTTATTAAAGAAACTGTCCATATAAATCTGTTGGATTGTTTTAAGGGCTGATGCAGCTGTTCTTGCTCTTGCCAGATCTCAGTCACTGTAGGTTTGCTTAATTTCAGTTTTTCACCTTACTAAAACAAAATAGATGGAATTGATATCTGCATTCCCTTATTTCAATAATTACACTCCACTCCTTTGTACTTCTTAAAGAAGTGTTGCAATCTTCGAGATGCTGCTAACAGCCAATCAGAGAAGTGGTTAGTAAAGTGTAGGCCTGTAGGGTGTCATTATCAAAATAAGGAAGTGCCAACATCATTTCCCTCAAGAAAAGGCCTTTGATTTAATCTGTCCCACCACATTACTGTTTAGACAATGACACATACTTCATTAAACACTTCTTTAACCGGCTGTTGATAGTTTTTTGGGTAATGCCAAATGCCTTTAAGGAGTCGTTACAGAAGTGCAAAATGAAGAAAGAAGTGTATTAAAACAAGGGCGTGTGGATATGATTTCTGTAATATAAACCAAGACAGGTTATAGTGGGAGTAAGTTGTAGTAGAACTTTCACTTTCAAAGATCCAATTGCTTGAAATTAATGCCACAAGCACTCTTTCTTACCAATCAAAGCCAAGAGCTTCAACATGGTCTGAAAGATTGCCACTGAACTTATATACAGAGAGAAAAGCATACAGCCCTTCAATTTATTCAGGAACACATTAGGCTTTTCTAGCATAAGGAAAGAAAGAACTAATTTACATACAAGATTTAGATGCTAGTTTCTTCTACTTGAGCTAAGTATCCCAAAAACAGTTCATCTAACTTCTTAAATACGAAAACATGCTAAGCCATTTGTACGATGATATTTTGATATGGATGGACAATACTTTCTAACGGATTAGCAGCTTTCTGAACATGCTTTGATGAGCATATGGTCATCGGCCTTGATAGTGACAACTTCATCTTCAACAAGAAGAGAATTGGCGTAAGATATCAGCCAGTTCTATATGACAGTCCCATCCTTGATTGTTGAGTTCTTCAGTATAACGGTGATCCCTGATCGAATATAGAACCCTTCTTCTGGCCTATCTGCTTCTTGAACATCCTAAGAAGTTAAGCATTCAAATCAGTGAAAGGGTATAGATATTTACATTTTATAATTCATGCCATTATTCTTCCAAGAAAGCTTCTAAATGAGTTTAAATGACAACAAACAGCTGTACTTACATCTTTATTTTTTATGATAACGCTCTTCCCTATCTTAGCATTCTTGTCAATGATGCAATTCCTTGAACAACATAGAGAGAATTATCAGTAACTTGTTATGATCTGTTTCATGTATTATTCTTAAAATAATGTGATCCAAATCTCACCTGATCTTGGTATTTTGTCCTACACCAATGGGAACCTTCCCCTCTGCAAGTAGAGCTGCTATTTCAGCTTCAGTTTGATAATAGTCTGATCCCATCATCATGCTATCCTGAAAAGAAGACAAGCATATGTTATATATTATTAAGTATATTATATTACTAATAATGTACTTTATATTATAAACTATATGATATTAAATTAGTGTATTTGAAGGGAAAGTCAAAGTTTTGAGACTTGTGCAAGTTCCCTCCATTAATTTGAAGGGAAAAATCAAAGTCTTGAGAGTTGTGCAAGTTCCCTCCATCTTTTTCATTTTGGAATCTTTTCAATTGTTTTGGTGGGAATTATTTGAAATTGTTGAATCCCACTTGTAGATCTGGGATTCAAACCCCTTCACTCCTTCATCTATAAATAGGAGATGGTTTCACTCATCTCATTCAAGTTCTACTTTCTTTGGAGCTCTTTCTCTTTGAGAGAGCACCACAAAAGAACTTCAAGTTTAATAATAATAATAATATATATATATATATATATATATATATATATAGAGAGAGAGAGAGAGAGAGAGAGAGAGAGAGAGAGAGAGAAAGAGAGAGAGAGAAGAAGAAGAACAAAGGAAGGAAGAAGAAGAATAAGAAATAGAAAGACGGTTAGGCCTAACGGCTATAACGGTCGTTTTAAACAATTTTAATTTTAATTGCCGAAACAGTTAACTGTTAAACGACTATTGTTAGAATATGTGACATCTCACCAATAGGTTAGATTAGGCAACTATGGTTTGATTATGTAGAATAAAATCACATCTTCCAAGATTTGATTTGGATTAATTGGGGAAGATTATGCAGAGAGGCTAGATTAGGCATTGAGATTATCTTCTCATATCTTGTGAAATCTCTTTCCATAAATCTTGTGATACTAGTTTCTATGTTTATCCTCTTGAGTGTTCTATATAAACACTCATTAGGCTTGATTGTAAGATAAGCAAAGATTAGAGGAAATCTTCAATATTTAACATGGTATCAAAGCCACCGATCTTGGAGTGACCACAAGACAAATAGCTGCTCTCTCCGGCGGACGGCCGATCTAGCCGTCCGTCCAGCCACCATTGCTCCCACATTCTCTTTCTCAAATTAACACCACTAGTAGTGCCTTCCTTACCAGCTTCATTAGTTTCAATCTCCTTGCATCCTTAGCATAATTCCTTAGCATTCTTGTTCAATCTCCTTGCATTCTTTTCCCATCTAATTTTCAAGACTTTCTTGGTTGCCTTCAATAACCCCTCATCTTCTTGAATGCGCCCCTCTCATCATCTTGTGCCAATTACACGGTCTCCATATTTTGCTGTCAACACCTTCACAAAAAAAAAGAAAAAAGGGATTTGCATTTTCAAAACACATATTTGATATTTGCACACTTTTTCCCAATATCCAATTTTTCGTCGATAATTGTTGCCACCATTCCTAGCCGCTATTTGTCGCTTTCTCTTCTATTTCTTTCCTCTCTTTCTTTATATTTTTGTCTTTCGCCTATTTCGGTTGAGGTACCTCTTTGTGGTGCGTACCTGAAATAGGAGCTCTACTCAGTTGAGGGGCCTCTCTCCTTGAGGTTTGTGCCTGAGAGAGCAATTTCTCTCTTTCATAAGGATTGGTATCTCAAGCTGACCTGTGAAGTCTGCCCATTGAGGCTTTCTTTTGCCCATAGAGGCCATTTCTTGCCCATTCTGGCACTGATCCATTGTGACCCATTTTCAGAAGGTTCGATATTCTAATCGGCCTAATGACTCGCCCATTCAGGCTTGAGTCCAATCCAGTTCATTGAAGCTTTTTGCGGCTCACCTTTTTAATGCGACACATTCTTCAACAACATGCGGCCATCATCCATCATCTTCAATAATATTGGCAACATACATCAAGCAGACATCAATCGTGACAACGTGCAACAAAGTTGGCAAATTTTTACATTTTTTTGGGGATATTCATTGTAAGCAAACGTATATCGATTTTCAATCCATGTACGTTTGAGGGGGCATGTTAGAATATGTGAGATCTCACCAATAGGTTAGATTAGGCAACTATGGTTTGATTAGGTAGAATAAAATCACATCTTCCAAGATTTGATTTGGATTAATTGGGGAAGATTATGCAGGGAGGCTAGATTAGGTATTGAGATTATCTTCTCATATCTTGTGAAATCTCTTTCCATAAATCTTGTGATACTAGTTTCTATGTTTATCCTCTGGAGTGTTCTATATAAACACTCATTAGGCTTGATTGTAAGATAAGCAAAGATTAGTGGAAATCTTCAATATTTAACAGCTATAAACGAAGAGTTGTGCCTCTTCTTTAGAGGGTGCAAGTCTCTTCGGAAAAGGGTGTTCTTTGCATCGATTCTGAGTCTCTTCAAAAGGGTGTCTTTGCACCTATTCGAAGTCTTTAAAAATAACTAGATTCGAGTTTATTAAAATCTTCTTCTTCTGGAATTTCTTCTATCTTTCATACTAGTTTTAAAAGTTTTTCTGAGTGGGTTATGATTCGTGAGAATACAAGAAGTGCAGTCATGTTAAAATTCTTAGTGTTGGGCATTGTATCATGGAGATAGAATTTCAAGAGTCAATCTACATCTATACGTGGGAAATTACTATCTTAAAGATAGCTTCCTGGAAGTGCCTTGCCCAACTATTTATACTGTTATGTTTTCTGCATTATGTTCTTATTATTTTCTACAACAGCAAAAACTCAACTCAACTCAACAAAGCCTTTGTCCCAAACTAGTTGGGGTCGGCCAAATGAATCCTTTAGAAAAAAATTATCAAGAAGGTAAAAGGAATCTATCCGGCTCTAATCCTGGTTCTAGTTGGGTTCTTCTACGTGGATCATTTTCTTCCACTCTATCCTATCCAAGGTCATGTTCTCTGTTATGTTCCTAGCTATCAAGTCTTTCCTCACTGTTTCTACCCAAGTTGTTTTCGGTTTGCCCCTACCTCTTTTTACTCCATCAATTTCGCATGAGTCGCCTCTTCTCTCCGGAGCATCTAAAGGCCTACGTTGGATATGTCCAAACCATCTTAAGCGGTGCTCTCTCATCTTCTCCTCAATTGGAGCCACCCCCACCTTTTTACGAATGTCTTCATTTTTAATTCTATCTAGTCTTGTGTGGCCGCACATCTATCTAAGCATTCGCATCTCCGCTACACTCATCTTATGAACATGCTGCTTCTTGGTGGCCCAACATTCTGAGCCATACAGCATGGCTGGCCTCACAGCTGTCTTACAAACACCGCCTATGTTTTTCACAGCCTGTCCCAAGCCAGGATAAAGGAGGAGGGTTGGCGTCAGGTTGGCAGCTGACCGAAAAACTTTGCCACTCTTCTATTAAATGAATCTTATAGAAAAGCAGACAAGCATATTCCCATATAAAGAAAATCATTTCAAATAGATGTTCATATAGTCGGAGCCCACCTTCTTGTGTTTGAGAAAGTGGTGTGTGTGTGTGTGCGCACACGCGAGTATGCTAGTTCACATATCTTCTACCAATACAATTCTTAATATATCTTGTACCAAAATATCTAGTATCTGCCTATTAAAATACGTTTGTTAGCATTATACGCGTAATCATTTGTTGCCACTTGCCAAGTGAGTTTAAGTTAGAACATCTAGTTAGGTGCTTGCATCTTCCATTAGATTCAACATCTCATCAAAGTGGGGCCTGCTGCTGAAAAAACTGAACCCAACACTCTATTGGGCTTCCTCATATTAGCATGTATCCCACTCACTCAAGATTTACTTACAATTTTAGATTCAAAGAAAGAACCTACTGAACTCAGGAGGAACTTCTATATATCATAAAGCTCAAGAGGAACTTCAGAGAGAGAAGTATTACCATTAAATGAGAACTTTAATTACTCTTCTCTTATAGCTTAAGTAACCCATACAAAACTTCACTTAACAAATAACTATTGGTGACACACAGGAGAAACCGAATGTTAAGCTTTATTTCTGAACTTCTACATAGATGTTATATACAATGAGAACATTAAATGAAACATGCACTCATATGCACCTTCAACACATGCACTGTGTATAGAACCCAACCTCACTACAGTGAAGGGGGAAAATATAATTTCAAATTTGATGTCTCTCGATTCTAAATATGCAATGACTAAAAACTATATCCCCTCCGTTCTTCATGATATAATTATGAATATAAGTCATTTGTGTTCTATTTACTTATTTTCATTTCAATGTGCATGTTGTTGGAAGTTTATTAATGTACATGTTGGATTTGTTACAACAATCGAGTGGTTTCATTGGTGGATTTTAGTGGTCAAGAATGGTTTTCTGTAGCTTCTAGAAATTTGCAGATATGACGTTTCAAAGAAAAGAAAGGTTTGATTAAAAGAGAAGAAAGAGATGGATTCTCACAATCTACAGTGCCTCACCTTAAGCTCTACACCATATTCTAAACGGGAGCGGATACCCACAATAGAATGTTGAACGCTACATTCCCGTAAGAAGCATCCATGGGAGACTATTGCATTTTGAATCTGCATGATTAGACCAAATATCATGAGTGTAAAAAATGAAATGGAACAAACTCGCCCCAAATATATCAGCAGCATACCCGGCATTTTTCTACTTTGCTCGGTGGCAAGAATCGAGGAGACGTAAAGAAAGGTGTCATTGGGTCATAAAACTGAAATTTTGGAGGCTGCATAAAAAGAAACATTCATGAGTTTGAAAAAAGTCAGCCCTGTATTCCAGAAGGAAAACTTTGCCCCAAATAATCATGGAACTAAATACAGGTTGATGGCATTATATGAAAAATTGAAAAGTTTTCTCGTGCCTTAACTGAAATGTGAAATACCAGTGAGAAGAGGAGTATCTGGATTAATTTCATTGAGATATACACATAAATATCTATCATGGATGTTAGGGGTTTAAAAAAATAAGTATACCTAATGTAAATTACATATTAGCAACATACTCTATTACAATAATACCAACCTCATCTGTGAGGGCCAAGTTGGCATCAAAGAATGATTTGATTGTTCCAATGTCCTCCCAGTAGTCATTAAATAAATATGCCTGCCAAGATATGAGATTCAACAATTTCATCAGTCTCACTATCCCCTCTCCATTGTACAATTACACATACTTAGTATCTAGAATGTGTGATGGATAGAGTAGGATATACATGTATTAAGGATAAGTTCTTTCTTTACAAGGGAAGATATGGCCGGTTTAGAACACAGCATCACAAAACCATTCCTTGTTATATACATGAATATATTGTTTTAATGGGAAGCAGATGAACAACAAGGAGGCAGTGTTCTCTCCCACCTGGACATTGTGCTCCTTAACAGCTGAAGGAATGATTTCTGATCCAAAGTCATTGGATGTTGGATACCTCCACCTTGAAGTATAATGAAATAACAAATAAAAAATATGTTGTTTTCAATTAAAAAAAGGGAAATGATATCAACAGAATCGTACTTTAATAATTGCAAAAATGCAGCTTGTCTTTTCCTTTTTTAATTGGTTTGTAAGAGCTTTTTGGGAACTGTAATAACCCTTGAGGCCTTGACAGTTCTTTAAATAATAAAAGACAAGATGGGTCATTGAAATTATCAAAACATGGTTGTGCTGATATCACTTCCCTTAAAAAAAACTAAAGAAACTGTTGCACTATCAAGTGGGATTGCACTTACCTCAAGAGCTTTAGTAGAGTATCTGTTCTAAAGACATATACTCCCATAGATGCAATGTAGGGGGATTTTGTGGCTTCTTGCCGAGACAATCCTAGAAGAGTGGTGTCAACTTTCTGCAAACCATCAATCGAGATTTCTCGTTAGATAAAAAGCAATTCAACAACCGCTAGAACTAGACAATAAGAATAGTTATTATCCACCACTGCCAGGAAACAGAGTAGATTCTTCGAACAAAATGGAATAAAATGCAAAACAAAAATAAGCAAGGGAAACCATGGTATGGCACAAAATTTGCATACCATGGATTGAAGATCGGCACCCTTGGGTTTCTCAGAGAAGTGGATGATGCGACCGGTATCATCTATCTTCATCAATCCATAATCAGAGGCACGACTGCCAGATAATAGAACAATTCAGATTCAGAATGCATTTTCAAGAACCATAAGAAAAGTAATTTGCATTTTATAGATCGAATGTATATATTTGCAAAGTTCATTAAAGAGAAAGGCTTTTGCCTGAGCTGGATGAGCAAAGACTAGAGCCAAGCCATGTCAAACAATGAAGATGCAACCGTTCATCCACGCAGTTTGCCTACTGAAAAATAAAGAACCACGATTTTGTCTCTAGTCTTTCTAGAATACTAGCATGAGTGCATTTGTGATGTATAAATATCATTTTGTTTTACCTGTCATCCATGGGTACACATGAAACTGTAATGTCAGCACCCGTGTCAATGTGCTTCTGCAAACACATCAATACCAGCAAGCAAAATCCACAAATATAAGAGAAGTATCAGCTAAAATTTTAGTGAAGGTTGAGAGAATAACCAATTAACTAGCTCCTATGTACCTGCAAAAAGTCCATGTAATCCATTCGATAAAGATGATCGCCAGACAAGATTAGTATATGTTCGATTTTCTTATTCTTGGCATCCTACATGAATCAATGGACGAAATGCATTAGACATCATTTTAAGACTGATTGAGTAGAGATAAGTGCATACGTGCATGAGATCTATCACATTTAATCCATTTTTAGAAAACATTGTACAAGTTAATTGATATTCCCACCTCAAATACCCAGATGAATTGTCTCACTGCGTCTGCTGTGCCCTGGAACCACTTCATTCCAGCTTCACCAGGTGTCTGAGTGGCTGCCAAGACCTGTTCGGTGAATGAAATCAAATTCACATTCGTCAAGAACAAAAGGAACTTGCCGTAGAACTGTTTAAGAAGATAATGATCAAATGAAAAATATGCTGACTAAGTTAAAGATCCACGTAACAAGGACACGCTTTTAATGAAGAATTACCATGTCAAAAATGTGCTGATGCACACACTGAACACACGTCACATCGACATGGCTTATTGAGTACAAAACCTGAGTGTATCTTTATGTAGTTACTTTTTTTGAGTGGCAAAAATTTATTGAGGAGCAAAGTTCAGCGACAGATGATCAAAACAAGCCAAAGAGGCGAAAAAACAAGAAAACAGAGCTAAAAACAGCAAACAAAGATCAAGGAGGAAGATAATCACAAGTCTCAAACTCCAGCCTAGCCACCCCAGATTTGGCCTGTTGGACACCTCAGTATTAGTCGAGCACCACCACACATGCTAAAAAATATGCGGTGTACCCTTTGACCCAATCCAACACCTTCTCAATCGCATCCACAAACCTCTAGGGATAGCTAATCCCATCTCTTACCCAACGAATAATGTTAAGGGAGTCTCCTTCCACGATGAGAGTCAAGGAAACATTAACACCAGGGCTTCTCTCTCGTTAGAGTCCTTCATGCAAGTCGGACGAGAGTGGGCCCACTAAGCTTCCTTCTCCACACTATTCAGCAAATCCCCTATGCCAGCAGGACTAGGGTCCCCCAAGCTAGAACCGTCGAAGTTCAGTTTGAGATGACCAAGTGGTGGAGGAGACCATCCCGTAGAAGGTTAATCAACTTTATCTTAATCAAACGAACCTCATCCCAGGAATGCCAAATAGAGGACTCTAAAATGCCTCAGAAATCAGGAAGCACTGCCGCCCAAAGAGCACACGTCTCGTTATGTGGTTACTTGTGTATTTTGTTTCTCTTTATCTAAATACATTTTTATATATTTCACCCTTGGATATTTAAAAAATATATATTATTTCACGCTTGGATGAACTAATATTCATACAAGAGTGATGATCTTGTTGGACATGCATCCAACTGTCAATATGGACGGTCTGATCATTGATCCAGAACATTTTACAGGTTTGAGCAAATCTTCCATGGGCCAGGCCCAAAAGCCTTTCTCATTGGACAATCCTAACCACCTGACTAATGGCATGGAGGTGGGGGTTAGGAACAAAATGAACGGCGGTCCAAATTCAACAGGCAAATTACTTATGATCAAACCATTATGATCATCAGAATGAGTGATCCTTTATACATCTTTCAGTATATCATATAACTGTATGGATGTTTCTAACATTGCCATGTTTGACAGCATGTGTGTTGTCTGGAACCAGCACAACTGTGTCGAAGTTACACAGAAAAGAACAATGAAGTTAGACATTATACAGTCATGAAATTATTCAGAGATATGCTTTACAGTTACCTCCCTTAAAGCAGGGTCTGATGTTTTGCATCTAAGTTGAATAGTAAGAGAACAATAAAAGTAACTATAATACTCGTGGAATTTATACTGGGATAAGCATATAGATACTAGAGTTGACTGTCTTAATTCAATCTCTGAACCAGAGTTCATACCTCTACAAATCCATCCCCAAAGTTGACACCATTCCCAAAATTATATGCACGAGCAAGGTGGCGATTGAGGGAAGCTGAGTTGAACTGGGTCATGATAAATATCTTGTTTATGCCGCTGTTGATGCAATTGCTCATTGGAATATCGATAAGCCTATAGCATCCACCAATGGGAACCTAAATGTGACATCATATCATGTTAAAATGTAATCCAAATATTTGAATATCGAGGATGATGATAAAAACAATATAAAACATTTTTCAGCAGATTTCACAAATATATCTTTCAAAAAAGGAAGGGGAGGAGGAGAGCAGATGGCACAAATATCAATCATGGTGTTTCTCAAGTCATAATCAACCACACAAGCAGTCAAGCAATTCAAAGTCAAAACATGACAGTCCTATCTGAAATTCCAACAATTTTTTACCAAAACTTCTCAATTTCCAGTTACTTTGCCTAATAAAATCCTAAAGACGCAGAGCTGAGAAGACACAGATTTTCTAAAATATATAACATCAATTGTAAGAACATAATTACAAACAAAAAGATTCTAAATACATGAATTCTTTGAGGGCATTCAGATCCAATCCCAACTACAACCGGCACTGGCACCAACTATAAGAGGCACCCATCTCAGGAACACTGGCTCTAGAAATTGTTATGATACCAACATTTAGCAGATATTAAATCAGTACGAAGGGAAACATCTATAAATTGGATTATATGATTTCTTACAGCAGGCTTGGCTCTTCTGCTGGTGAGGGGAAAAAGACGAGTCCCAGCGCCTCCACCCAATATGATCGAAGCCACGCTTTTTGGGTCTACTTGTTGCCTCTCAAACATGGGTGCCTCAAATGTCTGAAATGCAAAAACTTGAGGTGAAAAAAAGGCTACTATCAGGTTAGAGGAAAAAAGGAAAACAACAAGCCAAGCACATCAGAAGTGAATTATGAAGAAATTGAACCCACTACATATTTTTAAAATTCAAGCTATCAAAGTATCTGCATTATAGTGAATTGTCAAATTAAGATACATTCAACACCATAGTCAATTACTGAATAACAAAGGAAACAGGAAACTAAAACTTTGTTGAGTTGGGTGTCTTGAATTCAACCCGGTTAGGTCCGAAAAATGTGCGCGACCCAAGACGACCCAACCCGCTATTTAAGTGAGTTCGACCCAGTTCGGATAAGCTTGTTTTGACCCACTTTGTATAAGGGGTATTAGGGCTTATTTCACATACTAGGTTTTTGAAGAGGGTTGAGAGCTTAGGAAGGGCTTGAAGGGTGTACTAGGGACTCTGAGTGGGCTTGGTGAGAGATACCGCTTTTCTCTTGTAATCTCCAGTTTCTATAGTGGGTTTTGTGTCTTAGTGTGTTTGCTTATGTTTGCCTGTTTCGCTTTGTTTTGACATTGAAATTACAGGTTGCTACTGAGGGGTTTTTGACTTGCATAGAAGGCTTTAAACAAGACTTGGTAAGAAACAAATAGAGACAGTGAAGATCACTGAAGGCTGCAACTGATATGAGATTTACAAGAAGGAAATGAGTGTTAGGAAGGAAATTGCTTACCAGAGTCTCTTTGTTGATGTCTGAGGTAAGAGCAGAATAAGTAACACTAGCTTTACCACTTCTCAAACTCTTCCCCAACTTGTTACTCCAAGCCTTGTTTTTCAAGCTCCCTCTAATTCTATCCCCCCAGAACCCATTATCTCCACTCTTAATACTTCCTTTTTTAACTTGCACCAAATGAGGAGTGGCATTAAAGATTACGTTGCAAGAATCCATCAAAGTTGATAGAAGGCCACAAATATAAAACCCAAATGATGAAAACTCACAAAGAAAATCCAAAAGTCAACACCAAACAAAAACAAATTTCACAATGAGAAGAATTGAACCCAAATTCCAGAACCCAAACGATGGAACCTCACAAAGAAACTCGATCAACACAAATTTCACAATGAGAAGGCTTGAACCCAAATTCCAGAAAGCTTTTAGCACCGACCACAAAAAACGAAAAGAGCTTTCTCTCTCTTATAAGTTCTTACTTTCAGTCAGGTAGGAAAGTCCAAAACTCTGGTCCCAAAAAGGTTGAAAATTTTGGGAGATGATGTGGTGGTTGGTTTATTGGCATGTGAACTCTCACGAGAAATCCTGCCACATTATTCATTTTATTATGGGGGACTTGGTAGGGACACTCCAGAAGGCAGTTCGCTGGCCCGCAGTTGCATCAGAGAGCAGCCGCATAGGTCCACTTTTCAACAGATTTTGTCTTATTCATTTAATTCATCTGAAATTTGCAAGAAAGTTCTCCGCCAGAGACGAAGCAGGAAAGCATGAGCTTATTTCCTCCAAAGTAAAGGGAAATGATGCATTCGGCCCTCCTTTTTAACTTGGGACAACCCCCTCTAGTGTAAAAAAAGTAGTTATACCATGGTTTAAAATTTCGACCGAAATCCGAAATTTCGGTTACCGGTGGGGACCAAAACCGGAATTTTCCGAAATTCTATTTTTCGCCCTTTATGAAATTTCGGACCGAAATTCCAAAATTTTGTAACACTTTTCTTTTTTAATAAATAATGTCATTAAACCGAAATTTCGGACCGAAATTACCGAAATCCGAAATTTCGGATACCGGTGGGAACCGAAACCGAAAATTTCCGAAATTCCATTTTTCGCCCTTTACCAAATTTGGGCCGAAATTTCTGTTTAATGACATTATTTATTAAAAAAAAAAGTGTTACAAAATTTCGGAATTTCGGTCCGAAATTTCGGTTTTTGGTGGGGTCCGAAACGGTTACCGAAACCGAAAATTTTAAACCACGGTTACCGAAACTGTAACCATGGTTTAAAATTTAATCCGCAATTTCGGTTACCGGGGTGGGGACCGAAACCGGAATTTTCCGAAATTCCATTCTTCGCCCTTTACCAAATTTCGGACCAAAAATTCGGTTTAATGACATTATTTATTTAAAAAAAAGTGTTACAAAATTTCGGAATTTCGGTCCGAAATTTCAAAATTTGGAACCAAATTACCAAGGACCGAAATTTCGGTTTTTGGTGGGGTCCGAAACGGTTACCGAAACCGAAATTTTAAACCTTGGTTATAACCATGGTTTAAAATTTCGACCGAAATCCAAAATTTCGGATACCGGTGGGGACCGAAACTGAAAATTTCCGAAATTCCATTTTTCGCCCTTTACCAAATTTCGGATTTCGGTAATTTCGGTTTAATGACATTATTTATTAAAAAAAAAAAGTGTTACAAAATTTCGGCCGAAATTTCAAAATTTGGAATCAAATTACCAAATTTCGGCGAAATCCAAACTTTAGGTTTTTGGTGGGGTCCGAAACGGTTACCGAAACCGAAATTTTAAACCTTGGTTTCCATGGTTTTAAATTTCGACCGAAATCTGAAATTTCAGACCATTTAAAGGGAAATGATGCATTCGGCCCTCCTTTTTAACTCAGGGCAACCCCCTCTAGTGTAAAAAAGTAGTTATAACCATGGTTTTAAATTTCGACCGAAATCCAAAATTTTGGAGCAAAATGACCGACACCGAAATGCATCAAGACTGAAATGGTCATTTATTTCGGCCGGAATTTCGGTCGAAATTTTGGTTTTTCCGAAATTTGACCCAAAAAATATTTTTTTAATATTAATTTAATATTTCACCGAAATTTCGACCGAAATTACCGAAATTTAATATTGAATAAATATTAGTTTCGGGTCAAGTACCAGATTTCGACCGAAATTTCGAAATTTCACATTCCGAAATCGGTACCGAAACTGAAATTTTAAACCTTGGTTATAACCATGGTTTAAAATTTCGACCAAAATTTTGGATACTGGTGGGGACCGAAACCGAAAATTTCCGAAATTGAATTTTTCGCCATTTACAAAATTTCGGTTTAAAGACATTATTTATTAAAAAAAAAAAAAAGTGTTACAAAATTTAGGCCGAAATTTGGGTCCGGAATTTGGAACCAAGTTACCAAATTTCGGTTTTTGGTGGGGTCCGAAACGGTTACCGAAACCGAAATTTTAAACCTTGGTTATAACTTATAAATACACTATAGGTGGCTGTCCCAAGCATGGTTTAAAATTTCGACCGAAATCCAAAATTTCGGATACCGGTGGGGACCGAAACCGGAATTTTCCGAAATTCCATTTTTCGCCCTTTACCTAATTTCGGTCCGAAATTTCGGTTTAATGACATTATTTATTAAAAAAAAAAGTGTTACAAAAATTTTGGCGAAATCCAAAATTTCGGTTTTTGGTGGGATCCGAAACGGTTACCGAAACCGAAATTTTAAACCTTGGTCCCAAGTAAGAAAAGGGCAAATATATTACTTCCCATATGGATATACATCGGAGTTTTGCCATGGTGGGTGGCACACTCCGTAGGATAATCCAAATCGTTCATTTCTTGGGCCACAAAGTAAATACATTGTGACCTACCAACAAAAATTTCCATAGGATGATCCTAGCCATTGGATCTATAGAAGTTTCCATAATGTACAGCCCCTCCATAGATGGAGGGTTAGAATCATCTCCGAGGTTCTATTTGTTTCTTCCACAAAGTCTTGGCACTACCATATTTTGATCATAGTTTTAAATTTTGACCGAAATCCAAAATTTCGGACTGAAATTTCGGATTTCGGTGGAGACCGACACCGAAATGCATCAAAACCGAAACATTTATTTCGGCCGAAATTTCGGAATTTCGGCAAAAAATATGTTTTTTTTAATATTAATTTAATATTACACTGAAATTTCGACCGAAATTTAATAAATTTAATATTGAATAAAATATTAGTTTCGGGTCAAGTACAAGATTTTGACCGCAATTTCAAAATTTCACGGTTCGAAACCGGTACCGAAACCGAAATTTTAAACCTTGATTTTGACAAGCGTACTAACTCGTCTCATTGTATTTAAACCATGGTTTAAAATTTCGGTTTAGGTAACTGTTTCGGACCCACCGAAAACTGGAATTTCGGCGAAATCCGAAATTTCATAATTTGGTTTGAAATTCCGGACCGAAATTCCGAAATTTTGTTAACACTTTTTAAAAATAAATAAATAATGGCATTTAATCGAAATTTCGGACCGAAATTACTGAAATGGTATAGACTAATCGTTTGGAGGTTAAGTGATTGGGCCCACCCACATGGCATTTCCGTTATATAGACCAATCATCTGTAAGATTAACTGATTGGGCCCCACCCACATGGCATCAGCTTGATATAGACTAACTTTGTGTTCTCCAACGCTTCACATTTTTCGCTTTCTAGAGTAGGCGAAACAGAATTGTACACAGAGACCCCACGAATCTGGCTCCGTTTTGACAAATCATGGTCTTGATCATAAAAATGTCAAGTGGGTGGGCCCCATCAAGTCAGAAGTGCATCTCAAATAGATTAAAACATGATTAGTGAAATTTAATTAAGTTTGCCGTAATAATCTCAAAATAATTGAGGAATTTGAGGCTACACTTATTGACCCACGAATTATGGCCCTACGAATTATGGCCCTGCTAATGAGGGGAGCGAATGCGTACTGTAGGGGGAGTGAAAATATCATTGCCATAGCTTAATCTTTTGGAGTAAATGGTTGTTTCATGTTAAATAAAGGTCTCTAGTAAATGATTTTTTTCATGTGTAATCAAATAATTGAGAAACAGAGAATTCTGAAAAACTTGACGCACCGATGAGATTGCGTCATGTGTGCAATTTTGGTCTCGCCAAAAAATCGTAAGTGACGTGAGCATACCTTAGGTTTAGAAAAATCAAGAAAAAGTAATTTTTTAGGGCAATGATATTCAAAGTCCGTGCCCTCTTTTTTTTGGGTTCGCTATACACGTAGATTTTTAATATCAATGAGTGGTTGATTTTTGAGCCCGTGGGTGAGGCGATAGCTCCGATAAGATTACAAGGGAAACTCACTTTGAATATGTCATGAACATGTGATTTTCCTTTAAAAGTTGTCATCCATCAACAGCAGAAAAATGTGATTGGATTATCTCTTTTTGATTGATGTTTGTAGAAAAGTCACAAATCATTCATGTCCTTTGAGACCTTCTTCTACTTCTCTGAAAGGGATGGGTTATTGGTTAAAGAATCTACAATATTTTGACCCTTTTTTTCTTTTAACAACCATTGATCTGGACCATCCCACTTGACGCACCCCCATTGGATTGCCCACTTGACATGAGCATTGCACCAACCTTGGATTGTCATAGGCCTCATCCATCCCATTATTGGGGCTATTCAGAATGCGATAGCAAGAAGAGGTTTATTTTATCCATAGATAGGCTTGCTATCTTCAGTTCATGTCTATCATTATTCTTGGTTGAAAAATCATTAGAACAAAAATGATGAACAACCGAGAAGATAATTTCAAGATAAACTTAACCAAACAAGATTGTCAATCCCAAGAACAACTTATCCAAGGATTTCTATCCCCACGGCAGGGTTTGCTTGGTTTCCCAATATCATTTGGGTGTTTTAACCAGTTTTAGGGTGCCTCATCATCAAGGGGTGGTGTTTGGTTGCATATTTTAATTCAAACTACTAGGAGACTATTTGCCTTATCTCTCACTTGCTGCCCATGTGGCATGACTTTTGCCCCCCACCAAACTACTTAAGAAAGGTGTTATAATTTTTGCTAGTACCGTTTTGGGGATTTATCCATCTTCTTCCCTTTTCTCTCTTTGCTCTCTCTCTATATTGAGAGCGGCATCGCTAGTGCCCCCTTATTTTGGTAATGACACTCCGGGAAACTATTTCAATTGACAATCGTACAATGCTTACAACTACCCTACGAGGACTACATTGCAGTTTGTTTTTCAAGCTTTCTTTACTTCTTTGATGAATCTTAATCTAAGATATTGTATCACAACTCTTAATCCGAGATTGAGTTAACTCATATACCAATCCTCATCCAAGACACTGCAATTTCCATGGATTACAGTTATTATCAGAGAAGACGATGTGGTTGTAGCCTAACAATGAGCACAAACAAGATGAGTAAAGACAGTAGATACAGAAGGTAGGGCCTGTAAGGCATGACTCTTGAGTTAATGCAATCCAAGGCATGCATGAGAGATACATTCAACAAGAATACAAAAGATGCAAAGAACAATTTATAACATGACAAATCTTCACATGGTTTGTTAATGAATGAATCCTACCTTTTTTTTATCCAATGGCCCCAACTACATAGGGTTCTTGTAAATAAGAACGGTTTCTTTTTCCTCTTTTTCTTTTTTTGATGGGTAAGCTGGGGTTAGGCGGACTTGTACCAGTATATTAGATAAAGAAAGATGATACAACAGCAGGAACTAGAACAGTGCCTACTTCTTAGAACAAATGTCTAAGGAACAAGATCAGTTTCCTCTCCTCAAACTAGAAATGTTACATGTATAGCTTGTAAAATCGAAGGAAAAAAAGTGTCCTTCTCTTTACAAGAGAGACCCTCTCCTTTTTATCACCATGTGAAGCTCGAAATAGGAGTGGCCATCGGCACCTTATGGCGTGCCGAACCTTGTGCAAGCCAATTTTCGAAGTCGAGGGAAGATTTTTTTAGGAATAGTTGAAGTAAGAAGGTTCCATCGAATAAATTTTGTACTCACATTACAACTGTGCCATGAAATAAGGTGTTAAGCCAATCCGCTACATGACCATTCTCTTGTAGATGCATCAATGTGCCCTTGTAGAATAGTGAATAAGCAATCAACTGGTAGAGTAGTGGGTTAGTAGTCCGCTGGTAGAGCATGAACCTCATAATGGGTTTGGTTGTCAAGGGTGGATTAGTAGTCTTCTAGTAGTCTCGTGGGAGAGAGAGAATACATAAATCCCACAACTCGACTACCAAAAAACTACCCTTTTAAAAGTATTTTAGTAGTAGTGTTAAAGGCTTCCACCTCAACAAACAAGGAAGTGACAAGTAGAATAGTGGGCAAGTAATCTTCTGGGTTTTGGCTCCTTTTTTGCAACCAAACACAGCATAGACCCAACTTTACTAGTAAACTACTAGTAATGCCTTCCAAAATATACAGCCAAACAAGCCCAAGCGATGTAATTTTGAGACAACCTACGGTCATTTGTTGCCAAAATTTCAGGAATATTACCCCTAGAAAAGAGAGAAACAAATGCCAAAAATGAGAAAAAGAAGCAAAGAATTATAGATGAGGTTTCATGTCTACTCTCTCTCTCTCATTCATTTCTTAAAAGAAGAAAAATTTTAGGTTCTCCATTGGTGATTGACTAACATTCATCAAGGCCGAATCACAGGATGTGCTGATTATCCAAATTGAGAAAGTATGATCCAACATTCAGATTTTCATTGCCCAGTTATGGTGAGAATGAAGAACAAGAAGATTTTGAAGGTATAACTCGAGGTAAGCCTTCATTTGTTGGGCCTCAATTCGGTTCAAGTAGGCCTAAAATGATTATTAGACATCCAACTAAATTAAATTTTGTTGTATCTCTCAAGCCTTGATTTTGCTATCAGAATAGTGTGGGCCAGGTTCTTGTACTGATTTTCATCATTACAATGCAGTGTTCTTGATCCTTAGCTATCTAAAGGATATGTTTAATTTTGTTATAGGTTATGGTGTTATCGATCTTTGTTTTAAGTTTATGACATGGATTTTGTAGGTGAAATGGATAGAAAAAGCTCTGGTTATCGCTCTATTTAGTTGGTTAAAGAAGACATGAGAACTTTAAAGTTTCTAATGCAAAGATGCATACTATGAGAAAGAAAGAAATCATTGGTTCAATTTAGCGAAGAATATCACTGAATTATTTGATTCGACAACAGAGAAAGGTGATAAAAACAGCCTTCATTTGTTATTAACACTTCAACCCAATAAGTGTCTCAATACAATAATCGCTTCAAAGAATATTATCTACACCATAAGTCCCACATAAAACAATCAATCCAATTCGAGCAATAATAACAAATGTTACTTGTGTAAACAATCAACCTAGGGTTCAATGGGAACACAAATAAACAGAGAAATTAGCTAAGACCACAATTGATAACACAAGATTTGCATGGTTCGTCTTGTCATGTGGCTAATGTCCACAAGCTGATGCAATCCAAGAGTTTCCACTACAAGATATGTCAAAGTGGCAGACACAAGACAACAAGCAGGAATCAAACTACATAAAAGGGGAAGGATGTTAGGTACCTAACCAATACGCCAATATCTCCAGAGCTGATGGAGTGCGTTAGGTTAGGCCCATTAAACCTGTCGCATAGTTAGACCGGGTCACAGCTAGTCCCATACCTAGGCAGGCCCCACTTGGGGCTTTAACATTCCACCACGCTTCCATATCTGACGTCCTCAACAGCCCATTCTGTTGTCCCATTCGTGTCTCGAACAGATGATGTGGTGGTTGCTCTGATACAACATGTTAGGTGCCCAACCAATACACCAAAAGCTTCAGAGCTGATGGAA
This sequence comes from Tasmannia lanceolata, assembly GCF_043159265.1. Classification (NCBI taxonomy): domain Eukaryota; kingdom Viridiplantae; phylum Streptophyta; class Magnoliopsida; order Canellales; family Winteraceae; genus Tasmannia; species Tasmannia lanceolata. Next base: position 6,618,002 of record NW_027518697.1, on the reverse strand, counting down.
CATGTTACACTAGGTCCATTAAACCTGTCACATACCAGGCTAGGTCCCACCTAGTCCCATATAGGCAGGCCCCCCACTTAGGACTGTAAAATAGGTTGTTGTTAATTAAACTGAAATAAAAGGAGAACATATTTGGTGCCCGACCGTCAAAATATAAAGGGCGGAGAGAGAACCCCCTCCACCCTTGATTTCCGATCCAGCAAAAGCCGCTTTTTTTACTTTTTGCTGGATCGGAAATTGGGGGGGTTGCCTCTCTCCGTCCTTTATGTCTCACGGTCGGGCATCATATAATTTCTCTAAAAGGAGAAGGGGAGTTCTGAAAGTGTTTAATCTTTTGACCACCAAATGGGTACCTTTAAAATCAAAGATTACAAACCTTAATCAAGAAAGTCAACGTGCAATTTCTATTCAATCTCAACCCTAATCTCAATACAATAGAATCTCAACCCTGTGGTCTTGGTTAATGTTTTGGTTTTAAACTTGTCATAAAAGGTAATCTGTGTGCTTAACAAGACATGTCGTTGTAGACAGAGGACTTACAAGCATAAATCAAACTAGATAATGTAAATGGAGTAGGATGTTGCTAATTAAACTGAAATAAAAGGAAGTCACTCTATTTATTAATCTTAACTAGGAAAGTGTTGCATTTCAATATGTTAGGCCTTGAGAGAACATATGCAACAATTAGCTTCACATGAAGAACATGTACTTTCATGTTGCACGACTAAAATACATTTCAGCACCATCAGCTGGTTTTGGGTGTGGTTGAAATTTCATTCCTGCGTCAGGATTAATAAGCTCCCACCTGTTTAAGATCCTCTTGTTGATTAGTTACAATAATAAAAGCCTTAGCTCTATATCCCTATGAACTACCACACAATGAGTTTTGATATGTTTTTTTTTGTAATGGATTTATTTACCTGTACTTTAGGCATGCATGATAGAGGAACATCATCACTTGAAACCTTGCAAAGTTGTTTCCTGGACAATATCTCATTCCATGGCCGAAAACGGTATAAGTTCCAACTTTTGGCTTGTAATCCTGCCACCACCCAACTAATGGTTACTGTTGTTTTTCCCTGAGCATAGGTTTTATGCCTATGCAGTAGAGAAATGATGAAAAAAAAATAGCCTTAAGACTGCTAATTTAAATGTTCAGCTAAATTTTCAGTGATGACAGGATACACTAGAGGATAGAGCTGCCAAAAATAACCAGTTTCGCAATATCATAATTACCAAGATAAACTATTAATTAATTCAACAAAGCTAGGATGTGATTTGAAGTCTGAAAAGAAAGAAAAGAGAAGGGTTTAGCACTTACACTCCATCTGTCTGGATTGAATGTTAATGGATCTTCATAGTAGGCAGAATCAACATGTATGGCACGGATCCATACGATAACTTTCCAGTCCTTAGGGAACTTGTATCCTGGTGGATTATAATCATAAGCCACTTCGAAACCACATTAACAGGATGCAACATAAAATCTATATTAAACACTTAGAGGCGCACAAGTGTGTGTGCCTCTCTAAGGTCCTAAGCTCTCAAGCACGTACATATTCTCTGACTACTTAGTACGAGACCAGAATGTTAGGTCCTTTTTTCTCGAAAAATGCATATGTAAGGTATATTAGTGTCCAAGGGAGAACATGCACTTGCATAAGCATCGCTAGCTCGCATCGCTAGCAAGCTAACAAATGATCTGTTCTGTGAACATCTGTGATAGTATTGTTGAAGTATAAATGATTAAATAACATTGGTTGTTAAACATGGTATCAGAGCTATTGCCTCACGGAAGGTCATGGGTTCAACCCAAAAAAGAGGGGCCACATGTGAGGGGGAGTGTTGAAGTATAAATGATTAAATAACACCATCAGCTTAAGCTTTCGGCGTAATTGGTTGTTTCACAAGGTTGTTTTTTTTTTTGAGTGTCATACTCACCATTGAGAACTACATCATCTTTCACAACTCTTCTGAATATGAAGGGTGACACATTTGATAGGCGAATCAATTCATCAGCCACCTGAGTCCATGAGAGATGGGTTCAGATGAAAAGATTTCCAACTCACTTGCCTACTTGTGAAACTCTTCCATTTTCTTCTGTCTTAGAAATTTACCTTAGGAGTATACTCCATAGCTTTGATGTCTTCAATAGTAAGATACTCATCCCCAGATTTTCGCTTTTGAATCAAACGTGTCTCATCCTACACCAATCCGTCACACCACGAATATCAACCAGGAAAGTAATTTACAAAGAACTAGTAGTAATTGCAGCAGATCATTAGTTGTAACAGTTTTTACCTTGAGTTTCTCCAATACTGCAGGATATTTTGCCAAATAATAAAGGGCCCAAGTCATGACATTTGCAGTAGACTCATAACCACCCAAAATCAAGGAAACTATATTCTCCACAGCCTCTGTTTCAGTCATTTTTTCTCCATTTTCATCACTAGACTCCAACAAAATTTGCATAAAATCTTGTTTCTGAATGCCCTTCGCTTTCCTCTCCCTAATCTCATCTAGTATTATGCCAGTCAATTTCTTACGACACTGAATTTCATCAATGAGAAAAAGAAAAGGTTTTCATTAAATTTATTACCATGCCACACAGCATCAGCTAAAAGTTTTATTCAGAAGTGTTGACTTTTGAATTTTCTGACCTTCAGAGCATGGTGGAATGCAGTCCCTGGAACATTGATTGTCATTGCTCGGATTCCTGCCATGAGTCCTCTATAAAGAGATTCCATTCTCTCCAATTGGGTCTTTGATTTGAAGCTCACAAGCATATCACAAATGTTGCTAAATGTCGCCTGAAAAGAACAGGTTTGATTAGTCTCTCAATGAATATCTTTGCTACTAAGGAAGTAGCAGGAAAAACACAAACATGTATGAGCAACAAAGGATGAAAGGAAGCAACTCATACCAATTAAGAAGAAAACAATTTCTACCACTTCACAATGTTTGATGAGTTGATTCGTCAAGTGATTCAATGGCTGAGATTTTTATTGGAATCTGTGTGTCTGTGTGTGCGCGTGTGTGCGTATGTGTGTAAAAAGTATTTACGCAGTCAGTTATATATAAAATTTGATCGATGGCTTCTCGAGCCCCAAATGACTTGGTTGAGTTGATACAACTCGGGTCACTACAAACTGAGTCAAGTTTGGGATTTTAAACACTGAGCTAGACCCACAAATTTTGTAACTCAACCACATTAAGCATGTCACTGATCAAAGTACAAACTCACCCTTCATAATTCAGAAGCATGACATATCAAAATAAACTTTCAAGTTGCAACAGAAAGATGAAAATGACAACTAACATACAAAACAGAAAAAGAGAAAACAACCCACATCAGTTACTTGGAGAAAAGCAAAGCCACACACACTTACAGTTTTAGTTTCATCATATGCAACTATTCTTCCCTTAGAAGCCCAATCTTCGAAAGCTGAGTTGAATATGGGCTGTGCAGTTGAAACAAAGGCCTTTAGTCCCCTTGGGCTGTTGAAAGCTTCCATCAAATGCCTCCTTACCTTCTTATGACTCAACCCATCTATGACTGCCACAGATGAATTGCCCAATAGCTGATTGGAAGGCCAGCCAGTGCTCAAACACCCTTCCTCAGTCATACTACCAAGGATTTGCTTGTTTAGTTGTGGGCTGCAAGTGATTATTGTAGGACACCCAAATAAGTGGGTCTTGTAAATACCAGTATCTCCATACCTACAAGTCAAGCCAAAAAAAAAAGATAAATTTAGAAGGAAAAAAAAGAAATACATGAATTTGATACTAAAGAAAGGACTGAGTTTCTTGGAGAATAAACTTCAGGAGGAACTTCTTTGACAGAGAGTTGGGCAGGGTGGCAAGCTTGTTGGAAGCTATTGAGGCTATCTATATCAAGAAGTCGGAGAAAGTCAAAAGGATTTGGATCTGGAGCTCGTCCGAGTTATTCAATGTCAAATCTTTCTACTAATAGATTGTATCTAACTTTGCTAAACAAAATCCTCACATTGGACCACCTTCGAAGTCGCCGCATGATAATTATACATCATTTATGTGTGTGGATGCGGAAGGATTCTATAAAAAAAATTGGGATAATTTGGGTTTTTCCTTGCACCATTACTGGGCTTGTTGGATAGTTGGTCCCTTTGTTTCTTGGGGGAAGAAAGGAAAATTTCTTTTAGCCATCATTTGGCTTCTATGGAAGGAGAGGAATGCCCGAGTGTAGGGGTGCAACTTGGGTCGGGCTCAACCCGAACCCGAGGGGTTCAACACGATTTTGAAGGTGTTCAAATGGACGGTTTGGAATATCCTAAGATGTGGGCCACACATCATCTAAAAACTTCCAATTTCTTTCCCCAATCAACTAAACCATGTGAAATTTCATACCTGGCTTTTCTTTTGGCTATGAAATCATCAGGGCTTTTCAAGAACTTGAAACACCACAAGAAATCGAGAAGCTCGCCAATAATCGGAAAACCCAGTGAGCCTGGAGGGATCTTTGGCCCATCCGACTCGGTTTTGACTCGTCTGAGGTACCAACGATCGGTAATCCATCTCAGAAACAAGGGAAGAAAAGAAAAGAAAACAAGAGCAATAGAAACTGAAAAAACACTCATCTCCATCTCTTCTAATTCTGCTACTGACTCTGTGCCCTTTTGTTATTTATAAAAGAGAAAGTGGTGACTGTGGAAATGCGTATATTCTGTCTCTGTCTTCATGCCATGTTTCATTTGATTCCTCGTCCCCATCTTTTGGACGCATTATCATAAAGAGTGATGCTATGGAAACCGTGAGTTGACGGAAAAGGGGACCGAACAAATTGCTAGCGTCCATCGCAAAAGGCATTTCAATGCTGGTCTGTCGCATGTCAGGCCACCCACCTCGTGAATGGGGACAACAGACATGGGCAAAATGCCTTTTGCGAAAATATTATGCAGAAAGTCACTTTTACATGCAATGGTAAAACGGTAAAAGACATTTTTTAAGTCACTAGAGCTGATCTGATCTAATATATTCTAACATGGCTAAGGGCATATAAGTTAAGACTTAAGAGGAATAATAGAATGAAGGGCAGCGTTGAAAAAATCAGCTCCAAGGGCGCCCCTATTGGTGAGCCCACCGGCATGTTCTTGGTCCCATCCCAAATGTATATCCCAAAGGTTACAAAAATCAACGGTTTATATTTACTTGTTGGCGAATTCTAAACTAGGCAAAGTGGGACTGACATAAAATTGACTTTCTTTTTAGCATTTTTATCATCAGTAAAGTAGAAGGGCTGTCCCGAGTTTAAAAAAAAAAAGGCGATTTCATTTTCATTATTCATGACTACTCTTTTACACTTAGAAGGAGCTGTCCAAAGTACAATAAAAGGGGCGAATATATCATTTCCCTAATTTAATCCATTTAACATATATTTGTATTTAGGGATTTGCTAGGGACCATCATTGAAGGCATTTCGTGGGCCGGCTGTTGCATGAGAGACCAGCCACGTAGGCTCACTTTTCAACAGATTTTGTCTTATTGATGAAGTGGCTGCTCTCTCATGCAGCAGCAAAATGCCTTCTGCAATGGTCCCTAGCAAATCCCATGTATTTAACTCTGGATTTTTATATGGTGTATGGACAAAGGTGTGCTTATTTTTAAAAGAGGGTATCCAGTCGGCCATTAAGAACTTTATATTTATTTTCAAAGGGTTAGGTTTTTAAAAACTAATTTCGGAGGCTTACCTCAAAGCAACTTCCTTCCGTTAGTTTTTGTTTAGTATTTGTGTGAACATTTGACTATTGGAAAATGGATTTTTTGTCATTTTAGAGCACGTTGGGCTACCAAGAATTTGTTCTCATGATAAATCAGTTTCTCCAAGTGGAGATATATAAGGGTGGATTCTTTAAAATACATCAATCTGACCATCAATCGGTTTCTCTAAGTGGAGATAAGGGTGGATTAAGCACCCTCTCTCTCTCTCTCTCTCTCATGCATAAAATCCATCAATCTGACCATGCATCTATTGCCTTCTTTATCTACTTTACCTAATATATATCATTAAGAAAAGGGAAATGATAAATGCACCCCTTTTCATTACTTGGGACACCCAGATACAGTGTATATATGACTGCAACGGTGCTGATGTACTTCACATTTGAAGGAATGAAGTGACCAGATTGCCACGTACAATGCAGCTGGGTGTCCCAAGTGATGAAAAGGAGCGCATTTATCATTTCCCTAAAAAAAGGGAGATGATATTTTCTTAGGGGCTGTTTGGAAATGGAAAAGTGCACAACTAATTTCTCAGTTCCAGTGATTTATACATCACCATGTATGGAAGCGTACAACTGCAGGTGTCAATGGATCCACTTAGGATCGGATCCACCTATGTCTTGGTCACGATCCGTTCAAAGTTCTTGTTGTCAGATCCTTTATGAATTGCATTTGAATTCTCCTTTTTGAGTCTCGGTCATGATCCATATCGAATTGGATCGTCCATCTGAGTATCTCAGGTCTAGCTTCTTGAACACAGTTAATGCTTAGTGTTAGGGAAGAAAAGAGGGAAGAAATTCAAGCACAAAATTTATTCAGAAGGATTAAAATTTATGATAATATCCGTTCATTGGATCGTCCATTTGGATGACGAGAATTTTGTGGAAAAGTTTGGAAAGCAAAAATATTTCTTAAAATTTGCTACTTTTTTTAACAAAAGAAAAAAGATAATTGGAAACAACCCTATTCAAATTTTATTCAGGACTTAAAAATTTATGATATTATCCGTTCAATATAACCATAATCATACCATTTCCATCTAAATTGTTGAAAGTTTTCCATCAAAAATGTTTTTCTTGCAATCCAAATAGGGCCTTAGATCCCGTATATTGTCTCGTCCATTGACACCCCTGTACTTGCAGCTATGATTTTAAATTTTCATCGAAACCAACGTGAAAGCATCAAAATACTTTTGTTTCCATCCAAATGGAAATGATACTGAAATCGAAATGCATTCAAAAACCAAATTTGCAAGTGCATTAGTGGTATACTATATTAGTACATGTTACAGAATTAAATTTACATGAGTTGTAAGTGAAATGTTGTGTATGTATTATGTATAAAAATTTATATGTGAAATGTGGTATTTGCTGAATTATCAAAGGCATGCATGACAGCACATGTGACTAAGTATCCGATAATATTAGGCCTTCATGGATGGTTGCCTTGCTTATGTAACGTTTTTTAAGTAAGTATTTGTGCTTATTCTAGTATTTTTTGAAGTTTTATCTTAAAATTCTATTATTTGTATATTACTCCATATGTTTCTGTAATTTTATAGGATGTCGGTGTAATTTCCAACAAAAACCGAAATGTTTCCGTAGTGACCGAAATTTAAAACCCTGCTTGCAACAACACTTTACCTTTCTATAACCCATAATTGGTATTTGAATACAAAACAACCCACAATCAGACATTGCCCACATTTCAAGACCATGAATTGAAATTTCGTCCACCATAAAAAAAACTACTAAGATATGCTGATCTTGTAAGATCAAGGTGTTGGATTTTTTTGGATGTTAGATTAGATAGTTGGATAGATAAGGCAACTAAGCTAAATGAGTTTCTAGGTTAAATTGGTAATCAACTTCTATGCTTACCCTATTCATTTTCTATGTTGATTCGTATGTTCTATATAAACACTTATTAGGGCTGATTGTATAGCATCCAAGCTAATAGAATCTATTTTTTAACAGAGAAATCAAATAAAAATGACATAGAACTTATGCATATATAAACCATATAATATATCAGCGACAATATATAATTTTCTTATTGGTGGGACCCCTACTGATCACTTAAGTCGTCTTGACAACCACATGGTTTCCATTAGAGATATTCTTCCCACATCTGAGGTTTAATTGGGCTCAAACCTCGGCCCAACAGTGATCTAAATTGGGCCAGACTCAGAGCCCAGCCCATCTGCAACTCTACCAAGCAAGTAGATATCTAGGTAGGAGATGGTAAGATAAAGCCTTAATTAAAAGTAGCTTAATTATCATAAAAAAAATAAAATACTACCATTAAGATTCACACAAAGCAGGACATTATTAATGTTGCATAATACATATCCCTGCCAATTCAAGGCTTAAGCAGATGGATTAATTTGGCCTAATACGCATCACACTAATCGGACACCCATTTTTCAGCCTAGGGAAAAGCGCCCACGTTTCGAGACTTGGATCTGTATCAATCACCTTCCACCTGCTTAAAAACCCATAATTTTGATTAGTATTCAAATTCATTCCTAATAACAAGTTGATGAATAGTAGATAACAAACATAGCCTCCTTTAGCCATGCTAAGTGGCGTCAATCTCAACCGTCCATTTGGATTCCGTTGATCTGATGCAAGAATGGGGCCCAACTATAGATCATGTGGACATCTTAGGGGTGGACCCACCTGTAAGTAGTAACCAGGCGATGTAGAAAGACTAGCATCATGGCTTTGGCAAGGTTCATCCCTAGACATGTTCTCGCACCTGTTCCGAATGCTAAGAAGCTATAGGCTTTTGGATCTTCCTGTGTAGAAACAAAACATATGAATTTAAGTAAGGGTGTCAATTTTGACTCGGGCTCGGAAGCTCGCTCGAGCTCGGCTCGAATCCTTAACGAGCCGAGCACGAGTTAGGCCAGGCTTGGCTCGGCTCGGCTCGTTAAGGCTCGTTAAGAATTTAATATATTTAAATATATATTATATATTAATATATACATTAAAAGGGTTGTCCATAGAGTGAAAAGGCGGAGCAAAATATGTCACTTCATTTTTGGAACCCCATTTGTTACTAGGACCACCCCCCATAGTGTAAAAAAAGTAGTCAAATTACACTAGTAGGGCTGTCCAGGGAAGATGAGGGGTGTGAACATAATATAACCCGAGCTCTGTAAGGCTCGCGAGCCTGACCGAGCCGAGCCTCACTTGTGAGCTTAACGAGCGGAGCCGAGCCTGGCCAAGCTTGGCTCGGCTCGGCTCGTTTACACCCCTAAATTTAAGTATAGAAATCAAGAGACACTCTCTTGAGACCGTTGGATCAACTTACATCGAATCTTGATGGTTGGAACTTTGTAGGTTCATTGTAGATCGTTGGATCGTAGTGTACTGATCGGGCATCCACGTTCACAATCCAACCTTTTCTTATACGAAAGCCTGTAGAAAATTAAAGCCATATCTTGTGATGATTATCAATTATCATAAACATTGATCAAGTCCAGGAAAAATTTAAACTTGTGCTGAAGTGGTCTTCCTCATCATATTAGCTACATCTCCCAGTTGATCTTTTTCAGTAGGATCCCACCGTACATGTGGCACTCGTGTATAGTGATTGGATTTGTTGGTCAAATGGGCCACCACCTTAATAGAAAAATAACATCATTTTAATTAAGGATTTTTAAAAACCAAACCTTGTAGCTCGCAGTCCTTGAGTGCAATCCTAGGAAACCATGGTACTAAAGATGTCATCCTTAATGACTCCTTCACAACCTAAACACAACACACAGAGAGAGAAGGAATTACAATCTTCCCTACTATCAGTATCTACTTATTATTGTGACTGAAACTATTCAACAATTCATAATGAAGGAAGACACTTCAATTAAGGGTGCATTTAGATTGCCGGAATCAGGTGTTGGAATCAACATCCTATTCCGATTCTGCATGATTCCCGTGTTTGGTTCGAAAAATAAACGGAAGAAGAGGGGTGGAACTGACACCGGGGCAGAATTAAAGGATGGAAAAGTACGAGATTCTGTTTCCTGCCCCAAGGGAGGTATTCGGATTCCTCTCCGATTGGAATGAAATTTTTATTTGAATTTTTTCAATTAATTTTTTATTTAAAATATTTTAATTACATTTAGCCGGGAATCAGAATAGGATGCTGATTCTTATTTCCGGTTCCAACAGTCCGAATTGTATTAGTTTATGTGATTGGGATGTTTACCTTAGAGGCATATGGCATTTTATTCAAATCTTCAAGTTTGAGGGATGACCCAAGAGCTTTGTCCCCTAATAAGAAATGTAGGTCCTGACCAAAGAGATACCATAATAACATTTCATTGCCTTAAAGGATATAATTGAATAAAAAGAGCAGTAACCCCTATTTATTATTTTATGTCATTTCTTCTTACTCTGACTGTCTCTTGAACCTGTTGATTCTCATCCAAGTACTTGACCATCCATGTCATTGTACTTGCAGTAGTATCCACACCTGAAAACACCATTTTCTTGTTAGAGAATGAGCATGATTTGGGTTGAAGTATCAATGATTATTAAATAACACCAACTCTAGCTTAAGCTTTTGGTGTAATTGGTTGTTTCACAAGGTATCAGAGCTATCGCCTCCAGGCATGTCCTGGGTTCAAAACCCAACAACTCCTTGATATTAAAAATCCACGTGTAACTTTACCCAAAACAGGGGCTACATGTACGAGCAACTCAAAAAGAAAAAGAAAAAGAAAAAGAGAGAGGCCACACATGAGCAGGAGTCTTGAAGTACAAATGATTAAATTAGACCAGCTCTAACAGCTTAAGCTTTTGGAGTAACTGGTTGTCTCACAATTTCCCACAGAAACAATTCCAAATGGTAATCAAAGCCTAACCTGCAATTATCAGTGTCAAAATATTGTCTTGGATTTGTATATCTGTCAATGTAGCATCACATGGAGATTCCCCCTCAGCAAAAAGAGACTGCAAGAAATCTTCATGATATTCCAAGCCTTTTCTTCTTAGAGCTATGATTTTCCTCAAGGTATCCATGATTCTTTCTCTTGCCTGCCTCAACACACCAAAGAAAAATCAGGGTCAAAATATTATCTTGGATTTGTATTTCTGTGAGGAGGACAATAAATGATAGTCATTCTATCATTCCCTGGTATCCAATATATTGACAACTATAAATTCACCTTCATTCCTTTGTAGAATCTAGTCCATGGTAACCTCAAGGGGAATGCCAACATTGCATCAGATACTTCAGAGACATCCTTCTGCAACTTTTCTACTTCTTCCAAATTCTCTAAGCTAATCAGCATCTTACAGATGGCAATAAAGGTTATCTGCAACAATTAATATAATGAGATACATGAATTTTTATCATATGAAAATCCTTTTTCGGGGGGTTGGTGAATATGGATTTTACAGCTATTCCACGGAAAGGAATGATCCAATGCTGCATGCTTAATGCAAATAGGTAGGCCCCACTTTGGATTATACCCATGGTAAGAATCACTTTGATCAGAAGATCCTAACCGTCTGATCGATTGTCCAAGACCATGCATTTGAAAGCATTTGAACAGTAAAAAATACATTGATCAGATGGTTAAGATTACACCATTGGATTGAAGTTTAGGCCTTCTAGATCAATCAAAGGACACCTGGACGTGCAGCTACTGATCAATCCTCATCTATCCATCTATCTAATATATACTTTCTATTGTCATTCATTTTCTTTTTTCTTGGAAAAGTTTTTTCGTTGAAATTTTTCAAGAGGAATTTTTTTACTCCTCAAAAATAGCATGGGTGGGGTCCATCGTTTTACAACACATGTTTTGAAAAGGTGGGCCCCATCATTTTGTACCCATACATAGCATTGGCGGGCCCCACAATTTTACACCTCATGTTTTGAAATGGTATCATCATCTTTCCCAAACCATGCATATGGTGGGTGGAACCCACCAATTTTCACCCATGAGTGGGCTTACCATCTCCACCAAAATACATGCATAGGGTGGGGCCAACCATCAACCCCCTGAAACCCGTGCTTACCTCATGTTTTGATAGCGTGGGTCCCAAAATCTCCACCAAAGCCCTTGATTAGGGTGGGGCCTACCAATTTACACCTCTATGTTTTGATAAGAGTGGTGCCTATTATTTTACTTATGGGCATGCATCATAATAAAATCAGAGCATTGATGAAGAAGTGAACGAGCAAACCTTGAGAGCTTCGTGGTGCACAACCACATTCTCTCTCCCTTCCCATTCATCTAAAGCCCTTAAAGTCGCATCATCGAACTGCTTAATAAATGAGGACATAGAATTGGTGGTGAAGAGAGTGGAGAGACGACTTCGAATGAATTTGTGTTCATGGTGAGGAACACAAAGCAAGCTCCTATCTCCAACAGTGGCAGCAATAGATTTCATATACCTCTTTGTGAAGTCCACAAAATCGTTGCCAAGAACAGCCTTTGCTGACTCTTTACCTGAAACGAAGACGTGGGTGTTTCCAAATATATTTGTTTTAAAACAATTTCCGTACCTGCAAAATCAACATGAGATATAATAATCTGTGTTTCAGATAATCCGCAATCTGATGATGCTAGCACCTTGATCAAGGGTGATTTAATAGACCAGAGTTTGAGAATTTTCCAAGCCAAGCCCCCTTGAGTGAAGTTTCTCAACTACAAATCCCAAAAAATTGGATAATAATTGCACTAACTCATCTTGTCTTTTATTATTTAGGATTTTGCTAATGAGTGCTCTTAGGACATAAGGTGCATTGGAAATGATATTTTATAATCATTTTACACATGTTTTTGATATAAAAAAATACACAAGTTTCCACACTTTTTTATCAAAAAATATGTAAAATATCATTCCCAATCCACCTAAACAACTGCCTTCCCGGGAGGCCAAATCCCGGGAAACACCCCCTTTTTTTCCCGAGAAAGCTAAAATTCGCATGTTCACTTGTCTTTATAGGATTTTGAAGGAACCTAGGTGAAAAATGTCACATCTGACATGAAAATTGGGGAAAATGATGTGGAAATGAGTCTTTTCTCACAAGTGTGAGATTCCTTTTCCCTTTATTTTGGTCGAATTTGCTTTCCTAGGAAAACTAGTGAAAACAGTGTACAAGTAGTTTCTCGGGAAACCTTTTCTTGCACAGTTCCTGCGCACGTGAACAGGCGCAGGAAACCTTTTCCTACACAATTTCCCTGGATTTCTTTTCCTAATGCCACGTCAGACTCCCGGGAAACCTTTTCTTTTCCTTGGAGTCTGACGTGGCATTAGGAAAAGAAATCCAGGGAAACTGTGCAGGAAAAGATTTTCCACGCTTGTTCACTTGCGCAGGAAAAGGTTTCCCGAGAAACTGCTTGCCCACCTTTTTTCACTAGTTTTCCCAGGAAAGCAAATCCGACCAAAATAGTGGGATTTGGTTTCCCACACTTGTGAGAAAAGAGACCAAAATAGCGGGAAAGCAAATCCGACCCCTATTATTTAAACAACTGTCAAAAGTTAAACCGTTCCCAAAATGCTGTCAAAAGCCACTTGAAAAAGAAAAGACATGTTGAGTCTGCCATTATTAAAAAAATGGTAGTGCCAATATCATTAGCCTTGCTAAAACCATTGGTCATTTGCTTAAAGTGACTTTTTTTAAAAACTTAAACTGACTCATTTCTTTTATTTCCAACCTCTCTTTCTTTTGGTTCCTCTTCTTTTTGTCCTTTTTTCTTTGTTTCTCTGCTTTACCACCCCCCACCCCCCCCCCCCCCCCCCCCCCCCCCCCCCAAGAGGAAAACAAAGGGAGATGATATTTTCACTTCCCATGCATTACGAATGCGCTCCCCTTTTAATGTGATTTGACCTGAAAGTGGGCAACTCAACTTCAAACGTTACGGGGTGAATTTATCCTCAAGCAGTGAATCATTCTCACAAGCTCATATCGTTTTACAAGTTTTAACTCGTTGCCAAGAGCTTCTTGGGAATTGTTTATATCTTAGCACTCTTGGCTCATGCATATAGGTGTAAATTAATGGGTCCCACTCTATGCATGGGCTTGGGTGGGGATCGTGGGACCCCATCAAAACACGAGGTAAAATGGTGGGCTCCACTCAATGGATGGGTTGAGTGGAGTTGGTGGAAGTGACCCTATCAAAACATGTGCAAAATGGCAGGCCCCACGCTATGCATGGATTTGGGTCGAGATGATGCGCCTACTATCATGGGTGTAAACTGGTAAGCCCCACGATTTGGGTGTAAAATGGTGGACCCTACGCATGCTATTCATGAGGTATGAAAAAATACGCCATTGTCATAGAAAGAAAACAAATGCAAAAAAGAAAGAAATTAAGTATAGTTTCACTTCTTTCATGACTAAATGTGTCACTTACAAATCAGCCTTTCACTTTTTTATGAAAGGCTGAGATTTTTACTGAGAATAATCTTAACCCTTCACAACAAATTGAAAGGGCTGAAATAACTTCATATATTAGTTAGGTTGGCCCAATAATACTGTCTTCTAATTGCTTAAGATATTTGATGTATATAGGAAAAGACTGTTATGTTACCGTTCTTTTCACCATATGGTAAGAAACATCTACAGAGGACTAGGATCATCCTATGGAAATGATTTTTTTGGCACAACCTATTTATGCTGTGGCCAGTCAAATTGACGGTTTGGATCATCATACAGCGTGGCCCACAAAGTACTTTTTGAAAAATACTTGACTATACAGGCTTACACAAATCTCAATAATAGATTGATAGTAAATAAAAAGGTAATGTTGTATGTAGGCTGTTCTCCACGGGGATAGCAAGTTCAGGTTTATTTTATGCGTGGATTAACTTAGAATATTCTTTGTTCATGTCTAACTTTCTTAGATAGAATATTACTATTAAGAGGAATAATTTAAAAATAAAAATAGCCAAGATAGCCAATCCCAAGATCAGCTTGTCCAAGGATTTCTTTCGTTCATAGAGGTTGTGGGTCCACAAAGCAAGTTCACAGGATCCTACCGATGTTCCCCACTACAAAGCTCCTATCACAAACCAGTAGAAATGACTAGGCATAAAATCTCAGCTGTTGGTCGCAAGTCAGGAAGATATCTTATAGTTCATGTATGTTTTAAGAGGGAATATTTTGATATGATACATGTATGTTCATGTATGTCAGGTATAGGGTGTGTTTGGATTACCGGAATCAGGAATTCCAATCCTATTCCATTTCCCTTCGTAAACGGAATGGTGATTCCCATTCTAATGTTTGGGTGAACATTGGAATTCACAAGGGAATCGTCAACATTAACTTTGTCTTCTTCCCAAGAGTTCTGGTTCTGCTAAGATTTCTTCCCATTCTATTCAGCTTCAGTGAATCAGCACCAAGGAACTAAAGAACTGAAACCCAATAGCCCGCAGATTTAAATATTTTGTAATTTTTCTATGATGGGTCAACTTGTGACGTCATGGGAATTGGAAAAGATTATCATTCAAAAAAGGAAATAAGGGGAAATGGATTACCGGATACGGCGAATCCGAACGAAATCGTAGAATCCCCTGCTGCTGTTGTTGGCGGCTAGGAACGATAAGGTTTCTCCTATCAAAGGGAATCCGCTGCTCCCAGGAGGATCCCCAGCCGTTGATTCCCTCACCTTGGAGAAAGTCTTCACTATCTTACGGATCAGAAAACCCACGAGAAGTAAAGGAATGAGTGGGAAGAAGAGAAAAACAAACACCATACTGGTTTTTCTTGGTCCAGATCACTGAAACAAGCAGAGTTTGAGAAACTGCATGTTCTTTAGGAGGGACTTACAACTTACAAGTAAAGAAAGGCCGGCAAAAATGAAAGTGGAGGGGAATATTTTTTTTTTAGTGGGTGAGTGTTGTCATAAAGCTATTTAAATATCTCTTAATCATGGTTTTCATCGTGACCCAAGACTGATATGATATAAGACAGCAGCAGAAAGTTATTTTATTGATGTATATATCTAATATATTCGGTATATATTAGTTTTATTTTTAAATTTTTTTTTTTGCTGGGTATGCAGAAATTTATCAAGGGCAGGGAAAAGTCCAAAGCAGAAAATATATGTTTCAGTTTCTTGGCTGATAAATTTAAATTTTCGAAGCTTTTGCTGGTGATAAGTTGTGTCCAGCGACGAAGATGAAGATTAGGGACATGGTGGATTTTTTTATTCATCAGCTGCATTGTTTTCCAATTTATTGGCTGACTGATTTAAATTTACTGGCGTGTATATTTTCCTCCCAAAATAATAACAAGAAAAAGAGTATTTTAAAATGATAATATAAATAATAAAAATATATAGAGAGAGAGAGAGAGAGTAAAAAACAAATGACAAGTACAAAAATCTGACTAAACATTCTCTCTTGTCCGTTTGTGGAAACGGAATAATGAGACTCTTCCTAGTTCCAAAGTGGATAAAAGTCACTTCATAAAACCTCATTATTGAGCATCTTCTAGGCATAAAAAAAGAGAAAAGTAAGGAATGCAGGCTTATTTTTCGAGAAATTTTGGATTTGGGGCACCTTTTAAAACAAGAATGAAACACGGGCTAATCTTCAAAATCGGGTGGTCAAAAGACCCCGATACCCTTTTGACATCAACGGTCCTCCTTTTTCATTATTGCCTATTAAATTGGAGCGCTTCACGAGGTTTCTTTTGGTTCGTTTGAATGTGTATTTGAACCGACAGAACCTTGGATTTGTTTCTATCTTGGTCGTCGGAAATAACTAGAGACAGATGGTTGCTTGACACGTGTTGAAAAACTTATTGGAACGGTGACAAGTGGGCCGCATGTGCAGGGGAATGTTAAAATATAAAAAATAAATAACGCCTTTCTCCAACAGCTTAAGCTTTTGGAGAAGTTGGTAAGTTAACAGGTCAAAAATCAGAAATTAATGCAACACAAGACATTTGTTAATCTATCAATGGCTGTTGGACATATCTCTTAATGATCCATGTTTTCCTTTTCCGTCTCATAAAACACTATGATTATAGATAATATAGGCATTTTGCCAACTGAAATCATCAACTAGATAACTTAAAATTCTCACGTAACAGAAGGAATTACAAAAGCATGAACTTATGACTTTGAACTTAGTTATAGGCCCTCAAAATACCTCAAATGATCTTCAAACATCTCGTCGTGCCTAATCTTTGAAACAGATCCATATTCTTCGACCTATAAAGTATCCAACATATCCCCCCATTAAATATTTTGATAGATAAGTGCATAAGAGAAAGCAGATTATGTTGCAATGAAACCAACGAGGTTAGAGGGAGAAGATGAGTTTCAAGAGAAGAAGATTGTTCTCTTGATATCAAACACACAAATAAAGTAACCCAAGTTGTTGTACTACTCAAAACCCTTCAAATTTCACTTAAAGAACTTACAAATGAAGAAGATACATAGTCTAAAACATAACTTACATTCCAAATCCGAATTTAATAAGACTTAACTAATCTTAGCTTCCCTAAGTACCACTAACACACTATCACATGAAAAGTAAATGACTAGCATAATTCCAAAACACAAAACATAGTCCCTAGGCCATTAAATGCCACAAAGAAGATTTCCAATGTGGTCAAGAATCTTCCAAGCCAAGAAGTCAAGTGCATAGATGATCATGATCTAGTGGTCAAGATTAATTTCCAACAGCCCCCCTTAAGCTAGACCACTACAATACCGAGTTTTGCCTTCATCTTGATGAATGTATCGGTCTTCAAAGCCTTTGTAAAAATATCCGTAACTTGATCTTGGGTCTTGCAAAAACGAACGTTGACAACTCCACCATTTTCCAAGTCTCGAATGAAATGATACTTGATCCTTATGTGCTTGCTTTTGCCATGAAAAACTGGATTCTTTGTGAGTGAAATAGCCGAACTATTATCACAAAATAAATGTGTACCACGTTCTTGAGGATGTTTGAGTTCTTCTAATATCCATCATAGCCAAAGAGCTTGACAACCTGCCGAAGATAATGAAATGTACTCCGCTTCCGCCGTAGAAAGAGCAACAATCGATTGCTTCTTTGATGCCCATGAAATTGCACCCGAACCAATGTTAATGTTATAAACATAGTCGGAAGTACTCTTGTTATCATCAACACTTCCGCCCCAATCACTATCACAATAACCAATCAAACTTGAATCTTTAACTCTTCCATAACGTATCCCATGATCAACCGTTCCACTTCCATACCTTAGGATTCTTTTACCGGCTTCCCAATGACTTCTTTTTGGTGATTCCATAAATCTACTAAACATACTCACCGCAAACATAAGATCCGGTCTTGTAGCCGTCAAGTACATGAGACTACCGACAAGACTTCTATACAGAGTTGCATCAACTCCTTTCTCATCCTCATTCTTGCATAGTTTCAAACCAACTTCCATAAGTGTGCTAATATGTGTAGCACCTTCCATTCTAAACCTCTTTAGCAAATCCTTTGCATACTTCTTTTGAGAAATAAAAATTTCATCCTCTCTTTGGTTGACCTCAATACCAAGAAAGAAATGGAGAAGACCCATGTCGATCATCTCAAATTCTTGCATCATATTTCTTTTGAATTCTTCACACATACTTGAACTATTGCCGGTAAAAATTAAATCATCAACATATAAGCAAACAATCAAAAGCTCACCTTTAGTGTTCTCTTTGATGTAGAGGGTGTGTTCATAAGGACACATTTTAAAACCATTCTTTATGAAATATCCGTCAATGCGACTATACCATGCCCTTGGTGCTTGTTTCAAGCCATATAAAGCCTTCTTCAATCGGCACACTTTGCTTTCTTCAACTTTCTTCACATAACCGAGAGGTTGATCAACATACACCTCCTCTTCAAGAAACCCATTTAAGAATGCCGATTTGACATCCATTTGATAAACCTTCCAACTATTTTGTGCCGCCAAAGCTATAACAATACGAATTGTCTCAAGACGAGTAACGGGAGCAAACGCTTCTTTGTAATCAATGCCATACCTTTGCTTGTAGCCTTTTACTACTAAGCGAGCTTTATACTTTTCAACTTCACCACTTGCATTCAACTTTGTCTTGTAAACCCACTTCACACCGATAGTCTTTTGCCCATTTGGAAGCTCCGTTAGCTCCCAAGTATTATTCCTTTGGATTGAACACATTTCTTGATTCATTGCTTGCTTCCACTTTTCTTCTTGACATGCTTCCTCAAAACTAATCGGATCGGCATCGGCAAACAAAGCAAAATTTGCTAACTCTTCATCGGTAATTCTTCTAAACTTTTCATAAATTTCTCTTATGCTTTTTGTCTTCCTTGGAGGAGAGTCGGGGCTTGTTGAAGACGATGAAGATGATGGAGCCGAAGAAGATGGAGAAGAATATGGAGTGATAGTAGGAGCCACATCCTCTTCATTTTCTTCAATTCCACCATCATGTATCTTTGCTTTCATCCATATCTACCAAAACTTCTTTCTTCTTCTCACTTTGATTCCAATTCCAACATTCTTCTTCATTGAACTTCACATCCCTACTTATAACAATCTTCTTAGTCATGGGATTGAACAACTTGTACGCTTTTGAACTTTCACTATATCCAACAAGGATACATATTCCAGATTTATCATCCAACTTTCTTCTTGTTTCATCTGGCAAATGAGAGTAGGCAATACTACCAAAAATTCTCAAGTGAGAAACACAAGGCTTATGACCACTCCAAGCTTCTTCAAGAGTCATACCTTGAACACTTTTTTATGATGCCCGATTCAAAAGATAAATAGCACATGCAACGGCTTCCTCCCAAAACATATTAGGCATCCCTTTAGCTTTCAACATACTTCTAGCCAATTCTATAATCGTCTGATTCTTCCTTTCGGCAACCCCGTTTTGTTGAGGTGTGTACCGAGTGGTAAGTTGATGTCGAATCCCATTATCTTTCAAGAAATTCTCAAACTCATGAGAAACATATTCACCACCTCTATCGGAACGCAAAGTTTTCAACATGAAACCACTTTGCTTTTCAACCAAGCTCTTGAAAGTTTTAAAGCATCCAAAGACTTCCGATTTTTCTTTAAGAAAATAAAGCCATGTCTTTCTATTATAATCATCAATGAAGGTGAGAAAATATTGATTACGTCCAATTGATGTTGTTTGTATAGGCCCGCATAAATCCGAATGCACTAGCTCAAGAGGATTAGATGCCCTCCATGCCTTTCCAATGGGAAAAGAGTCTCTTTGATGCTTTCCAAGTGCACATCCTTCACAGACTTGATCTTGGCGGTCGATATTCGGCATGCCTCTCACCATATGCTTCTTGTTCATGAGAGATAAAGTGCTAAAGCTCAAGTGACCATAGCGAAGATGCCATAGCCATGACATATCTTTGACAATAGTGTTGAAGCAAGGAAAAGGTTCACTTTGAAACTTTAGAGGAAACATCTTGTTTTGAGTCAATCTAACCTTGGCTATGAGAACATGATTCTTGTCTTTGATTTCATATACACCTTCCTTGAAATGAACATCGTGCCCTTTCATTAGAAGTTGCCCAACACTCAAGAGATTGTGCTTTAGACCGGGAACATAGAAAACATTGGAGATGCGCTTGACGCCTTTCTTTGTTTGAACAAGAATATCACCACTTCCCCTTACGGAAAGCCTCTTGTCATCACTCGTTCGAACTTCACTTTGGAGAGATTCATCCAACTTTACAAATATGCTTTTGCTGCCGGTCATGTGGTTACTACAACCACTATCAATATACCACGTCTCTTCAAGAGCCACTTCTTGCACATTACAAGCAAGAAAAAGTGTGTCTTCTTCTTTACTTTCTTCTTTCTCATGCATGAAGGTGGAGTCATTCTTGCTTTCTTCCGCAATCTTCTTTCTACAATACTTCATGGTATGACCAAACTTTTGACAATGATAGCATTGAATTTGGGATAGAGGTCTTCCTCTCCCTCTTCCTCTTGTAGAAGAACCACCTTCATCTTTTTCATATTCTTGATTTCTTTCTCCACCATTTCTCCCCCTTCTACGAAAATAATTCCTTCCTCTTCCTCTAGAGCCTCCCCTAAAAGAGACTTGAGTTTGAAAAGCTTGTTCTAGAGGAGAAGAATCAAATTACTTCATTCGGTTCATGGGATTTGAGTGATCCCAACAAACTTTCTATGGATAAAGAAGCAAGATCCTTTGATTCTTCAATTGCAACAACAATATACTCAAATTTTCGAGTCAAACTTCTAAGGATTTTCTCTACTATCCTTTGATCTTGAATATCTTCACCGTTTACTCTCAATTGATTCACAAGAGAAATAACACGATTGAAAAAATCTTCAACCGATTCCAAATCTTTCATCCTTAATGCATCAAACTCACATCTAAGGGTTTGTAATCTTACCAACTTTACTTTGTCTTCTCCTTTGTACGATGTATAGAGTGTATCCCATGCTTCTTTTGCCGCAGTCACCGATTAAATTCGTTCAAAGATGACTTCATCCACCGCTTGATAGATAAAGAACAAAGCCTTCTTGTCTTTCTTTCGATTGTCCTTCAACTCAACTCATTGAGTTGTTGTGGAGTGAGAGCCGCTTGATCCTCCGGTTCTTCAACGCCCTTCTCAACAATATCCCATAGATCTTGAGATCCATACAAAACCTTCATTTGGATGCTCCATTGGTTGTAGTTCTTGCCATTGAATCGAGGAAGTTGAGGTTGCAACATATTGGAAGCCATGATCAACCTTCAACATATGCTTTGATACCACTTTGTTGGAATGAAACCAACGGGGTTGGAGGGAGAAGATGAGTTTCAAGAGAAGAAGATTGTTCTCTTGATATCAAACACACAAAAAAGTAACCCAAGTTGTTGTACTACTCAAAACCCTTCAAATTTCACTTAAAGAACTTACAAATGAAGAAAATACATAGTCTAAAACATAACCTACATTCCAAATCCGAATTTAATAAGACTTAACTAATCTTACCTTCCCTAAGTACCACTAACACACTATCACATGAAAAGTAAATGACTAGCACAGTTCCAAAATACAAAACATAGTCCCTAGGCCATTAAATGCCACAAAGGAGATTTCCAATGTGGTCAAGAATCTTCCAAGCCAAGAAGTCAAGTGGATAGATGATCATGATCTAGTGGTCAAGATTAATTTCCAACAGATTAGTTCGGTAGTTTCAACTACCCGAGTTACAGCACAAGTAAGTGAGATAAGTAGAAGTTAAAAGACTGGAAGAACAAAGCAATCAGAGGAAGGGGAGATTGTAAAACCAATGACAGATATCAATGACGAACATAATGCAAACCAACAGTGGTTACATAAAGAATCGGCTCATAGATGGCACTACGGTAATATGTGTAAAATGATTATCTTTTTCATGTACTTTTTTAACTGGGGAAACAGGATAGTAATCCACCATTGTACCAAATTAGCTACTCCCTAATTTAATGGCAAAGCAAAGGTTGGTCCCACTGTTTCCAGCGATGGTGGAGTAGGTAATTTGGCAAAATTGCAGAGTACCAAACTGTGCCTCTTAATTATTACTGTTTGTACGTAATGTTATCATAATAATAATAATATCAGGTACAGATGGTAAGAAAAATACTATCACCATTCAAATATATATTATCACTCATTTTTATGCACCCTCGCTTTTACTTAATTCACTCTAGTGGAGTTTAATTCAGATGTAACATGTCAACAGATGACACTGCTATGTTAAGTCAATGTTTTTGGCAGCCGTCATTATATCTAAATGATAGAAATATGATACCTAGTACTTTGGTGGTCGCATCTTGAGATTGTAAGTCGATGCCATGCTCATGCAATATGCTCCAGCATCATGCACAACCAAGCCCATACCCTGAGAAATCACAAATTCTGTGAGCAACAAGCTCAAAATTTCTATGATCACACTATGAGAAAAAAAGGAAAAAAGAAAAAAGAAGGACGTGCTAAATGAATATCCAACATATCACCTTCGCAGGAGTCGGGAGCTCCCTATCCTTCCTAAGAAATCCACAAACTCATAGACAGGGCCCACCACATCGAAGGTAGACATTTCAGCATCAGGTAGTGAGGGAGAGATAAGCTCTATATGCTGCACCAAAATGCCAATCACTACACTAGATCGATACCAGAAGAAACATAGAACAGAACCCAGGTGTTCTTTAGAAAATGACCACTTGTACCACAGAAAGTACAAATGGTGTCTATTTTTCCTTTTTCTTTGTTTTTTTTTTTTTTGGTAAACAACAAAGTTCCAACACCTCATTGAATGCAAATTTAATGAATATTCCTCAGACGGCTGGAGGAGTTCGCTTCACATGACAAGAAGGGTGTATAGTTGGTTTCTTAGAGAAGAAGATGAAACAGTGGTATCAAGGATCTACATCAGCAAATAAACATCAAGATACCCAATGAAATACAGACGAAATACAAAGGAAACCCATTTCTTTTAGAAAATTAACAGTACAAATCAGCAGCAAATTGGAATTTGTGAAAAAATGCTTCGACACTTGTCAGTAACTGTTTCAGGTATTTGTGAAAGATAAAGATGTCATCATCATTCCTACAAATAAAGAAAATCAATGTTCAAAAATCACAAAAGACACTTCCCGCAACCAAATTTCATTTCCTAAATATGGAAATTGATTGTTTGTTTTTTCTACTAAACCAAGAAATGCACTCCAAACATTTGGAACGCATAACCAAGAGTATAATTCACAACAAATATATGAACATAATACATAACAATCAACTCAGTAACCATTTCTGGAAAAAAAAAACAATCAACTCAGTTCACTCAAAACTTACTTGATAAGCCCCGTAAAGACTAGGTCGGATGAGTTCCGACATGCTGCCATCAATCACAATAAAAAAAACTTGTGCCATTTGTTTTAACTCCAGTGACATGATTAACAAAATAGCAAGTGTTGGCGATAAGAGATCTTCCCGGCTCAATAATGAGGTTAAGATCTCGCGAAAGAACCAACTCGCGGACCTACAATTGGGAACCAGCATACAAATGTAACAATATCTTTAAGAGTTGTAATTATTTAAGAGAATAATGTTGATTACTTGGCTATCAGTAAGAAGTTGGCAAACAAATAAATACTAAATTTTCTAACATGAAAATGCTTTACAGAATACATGCATGTATAGACATTGGAATTTTGTACGTGCATATATGCATGCAATATATAGACGTAAAGATTAATGCATGATTATAAAGTACGATATTTGCATGTAGTTACGCTTGCAAATGCATGTCTTGAATCCTCATGTTATATATCTATGTATTCATACCATGCCATGCATACAATGCACAGTGTTATGCTTACCGTGTTGATAAGATCCATGGGTGTTGGAAGGATAGCACCAGTATGATGGTAATCTATTCCCAAACCACCTCCGATATTTAAGAAATCAATTTCAAAGCCTTGGGCTCGAATTTGGTCTATGTAGTTCACCATCAGAACTGCAGCATCCTTGAATATGTCCACCTGAAAAAAAGAGAAATGAAACTACAAATATAGGTGCATACTTAGGGTTCGTCTTTCCTTCAAGGAGAACTCTAGAACGTAAAACTATCTATTATTCAGTAAAAACAGCACTAACAACTCAAGAACAGGTTAGGCACCCAAATAATGATCAAATAACATCCAGGGTAACGCTCAATTTTTCTGGTCATACTACAGTTAAACGATCTTCTTCGGATAATTTGCCCGGCCCAATGATAGCTATATTGTCCTGAAGTTCTTTGTAAAGTTGGAAATGATACCTTGGGACAGAGTTAAAGCTGAGCAAATCGCTCCAGCTCTAAGATCAGAAGACTGTGTAGGTTGTAAAATTTACTCACACACACACACACACAAAAATAAAAAATCATAAATAAATAAATAAAAAACATAAAAAATCATAAATAAAGAATAATAGAACAACTAATCATTCATTATTCACCCAAGTCCATTAATTTAAATAGAAACTACCATGATTAGTTATTCGATATCATAATATGATTTATTTGCTGACATACTTATCACATACTAATCATCTATTTCTCATCTAAACTCATGCATATTGGATAATAATAAAAGACACAAGTTCATATCAATCCTCAAAGTCTTAAACATCAAATGACAAATGCACCCCTTTTCATTACTTGGGACACCCAGATACAGTGCATATATGACTGCAACGGTGCTAATGTACTTCACATTTGAAGGAATGAAGTGACCTGATTGCCATGTATAATGCAGCTGGGTGTCCCAAGTGATGAAAAGGAGCGCATTTATCATTTCCCTAAAAAAAGGGAGATGATATTTTCTTAGGGGCAGTTTGGAAATGGAAAAGTGCACAACTAATTTCCCAGTTCCAGTGATTTATACATCACCATGTATGGAAGCGTACAACTACATGTGTCAATGGATCCACTTAGGATCGGATCCACTTATGTCTTGGTCACGATCCATTCAAAGTTCTTGTTGTCAGATGATCAGATCCTTTATGAATTGCATTTGAATTCCCCTTTTTGAGTCTCGGTCATGATCCATATCGAATTGGATCGTCCATCTGAGTATCTCAGGCCTTCTTGTACACAGTTAATGCTTTGTGTTAGGGAAGAAAAGAGGGAAGAAAATCAAGGGCAAAATTTATTCAGAAGGACTTAAAATTTATTTTGAGTGGAAAATATTGCAGTAGATGGGAACTTCAGGCCACCCCCAAACGTTTGGTTGACAGAGGGATTTACAACTTACAAGTAAAGAAAGGCCGGCAAAAATGAAAGTGGAGGGGAATATTTTTTTTTAGTGGGGGTGAGTGTCATCATAAAGCTATTTAAATATCTCTTAATCATGGTTTTCATCATGACCCAAGGCTGATATGATATAAGACATCAGCAGCAGAAAGTTATTTGATTGATGTATATATCTAATATGAGGAATTCTAGACTGAAGGGAGCCCTTGCAAAAAAGAGGTGAAAGGGCTCTCCTATTGGCTGCACATCACCATCATGTATTAACAAAGGCTGAAAAGTCAAGCATGATGGTGATGTGCAGCCAATGTGGGAGCCCTTTCACCTTTTTTTTGCGAGGGCTCCCTTCAGTTTAGACTTCCTCATCTAATATATTCGGCATATATTAGTTTTATTTTATTTTTATTGTTTTTGCTGGGTATGCAGAAATTTATCAAGCGCAGGGAAAAGTCCAAAGCAGAAAAATATGTTTCAGTTTCTTGGCTGATAACTTTAAATTTTCGAAGCTTTTGCTGGTGATAAGTTGTGTCCAGCGACGAAGACGAAGATTAGGGGCACGGTGGATTTTTTTTATTCATCAGCTGCTTTGTTTTCCAATTTATTGGCTGACTGATTTAAATTTACTGGCATGTATATTTTCCTCCCAAAATAATAAGAAGAAAAAGAATATCTTAAAATGATAATATAAATAAGGAAAAATTATTAAAAAAATACAAAGTTTTGTCTAAATTGTGAATAAAGGGTAGTGATTTGAAATTTATAAAAAAGGTGTTGTCAGGTGAGAGAAGATGGCTTTTAGGACAAATATACCCCTCCTACCTCTTTTTTCTCTCTACCTTTTTGCACATATCCCTATGCACTTATTACCTTCTCACCTACCACCTTCTTCTTCCTCAAGATTTTTCTAACGTGGAAAACTCCATGGAAGAGTTTTGAAGGTTGCCACTTATAACAAGGTTTCGTATTCATGAGGGTTTATTCATGATAAACTTATCGAAGCAGTGTTAAGAAATGCAAAGAAAATGAATTTTGAGCTTAAAACTGAATTTTGTTGTTTTCCCCATTTTCAAGATAAATCCATTTTCTTTGCATTTTTAGATTCTAAAACATCAAAACCAAGCTTCAATTTATGGTTGCCTGCATGACACTAAGATCACAATGTATATCCCTATTATCCTTGGAATTATTACTCAATTTGAAAATAAAAATCTTTGGAATTATCCCTATTCTACCGGCTTCCGTCGGAAGTCCGAACAAAACTTCGGACTTCCGAATGGAAGCCAGTATACGTAACCAAAATACTGGTTCCATTCGGAAGTCCGAAGGTTTGTTCGGACTTCTGAGTCGAGCTTCCAAACAAACGTTCAGACTTCCGATGGAAGACAGTCAGACTTTATAGTGCGGTAATTTTCATATGTTAGTGCATCATTTTGGTATTTTTTTCGTAATTTTACTAGTTTGCTTCCATTTTTTTGTAATTTTTCGTTTAAAACTTAGCACTTCAGCCACAAATCCGTAATGATTACTATTTTTTGCAATTATGTTTTTGTTAGCCACCTTTGCACCCATATTACTTCTGCCAATCTTTGCATCAAAGGATGGGCCACAAGCCAAGAAGTTGCCTCGGCAAAGGTGGCTAACAAATTCCTATACAAAAAAAGGAAAATGTTATCCACACTACTGTATTTTGATGAGGGCACTCCTCACTTAATTAAAAGTACGGTATGGACCCCCATAGGATGATCCAAAGCATCCATTAGATGGGCCACAGCGTAAATAGGTTGTGTCCCAAGAATCATTTCCATAGGTTGACCCTAACCCTCAGATTTATAGAGGGTTAGGACCAACGCTCTAACATTTTGATCAGAGGGTTAGGATCAACCTACGGAAATGCTTTTTGGGGCACAACCTATTTAGGTTGTGGCCCATCTAATTGACGGTTTGGATCATCCTATGGTGCGGGCCATACCGTACTTTTAATAAAGTGAGGAGTGTCCTCATCAAAATACGGTAGTGCGGATAACATTTCCCAAAAACATCTTAAAAAATACGGCAAAAATCCAGGTGACCCGCGGGTCGACCTGGCCCGTACGGGCCCAGAGTGGGAACCACATTTTCTACCCCGGAACCACTAGGGAACCACATTTTCTACCCCGGAACCACTAGGGAACCACATTTTATACCTCGGAACCACTAGGGAACCACATTTTCTACCCCGGAACTACTAGGGAACCACATTTTATACCCCGGAACCACTAGGGAACTACATTTTCTACCCCGGAACCACTACGGAACCACATTTTATACCTCGGAACCACTAGAGAACCACATTTTATACCCCGGAACCACTAGTGAACCACATTTTATACCTCTGAACTACTAGGGAACGACATTTTCTACTCCAGAACCACTAGGGAACAAAATTTTATACCACGGAAGCACTACGGAACCACATTTTATATCTCAAAACCACTAGGGAACCACATTTTATACCCCGGAACCACTATGGAACCACATTTTATACCCCGGAACCACTCGGGAACCACATTCTATACCTTGGAACCACAGGGAACCATATTTTATACACCGGAACCACGAGGGAACCACAATTTATACCTCGGAATCACTAGGGAACTACATTTTCTACCCCGGAACCACTAGGGAACAAAATTTTATACCCCGGAACCACATTTTATACCTCGGAACCACCAAGGAACCACATTTATACCCCGGAACCACTATGGAACCACATTTTATACCCCGGAACCACTCAGGAACCACATTCTATACCTTGGAACCATTAGGGAACCACATTTTATACACCGAACCACTAGGGAACCACATTTTATACCTCGGAACCACTAGGGAACCACATTTTATACCCCGGAACCACTAGGGAACAAAATTTTATACCCCGGAACCACTACGGAACCACATTTTATACCTCAGAACCACTACGGAACCACATTCTATACCCATGAACCACTCGGGAACCACATTCTATACCTCGGAACCACTACGGAACCACATTCTATGCCCTGCAACCACTCGGGAACCAGATTTTATACCTCAGAACCATTATGGAACCACATTTTATACCCTGGAACCACTACGGAACCACATTTTATACCTCGTAGTGGTTTCGAGGTATATAATGTGGTTCCCGAGTGGTTTCGGGATATAGAATGTGGTTCCATAGTGGTTCTAAGGTATAAAATGTGGTTCTGTAGTGGTTCGGGGGTATAAAATGTGGTTTCCTAGTGGTTCCAAGGTATAAAATGTGGTTCCGTAGTGGTTCTGAGGTATAAAATGTGGTTCCCTAGTGATTCCGGTGTATAAAATGTGGTTCCCTAGTGGTTCAGAGGTATAGAATGTGGTTCTCGAGTGGTTCCGGGGTATAGAATGCGGTTCCGTAGTGGTTCCGAGGTATAAAATGTGGTTTCGTAGTGGTTCCGGGGTATAAAATGTGGTTCCCTAGTGGTTCCGAGGTATAAAATGTGGTTCCCTAGTGGTTCCGAGGTACACAGTGGGCCCACATTGTTTGGATCATCCAAGGCGTTCATTTGATGGGCCCTCACATATATAGGGTGTGCCGAAAAAATCAGCTCCATCGGATCATCCTAACCCTTCAAAATGTGGTATAAAATGTGGTTCCCTAGTGGTTACGAGGTATACAGTGGGCCCACATTGTTTGGATCATCCAAGGCGTTCATTTGATGGGCCCTCACATATATAGGGTGTGCCGAAAAAATCAGCTCCATCGGATCATCCCAACCTTTCAATCTGAGGACGTACCATCAGCTCCTAGCCCTACTCGGAAGTCCGAACAAATTTTCGGACTTCCGAATGGAGTCCAGTACAACGCCCATTCTACTGGACTTCTGAAACTTTTTTCGGACTTCCGAATGGAGTCCAGTAGAATGGGCATTCTATATATGTGAGGGCCCATCAAATGAACGCTTTGGATGATCCAAACAATGTGGGCCCACTGTGTTTTTGGTAGTGTTTGGATTCGGGTATGGGGTTTGGAGGGTTGTATGGGGTTTGGAGGGGGTCTTCATTAGCATTGACAGTGTTTCAAAAGAGGGGGCCTACCTTATACAAATTGAACCACAGGGGGTTTACTTGTAACTTTTTAAACATTAGGGGTTAAGTTGGATGTGTACAGTCATTGTATAATATGGAGGGTTAGGATCTTCATATGTAGATATGCGGGTACATCCTATATACGTCATGGTCCAACAAATGAACGGTTTGGATCATCCTTTGAAGTGAGCCCCACTGTTTGCAGCATATAAAATTCCTGAAGAGAGAGAGAGAGAGAAGGTTTTTAGAAGATAAGGGTATTCTTGTCATTTTCCGTCCCTGACAAGACCCGACAGGAGATAAAGATGGGTAAAAAGATGGTTTTTAAAAGAGATGGGTATTCTTGTCATTTTTCGTCCTTGACTGCCCCTCTTTCATTATTTTGAAATGTCTACCCTTCATTCACAATTTAACAAAAACTTTGCATTTTTTTAATAACTTTTCCTGTAAATAATAAAAATGAGAGAGAGAGAGAGAGAGAGAGAGAGAGAGAGAGTACAAAACAAACGACAAGTACAAAAAATTTGACTAACCATTCTCTCTTGTCCGTTTGTGGAAACAGAATAATGACTCTTCCAAAGTGGATCAAAGTCACTTCATAAAACCTCATTATTCAGCATCTTCTAGGCATCAACAAAGAAAAGTACAGAAGGCTCATGTTTTGAGAAATTACGGATTTCGGGCACCTTTTAAAACAAGAATGAAACACGGGCTAATCTTCATAATCAGGTGGTCAAAAGACCCTGATACCCTTATGATATCAACAGTCCTCCTTTTTCATTACTGCCTATTAAATTGGAGCGCTTCACGAGGTTTCTTTTGGTTCGTTTGAATGTGTATTTGAACCGACAGAACCTTGGGTTCGTTTCTATCTTGGCCGTTGGAAATAACTAGAGACGGATGGATGCTTGACACATGTTGGAAAACTTTTTAGAACGCTGATAAGTAGGCCACATGTGCAGGGGAATGTTGAAGTATAAAAGATAAATAACACCTTTCTCCAGCAGCTTAAGCTTTTGGAGAAGTTGGTAAGTTAACAGGTCAAAAATCAGAAATTAATGCAACACAAGACATTTGTTAATCTATCAATGGCAGTTGGACATATCTCTTAATGATCCATGTTTTCCTTTTCCGTCTCATAAAACACTATGATTACAGATAATATAGGCATTTTGCCAACTGAAATCATCAACTAGATAACTTAAAATTCTCACATAACAGAAGGAATTACAAAAGCATGAACTAATGACTTTGAACTTAGTCATAGGCCCTCAAAATACCTCAAATGATCTTCAAACGTCTCGCCGTGCCTAATCTTTGAAACAGATCCATCTTCTTCGACCTATAAAGTATCCAACATACCCCCCCATTAAATATTTTGATAGATAAGTGCATAAGCGAAAGCAGATTAGTTCGGCAGTTTCAACTACCCGAGTTATAGCACAAGTCAGTGAGATAAGTAGAAGTTAAAAGACTGGAAGAACAAAGCAATCAGAGGAAGGGGAGATTGTGAAACCAATGACAAATATCAATGACGAACATAATGCAAACCAACAATGGTTACATAAAGAATCGGCTCATAGATGGCACTACGGTAATATGTGTAAAATGATTATCTTTTTCATGTACTTTTTTAACTGGTGAAACAGGATAGTAATCCACCATTGCACCAAATTAGCTACTCCCTAATTTCAATGTCAAAGCAAAGGTTGGTCCCACTGTTTCCAGCGATGGTGGCGTAGGTAATTTGGCAAAATTGCAGAGTACCAAACTGTACCTCTTAATTATTATTGTTTGTACGTAATGTTATCATCATAATAATAATATCAGGTACAGATGGTAAGAAAAATATTATCACCATTCAAATATATATTATCACTCATTTTTATGCACCCTCCCTTTTACTTTATTCACTCTAGTGGAGTTTAATTCAGATGTAACATGTCAACAGATGACACTGCTATATTAAGTCAATGTTTTTGGCAGCCGTCATTATATTTAAATGATAGAAATATGATACCCAGTACTCTGGTGGTCGCATCTTGAGATTGTAAGTCGATGCCATGCTCATGCAATATGCTCCAGCATCATGCACAACCAAGCCCATACCCTGAGAAATCACAAATTCTGTGAGCAACAAGCTCAAAATTTCTATGATCACACTATGAGAAAAAAAGGAAAAAAGAAAAAAAAGACGTGCTAAATGAATATCCAACATATCACCTTCGCAGGAGTCGGGAGCTCCCTATCCTTCCCTAAGAAATCCGCAGACTCACAGACAGGGCCCACCACATCGAAGGTAGACATTTCAACATCAGGTAGTGAGGGAGAGATAAGCTCTATATGCTGCACCAAAATGCCAATCACTACACTAGATCAATACCAGAAGAAACATAGAACAGAACCCAAGTGTTCTTTAGAAAATGACCATTTGTACCACAGAAAGTACAAATGGTGTCTATTTTTCCTTTTTCTTTTTTTTTCTTTTTTTGGGTAAACAACAAAGTTCCAACACTTCATTGAATGCAAATTTAATGAATATTCCTAGGACGGCTGGAGGAGTTCACTTCACATGATAAGAAGGGTGTATAGTTGGTTTCTTAGAGAAGAAGATAAAACAGTGGTATCAAGGATGTACATCAGCAAATAAACATCAAGATACCAAAGGAAATACAGACGAAATACAAAGGAAACCCATTTCTTTTAGAAAATTAACAGTACAAATCAGCAGCAAATTGGAATTTGTGAAAAAATGGTTCGACACTTGTCAGTAACTGTTTCAGGTATTTGTGAAAGATAAAGATGTCATCATCATTCCTACAAAATAAAGAAAATCAATGTTCAAAAATCACAAAAGACATTTCCAGGAACCAAATTCATTTCCTAAATATGGAAATTGATTGTTTGTTTCTTCTACTAAACCAAGAAATGCACTCCAAACATTTGGAACGCATAACCAAGAGCATAATTCACAACAAATATATGAACTTAATGCATAACAATCAACTCAGTAACCATTTCTGGAAAAAAAAAACAATCAACTCAGTTCACTGTTTCAGTAACTGTTTCGACACTTGTCAGTAATGGTTTCAGGTATTTGTGGAAGATAAAGATGTCATCATCATTCCTACAAAATAAAGAAAATCAATGTTCAAAAATCACAAAAGACACTTCCAATAACCAAATTCATTTCCTAAATATGGAAATTGATTGTTTATTTCTTCTACTAAACCAAGAAATGCACTCCAAACATTTGGAACACATAACCAAGAGCATAATTCACAACAAATATATGAACATAATGCATAACAATCAACTCAGTTCACTCAAAACTTACTTGATAAGCCCCGTAAAGACTAGGTCGGATGAGTTCCGACATGCTGCCATCAATCACAATAAAATTTTTTGAGCCATTTGTTTTAACTCCAGTGACATGATTAACAAAACAGCAAGTGTTGGCGATAAGAGATCTTCCCGGCTCAATAATGAGGTTAAGATCTCGCGAAAGAACCAACTCGCGAACCTACAATTGGAACCATCATACAAATGTAACAATATCTTTAAGAGTTGTAATTATTTAAGAGAATAATGTTGATTACTTGGCTATCAGTAAGAAGTTGGCAAACAAATAAATACTAAATTTTCTAACTTGAAAATGCTTTACAGAATACATGCATGTATAGACATTGGAATTTTGTACGTGCATATATGCGTGCAATATATAGACGTATAGATTAATGCACGATTTTAAAGTACTATATTTGCATGTAGTTACGCTTGCAAATGCATGTCTTCAATCCTCATGTTATATATATATATATGTGTGTGTGTGTGTGTGTGTGTGTGTGTGAGAATAGAGTTCCTGAGGTTAACCTCATATAAGCTTATATGAGGTGGCGCTCACAAAACATAAGGCGCCCATTTTGTTTGGATGATCCTAACCATTCATTTGCAAGGCCTCATCATAGATAGGGTGTGCACCAAAAATCGATCATCCTAACCCCTCCAAAAGTGGAGGCAAAAATGGGCAAAAAGTGTTTATCCATTTTGCCCTCCACTTTTGAATGGGTTAGGATGATCCAATGGAGCTGATTTTTTGTACACACCCTATATATGATGGGGCCTTTCAAATGAATGCTTTAGATCATCCTAACAATGTGGGCCCCTTATGTTTTGTGAGCGCCACCTCATATAAGCTATATGCTCAGGAACCCTTCTCTCTCTCTCTCTCTATATATATATATATATATACCATGCCATGCATACAATGCAGTGTTATGCTTACCGTGTTGATAAGATCCATGGGTGTTGGAAGGACAGCACCAGTATGATGGTAATCTATTCCCAAACCACCTCCGATATTTAAGAAATCAATTTCAAAGCCTTGGGCTCGAATTTGGTCTATGTAGTTCACCATCAGAACTGCAGCATCCCTGAATATGTCCACCTGGAAAAAAAGAGAAATGAAACTACAAATATAGGTGCATACTTAGGGTTCGTGTTTCCTTCAAGGAGAACTCTAGAACATAAAACTGTCTATTATTCAGTAAAAGCAGCACTAGCAACTCAAGAACAGGTTAAGCACCCAAATAATGATCAAATAGCATCTAGGGTAACGCTCAATTTTTCGTGCTCATACTACAGTTAAATGATCTTCTTCGGATAATTTGCCCGGCCCAATGATAGCTATATTGTCCTGAAGTTCTTTGTAAAGTTGGAAACAATACCTTGGGACAGAGTTAAAGCTAGGCAAATCGCTCCTGCTCTAAGATCAGAAGACTGTGTAGGTTGTAAAATTCACACACACACACCAAAAAAAAAAATCATCATAAAAAAATCATAAAAAAACCATAAAAAATCATAAATAAAGAATAATAAAACAACTAATAATTCATTATTCACCCAAGTCCATTAATTTAAATAGAAACTACCATGATTAGTTATTCGACATCATAATATGATTTATTTGCTAACATACTTATCACATACTAATAATCATCTATTTCTCATCTAAACTCATGCATATTGGATAATAATCTTAAAAATAATAAAAGACACAAGTTCATATCAATCCTCAAAGTCTTAAACATCAAATGACAAATATTAATTATATAAAACAGGCAAGTCACCAATGTTGTTCTCATTAAAGGCATCGCCCTCCTCGATGGAAGTAATGCCCTCAAGCCCGTGCACTCTCTGTTGTTAAAATCTTACGATTTACGATTTGAGTCGATTCGTGGGTTCAACGATTCAAATCGGACATAGAATCTTTTTTCGTAAAAATCTTACGATTCTACTTTGAATTGTGCGATTTTTACGATTTTTTTACGATTTTATGATTCTGTCTATTTTGGATTTTGAAAACTTATTGTGATTTCAAAATGAAAATCATTTCAAAATACTTTGTTTGTTGCTGACATTTCTTTACATGATGATTATTATAGATTCGAGTATGTACTTTGTTTATTGTTGTGAGAAATTATATAATGATTTATTATATGATGAATATAGTTTGTGCTTTGTTT
The DNA here is from genome assembly GCF_043159265.1 of Tasmannia lanceolata. Classification (NCBI taxonomy): domain Eukaryota; kingdom Viridiplantae; phylum Streptophyta; class Magnoliopsida; order Canellales; family Winteraceae; genus Tasmannia; species Tasmannia lanceolata. The sequence goes on along the minus strand of NW_027518697.1, from coordinate 6,582,885 downwards.
AGTAATTTATTGTGTGATGAATATTGTTTGTGCTTCGGATTTCTAATCATGAAATTTTATATTTAATTTAATAGTTTCAAATGGAAAATAGATAATTACTCATTTTATTCTTATTTTTTACCTTTTTATAATTTTTAATATTTTTTCTCATTTTTATATATAAATATGAAAAAATCTTATGATTTACGATTCGAACCCTGTTACGATTTACGATTTGATTCCGATTTTCAGAACCTTGCGTGCACTTTGCATGACTAGCTCAAATTGATTCAATTTATTTGAACTCCTTTGTCTACTTCCTTCTCAAGAAAAGGTTTTTGAAGGCTACTTCTAACGCAGAAGGGGAAGGGGATCTTTCAAAAGAAAGTCCTATTTTCTTTTATGCAAAACTTAATTAGGATAAATTGTACAAATCATAATAAAAAAATCACAAGATTCATATGATTAAAATTCAATCGTGGGATGTACCATTAAAAAAAGGATTCAATCATTGGATTCAAATTGAACTCCATAAGATTTGATTTGACTTGTAAATCGTAAGATTTTCAAAACAATGGGAATATCTATCTCTAGCACAACATTTCTGCAGAAAATAAAGATCATGTTTAGTTTAAAGTTTATATTATACATCAAATGAAAACGAAAAGTGAACAAAACCAATACTTTTTAAGTATAACTAAATGATAAATCGAATAACAAGAAAAATTTGCTTTGAGGAATACCCTGAAGTCAATAAAGTACCTTTGTGATGGTAGACCCAAGATGGCAATGTGCCCCTACCAACTTCAGCTCATTTGGATGCGACTTCACCTCATCTAGAAACCATTGCAGTTTCTCATTTCTAATACCGAATTTGGAATTCTTGTTCCCAGTGGCAACATAAGGATGGACCTAAAAAAATTATCATACAAACATCAGGTGTTAGAATCAACTTAAATGGCTGATCAAAGGGAAAAATATCAATTTCTGGGTCAAATTTAAGTATTTGGCATTGGTTAAAACATCAACTCGGTACTCAATTTGATTTACTACATTCTACCCCTAGGATCTTGGATATAATACAGAAGCCCCTTCCTCTAAGGTTTAAAAGCTTAACATTCAACTCCCATTTCATCTGGTCCTGAGTCAAAGTCAGCTTCAAAGTCAAAAACTCAATTCAGCACTCAATCAAGTTTTTCAAATTTAAAAAGCTAATTCTGCAGGTTTTTTTTTTTTTTGAATTTTGAATTTTGACATTAGATTAATTAAACGAGTTCTTCAGGTACTCAAGTTAAGTGGTTAATAAATACTCAATTTATTTCTTTTAAAATTTGGTTTCCAAGTATTTTACCTCATAACATACACAAATATTAAACTACATTGAAAGACATAAGCGGACAACCAATCCAAGTAATAAAAACACTTGCAATTAGCAAAGTTAAATCTGCTTAGACAGCCTTATATACCTGAGGATCTACATCAGGATTGATCCGGAGTAAAACTGGAACCTTCTTCCCAGCAACTCTCGCGGCAGTTATGATATTCTCCAAGTCAAATTCACTATCTACATTCACAAAAACTCCTACTTCTGCAGCTAGGACTAGGTCTTCCAACAGCTTTCCATTCCCATTAAATATGCACCTGCTCTTCAGAGTATTAATGTAAGAAAGTGTAAATTGACTGAAATTGATTGACAAAAGAATCTTTCCCTCAAAAGAAGTAAATGAAATAAAAAGAAGCGAGCAAACGAATTAATGAAGTAGTGTTAGGGAAACCAGATCCCAACAAGCAGCAACCAAGCTTCTCAAGAATGGCATATAGGCAAGGTTATAAATTTTGTTTCGTTTCATCCGAAATGGACGAAACATTTCGTTTTCGTTCCAAAAACGAAACGAAATCTTCAAAATTTCGTTTCGTCCGAAATTTCGGTCATTTCGTTCGAAATTGACCGAAATTTCGGATTTCGAATTTCGTCCAAAATTGGCTATAATGGCTAGTTTAACTGGATTTTGCAGATTTTACAACAATGCCCCTGGAATGGCTCTTTTTGGTTTTTGACCATTTTAACCTCAAAATGTAACCGTTTACAGCTGTTGGGAAGGGTATTTTAGTCATTTTTAAATGCACAATCAATTAAAAACTCTATAAATAGCCTTTTCCCTACCTTCTTATCCTCCACCTTCACATAAGTGATTCTCCTTCTTTCTCTGCTTTCACTTACATTATCTATTCTACTAAATTTCCTACAAGTCTACCCTCTTCTTCAACTCAATCCAAGTCTATTTTAGAGCAAAGGGAAGGCATACATTCAACTTACCACTACAAGAAGTCAAGAACTATTTCCAAAGGCTTATTTCAAGTGAGTGAAGGCTAAGGGTGTCAATTTTGGCTCGGGCTCGGAAGCTCGCTCGAGCCCGGCGTGAAAAAAGCTCGGCTCGAATCCTTAACGAGCCGAGCCCGAGTTAGGCTAGGCTCGGCTCGGCTCGGCTCGTTAAGGCTCGTTAAGAATTTAATATATTTAAATATATATATTATATATTAATATATACATTAAAAGGGTTGTCCATGGAGTGAAAGGGGGGGCAAAATATGTCACTTCATTTTTGGAACCCCATTTGTTACTAGGACCACCCCCCATAGTGTAAAAAAAGTAGTCAAATTACACTAGTAGGGCTGTCCAGGGAAGATGAGGGGTGTGAACATAATATAACCCGAGCTCGGTAAGGCCCGCGAGCCTGGCCGAGCCTGACCGAGCCGAGCCGAGCCCGAGCCGAGCCTCACTTGTGAGCTTAACGAGCCGAGCCAAGCCTGGCCAAGCTCGGCTCGGCTCGTTCACACCCCTAGTGAAGGCTAATTTTTTCTTCTTCTCTTCAACTCAAGTTCAACCTCAAGGTTCTCTTTATTTCTTTCCATTTCCTTTCTTTTATTTCTTACTTTATCTGTCCCCTTCTACTTCATTTTTTTGTAATTTGTTTCAATTTTCTTTCTTCTAATTCATTTTTTCCCTTCTTCTACTTCATTTCAGAATGAGTGGGTCGGGCTCAGGACCTTCTGCAGGAGCATCCTCTATTGGTTTGGCACCCGCTAGATTGGATGACCTGGCATGAGCTTACGGTACATTGGTTCCGGGTAAAAAAAAATAAAGTAACTTGCAGATTATGTGGCAAAGTCATATCGGATGGAGGTATAACCCGCTTGAAAGAACATTTAGCGGCTGTTCCTGGTGAAGTAGCATCAAGCAAAAAAGTGACTGAAGATGTAAAATATCGAATGAAGCACTTTTAGATGCAAAGAGAAAAGAAAGGGCTAGGATGAGCCTATCCAGGGCAGAGGTTGGAGGTTTTTATGGCACACCAGACGAAGAAGACGAAGAAGAAGAGGAGGATGAAAAAGACATTGGCACACAATTGCCTCAACGAAGAGGTAAGGAAGTTCTTGTAGAACCGAGTGGTACAAAAAGGAAGAAGAAAGGAATCACAGGAGGGATCAGGAATTTCTTTGCACCACAAACGACCCTTGGAGCCCAGCCAAGCATTAAAAGTGCTTTGGCTACCAAAGAAACAATGGATAGAGCAGACATGGCGGTTGGCATGCTTTGCTACGATGCCAATCTCCCTTTCAACATTGCCAATTCACCTTTCTGGCAACCTATGTTTGATGTTGTGAATGCTGTGGGTTAGGGTTATAAGGCACCTACTTATCATGCTTTAAGGGGTTCCATTTTGAAGAATACAGTGGATGAGGTAAACAACTACTTGGAGGAGATTAAGATGTCATGGAGATACACTGGCTGTAGCATTATGGCAGATGGATGGACAGACACCAAACAACGTTCCTTAATCAACTTTTTGGTGTACTGCCCTAAAGGAGTCATATTCCTCAAATCCGTTGATGCATCTGGCATAGTGAAGAATGCCGATGAATTATATAATATCTTTGAAAAGATTGTCGGAGAGGTGAATCCGGAATATATGGTGCAATTTGTAACTGACAGTGAGCCAAGTTACAAAGCTGCTGGGAAAAGACTAGAAGCCGCGTTTGGTACATTCTTCTGGACTCCGTGCGCAGCTCATTGCTTAGATCTCATCTTGGAGCATCTGTGCAAACCGACTGTATTTCCTCACATAGCAACCACAATTAAGTGGGCTCGGACGATTACAAAGTTCATCCACAACCATGGAAGCCTTTTGAATTTGATGAGGAAGAAGTTCACAGGTGGGAACGAGTTGTGCCGTCCTGCTGCAACCAGATTTGCTACAAATTTCATTAGCATACAAAGTCTGGTGTTTAATCGGAAAGCACTTCAGCAGATGTTTGTGTCTGATGAGTATAGTACTAGTAGGTTTGTCCAACACCCACTGAGTGAAGGAGTAGTTAGTACTGTGTTGGATAAATCTTTTTGGGACCAATGCAAGTACATTCTAAACATCAGCGAGCCTTTAGTGAGAGTGCTGCGTTTGGTAGATCGGCAGGACAAACCGGCGATGGGTTACCTATATGAGGCTATGGATAAGGCCAAAGAGAACAACAAGGAGAGGTTGAAGAGAAAATCAGATTACATGCCCATCTGGAGGATCATCGACCAAAGATGGGATAGGCAACTCCACAGTCCCCTCCATGCAGCATGATATTTTCTTAACCCTGCTATCTTTTTCACTCCTACCTTCTCTAGGCACAGTGAAGTAACCAGAGGCTTGTTGGCATGCATCACTCGACTGGTACCTGATGAAGCTACACAAGACCTCATCACCAATCAGATTGAGGATTATCGAGAGGCTAAGGGTATGTTTGAAATGAAGCTTGCAATCCGCAACCGAACGAAGTTGGGACCAGGTATATTTGAGTTGTTTGTTTAATTAAGTATAATTCATTTTAACTTTCAGTTTCTCAACAAATAATGCTTTACTGTTTGTTACTTTACAGTTGCATAATGGAATCAATTCGGAGGTAACGTGGAAGAATTACAGACCTTTGCGATCAGAATCCTCAATCAGACCTGCAGTGCGACTAGGCGTGAAAGGAATTGGAGCACCTTCGAACACATTCACTCTGCAAAGAGAAATAGGTTGGAGCACCAGAGATTAGATGACTTGGTGTTTGTCCATTACAATCTTAAGTTTCGAGAAAGGTATACAACGTAATATAATGTTTTCAACTCTCACCTCATCACTTTAAGCTTTTAAGTTTAACCTTTGACATTAAACTTGATGTTTTCCTTTTCAGGGACTTGTTGAAGAAATCATCTACCACTAGTGACCCTTTGAGCATAGACCATCTGGATGTCATGATGGATTGGGTTGCAGAAGAAGATGTCATATTCACGCCGGAAGACATTGGGTGGGAAAATCTTGAAGCATCTACTGCTGTGGTTGGGGCCGGGGACGACGATGACGACTTTCTCATGCCTCTTGAAGAAGATGGTGATGACGGCGGCGATGACGATGACGAAGAAGACATTGAATATGATCATCCGGGTTATGATGACTGAGAGTTGTTGCTACTAGCTATTGTCTATGTTTCACTTTCATGTATCTCTTTTTTTTTATGTTTTTCTATGTATCAGACTATCAGTTGGACTTGTGCAAGACTTTATGTGTTTAAGTAATGAATATGCCTTTTGGACACATATTTTGGACTATTAATTAGTTTTTCATCTTTTTCTATTGATTTTTTATTTTTTTGGATTTTTCTCATATTTTTTAATATATTTTTTGTGTAGACGAAAAGTTTCGACCGAAATGCACCGAAATCCCACCGAAATGAAATGGCGACCGAAACGGAATTTACAACTATGCATATAGGTAGTTTACAAGAATACTTTTATAACATTGGGAAGCCCGAAATAATGAAAGTCGAGCTTAGATGTAATAAGTAATGCATTCAAGGTTTAAAAACTCAAGACTCAACTAAAGATTTATTGAGATGGGCTTTTCAAGTTGGTAAACCTTATGTCGTAAGACAAGTATGAAGTACTCAATATATGTTCTTCTTGGGTTTTAAGGAAGGTTAGTTACACCCTTAACCAAATTTATGATTAACCAAATTCACGATTAAGCCGACTCATATGTTTTTACTGTATTTAAATGACTATACCATACATATGACAAAATTATACAATACACACATTTTGACAACGTTTGTCTTATCATTTACAAATATCAGGCAACCAATAGAAATATATGTACATACATAAACCTCATTAATGATTTCTGGTGAGTAAATTACTGACTCTGTGAAAAGGAACAAAATAAAGACTTGTAACTACTTTAAAAGTAAACTTAAGTATGTGATAATAAATGATAAGAAAATTTGAGATAAATATATGTGCGCGTGCGCGTGCATCTTTCTGTGAAAACAAGCATATATTGTTCAAAATAATTGATGCAGGGCAAAAAAAATCCAACAATAAAAATTCACAAATTATAAGCAAGAAGCTTTTGCATAAAAAAATCAGTGCAACTGAATCAAGTTCATGATCCATCTTTTGATCCATTCCTATGTTTGGTCATTTGCAGATTCATAAGTTCTAAATAAAATTATGAATTTTGAGCAACTGTATAAGAAATTTCCAAACACAAAAAATGCGAGATTTTCTTTTTCAACTTACATGCTGAAATGAACATAACAGCCAAACTCAAGGAAAAGATGTAGATGAACAAATAAGAGAACTGGGGTTTCGCTAGCAGGATTACGGTTTTCTTTTAGGATGCGTTTGAATTGCAGGAATTTTCTGGAAAATTTTGGAAAGGAGAAATATTTCTAATTTTCTTACTATTTTACACACCAAAAAGATAAATTGAATCAACCCTATTCCATGATTACTCAACGAGGGCTTCAATCTATGATAATATCCCTCTAAATTAACCATAATCATAACAATTCCCTCTAAATTGTAGAAAGAAATTTTTTTCCTAAGAAATGTTTTTCTTGCATAATCATATAATGATTACCATTTTACACACAAAAAACATGAATCGAATCAACCCTATTCCATGATTACTCAGACAGAGCTTCAATTTATAATAATACCCCACTAAATTAACCATAATCATATCATTTCCCTCTAAATTGTAGAAAGAATTTTTTTTCCTAAGAAACATTTTTCCCGCATAATCATATCATGATTACTATTTTACACGCAAAAAAAGATGAATTGAACCAACCCTATTCCATGATTACTTATAGAGAGCTTCAATCTATGATAATATCACACTAAATTAGCCATAATCATATCATACCCCTCTAAATTGTAGAAAGAAAATTTTTTTCCTAAGAAATGTTTTTCTTGCATAATCATATCATGATTACTATTTTACATACAAAAAAGATGAATTGAACCAACCCTATTCCATGATTACTTACGGAGAGCTTCAATCTATGATAATATCCCACTAAATTAGCCATAAACATATCATACCCCTCTAAATTGTAGAAAGAAAAAAAAATTCCTAAGAAATGTTTTTCTTGCATAATCATATCATGATTACTATTTTACACACAAAAAAAGATGAATTGAATCAACCCAAATCCACAATTACTCAGAAAGAGCTTCAATCTATAATAACATCCCTCTAAATTAGCCATAATCATATTCATATCCCTCTAAATTGTAGAAAGAAAAAAATTTCCTAAGAAAATATTTTTCTTGCAATCCAAACAAGGCCTTAAGGTTATTACCTTTTGGGGTCAAACCCAGCAGAAAGAGCCAAACGAAGCTCATTCCCACTCACGAGAACTGCTCCACAGCCTAATGCTCTCAAATGCTCGAGAATTTTAAGGTTATTATTGGCTTTGATAGCGTATCCGATAATGGATTGAAGCCCTTCTAAAGCCTTTTGATAAGCTTCGAAGTTTCGAGTAATTTGGGGTTTACTGTAGAGGTAAAACGGTCTTTTTTCAACTAAATCAAAGACGTCTTGAACTTTCAGATTCTCGCAGTAAAGAAAACCGTCTTGGGATTTGTTGAAACAGTGTTTTGAGTGGGGAGAGGAGATAACAGTTGGGGGATTTGAGGAGAGAATTGCATTTAGTTTTAGGGGTTTTGGGGAGGGTTTAAGAAGGGTAAAGGGTTTGGAAATGATGGGTTTTGTAGGGTTTTGAAAGGGTTTTGAGGTGTGGGAAGGACGAGGGAAAAAGTGTGCGGTAGTGGCCATTGATCTGTTCCTATGAAATGGGTTTGGTTTTAAGTATGAGATTAATCTCTCACTACGAGAACTATGAGATTAATCTCTCACTATGAGAGAGAGTGAGAGAGACTCGGAGGCAGTGTAAACGGGGCGGCAGAGTGATATATTTGTAGTTTGAAAGGAAGGGTGGACTAGGGTTTAGGGTTTTGACTTCAGACTATGGTTTGGAATTTTTGTAGGGTTGATTTTTAATTTTCTTGGTGATGAAATTTTTAAAATGAATAAGACAAAATCTGCTGAAAAGTGGGCTGTGTGGCTGCACTCACATGCCATAGCCAGCCGCAGAATGGGATTCTGTGATGGTCCCTAGCAAATCCAATATTAAAATAAGTACAAATGCATGGTTAGAAATCATTACATAAATAAGAAAGGGAAATGATATTTGCACCCCCCCCCCCCCCCCCAAGCCCCTAAATTTGTCCAATCAAGATGTACTCTCAACATAATTTGACCAATCTACCGTCGCCCATTCAGATCAACGGATGCCAATCAGATGCAAAAGCGGGACCCATTAAGTTCTCATTAGTCATTACCAGGGGTGCAACTCGGGTTTTCCAAAACCCTACCTACCCGAGAATTATCTCAGGCGGGTCGGGTCTAATTTTATACAGGAAAATCCGAGATTCCTAAACCCTACCCTACGCAAGATAGTTTTTCGGGTTGGGTCGGGTTTTCATTTTTAGCGTAGGATGGAGACTACTTTTAAAGATTGTAGAAAAAAAAACAAACCTCCACACTAAAAATTTCTAAATTTATGTCATCAAATGTACAACTTTAAGAAGGACACTATATTTTTCACATACGGACATGATCACCTCAATCAAAACAATTGTATCAATATATTGAAAATAATTTTTTATGTCATTCAAGAAATATTTAAGAAAGTCACAGTGCACCAATATGAGTCGGGTCGGGTTTTGGGTTTCGGGTTTTTTTTCTTTAAACCCGGCCCTACCCAAGATTGAGTCGGGTTTTCTAATTTAAAACCTGACCCTACCCAAGACCCATGATTTCTAAACCCGACCCATGTTATTTTCGGGTGGGGTCAAACCCGACCCAAGTTGCAACCCTAGTGATTACGAAGGAGCCTCATAGCCCTTATTATTTTAAGACATTCCCAAATTTAAAAATGAGACAGGCATAGATAGAGAGTTTGAACGGAGTGGCATTAATTTCGGAGGTGAAGTGGAGAGCTCTGAGAACAGAAATGGAGATGAAAATGTCAAGAAAAGTCTTTCCACCTCACGACGTGTCTTCCTCATTCTACTTTCTCCTCCTCCTCCTCACGAATATTCTCTCATTTATAAATCTCCCTCTCCAAATCCTTTCTCTTTTCCCCCCTCAAAGGTACCTCTCTTTCTCTTCCTTTTCTTCTCATCACGAAATTTCTTTCTTTTCCTTCATTTCTCGGGTTTATAATTTCCTTCTAAAATGCACGCATTTTATCTAATTTCTTTTCTTTTCATCTCGATCTGCTGAAATATGCATTGTTTTCATCTTTTGTTTCTCTAACCTAGCAATTTTATTTTATTTTCTTATGGTATCGATTTGAATATCTCAAAACCAAACGGATGGATTTTGATGATATTTTAGATTTTCTGTTTTGATGTCGAGCTTCGTGAGATTAGAATGTTTTTCAGGAATATTAGGCCTTTAATTTTGATGCTTAGCTGGTAGGAATGTAGACATAGTAAGATTTGAAGAATTCTTGTGTTTGGGGTTTCTGATGTTTGTCTGGTGGAAATGCAGGTGTTTGGAGAGGGCTTCCATTCTAGTTTTCTTTACGAATTCTTGAGTCTGACGTATCACAAGAGAGAGCTTGCAAGCACAAACCATGAGTGACCTCATGTCTGGACCCCTCGATCGATTCACGATACCTGGTAATTAAATGAATTTCCATGTTTTTTCGGTTTCTTTTTATTTTGCGGATTGCTTTTCAGATAAGATGAAATGTGGCTCTGAGCATCTCCATTGATTCCTATTAAGATGCAAATGAAATTCAGTAAATCAATGCATATGATGTGTATGAAATTAGACAATTGATTACCAAAATGTGAAAATATAACAAATATTATATAACGGAGGTATTTGGCATCGAGCATTGGGGTGTTCATAATTCAGATCTCACAACAGGGTAAGGTAATACCGTAATACATGTGTTAATATTGTAGTTTTCCAGAGTGGAAGGCGAGTCCGAGAAGCACCATGGGAAGCATAAGCTGGAAATGAGGGATCTAGAATAGTAAAAATATGGGAAGCAAAAAGCTTCAATTAAAGAGGGAACACATGGGAAGCGTCATGGAAAGTCAATACGAAGCATGTAATAAGCCTCATTTGAAGTGAACAAAAAGTGTATGGAAATATATCGAGTTACAGTAAGATAGAGAGGAATGATATTATAGGTTAGGATTACAAATAGTAAAAACGACTATGTTGCTTGCATCAGTACATGTACGAGTGTCGAAATCCGGGACGGGTATCGAGTGTCAGATTTCTCAAACCTCAAAAAGAAAGAAAAAAAAGATTCGTGGATTTGCTAAAGTACTTTAATCAATTCTCAAATTTTAATTTTTTTACACAATAATATGGTTATGACAAGTAATATATGGAAATTTTTAATAAGTAAATATAATGTTTTATTTCCATATTAAAAAACTTACTATTAAGATGGATAAAACTAAAAAATTTGGTAATTACAAAATTGTGGTAGTTGTATTCAGAAAAAAAGAAGATGAAAGAGATATAGAAGTGTTGCGGTGAATCTTGAAGTATTGGAATCCGACATGTGTTCGACACAGGTATTTCGCCAATTCAGAAGAGTCCATGTAACATAGAAAGAGGGATTCACGATAGATTAGAATTACAAATTTAGAAGACTTGTAGATTTATATGTTTTATTCATGTAAATTCCATGACCATTAAAAAAAATCATGTAAATTCAATGTTAATATTTTGAAAAAAGATACACAAATTGTATTTCAAACTTAGGACGAATTTTTAGGTTTTAAATACACTCCTTACCCCTTATCAAAAGAAAAAAAAAACACTCTTTTAGAATAAGTAATCACCTACATAGGAACTCTTAATTAATAGAAAGCATGTAGGAAGTGTGCTTCCTCTAAATTTAAGAAGCGAGAAGAATTTAACTTCCGATGTGAGCTTCCATAGAAGCGAGCTTCCCATCCAACTAGGAAGCTTCAGGTAACTATGGTTAATATTGCCACAATAAATGTGTTTTTTAGCATCTTCTTGTGATTTGACCAAGCAATATATGGATGCATATGACTGTTAGGGGGAGAACATTAGATTTGTTAAAGCTTGGTTGCTAAAGCATATGTTTATTGAGAAAAGTTGTGGATAATAATGGCTGAAAGCCCATTAATACTACCGGTGTCGCTTAATCTCAAAAAACTTCACGGGAGATAAAAAGGTTTTGGGGTTCATGTCGAGGGTTGTACGGTGTACCTCAGGTCTGGTGTAATTCCAGCACCTCAAAGGCACACCTTTGAGGTGGTTTCAGGATGACGAATACAGTTTGCTCTTCGAAGTGATAGTGAAAGGTAATTCATTTGTATTTTTTCTTCATCACTGTCAAATTTATTTCAAAGGGTCAACAGCAGGCCCTTGGCTCCCCCCTTCCAATGTTATGCTCCCTTTGATCAAAATTCCTTCTCTAGAAATTAAAACAGATTTTCGCCACTCCTTGACCTGCAAGAAAAAGGATCTATGTAATGCAAAAGATGGAGACAAATAATGTGAGCCATTGTTCAATGGACTGATTTTATTTTTGGTCAAGCGATGCCGTTGGAAGAATCATCTTCCACTCTCAGTCTTCCCTGTAATTCACTATAAAAAAATATAATCTGGTAAGAAATGCCCGACAGTTGGCCTTTAACTCGAGTCGGACTGAATAAACCTTCACCACTTCTCCTCTATTGTTTCTGAAAAATAATTGCAATAAGATTTGTGCAGTTATCTATTTTTGTGGAAATTATTTTATTTCTCGAGTGCGATTTACCATTTATTTGGTCATTTTAATGAAAAATAAGAATTTTTGGTTGTTTTCTTGAAATAGGTTTGTTCTGCTCCTTTCCTAAAATGGTGAGGTCATTCTAGTTCATATGCTTTGGAATGCGATGCAATAGAAATAGTAAATTTAAATCCTTAGTTTTTTCTCTGTTCTTGTTTAATATCGAACGATATAAGCCTGTCTCCATCTTATTACTTGTTTACAGGTCTCGAAGGATCCTCTTTCCATGACAGAAGATCTGATGTTGAGAACTCTGAGGATGAGAGGAGGACTAGGATTGGATCTTTTAAGAAGAAAGCAATTAATGCGTCTACAAAGTTCAGGCATTCTTTGACAAAAAGGGGTAGGAGAAGCAGTAGAGTTATGTCTGTTAGCATTGAGGATGTACGCGACGCCGAGGAATTACAGGCTGTCGATGCATTCCGTCAAGCACTTATTTTGGAAGAATTACTACCTTCAAGACATGATGATTATCATATGATGCTGAGGTCGCTTCCTTTCCTTTTTCTGTCTTTATTTATGTATATGTGATCTGGACACAAATACTGATGTAGGGTTAGAGCTAGACTAGTATTATGGGCCCATGCTATTCATGGCGTGTAAAATGGTGGGCACCACACCATAAAAAACATGATGGCTAAAAGTTGGGCCCAACCCCATAAAAAATTTGACATGTAAAATGGTATGCCCCACCCATAAAAAAAACATGGTGGCCACATCCCATCAATAACATGAGGTGTAAAAGGGTGGATCCCACACAAATGCATAAGTTTGAGGTGTAAAATGGTGGGTCCCACCCCCATCATAGCATTAGGTGTAAAATAGTGGGTCCCGGCTATACATAGGTTTGCGTAGAGATGGTGGGCCCACCACTTTAAGTGTAATATGATGGCCCACACCCATGCTATGCTTAGGTATAAAATGTTGGGCCCCTCCGTATCAAAACAAAACATGAGGTATAAAGAAAAGGTTTTCCAATAAAAAAATTTCTTGGAAAAGGCGAATGACAAATGGAAAGAAACATGCTTAGTGTATATTATGGATGGATAGATAAATAGATAACGAACTGCAGATGCACTGTTATCAACTTTGTTTAGCAGTTCATCAAAGTGGAATGTTTATTGTAGACGATCTGTCCAATTATTGTACTTTTAATCCATTGCCATAAAAGTGTTGTGGAGTGCCACTACAATATGCTTTCGATTTAAAACGTCTGTAGAACTAGAATATTCTTGCTGATTCCATTTATCAATGAATGGCTTATTAAATTGTTATTTTATAATGCAGATTTTTGAAGGCAAGAAAATTCGATATTGAGAAAACAAAGCAGATGTGGGCTGATATGCTTCAGTGGAGGAAGGAATTTGGTGCAGATACTATTTTGGAGGTAATAGGTGTTCCCATGATTAAAGATGTCTAAATGTGGTAAAATTTGATGTTGAATTTACATGAACTTTTGTTGCTTTATCTATGTGTGTTTGAGATCAGATGTTGTTAAAGTCACTGATTGTTTTGTATTTTCGTATATTATTTTATTGAGGATTTTGAATTCAACGAAATTGATGAAGTCCTGCAACACTACCCTCAAGGACATCATGGGGTAGATAAGGATGGAAGGCCTGTTTATATTGAGTCACTGGGCAAAGTTGATTCTAACAAGTTGATGCAAGCTACAACTATGGATCGCTACGTAAAATATCATGTGAAGGAGTTTGAGAGGACCTTTGTTATCAAGTTCCCAGCTTGTTCGATCGCAGCGAAACGACACATTGATCAGAGCACGACAATTTTGGATGTGCAGGGAGTGGTATGTGAGATTCTTGCATTTATCTTAGGGCCATTTATAAAAAAACTCTCATTTTTGAATAAATCAATATATCGCTCTATGAATATATGAAAATGGCTAAAATCTCTTTGCTTGAGTTCCTAAAATGGTGTGCTAACTCTATTGGAGTTTAGGGTGTGAGGCCATGGAATGATCATTCCAGGGATGTTTTGGGCAATTTGACAATTTTGTGCCCATCATTGTCTGTTCTCTAAAAATAAGGAGATCTTTACAAGTTCGTCTTTGTTTTATGGCTTTACCCTGCAGGGACTTAAAAATTTCAATAAGGCTGCAAGGGATCTTATTGTTCGCCTTCAGAAGATTGATGGTGATAACTATCCGGAGGTGTTTCCTTGTCCTCTTTGTTAAATCAATACATAAAAAATGTTTGATTTCTGGCTAACGAAGTATTTATAATGCCATATGGGATATGTTTGTTGTTGGTACTTTGTACTGCAGACCTTGTGTCGCATGTTCATTATCAATGCTGGTCCTGGCTTTAGACTGTTATGGAACACCATAAAGACTTTCCTGGATCCAAAAACCACTGCAAAGATCCATGTACGCGGAGTTCTTTTCTCACTTAGTCTATAGAGTGCTGGTTTGACCAACAAAATCCAAATGACCAGTGATAGATTTTGTCCTGCAGGTTCTTGGGAGTAAGTTCCAGAATAAGTTGCTTGAAGTAATCGATGCTAGGTGAGTTTTTTTGGTGAGAGAAATATGGAAGGTTTTATCATTCAAAAAAAGAAATATGGGAGTTTTTCAGGCATTTTTTGAGTTTGGCTTGCCACTTTTATTTAGCTGTTCAAATCAATTTTCAAAATCTCATGCCTCTTGGATATCTGCCTTCAATGTACTTGGATGTTTCAGTGAAAACTTTGTCATTAAAAAAAAATCAGACAAGTTGATGATTGACTTAGTTGATTTTTTGTTTTAAAATAAATATTGATGCTTGGAAACTGGACTCGAGCCTGACCCCATTTTGATTTGATTCAGCCTATCGCCAAGTCATTAACACAGTCCTAGATATTTCTTTAAATTTAGTAAAGAATCCTTGTACAAAGAAATTCTGCAGTTTCTTTACATTATGAAATTCAAAAGAGTAGACAGTGGACTATTTTAACTACCATTCCAGCAACTTATTTGCCCACCTTGGATTGCACTAGTGAATTGCCAGAATTCTTGGGCGGAACTTGTACATGTACTGATCAAGGTGGCTGTATGAGGTCTGACAAAGGCCCTTGGAAGGATCCAGAAATGTTGAAGGTAATCAATTAAATTTATTCCTCGGGCACTTCATTTAATACATTATTTAGCAATTGTTAGTTGATGTTTTGATCCGCAGATGGTTCAAAATGGCGTGGCAAACGGTGCAAAGAAGACCTTGACCACTTCAAGCATTGATGAGAAGACGATTTCTGAGGACGAGATCGTGTACCCAATGGTATCTGCCTGGTCTTCTAACCTCCTCAGCAAGTATGAGATTACAAATGTTTATTTATACTGATAAATATGGTTTATTTTTTTTCCTTATTATTCTGCATCATGAAGGGCTGTGAATCTTTCAAAAGGGAGATGGGTCTAGACGCAAATGACAAGCGGAATCTCTCTCCCAGAACTCCACGGGAATTTATAGTGCATCCTCATCTGTCTCCTGTTCGTGAGGAAGTAAGTGTTCCACATTCCATGGGTATGATAGTGGATGATATGCATGATAATTTGCGGGGCTTTATTTGTCCATTGATCTAGTAGACATGCCAAGAAATAGTTCTGTAGTTAAGCAAGTTGAATATTTTGTTACTTAAGCAAAATAACAAATGCCTTTATTGGAAACTGAAACATTACAGCTAGGTCAGAAATTCCCAAAATTCTTGTAGCGAAATCATCCAACATTCTTTCCTCACGATTGCCCAACTAATGATCAAACATTTGATTTCAAGTATTATCCTTATTTCCAAATGACCTGCGCCACATTAAACAGAGCCATAGACCATAAAACTTGACTTTTTCTCACTTATCTCAGTAAGATAATGATGCTTCTACCCTTTCAAGATTATTGAATCGGAACCTATGAAAGCCCAAAACACCTTTGAACCACATTCCAATCTTCTCTGCCATCATACAATGAATAAAAGTGTGTTTCCTAACTCCTTGCTTTCTTTGTACATCACACAACCATTTGTCTATTTCCCAATTGGAATTTCTTCCTCGTCAATGCATTATTCCAACAGAAACCTTGAGCCCTTGTGGGTATGTGAACTCTACATCGATTCCCCAATTAGAGTTCCAATCAGCCAAGCGTGGTCCTAAAAAAATTTAACAAAAAGCTACCTCGAGATTCTTCTGCTAAAAATCTTTTATTGTCTTGAATTGATGGAACATAGGCTCTTCTAATAAACAAAGTAACTCGAGAATAAGGGAATTCATTGCCTTTGAGAGTTTGGCAAAAAAGTCCTCTCCCACACAACTTAGACTCCCACTATCTCATAACAATCAGCAATATGTACCCCTCTCACAGACCACCTTGTATATGGTCAACAGAGACTTCACCCATGATGTGTTATATTTATTTGCTTGTTGAGTTTTGATTTTGGGTAACTGGACTCCTTGACATACCAAATTGACTCATGATTCACTTGCAGAATCAAGTTTTTTATTCTAGAATTAGGTAAGGATTAATGTGCGCTTGTTACAAAGTACTTTTTGAAGAAATATACTCGAATGCGTTCCTCTTAATTAATATCTCAGTACTCTGAAAGATGGGGTGTTTTTTTCTCTTATTATGGAAATGATATAATTTCTCCTAAGAGGCCAAGTGAGTAATAATATAAAGATTCAGAGTAGATAGGTACGTTTTATGCTCTGTTTCTTTGACAACATTATGGAAATGAACCACTTGTCAATCAGTGGTGCTTCTTAGGGGACCAGATGTGTACATCTCTATTGCCAAGGAATTCTTATTAATAGCTAAAATCCACCAAATTCTATGGATGGACATTTTCAATTCACACCCTCATTTTCTTAACATAGTGACTTACGTCATTCTTTCATTAATGACCTGTTGGGTTATCTAAATATCTAAATATCATGGAATGTGGGGAAACTTGATGGTGCTTTATTTCCTCCTTTCTCACGAAATTTCTATGGAATGATTATTTGGAAAGCCTGTATAGAATTTAGGTTATTATCAGAATCTTTGAATATCTTATTCTCCTTCCTGCCAGTTTAATTTTATCAAATTGGTAGAAATTAGTGTTATTTCTACTTATTTTCTTTTCCAAAACATCTGCAGGTTACAATTGGCCATGAGAGTTTCCCTAATGCTTATGAGTATGATGAGTTTATCCCAATGGTTGATAAGGTTGTGGATGTTTGGAAGAATAATGTACAAGATGAAAAACAGGCCATCACTAAAGGTATGCAATTTATCACTTATGTTTTATGATACTTCTCATTTTATATATTGATGATAAATTGCAAAAGGGAAATGATAAATGCGCCCCTTCTCATCACTTGGGACACCCAGCTGCATTGTACGTGGCAATCAGGTCACTTCATTCCTTCAAATGTGCAGTACATCAGCCCTTTTGCAGTCATAGATACACTGTAGCTGGGTGTCCCAAGTAATGAAAAGGGGCGCATTTATCATTTCCCTTGCAAAAGTACTTTTTGACCAAGTTGTTTGGATTGTTGAGTAAAAGTTGGATTGGGCTTAGACTTTATACTTAACAGCTCAAAACCAGACATAGCTAATATATCATCAGGACTAAATCAAGGCTACTCTTCCCGATTTGGGCTGGGGTCTGATAGCCCATCGGGCTGCTCAGTCAATTGGACACCTCTTATTTGTCACCTCTTGGATAATTGTAGCCAAAAATCCCATCAATTAAATGATCTTAACCATCCAATGAATTGCTTTTTTTTTTGGATGGTTAAATTAGTGTATATGAATGTCCAAAAGGACCAAAACAATGTCATCAATTGAATGGTTAATATCATCCAAAAAATGCAATTTTTGGATTATTTATGGCCTGTCTATGAGACCTATGGATTAGGCAGTTTGGATCGATGAGATGTTCTACCAATTGGACGACATGTGGGGTGAATTTTAGAGTTTACATAAGGCATTGCATCATATAATATCTATCCAATCCCTCTGTCACATTCTGAGAAGAAAAGAATATAAGGATATCTTGCATTGGGTGATTTTCGGCTACATATTGCTAAACTAAGACTCACACATGGCACACAGATGTGGTGATTGGGGCTGTTCATATTCTGGACCACCATATGGATGGGCTATAGCCCAAAAAACTCAGCGCTCGAATGATCCTAACCGCCAAATCTGTTTGATTTTTGTATGTTGACAATTCCTCAAATTTTCCCAACTTATTTTATACCAACTCTTGGCAGGCTATTTATCTCATGGCTAAGATAGTCTAATCATTTGATGTTTGGGCTATGGCCACCCACATGGTGGCCTACCAGATCAGTGGCCCTAATCACCATACACTCTTGCGACAGGTAGGGGTCTAGTTGAAAAGCATAGTGTGGCATGGAGCTCCACATAATGCTCAAAACTTAGAGGAAACCTCTTTTACTACTTTTCAAACATGCAGTATCTTGCCTTTTCCCTAAAATCAAGGCATTTTGCTCATGAATATTGGTTTCTATCTTATTTGCACTCCTTATAGATATTCATGGTATTAGATCCTCTCTTTCGTACCCTCCTTGAGGTTTTTATTTTGAAAAAAAAATATGGATAAAAGTAAATAAATGAATTGAAAAAGAAGATAAAACACAAAACTATCGGAACGGATCAGGGGTCTTACATCTGTAGCGATAATATGCATTAACATATCTCAGTGCTTCTTGGTTTTCCCATGCTTGAAATATCAAAATTTGTTTTTTAGTTTTTTTTTTTATAGTTTTTGTGAGATTTCGATTGTTCCAAGAGTGCTCGTAAATTTGTAATATTCTACATAATTTAAGTTTCTTGTTGTCGCAGGTGTATTTACTCTACCTGAACCATACAAAGCTCCGGGAGGGGGCAGTACACAGATCTTTGCCGGAGTGATGGCCTTTGTTATTGGAATTTTCACTATACTGCGAGCAACGCGAAACATGCCGAAGAAGCTAACAGAGGCAGCCCTAGGTTGTGCTCCTCCTGTTTACTATGTTGACAAGATGGTTAAAGGCCAGGCATATCATCACCAATTGCCTGTGCCAGTTATTTCCGGCTCTGAATACTCCTCTGTTATAAAACGCCTTGGTGAATTGGAAGAGAAGGTGAAAATTCTCAGCATGAAACCTTCTGAAATGCCAATAGATAAGGAGGAAATGCTGAATGCTACTGTAAGCCGTGTTGATGCATTGGAAGCAGAGCTTAGGACGACCAAGAAGGTATTTATGATTATTCTGAATGCTCACTGACTCGTGAATGTTTATTTATTTTTGTTGTTGAATGCATGGTTTTAAATTTCTGCCGAAATTTCAGATTTCGTTGGGGGCCGAAACCGAAATTTCAGAAATATGATTTTTTTTTTCAAAAGTGTACAAAATTTCCAAAATTTTGGCCGAAATTATTGAATATAAAATTCTTTTTTTTCCCCGGATTTCGGCCAAAATTTAAAACCTTGGTTAAATGTGAGCTATTGCCTAGATATAGTTTTTTACTGTCCATGTTCAATGAGGGAAAGTACATATTATTGTATGTTAGCAAAGGCTATTGGTGTGACTTTTTTTTGCTATAAAAGATCCAAAGCAACACCTGTCAAATGGACGGGTTAGATAATTCAAACGTAGGACCGACTACTACGTAGTGGGTCCCCTCACAGTACTACAATGAGGTTGCTCCCTAATTTGATTTTGATTATATTGTTATCCTTGTCCTAATATGTACGTACAAAAACAGATCTTTCAATATTATGAATTTATGGACGTGTCGGTATTCTAGGTTTTCCAAAGTTCCTTCTGCATGACACATTGCTCATATCTAATATTAAGTATTCCATCACTGTTGTACAATATTTAGTAGTTTGTATGGATAACATCGTATTGTACGGAATGTTTTCTTTTCTTTTCTTTTCCATTTTAAAGTTTAAACAACTAACCACCTATACTTTTAGCTTCTTTAACCTGATATTGTGATATCCTTATTGTTTCTCTCATGATTGGAATTTCTTCATTCAATTTGGAATTTGGCTTGATTAGTTTCTGCTTGCATTGCTCTCATTTCACAGGCACTGGAGGATGCCCTTGTGCTCCAGGAGGAGCTTCTTGCTTACATTAATAAGAAGAAGAAAAAGAAGAACAAGCTGGTATGTAACTTTGGTTGCTGTTTTTGAAGAATTTTAAGGCCTAGTTCACAGAAAAGCTTCATTTTAAGGCTTTGAAGAAACATGGAATCATTTCCTTGGCATTCATCCTGTTGTCATTGTTACTTGCTGTTTCCAATATTAAATTGTTCCTCTTTTTTCTGTTTTGACTTACGAAATGTATTTTCACTTTTTTATTCACAGAATCCATTCTCCTGGTAAGGGAGGAGCGAGATATAGACGTTTGGTTGCTCGAAATAAAGCTGTGAATTTGTTGAAGCCAGTGGCGATTTTTTCTCCAAACCATCTGAATATAGTTTCTTACATTTGCATTGCCAATCAAAATTTCAGTTTAGTATACATTTTGTAATTTCTTCCATACTTCCAAATAAAATTCTGTGTCCTATTTATTTACATATATTTCTAAATAACTTTGTAAAATTATCTTATATGGACTCAAGTTTGGACTGTACACTAATTGTGCGGGTCCAGCTCTCTGCTCTGAGGGTTGTTCCAGGGGAGCTGCGCCCACTGCTTGGGGGTTCGACGGCGGAGTTCACAAGAAATTCTTTTATGGGTTATAGGGTTACTTTGATAATTACATGTCTCTGTGAGGTTATAATAATATTAGTAATGGTTACAGTTATACTAACTGAAATTTTAGTTTTTCTCTTAAGAGTGAAGGTGGGGTTGAGATTGTAACATTGATTCTTTCACCACCAATGTAGTGAAAATATCTTATTTGTATTGATTTCTCTATATGTTTGTTCGTGATTATTTGTTATTTGATTGTCTCAATTTCATCAAATAAGAAGCAGTCTCTAAGATACGCCATTTGAACGCCATATCACACATTGCCATCTATCATGTGTCCCTGTAGCCTTTTAGAGTATTGGGGTGAGCAGCAATTTATTAAAAAAAGAAGGAAGAAGAAACAAGTTC
This sequence comes from Tasmannia lanceolata, assembly GCF_043159265.1. NCBI lineage: Eukaryota > Viridiplantae > Streptophyta > Magnoliopsida > Canellales > Winteraceae > Tasmannia > Tasmannia lanceolata. The sequence goes on along the minus strand of NW_027518697.1, from coordinate 6,561,603 downwards.
TGCTATTTTTACTAGAAAAAAGCTAATAACTCCTCTAGTGCGAAGCAAAAGACTGACTTTTCTATGATTATTCAAGTGAGTCATATATGTTTTGGTTATATAGTGAAGGCTCAAAATGATGCATAAAGATCGGATCATCTATCCCTGCATAGCTCGATTGGGAGGAGCGTGATGAAGTCCCTATATTAACTTCCGTACAATACAAATACAAATCCTGATCATAGGCAGAAATAGGTGTGGAACTCGGGTTGGGTTGGGATCGGGTTGACGCCAACCCTAGCCCGACACAAGATAGTTCCCTCAACCCTAATCCGACCCAACCTGAGCATCGGTTTGAGGATGGTCAACCCTAACCCAACCGCCTCTAAATCTCTCAATCCTGACCCAACCTGTCTAACGTATTTTTCCAAATTGGGTTGAGTAGTGCTGGGTTCAGATTAACCTAAGGCCAAACAAAAAAATACCAAAAAAAAACATAACCCTAAGAAATCAGGATAAAATTGGAGGACGAATGTCAAGGTTCGGGTCGGGTTGCCCAAGGCCTCAACCCTAACTCAACTCAAAATTAAACTTGATTGGCTTTTCCCAACTCAACCGGAGGAAATGCTAGACCAACCCGAGCCAAAATAGAGTTGAACCCATCGGGTTAGGGTTGAGCCCAACCTAAGTTGCACCCCTAGGCAGAAATCGTGCGAGAATTCTCATTTTGTATCTTCTCAAGTGATGAGTGAGAACCACATTTGCGTCTTCATATATCCACTCCTTTTTCTTCCCTGGGCCACGCCCTTGTAGTGGAAAAAGAGTAGTCATAAACACACTAGAGGGAAGGGATTGAGCCTCTAGCTCAGCGGCAAAGGCTTTGTTCTTAAACCTGGGAGGTAGGAGGTTCAATCCCACCCTCAAATTCAAATTTGGAATAAAGCTCACATGTGGATTGCAAAAGGGTCAACTTCAAATTTGAAAGAAAGATCACATATTGATCGCAAAAAGCTCGATATCAAATTTTGAAAGAAAGATCCCATGCTGTTGTAAAAGGAAGAGTAGTTGCAATACGCTTACTCAACAACTACCACGGCCAAAGTGTGTAAAAAATGGAGAATAATTTCAAGAGAAATCCACACTTCGATATACAACTTGTTTCTTTTTCTTTTTCCTAGGAGTAGTTTGTAACTTATATCTCTTCTTCCCTCTACTTTTCATTCCAACAATTCGATTGTCTACTTTGAAGGCATCAATGGACATTGTTTTGAAGATGGTATTCTCTGCTCTTGTTCTTTCGTGAAATTCTCTGTCTTCACACTAAGGCCTTCTTTGAATTGCAAGAAAAACAATTCTCAAGGAAAAAACTTTTCTCGGAAAATATTTACTTTACTTCCCTCAATTAAGAGGGAAATAATATGTTTATGATTAATTTAGAGGGATATCATCATAAATTGAAGGTCCCTTCAAGTAAAAATTGAATAGGGTTGGCTCAAGTTATGTTTTTACATTTGTAAAAATATGTAGGAAGCTATAGAAATATTTTTCCTTTTCAAACTTTTCTAGAAAATTCTTGGAATCCAAACAAGGCCTAAACGGATTGTTAAGTCCGAATAAAACTTGGCTCCAGACCGGTCTGGAGGAAGTTCCCTCCAAACCCTTTGGTAATAGTGTAAAAATATGGGGTGTGGAAATATCAATTCGTTTTGAAAATAAAAGGTAGATGTGGATTTGATATTTATACACCCCCTGCTATTAGAGGGGCTGGAGGAACTTCCTCTCTGGAGCCAAATTTTGGAATAGAAGTATCAAAATGCCGAATGACATCTCTAAACAAATACATAATGATTTGAAATCTCTAATCGAATGGAATCAATCGGTTTTGGGTTTGATAGTACAAGATGACAATGAAGCCAATCTCCAAATTCTGCAAATGAAAATTCTACAAATGAACCAAGAGGCAACTGATAAACTCATAAAGATGAGGCAAGAGGAAAAATCTAGGACGCATCTTATGTTGGAAAGCCTCATGGTTGTATGTGAACGATTGGTGAGTACAAGACAACAACCACCCCATCATTTAAGCCATCGACACCATTTGGTGGATCGATTCCTTGTGAAGGCCAGACTAGTGGATCATCTAGTGCACTGTTCGTGGGGGTGGGAGAGTCGATTGATCACATGTTCCTTCATTGCAAAACAACCAAATATGTGTGGATTCAAATTCTAAGCAAATTTGGTACATCATAATCGTTCACTTACAAGCTTTCAGCACTGGGAAAGTTGGTCTTCCATTTCGTGGCGTAAAAAAGCTAAAATCTTATGGAATGTGACATTACTAATCACCATCTTGGTGTTATAGAAAGAGAGGAATGCTAGGATGTTTAGAGGCTTAGTGAAGAGCTCTCATTACCTTTTCATTACTGTAGTTGTGCTCACCATCTCTTGGGTTACGATTCTGCCCCGTTTTAGATTCATGTCAGGGAATGATTTATGGCAAGGTTAATTGGTCATAGGTACGAAATAGCAGTGAGCAGAGGCCTACCATTTCACAGGCATGAGAACCTCCTAGCAACGGATATCTAAAGCTGAACTTCGATGGTTCAAGCTTAGGGATTCTAGGGCTGACTGGAGTAGGTCTTCATCTACGAGATGATAGTGTGCAACGATATGGGCTTTCTCAGGCCCCATTGGGATTACATGTTCCAATGAACGGAGATCAGAGCGGATCATCAAGGAATTAGGACATGACTGATCCCAATATTCTTGATCAAGTCATAGTTGAAGGTGACTCTCATGAAGTTATAAAATTGTTGGAGAGAAGTATATACCATCATTGGCAGTTTGCGAATTGGATTGATGAGATCTTGGATTGAGTGATGGGATCCTTCATCTCTTTTCATCATGTAAAAAGATTGGCTAATAGTGAGGAGACCCATAGACTGGCTGGAGAGGGAGCCTCTAGGGGGCATTTGAAATCTTCGATTTCCTCCCCCCTTGACGGGTCTATCTTGTGAATGTTTTCTTTTCCTTTGCTTGCTGTCTTGTTTTAATCATCTTGTGTTCCTTTTTTCTACTAATATATATTAATAGTTCTCTGCCATTAAAAATGACAAATTATTAATATGTTAAATGCCTTTCTTCAAAAGTCCCTAGCAAATCCCTAATTATAATCATTGGAGCTGGAAATAAGAAAGCCGAATCACGTCCTCCTCGTAATATGCGATCTCATTCTTTGTAATTATTCATTGGTAGAAAAATAGACAAGTTATTATCTTAAAGAGCTTTTAAAGATAATTGCAATGTATAAAAAAAATTGCTCAAAAAAAGAAAATAATTACAAAGAATTCTGAAAAAAAAGTGTAGATGATAACAAGCATTACCATTTGGCCATCTTGCCCAACCCCAAACCCTGCCTTTTCCCTCTGCTAACTTAACTTATGGTGTCTCTTTTTCTCTTTGTGAAGGTGATTTCATAGATTATACATAAAAATGATTCAATCGCCAATGTAGACTACACCCCATTCCGGTTGTGGTTTTCTAATTCTGGGTCTAGTGTTGCAGCCAATACTGTTGCAAAGTTGAATGTTGTTCCGGGTTGCTCGTGCCGAATGTTGGGGGACGTGGAGATGAAAGAGAAAACGTCGAGAAGAAGCCATTGCTCTGTAGAAATGGGTTACTATAGTTGTGGTGATAATACTGATGGTGCTGATAGAGAGAAGCCTGCTCATACAAGCTATCTAAAAGCTCCGAGTCGAACCCTCCTCCATTACTAAGATGATAATTCTTATGCTTAGACATGTTTGTCGCGCTCTCCACCAACACCATCTCCCACCCGTCCTTTCTACCCTCCTCCGCCGTTGTAATTTGTTCTTCTTTCTGTTGTGGCGGTGTCTGTTGTGTCGGTGGCGATGGATCGTTGAACAATACCAAGTCTAGACATGAATTGTTAGAGGAGATACTTGCGTTTGTTTCCATAACATCTATCAAATCTTCTTGTTCTCTCTGTTCTTTCTCTTCGTCTTTGGAAGGAGAAGGCGAATTGGGTTGTTTGAGATCTCGGTCCGCCTTGGCATCTATCATATTTTCTTCTTTCTTTTCTTTCTCTTTTGAATTGGGTTTTTTAAGATCCGGATCCGCCAGAGGTGGGGCAGGAAGGCGGAGCAATTGGCAACGGGGCTTATTTTTGGACTTGGGTGGGGGTAAAGAAGGCTGTTGTTGCTTGTCTTTAAGGAATTCGTCGAGAGTATCAAGGAGTTTCTCCGATATCTTTTGCACCGACGGGTACTCCGGCGACCTTCCGATGCCGAGGTTTCGACAGAGGGAGTAGAAAGAAGCTAGCTCATCGAACTGTTTGGCAGCCTTACAACAGGCGTGAAAGGCTTCGATGCATGATTTGTATTGGAGACGGAAGAAACTGTCTAGGACAACTGCGAGACCATCAGAGATATCTCGGTAGAGATCGAAGCTCTCGCGCACCACCGTGTAGACGGAGATTTGAACGAGTCGGTTGTTTTTGGCAGCACCGGTGGGCCGAGTTGCAAGAACTCGGTCAAGAAGTCGCTGCCAGTAAAGGATCTTGTCTAAGAGGATGGTGGGTTTGGTGTTACCTGTTGAAGTATAAATGATCAAATACGACCAACTCTAACAGCTTAAGCGTTTGGAGTTGGTTAACATGGTACCAAAAGGTCCTAGATTCAAAACCCAACAACTCCTTGATATTAAAAATTCACATGTATAGCCTATATATTTTGATAAAACGACAAAATTCCGAAATAATCCAGAGAATTAGAAAAATATAGCGATATTTTCATTAAACCATGATATTTTTACAATATTTTTTTTGTCTTAATTCATACATTTTATATCAATTTATTATGTTGTTTTTCCCAATATAAACCCAAAAAAAAAAATATATATATATATCCCAAGATTTCTCCTTGCAGAGAAATTCCCGAGAACAATATTTATGACACAGTGTTTGTATAAATGATTAAATACCACCAACCCTAACAGCTTAAGCTTTTGAAGTAATTGGTTGTTTAACATTACCGGCATTGTGGAGGGACAAACGTCGGTGGCAGTAGGAACCAGCAGGGGGGAGGCGGTTGAGCTTTCCCATGAGGGTGCAGTCAAGCCGCTCGTCGAGGTAAAGGGCGAAGGTTCGAACAAAGGAGGTGAAATCCCAAGGGCTGGAAGCATTGGATTCGTCGCGGAATTTGGAGAGGTTGAGGGGACTAGAGCCGCGTTTAATGGAGGAGAGGACTTCATGGGTGAAATAAGAGTCCCCTTCTTGGAGGATTCGAAAAATGAGGGAAAGGGATTTGAGAACGACGATCCAGTTACGGGTGCGGCTTATGCGGCGGGCGAGGGCATGGACACAGGCTGCGGAGTAGATTTTGGAGGAGGAGGTGAGGAGGAGGACTTCGTTAATGAAGCGGTCTTCGACGGGAAGTTCTTCATGGGTGGTGGCTTTAAGGATGGCCACTTTGAGGTTCGAGTAGTTGGTGTCGGAGACTTTGGCCAGAGAGATGCTTGTCTGGTCCTTGACAGCGCCCAGGGCCTTTCTGAGTTTGCTGGGCATGGTGGATTTCAGAGGTAGAAGGAAGCTGTGAGGAAGAAAGAGATTAGAGAAGAAGGAAGAGAATAGAGAGAAGAAAAAAAAAATTCTTTGTTTTTGTTGTTTATGCATGGTTTATTCCTGGGGGTGTGAGGAAAAGGTGGGGAGGCCGTTGAATCTTTGGTGGTAACAGATTTCATGGGCTGACTTGTTTTCGTTTGTTGAAAGATAAAAGGGGAAGAAAAGTCAAAGGGAAAGGACGAAAAGTTGGACTGTTTTTGACCGAGTCTTTCCCGGAATTGGGAGATCTTATATAATGTGTGCGCGTGAAATTCCAGTATGTTTCTAAAAGTATATTGAGCCCACTTCACGGGATGATCCAAATCGTCCATTTGTTGGGGCCACACTGTAAATTGAATTGATCGTACTGCGTAAATCATCTCCATAAGATGATGCTAACCCTATGATCTAGAGAGGTTTCAATAATGTGCAGTCTCTCTAAAGATCGGAGGGTCAGTATCATTCTATGGAAATGATTTTTGAGGCACAGCATGTTTAAGTTGTGGCACAACAAATGACCGGCTTGGATCATCTTATGAAGTGGGCCCCTACTAATTGAAAAATACGAGATTTAACATGCACCACAACATTAAATCTCGTCCGAATATAGATGCGAGGAAGCGCTAATTACCCTAACAAATGTTGCTACCTTTGAACGGTGAAGATCTATTCTAAGACCCTACACGAGAGATGTGTACGTGGAATCAAGACCGTTGATCTTATAAAATATGTCTTCTTAGGATTTTCCCAGGGTTGGCTTGCTCACTCTGGTGAACCAATCTGATTCATGTTCCCCTTACCGCTCATACGTCACTGTTGAGTCAAGTCAGTCTTGTTTTACAGAGAAGAATTCCACCTCTCTCATCAAAAGAAAGCGAATCTCTGCAGTTATTGATAACATAAGAGGCTCTGGAACTTTAATTTTGAGTCCAATTATCTGTTTTGGACTCAGCAATCTGTTCTCAAAATCCAAAACAACAGGGCCTAAAAAGAGGCTTGAAGGATCAAGGGCCTAGATCATCCAATCAAGGCGTTCTCAGACGCATTTCTCCAGATGAGGTTTCCACCTAAGAACAGTTCCCAAATTACAAGACATTCAATCATAATGTTATTTTTGTTTATACATATATTCACAAACTTATACTATAGATACAAGTAGAGAGACATATAGGACTACTAGAGCCTGACCTCGTCCGGATTGAATATCTGCTTTTATGTACAATTTGTGCATCAGATAACTGCAAAAATAAAAATATATAAAGCATTTTCTAGTGAGAAAACAGGGTTTGAAAATGTGCATAAATCATTTGTATGTAAGAGGCAGAATATTTCAATTCTAGCAAACACGGAAAAGAATCATCAACAACGAAAGGAGAACATTTATACCTATTATTGGAAGTTCTTTTTCTTGGATCGGAATTGAGTGAGCTTGTCCCTCCATTGAGCTGTCTCACAACATTGCAAAAGAAGGGATTTCTCATGATACATGTTTAGTTGTATAATAGAAGAGAAAGCAATGGGAATGTAAGGTTTTTAAACTTGAAATATGACTAGGTTTGGTGAAGGCTATGCTCTTATTGAGTGGAGTATCAAATGGAGCTTTTTCAGCTTATGCAGTAATTTTGTCTTAAAGACTTAAAGAAGCCAAATTTTCTTATAAAAACTAAATTTTCTTTTAGGCCTTTATCAAGATCAAGTTTAGTCGTTGGCAACATAGATTTTAAGTTTTCTTGAGTATTATAACTCAAAAGAATAATGGGAAAGGAAAGACAACATGAGAGTGACACCTCATCTGTGTCATGTATTGAGCTTCTGATTACTACTGCTCTTGATTTCTGATTACAGTTTTCTCTCCACATTAATGAGAAAGAAATGATATTAGTGTGTGACATGGGTCCATAATAATAGAAACATTTACTGCTTGGAGAAGGGAGATTATGGGTTCTATATAAGAAAACTCTAGAAAACCTAACATGCTGAGACTCTGGACATTTATACGAATAACATTAAAGAATAGTTCCTCAAAAGCACAAAATGGAGAAAAAAAATCAAATCTAGATAGAATACATGACCACAATGTTAAGAGTATCTAATTAATACCCATAAAACAAGAAATATAGGATTTTCCCCTAACTTTTTTCCATTATTGTATCTCAATTCTTGATATTGATTTCTTAAATATGAAATCTGTCACACGCACATATGTGTTTCTTTAATCTGAAAAACTTTTCTTATGTTTCGAACCCAGATTTTCCTTCTTTAGTGCTCTTCCTTTCCTGTTAGGAATCATCCTTAAATTTCTGGTATGAGATTCCTAATTAAGAGCCTTCTTCTAAGGTTATTTTATTCATCTCCATTGGGTTTTCTTTCATCAAATTATTGGTGTTAAGAGTCTAGGCTTCAGCACCATTTCTACAAGAGGCGGGATAACTTCTAAGGGAAAGTTGACATACCTTCAAAGGGATGACCTTCTCATCCAAATTTAAGAATTGCTAGATGATCAGCTTGTTGCTACAAGGAGTGGTGGTTATTACAGGTTCTTGATGAGATGAAAGAGTCACCCACACTCCGATAACACTAGGATCACACCTTTCATCCACATTCTGATAACACTAGGATCACAGCACCAGCACCAGATTCTCAGCATCTCAATCCAGATCTCCGCAAGCAATACATTTTTTTTTGAAAGGTACTTTGTGTGCGTGGATCGAACATGGAACCTTCAGATCTTCAGTCTGACGCTCTCCCAACTGAGCTATCCCCACGAAGTAGACTCTACAAGCAATACTTCTCCATCCATTCGCAGGAGACGAATGCTTTCAAACCCGGGAGGTTGCTACAGACCATCAATCGAGAAAGCAGGAGAGGAGAGGAGAGAGAGAGAGAGAGAGAGAGAGAGAGAGAGAGTAGGGGTTTTATTGGTTTTCCATTAGTCTCATTGGCAATAGAGGTAAGATTGTCAATTTTTTGTATTTTTCTTGGGAAGTGCTTTTTTTTTGTATGAATGGAATTTGGTGGGTGGTGGTGTGGGTGTGTGTAGTGAAGTGGTGGGGCACAAGTCAGCGAAGGGCGCCATACCCTGGCCTGTCAGGTTGTTTCTAACACCCTATCGCGTCAATTGAAGTCCCCCTTATGTAAGATGAGGCATTCGATCGATTGGGTCGACCGGATCAGGGTGAAGAAATTTGTTTTTTTCCGTTCATTCCTACTACTTATCATATTCATTTCTACTCTATCTTTCCCGCGAAGTTGTTTATTTTTTTTATTATTTCATTTTTATTTTATGAATTTTACATTTTTTTTCTTCAAATCCCACTAATTCTTCTTATTTTATACACAGGCCAGCCATCCCTCCACACCTTTCGATCAACGCTGCATGACCTCTCAATGTGTAACACCATCCAATACCAATGCCAGACACATGTCGAAAACAAAAATTATTGAAAATAAATGGTGTCCTTGTTATATAGCTTTATTTAAGATCTGAACCAGCTTTAGAATAAGCACAATTCAGAATGTTAAAGTATAAAAGATAAATAACGCCTTTCCCCAACAGCTTAAGCTTTCGGAGAAGTTAGTAAGTCAACATCGTATCAGAACCAGAACCAGAGGTCTCAACTTCAAACCTCCTGGATAGCAAAAAACCACATGCGGTGGTTGGCCCAAAGTGGGACCACATGTGCCACATGTTTGCCAAGTGGGCCACACACGGGGGCGTTGGTGGGGGGGAGTGTTAAAGTATAAAAGATAAATAACGCCTTTACCCAACAGCTTAAGCTTTCGGAGAAGTTGGTAAGTTAACACAGAAAATTACCACTGTTTTACGATCCAGTACAAACAAAATATGAGAATAACAGATAAAAGGAACCAACCTGCATCTCCATACCGTTCTTCAGCAGCTGCAATCAGCATGTTACAAACCAGGTCAAATTCTTTGGTTTCAACGCATGGATGACCATCAGGCCTACAGGCATTGCTAGGTCACATGAAATCCTTCACTTGTAGTTTAAAAAAAAAAAAAAGCATCACTTGCACAAATCACGTGCAAATGATGAAATATGGATATTGTGACTATCATGAATGTAGCAGACCACATGTCCATGAAATCAATTAATAATAGTCCAAGTGTCATAGATATATTAGGTATAAGAAATGCAGTATTAAAAGGTGCACCATGATAAGTGGATTGATACAAAGTATGAAGAGAGATCTAAGTATGAGCTGACAGACACAAGAAAGACAAATGAAGATTTTCTCTGAATCAACATGTTGGCATGTGTTATCCTACATGCGTGTCAGATGTGACACCTTTTGTTAGAATCAGCTTTCTACGAGTTTCCATATTTTTTTGTTTTTCTTTGAGAATGTTGTGACCATGGTTTAAAATTTCGACCGAAACCGAAATTTGGCAAAATTTCGAATTTCGGCCTATACCAAATTTTGGAATTTCGGTCCGAAATTTCGAAATGAATTAAATAATTTTTTTTAATTAGTACCAAATTTCGACCGAAATTTCAAAATTTCAAGGTCCAAAACCGGTACCGAAATCGAAATTTTAAACCATGGTTGTGACCACGTAAAGAGATTCTTCACTCTTACCTGTCTTGTTCTGTGAACAGCAAACCATTTGAGGGACAGGCCTTGAATGCACGCTTTGCTGGTTCGATGACTCTCATTCCATCACTATAAGCAAGATATTTGTTAACTTGAATGGGTACCTGCAATGGTTAAAAAAGACCAAAATTCATTTAACATGAAAAGTGAACTTTTTAAAATATGGAAAAGAAATTAGAAATATCAATCTGTAGGCTCATCCATGTATAGCCATGTTATATGTGCATTACAAATAAGAATCCATGAATATTAAACTGCTCACTATAATGTGCATCAGAAACATATAGCATGCACTACCATTTAATAGCTTCAAGTTTCATCCTGGTAGGGGTCCGCCTAACACCAGCTCACCGATAATAATAAAAAAAAAGTTTCATCCCTTTCTTTTTGAAATGGAGAATTTTCAAAAACAGAACTCTGAGCAACACGTGTCTGCCTGTGGAAAAGCTAACCCTCATGGAAATCCTACCTGACACTGTCGATTGGAAACACTCACAGGCCCATTTATCTATTTATTTATTTTTTGAATGGTCAAAGATTTCATTAAAAGGGCCGAGATGGTAAAAAAAAATACAACGAGAAATAGCAGGAATCTATATACAATCAAAGAAAAGAACAACACAAAAAGTCGAGGAGGAAGGAAATCATAAAGCTCCAGGGCCTCCAAATGAACCCCACTCCTAGCTATCTTATCTGCTACTCCATTGGCCGATCTCCTAATATGGCGGTAGGAGATACAAGAATTGCCCACAATGTCCTTTATCTCGTTAAAAAGATCCGTGAAATGCCAAGGAAAAGAATGAATGCCAATCATAGAGTACTAACCTGGTCTTCAAAAGGAGTAAGTATCGTGACCTTTTCAGAATAAAAGAAGTGGGCACCGCCTTAATGGGCTCACACACAGAGAGATTCACATTGTAATTAATGCATCTATGATGCATGATACCGCAACAAAATTTGCACAATGTGAGCCCACATGAACATGAGCATCTAAAGATTCGATGCACGCAAATAAATATATCGAAGTGCATGACTGCTTATGATGCATGCTCAGATGAGCTAAACTGTGACAAGCACATCATATGATTGCCATTTAGATGTGCCAAAGGCGATATTACTACTTGCTGAAGCTCTTCATCTTGCAAATATGTCCATAATCAAGGATCCTAAAAGCTTTGTGGCATTATCAACATTATACCAAAAATTCCAAGTGGTTTGAGTGCCTATATCAGTATGCATGATAACATACATGTAAACATTGTCTACACATATGCATTTATGCTACACATAACAACATTGTCATTTATTATCACATGCAATATTAAGGGAGGAGGGAAAAAGAAATACCTTGCATCTAACTGCAATATTAATGGCATCTGAAGGTCGGAGGTCAAATTAGGAGCCAACAATTTGTTATATTCCAATTATCGAGCAACCGTTAGGTAGAATACTTAACTAAGAGCTGAAGGCAGAATGCAGAACCTTTTTTCTGACAGATAAGAAAATGTATTAATGAAAGAACAATAAAAGTTGAGCTGTGGAGAAAATGCCTAATACACTCACAAGGACTTAAGAACTTGCCTCTGCAAGGAATAATTCAGCAAAGAACACCTCGTGTATTCTTTTGGTGACTCGAACAAGCTGCACCTGCATCAGAAAGGCACCCCAAGTAAATGAAATGTATATTCACAATTAGAAGATAAACCTAAATTTTACAAGGGTTATGCAACTGATGACTATGTCAAATTTATATAAGACTTACAACATATCCCATCTTCTCAATCATCTCCTTCACTGTTTGATATAAAGTGGGCCTAGCCTGAGGCACAAATTCCAAGTTAAATACTCTCTTCAAAGTGCTATTCATAATAGAACCCAGCTTTTAACAGCTAAAATCTAACTAGTAGTGCGCTTGATGTGAAATGTAAAAGACTTACAATTTGAACATTGCGGACTGCAGCCATGAGCAACACACTTGGCATCTCCACTGCAATTAACATGGACAATCACTTGTCAGAAAGGTTTTTGAAACATAAACAGACTAAGTTGAAAGCACCCCAAATACAACTGTATTACCTTCTTTCTGAAAAACTAAAGAAAGATCAAATCCAAAAATATTATACGTACACACAATGATTGGAAGGAGGAGATCACTTCCATCTTCCATCTTCCATCTTCCATCTTCAGCACAATAGCAGGATGTGGACCGTAATCTGGTAGGTTTCCTCCCTGAGGGTTGTTATGAATGCATCTTAAATGCCTACCACCTCGCATTTTAATCATGAAACCATCTGCACCACTTTTCACCTCAACTGCATACGTACAGAATGCAAACATATCATACATGTCATCTATGACAGCCCATATCCTTTTCTATAATTTCAGAACTAGAATATTTACAATCAAACCAATTTGACACCCTAGAGCATGATCCTAGATCAACAACAAACAAGGCGAACCAAAATCAAAGACAACTAAAAAAAAACTACCAAATGATATGAGGAAAGATCCACAATAGCACATGGATCTTTTATTAGTGAAAATGAAATCCACGCCTTCAAGGGATACATGGATATGAGATATGAATAATAGCCTCATGGTGACACAATCATACCAGTTTCAACCACACTTGAGTTCACATATTCTTCGTTGTTCTTGCCGAAATTCTCTGCCATGCTGCCATTACCATTTGATGATGAACTGAAACTACAACTAACAGCACTATCGACTCCAACAGGTTTAGGAGATAGAGCCTTGACCTTTGTTCGACCTCGGAAGCTACCTTTAGATCCCCAAAATCTACTTCTAAACACCCTAGCCTTTATGGAAGGCCCATTCACTGGGAGAGTAGAAGTTCCTGATTGTTTTGAACAGACACTTGGGCAAATAACTGGTCCCTGTAGAGCTCCCATCTCACCTCCTTCACTGGTTACAATAAAAAGAAAAGAAAATGGATAAGCTCATCCCAATACCAATAAAATGGAGTATAATTAAGTTCCATCAAGAGTGACAGGAAAGAAAAACAGGTAATGGGTACTTGTAGATTCACCATTGAAAATAGAAATAGAAATAAAATGAAAAAGTGAGAAAGAGAAACAGGAGCAATATTCATGATGCCAATATCCAAATTGTGAATCTCTAAATGTTGAAAAACTTAAACTCATTGAATAAGATGAGTGTCTCAAAAAACTGGGTGATATGCAAGTAAAAATAAAAAAGAAAAGAGAGACCAAACAACAGATAAAAAAGGAAAAAAAACAAAGAGACGGAGAGAGATTATAGTTAGACAGAGTAGTTCAAAATGAGTGTATCCATTTCTCGCTAATGGAACTCTTTAGAAACAGCTCTTTGGCGAGTCATAGCATGTGTTCTTCTCAAGAATAATGCAAATGAGAATGTAAATAAATTCATCGAAACTTGGTAGCAATTATCCATACATTTTCACAGCCGAATAAAACATATGAGAAATCACAAATTCCTCAGGAAATCAGAGAAATTTTGATCATGGAAGCTAAATTCGATTTGCAGCGAGAAGACTCTAACCCGAATCTAAAGCTATCTGTGAATTCTTAAAATCGGGAAGCTCCGATCTGCATAAAAAACTCTAGACGAGCGCGAGACGAGTACCGGAACTTTCCTAATTCCAGATATTTGAAGCGATGAAAACGTAAATATAATATCGTAAAATGAGAGATCACTAGAAGAAAGGGAACTATACATAGACGAATTGGAACACCGCCGAGAGAGAGAGAGAGAGAGAGAGAGAGAGGGGCATTTCTTTTGGCTACGAAAGGTCTAATACCCGAAACGGTACTTTATTTGGTCCGAAATTTCACCCAAAAACATCAACTCAACATAACAAAGCCTCTGTCCCAAACTAGTTAGGGTCGGCTAAATAAATCCCCTAGAAAAATTTCATGATGAAAGAATGGCTACAACTCGAGCCGGGTAAAACCCGACCCGAAAATAGCTTGGGTCGGGTTCAGCTTTCATGGGTTTCGGGTCGAGCCGGGTTCAGCATTCAAAAGCCCGCATGAATCTCGGGTCGAGCCGGGTTTGAAGGGGCCCGACCCGACCCGAGTTACATAAGTTATAGTATGTACATTTTTTTCTATTGTTAGTTAAAAGTTAAAGGGATAATTACATTTACACCCCCTCTAGTTTCTGACACATCCACTTCCACCCCTATAGTTTAAAACGTGACAAATACACCCTTGTAGTTTCAATTTGTTTAAGGTAGGCCCCCTCAGCTGAAGGTTCGTCCAAAGATTGAAGGGTTAGGATGATCCGATGGAGCTGATTTTTTGGGCACACCCTAACTATGTCAGGACCCATCAAATGAACGCTTTGGATCATCCAAACAATGTGGGCCCACATTATTTGGATGATTTTTGGTAGTGTTTGGATTCGGGTAGAGGCCCACATTATTTGGATGATCCAAAGCGTTCATTTGATGGGTCCTGACATAGATATGGTGTGCCCAAAAAATCAGCTCCATCGGATCATCCTAACCCTTCAATCTATGGATGAACCTTCAGCTCAAGGGGCAAACCTTAAACAAATTGAAACTACAGGGGTGTATTTGTCACGTTTTAAACTATAGGGGTGGAAGTGGATGTGTCAGAAACTAGAGGGGGTGTAAATGTAATTATCCACTGTTAAAAGTGAAAACCCACGCACCCACTGTTACTGTATGTGAGTGTAATTTCTGCTTCTATGAGTTGAGTTGATTCAAGTGTTTGATTCAGCATTGTTTGATTGTAATTACAACATTGTTTGATTACAGCATTGTTTGATTCAAGTGTGATGTGAGTGTAATTACATCAATGTTTGATTCAAGTGTAATGTGAGTGTAATTTCTGCTTCTATGAGTTGAGTTGCCTGGCCAAACAAGAATTTTCCTTAAAAATTTGCGTCGACGTGAGAAAACCCGACCCGACCCGAACCGACCCGAGATTTATCATGGGTAGGGCCGGGTTTGGGAATCGTGGGTTTTCCGAAAAAAAAACCCGACCCGACCCGACCCGAGATATTTCTTGGGTAGGGTTGGGTTCTCCAAAACCCGACCCGCCCGACCCGAGTTGCAGCCCTAGAATCTATCCAGCTCTAATCCTGGCTCTAATTATGTTCTTCTACGTGGATCATTTTCTATCATTCTATCTTGTTTAAGGTCATGTTCTTCTTTATGTTCCTAGCTATCAATCCTATCGTGTTCTTCTACGTGGATCACCCAAAAACTTGTTTTTATTTATTTATTTAATATTTTACCTAAATTTTGACCAAAATTTCTGAAATCTCAGCTGAAATTTGGTATCAAATAAGATATTGTTTTTATCGTTTGGCCAAATTTCGGGCGAAATTTCAAAACTTCGGTCGAAATTCAGATTTCGGTGGGATCCGAAACCGGTACTGAAACCGAAATTTAAAACCATGGTTAGAATCCCCCCGAGAAAACTATGAGAAGCCAGCTAAAGAAGAAAATACATGGTGAGTTCGTCCCATTATCAAAACAGCGCCGCACACAAATATGACCAAAATATCCTTAGGCCACGTTTGGATACCCACAAGATTTAGATTTGGATTTCTCACACAGTTGAGATTTGGAATTGATCCTTAGGGGCCATTTGGATAAGCGGATTTTATAATCCAGGTTTTAGTTTGAAAACAATGTAAAAAAGGGTTCATGAAAAGCTAATGTATGTTGTCCTGACATCGTTTCTTGGATTTTAAGCTAAGAAATCAAGGTTTTAGAAATCTTTCCCCCGTCCTGAGATTTTTAAAACCAGGAAACATGGGACGATCTGCTGCCCTCTTGCTGTCAGAAAGAAGGGTGAGAAATCAGAAAATGATAGCTGGTCTCTTTCTTCTCTCATCTCCCATCTACAATTTTGAGGAAGTACAGGATTCTAAAATTTGCATATCCAAACAGCCCCTTATATTTCCAAATCAACTACAACAGTGAAAAAAATCTGAATAATTTTCAAATCTGTTCTGCAAGACATTATTTAAAAATCAATATTAGTGGCAATTACCTTCACCCTCGCTACTCCCCGACCTTGCCCTTGGAGTAGCAGACGTCCCTCCCCGCTCCCCCGTCTCTCTCGTGCAACATCAGCATGAGCATAGGATGATTATGTATTTTGTATCCAAAACTTCAATCCAAATACAAAAGGTATCCAAACTCACAAAATGAAACTTATTAATGCAAGGGGTATTAATGCAAGGGGAGAAGGCATTTCGCAGGCAGGTTGTTGCATGAGAGAGCAGCCACATGGGCTCACTTTTTGTCTTATTAATTTAAATAATCCTATGCAGCTGCTCTCTCGTGCAACAGCCGATCTGCAAAATGCCATCTGTGTTGGTCTCTAGCAAATCCCTGAAGCGAAAGGTATTTGCTAGCTTCCATCGCAAAAGGCATTTCGTGATGGTTTGTTGCATGTGAGAGCATCCAACCAAGGTAAGGGCATTTCCGTCTTTGGGTGAGATAAGAACAGGTTACAGGATCTTTTACCAACTAAAACCGGTAAATACAGGTGAATGAGGTAGATACTCAGGAAGTTGCCGGTACAAAAATATCAAAGCTCCACCAGCAGATGCCGCGTGCAACACTGACCAAACAACGAGACGGCTAGATAAGGTCATATTTCCTTTTCTTGTTTTTTTACTTTAAAATCTCTCTCTCTCTCTCTCTCTCTCTCTCTCTTCGGGATCATTTTCAACTATCAGTATCATCATTTTTATTAATAAAATATAGGGAAATGATATCAGTACAACCATGTTTTAATAATTACACAAACTCTGCTTGCCTTTTCCTTTTCAATTGGCTTGTCAGAGGTTTTTGAGAAGCGTAATAACCATTAACCACTCTTTAAACAATAAAAGACAAGATAACTTAGTGCAATTATTAAACCATGGTTGTGCTGATATCATTTCCCACAATATAAGATCAAACTTGGAAACATTACGAGGGAATTGCTAGCGACCATTGCAAAAGGCTTTTCGCGGCTGACAGACCAGCCGCGAAAAGCCTTTTGCATGGAGCTTAGCAAATCCCTCATTAGGAATACCAATTCCAAAGATACCCTAAGAAACACCCTTCGATTTTGTTGATTCGTTTTATTTGGATTACAGTAAAATATTTATAAAATTTCCTACTTTTTTTTACTCATTAAAAGATAAATTCAACTAATCCTATTCATTCTTTACGTAAAGGGACCTTAAATTTATGATAATATCCCTTTAAATTTACCATAATCATATCATTTCCATCTGGCTTTCTAACTCATGGTAGGAAAAGAATTCCAAGGAATTTTTTTCCATCAAATATGTTTTTCTTGCAACCAAACGCGGCCTTAGTTGCTGCAATCCAAACAAAGTTCCTGTTTCTCTGGACATAAAATGGGTGTAAAATAAAACAAATTTTACGCCTACTTTAAGGGGGAAAATAGGCATAAAATTTGTTTTACGCCAATTTTACGGCCACAGAAACATAACCGAAAGTAAAAAATTCCTAAGAAAAAATTTCCACCATAAATGTTTTCCCTACTGTCCAAACAAGGGCTACCACAAGGTCTGTAAAATTACAACACAATTTCTCTTATAGTACTTGCTAAACCAATGCAAAAACCCATGAAGGAAAAAAGCTAGAAAAAGAAAATGGGAAATTTGATTCCATGAAATCAACATAATTATGATATCATATAGGTTCCAATTACATAAATTGGTAGATAGTTTAGCGGACCAAACTTGGTCTATCTCGGAAATTCTTCAGATGATGACCAAATTTGTTCCGCTAAAACATCATTTCTTCTTTAAAGAGACGACTCAACAAAAATCAAGCCCCTGACTCCTAACCTAATGCAATGATTAAGAAACTTAAATAATATTTATGTCCCCTAACTTATATTATTAAACACATGTTCAAGTGCCTCCACTAAAGTTAGGGGGTGACCAAACACCTCCATTGTCATTAGTAACATAAGATGTGCATGACAATGGCACAAGACAGAGCCCTCTGCTTCTTAGATCTTGCTTTGGTTCTTCGTCTTGTCCTTGCTCGCCTGAGCCCTGGTTATTGACAACATTAAGAAAACAAAGGGAGAAAAAATAATTAGCATTTAATTTGCAAGGAGCAAAATTCTCTTATATTTTCCATCTTTCTTTTCGGGCTCTTCTCAATGGAGATAGAAATCCTTGGAAATTGTTCCTAGGATTTTGTATCTTGCTTGTATTGGACACCCTACCCATTGAGGCTATTTGGTAGAGGATTTAGTTTGCCATGGATAATTTCTTTTGAAAATAGAAGAGCTATTAGGGGGATATGATATGGAAGAAAATTTTGGGAGAGGGTTGAGATTTTTGGTAGAATGGGATAAAATAATCAAAGAAAATTAGGAATATTGAAATCTCATGGATTGGCAGACCCTTTGGCCAAATTACCCTATCTCAGTACAAAATAACTAAAGTACCCTAATCTTTCTTTCACCTCTGCCTCATAGGAACTAGGGGTATTTTGTTTCATTTTCAATGAATTGAGGTACCTTGGTTATTTTCCATGAGATAGGGATGTTTTTCTTAGGGAAATGATTTCAGCGCTCCAATGTTTTGATAAACATCTGCTCCACATGTTTGTCGTGTAGTATTTAAAGGGCTTTAAGAGCTTTTTGAGAACCGTAATATTCATCTGACAGCCCTTTAAATACTACACAACAAAAAACATTTGAGTGCAGAAATCATTTCCCTTTTCTTACTGTGCATGGGATTGGATATTTTGATTATCTTTCATGAGAAAAAGGCATTGTCACTATTTTTTATAATATATGGGTATTTTGGTCATTTTCCATGAGATAGGGTTGCCCAAGTTCTAATGAGGGACGTGGATCTAATAGAACGCCCTTGTCGTGGGGCTCTTGCAAGGGCGCCCATTACTTTCATTCCTCTAGATAATTTTCTATGAAAATCTTGACGAACATCAACCAAACAGTAAAAGTTAAAATTTCAAAAAATCGAAGGATATGTATGAACCATTCTTTTCTCCACATTCTTCTGAAAATAAAATCATTTTCAAGGAAAAAAAAAAACGAATCAAATGTGGTCAATATTATCTCTAGAGTGTCTTGAGATGCTAGAAGAGAGTCGTGGAAATATCATTTTGCTCATTTAAATATTTAATGGCGTAAAATTACTATCTTACCCCTTTGTTTGTCCTACAAGTACTGTTGTGGAAAGACTTCATATAAGGCACGCTCAGAGTCTGCAAAAAAAAACAAATTTTAGTTTAAGATTTTTCGAGAATGGAATAATAAATTTAGGAAAATAATATCTACACTCCTTATTTTGATAATGGCACTCCACAGTCTATTTTACCTCGACCTGATCTTGGAGGAACTTGATGTACCCGATGGCCTCCATCAGTACAGATGCCGTGTCAGTCTGTAAATTACACATTCCAGGATTATAAGGCACTTCACAAATAAGAACAAAAATTGATATAGACACAACCAGTTTTGATAATCTGCATGAAATCAACTTGTCCCGTATGCTTTAACCAGCCGAAAAGGGTGCCGGCAGTTGTTTTGGAATTGTCGTAAGAGTTGGTTAAAGAATATAGGACAAGGTGAGTTAGTGCATATTATCAAGTCATGGTTGTGCTCAAATCATTTCCATAAAACCACATTTAAAAACTAATAAATGGGGGTATCGCTAGTAAAACGAGGACCATAGTTGCCATCTCCGATACATAGGGCAGTGATAAAGACACATAGGGGTCGATTTAAGATATATGGGGGTTGATTTATCACTGCTCGATACATATTATGAAAACTCTAAGTTTTATTTGCCCAAACTAATTATGTATTGCTGGTAAAATCTGGACTGAAATTCGGAAAAATGAACTGTGCTACTGGAAAGATGACCAGCACCCTACGAACAAAGAAGAGAGTCGGAAGGGGGATTGGAGTTGGACCCAGTGGAGACTCTCTGATGCCTAAGTCAGACACCACAACAGTATGAACCAAGCTCTTTGAAGGCTAAAAAATGTGAAAATTAAAGGGAGATGATATTTTCACCCCCTCTGCAATATGCATTCGCCCCCTTATAACGTGAACGGTGGCAACTTTAACGCTTTTTGACTGTCATGTTAAAAGGGGGCCGAATGCGTGCTGGGGGTGTGACAATATCATCCCCCAAATTAAAATGTGAGATGTTATGTCATGCATACCTTAGAGTTTGGTCCCCCTTTATAGAGTAAAGTTCTAGGCATGAAAGGAATCTTGCCTTTCTAGAGTCTCGCCTGATTGGCCGGGTTTTCCAAAATTCCGGTTTCTGACTTCATCCTTTGTCAAGGCTGCAATATCTAGGGTTTCTAAAGCTTCTAAAAGTGTGGTGGAATTACCCTTTTATCCTGACCAGCCTTTAGATGACACGAACAATTGCATATAGAAAGATGAAGTGAAGCCCACAAAAATATGGGGGAATCAACTCACGGAAGATGGTCAAGCCAGGATGATAATCCTTATTTCATTCTTCCGCCTCCCATGTTGAGTTTTGATTGAGGGCCAAAATTTACGCCAAGATACTTCCTCCCACTTGGGTCGTTTAGGGGCAAGGAAGTAGCCTGTTCGGTCTAACCTGTCGGCTGACTAAGGCAATGCCATTAAGTTGACATCTAGAGTTCTTGGGTGGTTGGAGACTATTCATCACAGTCCAGAGAGGTCGGTGTGGGTGCTCAACTCGATCCGATGTGTGAAACACATCTCCATCCTTGATTTCATTGGCCTTGAAATCCTCTTGTAGAACTAGTAGGAGAGCGCATATTTTAATTATTATCTTTTCAAATGACTCCCACCTCAGTTTATCTCAATCGGTTCACCAGGCTTCAAATGGTTGATGGAGGCTGTACGTACTCCCATGAGTGGGCACCTATGGACCTACCTAGTTGTGGGACTAGGTGGGACCTAGCCTGGTATGGGACATGTTTAAAAGGCCTAGCCCAACAAGTTCCATCATATCTGGGGCTTTTGGCGCATTGGTTAGGTACCTAACATTTGAAGTCAGAGCATCCACCATGTCACGCGTTCGAGTCACGGAAGGGACAACATGTGGAGAGGATTACCTGGAAATGCTACCTAGTAAAAAGGCTGGGTCGCCGCAAAAGGACAACCTGTGAAAAGGGCTACCTAGAAAAAAGGTCATAGTGAAAGCCATCACTGCGGGCCGCATAGGGGTGGAACCTAGCTTGGTATGGGACAAGTTTAAAGGGCCTAGCCTAATACGTTCCATCAACTCTAGAGCTTTCGACCTATTAGTTAGGTGCCTAACATTGATCAATGATAAAGGCAGTTTCCTCATATTTAAAATGATGACATGAAAAACTCAGAGGGTATTTACCGTGGAGATTTTCTCGTAGAAAATAATACTCAAGCTTGTAAGATTGACAAGGTCACAAGAATTCTACCTTGCCAAAGGGTGCCACCAACTGCTGAAGTGCTGCAACTCTATCTCCTAATTTCTCCTTTCTAACCTGGATGAAAAACACAACACCCAAGTAAATATTAAACTCAAACAATACATTATTCTAATAATGCCACATTTATAAAGATCTACTTAAATAAATGAAATTTTCTTTTGTAAATTGATGCACCTTAAATGGTGGGAATGAAGAGCGTGTCTCGAATCTAGGCTTTTTGGGTGGTGCCTCTGATGCTTTCGGCTCTGTAATACCATTAGCTCTCTTTGTTTCTGAAACTCCATTCATGAACGATATCTTTGAAAATGCAGAGAGGAAAGGCCACTTATTTAGTTATTTGATCCATTGATATCTTCACCCATGAAATGCCCATCAAATACTAAAAGTGAAAAAAGATCTAAGCTTTTGAAAAAGGCCAAGGATGTGTTTCATAAAGCTGAAAAGAGATGCTCTTTATGGGCTGCACAGATTTGAGATGGAAAAAGAGATCTTTTTGGTTTAATTTATTTACTTTGCAATACAGAAAGAGGAAAAAAACTGATGATCTATAAAAAGAAATATTCATGGAAAAAATAAGGAACCTTGCTATTTGGTCTATATTTAGTCTAATATTTCACTAAATTCATAGGGCATCAATAGATTTCAGATTTTCTTCTATATTGAAACTTGAAAGAAGTAATAATAAACTTATCTTGATGGGTTAGAGGCAAGGTTCTAGATATTTCCAGAATGTGAAATGATTGCACTAATTCTTAGAGAATGGGAACGATACTTCCATTCCCATTTGTTTGTCTTTTTCTAAAAATGACTTCTTTTTAAGGAAATCACAAATAAAATGCTGGAAACTGGGTGAAATTATCATTTCCCTATCATTAACACAATTCAAAATTTCAAAGATAATTTTTTTTTTTTTTTGGGTATCTTTCAAAAAAAAAAAAATTCAAAATTTTACATTAATAGATGTAAAGACAGTTTTTTGATGAAAATTCTTGAATAATGCAATTTTTTTAGGTTTGGTATTAATTCAAATCTTTATAACAAAATAATCAGCTGAAATAGATCTGTTGGTGTAGAAATATGAAGAAGTTATTAAGAAAATCATAAGTATTTCATCATATTTTTATCTTCATTCCATGTGCAAAAAAAAAAAAAAAGAGCTGCCTAGTCTTGATGGCCTCTTTGTAAACCATTGCCCATATCATTTCTCAGACTGATATAATCATTATTTGAAAATAATAATCACATTTAGATTCAAAACCATGTGCATTGAAGATAATATGTAAATAACTTCTACTAGTATCCAAGGAGGCCCTAGGACTACAAATCATGCTGCTAATATATTTTTGTACAAAGAAGAAGTAGAGTATACTCACTCTTGGGGGGCTGTTTGATGTCTCCCGATTTGGCTTTTGTAGAATGTCGAGACCAAGAGGCATAACTTCACTAAACAAATCCAGATTATGAAGTGAGGTCTGGCTAAAACTCCCTCCAAGTTTAGTAGAAGCCAAAAGATCCAAAGCTTGTAAGCTCGAAAATTGCAAAGAAGATGGATTTGGACTTGAAATATTAGCACTGGGATGAATGCGGCTAAAGTTTCCTCTACCAGATGTAGCTAAACTTCCAAAAGTATCAGAACTTTGAGGGTTTGAATACAAATCTCCAGCTGATAGATGGAACCCATTAATTTGGCATCCAGAAGAGAAGGTTTTGTGCAAGAGCTTCTCGTTTAGATCTTGTAAATATTGTTGTTCGTTTTTTATGTATCTTGTAGAAGGCAAATGGAATTCTTCAAGATTAGAAGCATTGCTAAATTTGGGGAAGGAATATGATAGCTCCTCCTTGATTTTTGTCAGAGGTAGTTCATGGGTTGAGTGATTTGTGTAGCTCTCTCCATTATTAGCCCACTGAAATTCTGGGTCTTGAAACATGGATGTGGTAAGAGGGACTAGAATGTCATGGTTTTGCCTTAAATCTCTTGTGCTTGAAAAAACTCCATCGACATTTGGACTGACATTACCACCATTCCTGCATGATAAATTGAGCAAAACACTTTAAGCCATAGAAACAAGAAATTAATCACTACCATTTGTAATCACTAGGAGAAAGGAAAAATTGAAAAGAAACCATTAAAACACATTGAAAAGAATAATACCCAACAGGTTTTCTTCTATATTAATATATATAAATTTTTTCCATTCAAAAATAAAATAAAATAATACCCAACAAGGTAACAGGAAATCCAACCAGAAAAAATCACAGTGAGTGCCAAATCAATAATCACTACAATTGTAAAGACCATTAGATTTCTAATTATTATAACCAAACCAAGAAAATTCTAAATAACTAGGAATATCTGCCAGTATTTGCAATAAATAAAATAAATAAAAACTGAGAGTTATTAATTATTATAAAATCAACAAAAACCAACAAGTAAATTCCAAACCCTAGGTTCAAAACCATGTTAAGAGTTAAATAAAACTGTTATCTTAGTGTTTCTAAGATTGACAAGAACCCAACTAAGCAAATTCCAATTCCTTGGATTTTATTGGTGAGTAGCAAAGCCCTAGCCACTATATTAAAACCTCCGATGTATAATGAAAACAAGAAACAAGAAACAACAACAGAAGGTAAATTCCAAATTCTGTGAATAAATCATCTTTGCTTAACAAATCCCCAAATACAATAGTGATTAAAAACACAGCTAGTTTGACATTCAGATATTAGAAAAAATAAATTTGAAAATTAAGTAATCAATGAACTTACAGTATGAAATTTTGGTTCCATACATGGTCAAGGAATGATGGGAGTGCTAAAGAAGACCCACTAAGCTGTTCTTGGTGTTGATGCTGGTGGCCTAGATTTGCAGACTCCATGATTTTAAAGGCTTGAAAATCCCAAGATGGTATTAAACTAACCTGTGGAATCTCACTCAATTTTTTTCTTTAAAAATAAAAATAAAAATTCAGATGATACCAATAACCTTACTTTTGGAAACTTTTTCTCCTTAGTTTCCTCTTTACTCTTTCAAGTCAGAAGCATAGCTTAAAGTAAAGACAAGAAGATGAGAAACCCATCAAAGCCCTCCCTCTCCCTCTCTCTTTCTAAGCCTTCTATTTAGATGCAAACTTGGTGTAGCTCTGGAACTAAAGAGACATAGATGATCATACTCCCTCTCTTTCTCTCTCCAACTCTTAAGTCTTGTCCTTCTCTTTTTCTTTTTTCAGGTGAAGCTTTTTGCACTCTCTGCAATTACAGGGAGATGATTATACTTCCTCAACGCCATGATTAAATTCCCAGCCTTCGATCCCAAGACTTTCAAATGAGAGGTCTAAAGAAAGGAAATGATAACAAGCATGCCTCTCTCTCTCTCTCTCTCTCTCTCTCTCTCTCTCTATGTTAAGACTTAAGAAATAAGATTCAAGACCCATATATCATGTCACACTTACTCAGCATCTTATTCATAACGAGGGATTTGCTAGCGTCTATCTCAAAGGGCATTTTGCGGATGGTCTGTTGAATGTGAGAGCAGCCACCTCATGAATGAAGACAAAATCTGCTGAAACCATCCTAGAAATGCCATTTGTGATGGACCCTAGCAAATCCCTCATAATAATACTCTTTTATGAATACAAGTTTACATGAAAAAATATATGAAGGGGCTATAATACCCTGATATCGGGTCCAATATTGAAATTATGGATTTTAAATGGGTAATTTATAGTGAGGATGATTTAATTTAAAATTCAATTAAATTTTTTTATTTTTTTTATACAAGCTTTGTAGGGCGGTATTTTCAAGAAAAAAATTGTAAAGTTCTTAATCTTGTTTCCCTAAAAATCCACGTAATTCCCCGAGAAATACCCATGTATTGGAAAATAGTTGAGTCTCTTCATGTGATGAAAACATGTTTGTTTATGATGCCAGCGAAATAATAAAAATAAAAGAAGGGAAAATGAATTACTTTTTATTGTTGGAAACGTTTTCCATAAAGGGTCGCCCACATTGACTAACCTAGCCTAATTAGGAGTTTTAGGTATTTCTAACTATGATTTTAAGGCTAACTAAAGTTTGTCTCTCTAAAGAGTCTCCTAGATTAGAAAGAGTGTAGTGCATAGAGAGAAACTAATCCTAAACCGTAATTATATATGAAGTGGCTGCTTAATGGGAGAAACAAAAATTAAGATAAACAAGAGTGATTTAGAGTTCTTCTCTGGGTGGTCCCTGATATCTGCCAAGACAAAGCCCTAGATTCCATTGATCGAAGCATAAGGATTTAAGTAGATTGGAAGGCCTCTTCAGTGACCCTTGTATGGTGTCTGTGGGGAGCCTCTTCAATGGTCAGATCGTGAGCATTGTCTATCAACTCCATCTAATGATCATAGCCATAGCGGTTTGAATGAATCTAATGAGATGGAGATCAGAGCGGTGTATCAAGGCTTAAGGATAATAGATCCAAGGATTCTTGACAAGGCAGTCGTGGAGGGAGACTCCCTCAAGTTTATTAGGCTGTTGAGAGGGAGTTCCCGCCTCCTTGGCGGTTTGCTCATTGGATGGACGAGATCTTGGATTGTGTGGAGGGATACTCCATTTCATTTCATCATGTATATAAGGAGGTCGGCAAATAGTAAGGCCGATAGGCTTGCTAGGGAGGGAGTTTCAAGGGTAGCTTTGGAATCCTTCAACCTTCAACTTTCTCCCCCCTTGATGACCCCTTTTTTTTGTGAGCTTTTCCTTGTTTTAATTTCCTTGGTGTTCTTTTGATCATCTCAAACTCCAGGTCCTCCCTGTATATCTTTTTCTATATTAATATAATTCTTTGCTATTCAAAAAAAAGTGTGAATGAATCAAACATTTATTACTTTTACTTGAAACATCATTATGATAGATCAAGCAGGAACAATTTTGAGAGTTTTTCCATGCTTAAGCTTTTGGAGTAATTGGTTGTTTGCATGGTGTCAGGGCAAAGGTCCTGAGTTCAAAACTCCTTGATATTAAAAATCCACAAGTAATGGCCAACCCCTATAAAGAGGGGCCATGCGTGAGGGAGTGTTAAAGTATAAAAGATTAAATAACGCCATCTCCAACAGCTTAAGCTTTTGGAGTAATTGGTTGTTTGACATGTAAATATGTAATACCACCTAGAAATACCCATGTAGCTGAGAAGTTCAGATTTTCTACTCTTCATCTCAAAAAAACATGTCTGTTTATGACTTGTATTGGTTCTAGAGAAATGAGAAATAAAAAAAAAAGGAAAATATATTACTTTTGCTTAACACCTCATTATGAGAGATCGAGCCGGAACAATTTAGAGAGTTTTTCTCAATGATATCCCTTAGTGGCAAGCAAGAAAACCCTAGCCCTAGAAATTGTATTACTTTATGCCTAAAGAAAATCCGGGACACCCAGAAATTATACCTTTCTTTCGCCACCTTTTTCCATTTATTTTATTTTGGGTGGCGTACTCTCTCTCTCTCTCTCTCTCTCTCTCTAATCCGGCACAGTAATGGTCGACTAAGAAAAAGATCCAAGTCAACTAAAAGTACACCCCCCCCCCCCCCCAAGTTTGTTTTTCTTGTAAGACAATAACTTTATTTATTACCAGTATACTAGTGTAGCGAATATTGTAAAGGAGAGGTATTTCTACTAATCTTAGATGATCTGCATTGAACCCTAATCAGTACTTATATAGAGCATTTACAGATAATATAGAGATGAAGTTAACTAGTAAAGTATGTAATCCTAATCTAATATATCTTACCATGCCATCAAGCTTATTGCAATCCAATGGCGACATCTCATTTACACTAACAATGTTTACATGATGATTGCATAGAAGATTAGCAACTTTTATTCAATAACTTCATGCATACATTCATTCATGCATGTATACATAGCAACGACGAAAAGGTTCCTCTCATCTGGCAACGACTGAGGAATGAAGGCTGAAATTACCAAAAATGCATATGCAAATTTATGTGCGTTGGTACATACATTGAGAGGATGAACATTGCTTATACACGTAGTCACAAATATCTGTGTCTTTTTCAAAATATCACAATTTTATCATGACATTTTTATAAAACGACAAATCCCGAAATAATCATGAGATTTAAAAAATATATATAGTGATATTTTTGTTTCTATCATTTATCATGAAATTATTGCGATAACATTGCGATTTTTATGATATTTTTTATTGTTCTTAAATTAAATATTTTTTTTCATTTTTTTAAATTAATATGACCCAAGATTTTCCCTTGTTGAGAAATTACCAAGAACGATATTTGTGAAAGCCTATACATACTAAGTGCACACAAGTGCAACATATAGTCATATGAAAAGTACACCTAGAGTTTCTATGAGAAAGAAATGAGACCAAGGTCTCAAGCTAGATAGTAGCAGTACATAACATGGAGGCAGGGTGAATATCGATATTTCTTAATTGGTTATACGAGAGAGAGAGAGAGAGAGAGAGGATTAGGATTGGGTTTTTGGTGATTGTGATGATAGAATGGTACTAAGATTGAATAAGCACGGTTAAGCTGGACTTGCTCAAAAGAAAGTCTATAATAATCACCTCAGCCCCACAAAAGTTCATGTCAGGAGAAAAGGTGATAGGGGACTGTGAAATTAGAGTATGGGCAAGCTTTCCTTTGCCTTTGGACCTCTTTTTTACTTATCGAAAATGCCGACCCATCTACATCTGGTTTTAGAAAAAGCATGATTTCTTTATTTAGTCCCTCCTTGCTTTGCTTTGGGTGCCACCTTTTCCCTATTTCTTGGTATCACTATCATCCAAAATTTATTTATTTAGTGTTCCCTTTCTAAATTAGGGTATTAAGAATAATGTAATCCAAATTAAGTTTTTATATCTCAAAACACCCTGAAACTGATGTTGAGGCAATTTTTTTACCAAATGACCCTCAATTATTTGCATCTATACTAAAATAGCCACCCCTAAAATTACCATCATATCCTTCTGCATTCCCTGTCTGAGACTAGGGTCACTCAACCTGTGTTGGGGACATTTGGTTAAGGAGGTGAGATCTCAATGTTTTTACTATCTTCTGTATAACATTAGCTCAATTGTCTGAGCTAGGGACCAAAACCCTTGGACTTCTTATTCCATCTTTTTTAGCCAATCAGTTGAAGTTGCAACACAAGTTGATGTCAAAAGAAACAATTTGGTCATTTATTAGGGGGAGATTTTGTCCATTT
This sequence comes from Tasmannia lanceolata, assembly GCF_043159265.1. Classification (NCBI taxonomy): domain Eukaryota; kingdom Viridiplantae; phylum Streptophyta; class Magnoliopsida; order Canellales; family Winteraceae; genus Tasmannia; species Tasmannia lanceolata. The sequence goes on along the minus strand of NW_027518697.1, from coordinate 6,532,705 downwards.
TAAGCTACTTTGATTAAGCACATGATGGTTGTCCAAGTGAAAAATAGCCGAGAGAACTTGAATCTCTCAAAAATAGGATCAGACTCTGTGTAAACTCTATTTGTAGCCAATAATACGATGAGATGCATTCGAAAAACAATAAGAGACACAAGAGTTGCATGGTTCAATAATGTACCCGTATTCACATGCGAAGAGTGTTTCACCATCTTGATATTATGGTTAAATTATTATTTTTTACCTTTTCTCTCAGCAAAGAAACACCAAAACTCTATATCATGTTAACCCTAAAACCAAATATGTGGCACTATATGTGTATGTTCCTAAAGAAGAAATCCAAAAATCAGTCAGTCTATGTGATAATTATTGCTAGAATACAAGAGGGAAAATATTGATAATTAGGTATTATTCCCATCATTCAAGAATTGTTGGAAGTAATTGGATGGAGTGGTCTTTGGCTTACTCTAACCCAAATCGGTGCAACTCGAACCTAAATTTGGTTACTCGAACCATAATTTAGTGTTACTCGAACCCTTATTTTATGTACTATTGAAACTATATATCATAATGAGAATAAAACTGTAAAAGTCAGCTTGTACTTATCGATTTGACAAAAATCCCTTTGTAAAATTTAGATTTTGATGAAGAAGGAAGAACGGTTGAGTTGTGTCACATGGCTACTCTCCTTAAGAATCCTATCCGCCCCCTGCGGTGCAACCGGAACCTACAAATTGACACTCTAATATAAAACAGCCCTAACAGGCTCCAGCAGACGTGCACTCGCTTAGTAGTCCACTTCGAATCATCTTAGTAGCATGCCCGTGGTACCTGTGGAATCAACTGTATGCGTTTGGGTGAAAGTCAGACACGGAATAGGACGGGGGAAGAAGATGAAGCAAAAACAAAAGGAGAAATATATGTTTCTATAAAGCAGAATATATGTTCTGTAAATCTATAAATCAGAGTGCTTTCTTCTCTCTCTTTTATAGAGAAGAAGATGACCCTTGGGAGGAGAAAACACCCTTCTAATTAGAGCAAATGTTTCTCTCTCCAACAATCACATGGAGAAGATGAAACATTTTAAAAACGGTAAGAAAAATTAAAGGGTGTAGTTACAAATCCATTTAGGAGATAAAATCCCAAGATTTTATCTTAAAGGAGTGCAAAATTGTTTTGGACTAAAAAGATATTTTTTATTTAACCCAAACTCAGACCCCGGCCACGGCCCAGAACGCATGTGTTTATGAACTTAGTTCATGTAAAAGTGGGTCACCCAACAAATTCCAATGCTCCTTGAAAGGCCCAAGCCTCTCCTCCTTTCTACCTGTTATAAGGAGGTGAAAGCTTCTTGAACTTTCCAATGTGGGACTAAAAATCTAGCATTGGAGTTCATACCCACTTACACATCACACCGGGTGATGGGTTCAAGTCACAAAACACCACAATGGACAAGACCTTAGGAAAGAGAAAAGGATATTCTTATTTTGAATCTTCCCTCTAAAATTTTGAGTTTAAAATTTCACTTTTTGCCTTTCAAAATTTCTAACAAGATGAGAGAGAGAGAGAGAGCAGGATACTCATTGTCAAGAAAATAGGGCATTTTAGTTGTTTAAACTTTAAGCCATAGGTAAATGTTCAGCGTGTAATGTGGTTGATGAGCTTCATGGGCTTAAAAGAAAATGCAGCTGATATGGGTGTGTGACCATTAGTTAATATGTGAAATTAATGAACTATTGTTTGAACCAACTTAACATGCATGAGGCGCATGCCTAATGGCTTTAGTGGAAGAGGGAGAGAGGGAGAGAGAGCTCATATGGAACAAAGCAATTCATGCATTACATATACTAACAAACATTCAATCATTGGATTGCAAGAATTTTCTGAAGAAGTTTGGAAAAGAAAATCTTTTTTCAAAATTTCATGTTTTTCCGTTGTTTGATTACACATGAAAAAGGAATTCGAACCACCACAGTTCATATTTAATTTATAATGATATCCTTCAATTTATAATGATATCCTTAAAAGCTATAATTTCCCTCTAAATTGTGGGGGGGGGGGGGAGGGGGATTCTAGAAAAAAATACAAACAGCGCACATTCTATAAATTTGAAATGTTTATCTAAAGGAAGATGATATTTTCACCCCTCTGCAGTACGCATTCGCCCCCTTTTAACGTGATTTGGCGTCAAAAACCGCTAAAGTTGCACACTGTTCACTTTATAAGGGGGCGAATGCATACTGCCAAGAGGGGTGAAAATATCATCTCCCTTATCTAAATTCTAATGATTTACAGCTATTTAGGTAAGAGTTCACTTAACTCTGGTTGCTTTATCTTAATTCTCTTACCAAACAAGCTGCATAAATGTAGATAGGCTACTAGATGAATGGCTTATAATTGAGAAATCACATCGGTCGTAATATCCAAGCCGTCCAATAAGTAGCTCTCGCGAAAATTGCCCCAATCATCATTCACATGTGCAACGTGGACAATTGATAGAGATACCTATAATTTTCTATGGCCAGTGCGATCCATGCTGGCATTTCTCTTTAAAACTAGGGTAAAAGACAGATCAATCTCTCTTTCTCTACCTCTGTCTAAAGCAAAAGGAAAAATAAAAAATAAAGAGATGAAATACTACCAAAATAAAGAAAGGAGAGACAAAGGGTCTGTCTAGTCCATAGTTCCTAGACACTAAAATGGTGTCCTTGTTGGATTCACTATACCCAAACCTCACATAACAAAGTTCAAAAATCAAATAAGCCCTTAAAAGCAAATTGCTATCATTGAGAACTTTAGGGTCCATCACCATCATCATAAGAAAATCAAATCCCTTTTTTTAAGTCATAGCTAGTCAACCTTAGAGTCAAATTCCCATCAGATTAGTGACATTTACCAGATTAGTAGTCCATTAAGAACAGACATTAATAATAATGATATTTTAGTATTTATTTCTCAACCTGATTCAAGATTTTGATTTTTAAAATTTGGGCTAATCCCTTTTTAAGTAGAGAAGGCCTAGAAAAAACCCTAATTTCAGCATTTATTCTCAACCTGATCCATGATTTTGATTTTTAAATTTTGGGTTAATCCCTTTTTAAGTAGAGAAGGCCTAGAAAAAACCCTAATTTCAGCATTTATTCTCACCCTGATCTATGATTTTGATTTTTAAATTTTGGGTTAATCCGTTTTTAAGTAAAGTTCTAGAAAACAAAAAGGGAAATGATATATCTGCCCCTTTTGATCACCAGGAACACCCCCTGTCAGTGTATCAATGACTGAAGAGGGGGTGTTGTACGTATGTCAGAAGAATTCAATGCCCCTGATTGCCACAAACACTGACAGGGGGGTGTTCCTAGTGATCAAAAGGGGCGGATATATCACTTCCCAAAAAAAAAACCCAACTTGTCATTAATAAATATTATCCTATTTATCATGAAATTCGGGGTTTATGCTCGACAACATGCTGTTCAATAATCTTAATCCTTATAAACTATCATTAATCAGTGAGTATACAATCCATGATTAATATTATTTTCCCATATGTTACAAATATCAAGAAGATTAAATATAAAAAAGTGCATTCATGCCTAGCCCTTAAAAGGAGGTTTAAAGTTTTAGACTACTAAAGGTGTTGAGAAGAAGACAAAGCATTCCAAAGAGAATATATGCTTTGATGTTTGCTTTTCTTAGTTTTAGAACATGAAATCCAACACTGTGGGCCCATTGTTGTCTTACTTTTTATGCCCACTAGATGGAGAAATATTACCTTATTGCATCCTATTTCTTTATATTACCAAGCATTGGCAACTGTCGTTTCATTATTCCAACATCTACCTATCTTTTGTGAGTTTGACGGTTCGGATGGTGCCACGTGATCTATCCCATTCTCATCTATGTGACACATAGGCTGCGTTTGGATTACGGGATCAGGAATCAGAATCAGCATCTTAATCCGATTCCTATTCCTATTAGCTTGAAAATGAAGTGGAAAAATAAATTTAAAAATTTAATTAAAAAATAAATCATTCTGTCTGCTGTGGAATCAAAATACCACCGATTGGGGCAGGAAACAGATTCCAGGAATTTTTTACCCCGTTTAATTCCACCCCCGTGTCATATCTACCTTTCATTCCGTTCATTTTTAACCAAATGCTGGAATCGGAATAGGATAACAATTCCATTTCTGATTCCGGCAATCCAAATGTGCTCATAAGGTCATGTCTGCACCACAAGTGAACTTACTAGGGATTTCTATAAGTCCTCATGAACCTTTTATATTATATTATAAGAGCATCCTCTTCAGCCTAAAAATTATAAATAAGCCCTTGTTTTGTATGTAACTTCAACAAAAGCCTAACTTAAGAAAGACATGCGAAGGCCTACAAAGGGTAATGTGTTCATTTATTTTTAAAAGAAATATTGGCACTATGTTTAAGTCATTTTACAAAGAGGAATATGTTCGTGCGCTCAAGCTCTAATATGAAATGGTGCGCTTGAGTGCACCAATCACATGGGTCCCACAATTTCTGTGAGGATCCAAACCATTCATTTGCAAGGCCCTATCATAGATAGGGTGTGTACCAAAAATTAGCTCCATTGAATCATCCTAACCCCTTCAAAAGTGGAGGGCAAAATTGGGCAGATTTGTGGTATGTCCATTTTGACCTCCACAAATGGATGGGTTAGGATGATCCTATGGATCTGATTTTTTGTACACACCCTATCTATGTAAGGCCGTTTCTAGTGAATGCTTTGGATCATCCTAACAAGGTGGGCCTCATTGGTTTGAGAGCTCAAGCTCACCATAAGGTTCCAACGCTCAAGCTCACAATCATTTTCCTCTTTTACAAATGCAGAACTGTGAGTAAGAACCTCCATGGAGGTGAAACAACTTCCATCTTATAAGAGAATTTATATGGTGGCCGACCGTCAAACAACAAGGGCGGAGAGAGAAAATACTCTCTCCCTTGATTTTTGATCCATGTCAAACTCCCTTTTTTGACTTTCTCTCTCCGCCCTTTATCTACAGATAAAGGGCGGCCACCATATAATTTCTCCTTATAAGCTTATATATATGATATCACAATATATAGATATTTTAAACCATTTTAATTAACCAAATATATTTCTATTTTCAAGTATTTTACTAGATTATCTTATGAACACGATCTGGAGCATGGCCCGTTTATAGTGGGGCCCAGATGCGCCCCGGTAAGAAAATGGTTATGATCATTCCTTCATTAATATAGCAATTAGCAAAGTGGTCTGTCTAGGTCCCACCAAAATTCCAAAACCTCCAGAGAAATCTTAGGCACATGCAAACATGGCCAACCGCGTGGCTTGTCTCTGCTTAGATGCTACATAGATTACAAAGGGTCATCTCAACTTTCCAAGAAACACTTTTCCAAAAGCCTGACCACTAAAAACAAGAGAAAAAAAAAAACAGGATGCATGATACCTTACCAGCATACGTACGAAATTAGCTACTCTCTATGCGGGCTCCCACTTATGTCAACAATGGGCCCAAGCAATAGCTAAATATAAAGTGGGCCTCAACAAGAGCCCATGAAGTCCCTCATTCATGGTTTTAATATTGCCATGTATCGGCTGATGTATATTGGTATCGGCAACCTTTCGATATGTCAATATATCAGGAATATTTTGGAATAGAGAAATGCTAAACTGAAGGGCACGCTTGCAAAAACCGAGCCGCAATGGGCACTCCATTGGATCCACGTCACTAGGGTTGCAACTCGGGTCGGGCAGGTCAGGTTTTCCAAAACCCTACCCGACACAAGAAATTATTTCAAATCAGGTCGGGTATAGTTTTTTATAAAAAATACTTGAGATTCATAAACCCGACCCTACCCAAGATAGTCTCTCGGGTTACTGAAACTTTTGAAACTTTTGACCATTCAAAAAAAAAAGAAGATAGTCTCTCAGGTTGGGTTGGGCCGGGCCGGGTTGGGTTTTCATCTTTAAACATAGGATGGGTTGGGTTTTCATCTTTAAACATAGGATAGTGACTAATTTTAAAGATTGTAGAAAAAAACAAATCTTCACACCAAAAATCTCTAAATTACGTCATCTGGTGTATAAATTTTAAAAGGAAAGTATATTTTCTCATCGTAAACATGATTACCTCAATGAAAACAATTATATCATTATATTAGAAAATAATTTGATGTGTTGTTCAAGAGATATTTAAGAAAGTCACAGTACACTTATATGAGTCGGGTTAGATTTCGGGTTTTTTTCTTTAAAACCGACCCTACCCATTAACCAAGACCATGATTTCTAAACCCGACCTATGTTATTTTTGGGTCAAGTCGATGCGGGTCGAGCAAAACCGCCTTCAGTTTTAACATTTCTCTTTGAAATATGAGAAATTACATGATGAAAGACCGGACAAACACTACAAGGTGGTAAGATGGATGTACCACGCTTGATATTTGATCCAACAACAGCTTCTCAAAAAGTGAGTTGCTGTTTTATCAAATATCAAGGATGGGATGGTGTGTGTTTGTAAGCCCTCTCATCATATAATTTCTCTTGAAGTATTACCAATATGAGGTCTGATATGGCCGATTTGTAGAAATCGAAGGACCCAAGCAAAATGAAAGTGGTCCAGTAATCTCAGATGAATCCGACGATTTCCCACCAATGGAAAAAAGGTGAACCAATAATAATCAGTAGGGTTTTGATACAGATCAGGCTCAGGGGGAGATTACAGCGGCTAGTGATACAGATCAGGCTCAGGGAGAGACTACAGAGGCTACTGATATAGATCCTCAGCGGATTCGCACAGGTAATAGAGCAAGGAAGAGGCCTGTATGGGCTAAGGACTACAAACTGTAATAAAGGGAACATATGCTTAGTTAGTTACTCAGTCAGTTGGTTAGTTACAATTAGAGTTGTGTAGACTATATCAACAGGCATTGTAATTCAAGAAGTCAATGAAAGTTGAATCTCATTTCTTGCTTTTCTTTTCCCACTTCTTTCCTTCTTCTTTCCTCCTCTTCTCCTCTCCTCTGTTTTTACCCAAAATCTCTGCAACTTCTTTTAAAATTCTGTCCAGGAGCCATCTCTGGTTCAGATTCATTAATTCTATCCTGTAACAGGACGTAACCAGTTAACAGGTTTCTTCCTTTTAAACAAGAGATGAACCACCAATGGAAAAAGGTGAACCACCAATCGGTAGAGTTCGGTCCTTTTTAACAGGAAAAATGAACCTTAAAAGCCTTGGATCTCTCACTTTTGTTCAAAAGGCGGTACAAAATTTGCAAAGCATGCCTAGAGAATAGCAGGCATGCACCTATTATCTTCCCATTTTGCAATTTTAAATTTTCAAGTTTTCTGTCTAATCACATAGCTTTTCATCTGTGATCCTTCCCGTTGGATAGTGTGGCCATCAGTATTTGATCGGAGATCTGTGATGGTAAAGATCATCATGTTGCATTCCCCAGATGAATAAGCTTGATATCAGTGACTCATCATGTGGTTTACAAATGTGTTGGACCCGGGTAGAACTCACTCTTAAAAGCTAGCTTGTAAGCCCATCCACATCCATCCACTTTTCCGATGTAAGATTCTTTGCTTTCACGTGGAACCCTCAACAATCTCCCCCTCCACGTGGCAGGAACGCAGGAACTACGAGATCTTCTCCAAGGACTTTTCCGTCCTCGGAGGCATCTAGGGTTACCAAGATCTTCCCAAGAGATTAATCCGTCCTCCGAGGCACACCAGGGGTTACTACGCCCAGGCTCCGATACCACTTGTTGGGACCCGGGTAGAACTCACCCTTAAAAGCTAGCCGGTAAGGGGTGGGTGCCCAAGCACTTATAAGCCCATCCACATCCATCCACTTTTCCGATGTGGGATTCTTTGCTTTCACGTGGAACCCCCAACAAAATGTCCACTCCTACCTAGTATGAGAGGGTGGTAATCTTAAGTAGGTATGTTGTGATTGGTTTAGACAATGAGCCTCGATCATTTCCCTTCAATATATTTTTTATAATATGCCTCTAATTTAACCATGATTTAATCATTTCCCTCTAAATTGTGGAAAGAACAAATTTTCCGAGAAAAAAAATCCATAAGAAATGTTTTTCTTGCAATCCAAACAGGGTGGTTAGAAGACCAACATCCTAACTATCTCCCGATTTTATTTTCCTTTTTGCAAATTAGAATTGCTTGGAGCGCCCCAGATCTTTACTCCCATCAGAATTTCGGAGAGGATTTGAACTTGAGGTTTAATATGCAGCAACTATCCTTCATAGATATTTTTCAAGGGTATGAGGTTTAATATGTTTCTCAATGGTAGTAGAAACATCACCTAAAGAAAGGGATAAACCACATTATCATCCATATATGCAATGATTATTAAGCAAAGAACAAACATTGTTATTAGGTGTTTCTCAACAATGTCGTTTGCTTGATGCCAGGAGAAAATCAATGCAATCCTGTAGATGTTTGCCTTTTATCTTCCATAGATATTAGGGAAATGATAAATGCTCCCCTTTTCATTACTAGAGACACCCAACACCCAGCTGCAGTGTATCTATGACTGCAAAGGGGCTGATGTACTTCACATTTAAGGAATGAAGTGACCTGATTGTCACATACAATGCATCAGGGTGTCCCAAGCGATGAAAAGGGGCGCATTTATCATTTACCTAGATATTAATGTCCTGTTTCTCAAATAATGAGACAATAAATTAGATGATGACAAAGGCTATTTCTCAAGATTACAATTTCAGTCAAAATGACCAAATTTCGGCCGAAATCGAAACCAAAATTTGAAATTTCGAATTTAGGAAGAAATTTTAAACAATGCCCCCAACCCAAAAGAGGGGCTCAAAAGCCAACAACTCTTTGAAATTAAATATCCACAAGCACCCCAACCCCGAAGAGGGGCCAACCCTAAAAGGAGGGGTAACGAGGGGGCGTGTTCAAGTATACATGATTAAATAACACCAACTCTAACAGCTTTAGCTTTTGGAGTAATTGGTTGTTTTAATCAATTTGAATACAAGCTAGGATTACATGCAAGTCTGGAGCATGGTTTAAAATTTCAGTTTCGGTACCAGTTTCGGACCCCTGAAATTCCAAAATTTCGATAATTTAAAAAGCTTATTTAATTCATTTCGAAATTCTGTAACATTTCTTTTTTTAAATTTTTTTTTTTTTGCATTTTCTCGAAATTTCGGACCGAAATTCTCGAAATTCCAAGACAGGCCGAAATTCAAAATTTCACCGAAATGAATATCGCCAAATTTCGGTTTCAGTCCCCTCGGTCGAAATTTAAAACCATGGTTTGGAGACACATTGTGCAGCATTGGAAATTTTGCTCCTACGTTTTGAATCGTTTGTGTGATTTACGAGGGAAAAAAAAAGGGAAATGATATCACCCCAACCCCCACTCCCACTCCCACTCCTCCGTGGTAATAAAATCCCCCCTCTTATTGGTTACTGTGAGAATGGTTCACTGGTTGAGGATAAATTCACCCCATTTAACATTTTTCATTGCCTTTAGAATTTAACGAATAGCGTTAAAGGGGGAGATTTTATCCATTGCCCAGGGTAGGGCATCATTTCCCCAGAAAAAGCTTTATTGCTTTGGTTTTGTATTGTTCTATTTTTATTACTATATTGTTATTTTGTAGTCAGCGTATAACTAAAGTGGCTGTAGTTTAGTGGTGAGAATTCCACGTTGTGGCCGTGGAGACCTGGGCTCGAATCCCAGCAGCCACAGAGTTTCCTTTTGGACTTTACTAAAGAACCGAATAGAGTATTTTTTTTCCTTCCTTTACACCTTTGTTTGGATTGCAAGAATTTTATAGAAAAGTTTGGAAAAGAAAAACATTTCTAGCATTTCCTACTTTTGAATTACAGTGGCCCAAGTTTTATTTAAAGGGTCCTTCAATTTATTTTAAAGAGTGATCATCATTGATACAAGTCCCTGTAAATAAAACTTGAACTTCAACAGTTCAATGTCTTTTTCCATGTGTAATCAAGAGCAGGGAATTCCAGAAAACTTTTTCTTTTCAAAATCTTCCAAAAAATTCCTGAGCCTTGGATTGGAAAATGGGGAAAATGAAGAAAAATTAAGGGTTAGGATCAGCCTGTAGCCCTCATTTTCAGGACGGCCTATCGACAGTGGGGGACCGAAAATGAATGGCTCAGATTAATCCATTCATATGGGGGCCACTTTAGTTTTTGGGCAAGTTCTAAACCACTGGAATGTGTCTAGAGGGGTTAAAAATAGTTAATCTGATTCAAGTAAAGCAAAATCATTTGCTCTCATTCTCTCAACTATTATGAAAAAGCTTATAATAACCCACAATCCAGAAACTAATCTTTTTTTTTTCATATGCCAGAAAGATTATATAACTGGATGTGTATTAGTGTATAAGTACAAATGGGACATGCTTTTTTGGATTATTCCCATTTCAAGACCTTCAGTTATTCCCCCACCTGCACATTTTTTAGGGATAGGGTTTGAGGCACTTGATCCATAGGCATGTTAGGGTTCCAATTTCCTCGACAGTACCTCACTTATCAGGAAAAAAATTTGTAAAAATAATAGCTAGATTTGTGTTAGGTCAGAATAAGCTATAATAATCTTTACCTATGTCTTGTGGGGAAGAAGCAGTAGGACTAGCATAATTACTCCATTCATAGATAAATGGATTTTCATTTAACCCCTCACTACTCTGAACCTCATGTTCCCAATCTTTTGGCACTTCTTCCTCTTTTATCTCAGATTTCTCCACATTTTCCAGTGTATAAATGATCCCAAAATGAGGTGAATATATAGGTGGGTCACAACAAGAGGAATTGAACTTTTAACCAAATGGGAATAGGAGAATCTTTTTTTTTTTTTAATGGGCAAGCTGGGGTTAGGCGGACCCCTACCAGATATATTAAGAAAAAAGCATATTACAATCTTTCATAGAGGGACCCCAAGGAGTCCGAGGACAAGACCTCTACAAGGGAGGGGGACAGAAAATAGGGGGGATGTTATCACCCTTACAAAAATAATCTTGTTTGGAAAGGATGTCTGCTGCTGCATTTCCTTCTCTCCAAATATGGGAAATTTTCCAAGAATTTAGATTTCTGAGCTTACTTTGGATCATGGCAAGAGTTTGGATTTTCCTCCAAGGGCATGCTTGGGTACCTTCGATCACTTTGACGCCATGGATTGAGTCGGATTCAATACATAGGCTGAGATTCTCTGCTAGATATAGACCGTGAAGGATGGCTTCAATCTCCAGGTGATGAATAGCTTCAGGGGGACGATTTCCGAGAACAGGCCAATGGGACAGCTGAGATGGTCTCTAATAAGGCCACCGACAGAACCAGAATTGTCCATGAGGGATGCATCAATATTAAGTTTATGGTGGCTGAGGTTGTCATCCATGAGGGAATAGGAGAATCTGTATGAAAATGAGTTGTCATCCATGAATTGATTTTGACCTTTACCTCATTTTTACGGGTCGCATTAGAGAAGTCTGCTTGTATGTTAGAATTCTTTCGGGATCTCGTGTCTCTGTTTGAATTTTCCTCGGCCTGAGCTTAGTCTTTCAATCACCATTTCAAAATGAGAATAACCTGTAAGAAAAACAGGAAATTAATTTAGACTTCAAGTGTTTCAACATTCTCAGACATACTGAAAGTGAACTTCCAAGGTAAATGATTTGAAGTTTTCTTGTCTTTCCCGAATGAAAAGGAGAAAAAACAAAAAAAGATTGGTTCAAGGGAAAAGAGTTTTATCAACAATTTGCTTGTCTAGGTGGGAGATCCAATATTTTCTGAGTCCTGATGTAAGGAATTACAAAAGGAAATTTTTTCAACAAAGATGTAAATTTAGAAGGATTGGTCTACGAAATGTGAGTTCAAGAGTATAGGTTTTCTCAATATCCTTATATCTTCAATGAAAGATGTATAGGTATTATTAAAAGCAGGTAAGAGAAGGTACTCCATGAAAGGTTTACAATGTAACCCACAAAATGCATATTTAAGTTACTAGTGGCCAGGAGTGGGTGAAGAAAACAGAGCGGCAGCAAAGAGTAAAACAGTTAATGGTCCAAAAAGCGTAGGAATCAACAGTTTAGGATGGTAAAACAAGAGCAAATCTAGATTAATGGATACGTCATATTTATAAACCTCTCTACTTTAGTATCCAAAAGGCCACTTAAATAATTAGTAGAAAATTATCCCAAAATTGCTCTTAGAATTGAGTTGCGAAATTAATTGTCCTTGGGCGGCCCGAATGCTCAAGGATAATAATGAAATTCTTCTTCCAAAGCTAGTTAGTTGGAGAGTCGCCCACACTTCGCGTGAAGCAAATTCAGTGGATGATTTCATGCATGCCAAAGCAAATGCAATTTGAACAAGATGATACTGATTTATGTCCATTATACCAATTGAAGAATATAGATAATTGAGGTGGAGAAGGTTGCAATATGAACAAGGGATATGATATTTACGCCCCTTTTGATCACCAGGGACACCCATTGCCAGTGTACGTTGCAATCATAGCCAATGGATTTTTCTGACATCAAGTTCATTAGTTCCCTTTTTGTCATTGATACACTGACACTGGGTGTCCCTGGTGATCAAAAGGGGCGTAAATATCACTTCCCTATGAACAAATGTAAAGTTCTTAATTCCCTTTTATTATTAATGAGCTAGTAGGGGTCCTTGCCAACCCCATGCAAATCCACAAAGAAATGAATAAATAAAATAAAAGAAGTGTAGGAATCACTGGATTCCAGAGAAGGAATGGCACCATTAGAAAACTATTGAGTGGTTAGTTCAACAAAAAAACTCTTCCAAGAAGCATATCTATATACAAAAGCCATGCCAATTCCATGCTCCTTTTCACGTCTCACCATGCATATGCAACTTAGACTAGGAAATGAGATGGATCTTAGACATGGAAACAAGGTGTCACATAGGTGACCCATAAAGCTTGAGACACTAACACATCTATAGTGAAACGATAGTATTAAAAAAATGTATTGACATTTAATATTAGTTTCGTAAGGCACAAGGTATAGGAAAATGTATCATGATTGATAGAAAGGGATTATAACTTTACCAATCGTATGTGAGTAATATAAGAATAAACATGATAAATTAATATTATTCTTTTTTATTAGCCAAAAATTAATATTATTCTTCCTCATAGTCAAATCAATGAATTTCTAATGTTTGTTTGACAAGGCATTTTGTTTGTAAAATGACTATTCAAAAACATTTCCATAAAATGGACTGGCATTATTACACAGTGCACTCTGACACTGAATAAGGGCAAGATGTAAAGCTCCCTTCTGTCATGAGATTATATTTCTAGCAGTGAAATCTTTTTTTTTTTTTTTTTTTTTTGAAATGGTAATTTATATATTGAAGGAAGAGAAATCGAGATGGTTCTCAATGATTACATTAAAAGATAAACAACAAAATAAAATGACTCAAGGCGGAAGATAGTCGAACCATTTCATACCCAACCTAGGCACACCCGATCTAGCTAGAGCATATGCTTCACCATTAGCAGATCTCCTTACATGATTAAAAGTTATAGAAGATCCGAAGGTTAAGTCTGAGATCTCATTAAAGAAAGAGAGAAACCTCCAAGAAGGGTCAACCTTTCCCGAGAGCCAGCTGATCACATTTAAGGAATCACCTTCTACAACCACCTTATTATAGGAATCTTTATTCAGATGCTTGATGCCATGGAAAACCGCCCTAACCTCTAGCAGTGAAATCTATAATGCAGTAAAAATAAGTCAAGACTCAGAGACATAGAAGAGGAGTAGCTAAAGATGCCTTGGAAGGTGTTTCTCCCCACTTCCCAAACAATAAAAAATGAAAACCAGGAAGAAAATTTCCAAAACATTTTAAAACTTAACAGCAGAGCTCAAAACAGGAAAAAAGAGTTGCCTCCCATAAAATAAATCGCATTGTAATAACACAATAGAAAATACTAACATAATTTAACTCGCGTGAGATTACCTGTTAGAATTTTTGAACAAAAATAATAATAAAAGATTTGAAAAGTCAAAGATGCTTTTTCTTTTTGTTTAAAAAGTTGGAGGGAAGATTCAAATTATGTTTCCCTCTCTTGTTTTAAAGCAAAAGACTTTTGCATGTGTGGGGACTTGAACCCAAGATCTTGGTGAGTGTGCTTGTGGTGTGTTTTCAAAATCAAAGGCAAATTAATAGTCTCACATCGCTTTGGAAGAAAATTTTTCTCATCCATATAAGATGGAGAGTTGGAGAAAGGCTTGAGCCTTCAAGGGGCTTTAGAATTTGTTGGGTCTTGGGCTTTTAGAAGAGCACAAGCCCATATGTAAATCACATACGCACGCGCGCGCCTCGCCTCGCCGGGCCGTGGTCCGGGTTTGGGTTTGGGTATTAAATAAAAAGGTTATTTTTATTGCCTAAAAACGGTTTTTCTTTTTACCCCATGTTTTTTATAAAGATACACCCCTTAATTGCAAAACCGTTTCAAATCTCAACAGTCACAAATATGACTGTTGGAGAGAAACGTTTTTGTCTTTTAATGGTGATTAATTATCTTCCAACAAGTCATATTCTCATCTATAAAAAGAAGAGAATAACACCATTGGAGAATATAGTTTTTACAGAAAACATCAAAGTTTCTGCTTGTCTTCTTCCTTTCCTCCGTTCTGATCTGAGCACAGTTCTACGGTGATTCTGGGTGGACCAGTCAGCGAGTGCACGTGGACTGGAGCCAACTTTGGCTGTTTTATCTTGAAGCATCGGTTCGCGGATCCCGGTTTGCACCGGTAGGGGGCGGATACGATTCTTAAGGAGAGTGACCAGTGGCACGACTCAGCCTTCTTCTTCTCGATCTGTTTTACATAAACGTTTTCTACAAAAGCTAAGTACTGATTTATTTACATTTCTAATTTCTGGATTCAATCAAGCCATATATCAGACCCTACTGGACAACATCTAATTTGTCCAACAATACCTCATGTCTTAGTTGACGGGAAAGGAACGATATTGTCATAGATTACAATTAACATATCCTGCTTATAGACCCCAACTCTATGATTATTTATCTATTTATTTGAATAAATAAATAAATATGACTTAGGGGTCATGAATTAGAGAGTAGAAAGTAACCAAAATTCGTACTTAGATTAGATTTAGAAGCATTAGGATTATTTTCGAGAGTATGGAGGGTTTAGATTGAATTTTATGAAAAGAATGTTTGTTTGTCCTTAATTTGATGGGCATGGTTAAAATTAATTTGTTTCACATTTAGGACTTACCCAGTGTTAAATTTCAGTAGGAGAAATGCTTAGAAGAGTCATAATTTAAAATAAGGGATTTGCTAGGGTCCATTGCAAGGCATTTCGCGGCTGGTCTGTCGCATGTCGCATGTCAGACCAGCCACCTCGTGAATGAAGACAACAGCTTTTTTCTCCATTCATGACGTGACTGGTCGGTCTGACATGAGACAGACCAGCCGCGAAATGCCTTCTTGGATGGACGCTAGCAATTCCCTTAAAAATAAATACTTTGGAGTTAATTTGAATATTTTTTAAAACTTGATTTCTATGTTCTTCATTTTCTTAGTCATCGAGCGATCAAAACCGTTAATTGTCCAATTTTTCTATCGTTCGATAAGTTTACATACAAACGACGTAAAATCCAGTTGGAACAATTAAATTTTACGCCCTATTGTTGTATTTTTCCATGTCCCAGACCAATATTACACCACTTAAAAGGATTTGAAATATGTATGACTTTTATTTTTAAGCATGAGTGATTTAAAACGAGATTAAGCTCGAATCTCTACAATTATTTTCAAAAGTTTTATAATAGATTGATTTTTCCAAAACATTATCCTTTCAGCCAAGAAATGTTCTGACGGAGTTAAGAAGAGAACAACTAATCATTATTAGAATACACAACTCAGGGGTGACTAAAGTCAGTCAAAGAACAAAATGAGGCATCTACAAATGCATGAGAATGTGTCTACGTCGTATAGTAATTGTTTTTTGTTCATATTATGCCTCTTTTCGACTTCTTTGACGAGACGGATTATGATGGCTGGTTACAATTGTGACCCGAGAACATGAATTTAAAAACAAAGCGGTGTAGAAACCTGTTTCTAAAATGAATGGTAAATGGGATTTGCTAGGGACCATCACATCACAGAAAGGCATTTCCCTGGTGGCTGTGTTGCATAAGAGAGTAGCCACCACCTCGATGAATTAAATAAATAAGACAAAATCTGCTAAAAAGTTACCCTGTGTGGCTACTCTCGCATCAATAGCGAGCCGGAAAATGCCTTTCTGCTATGGTCCCTAGCAAATCAAAACGTGGTAGCTACAGTTTGGGCCCAAAAGTGCCATGCGAATATGATCGATCCATTGATTCAAATAGCAACAAAAAGTCCGGCCGATTGTCGTTGACCCCTACATTGTATGATCCTAGCCACTTAACCCACCAAATCTCGCTTAGGCTCGGTTTGTTTGGGATTTTGACAATCAATTTTAGTCCAAAAGTGACTATTGGGCTCAAAATTAAATGCAAATTTCAGTTCAGTAATCAGTTTTGGAACCAAAATTCAATTATCAAAAGGGAAGTGATATATTTGCCCCCTTTCCTTCCCTGGACCATCCCCCTCTACTGTATTTATTATTACTCTTTTTTACACTACAAAGTGGTGGGCAGAGGGAGAAAATGGGGGCAAATATATCATTTCCCTTATCAAAATCCAAAATGAACGGAGCCTTTTGCCCCCACCAAGTGGGTCACCTCATGCTGGCTACAGAATCAACGGTCACGATTACACATACATATCCCGTGTGGGACCCAAATAATTGATCGTTAACAACTTAACATCCATCACAAGTTCACAACTACGATCCCATATGCTCTGTTTGGTTACGTTTTTTTGAGTAAAATAGCAGGGAATGTAATTCTCCTGATTACGTATGGTCGGTCTATTCGAAAAATATCTTCACAAGACTTGCGGGGTTTCCACTCAAAGGTATGCCGCCCAGTCGGCAATCTTGAGAATACCAAACTGATGAGCAGGTGGTACGACCTTTACTTAAGACGGAAAGTTTTGATATTTGTTAGATAATGAATGCTGTTGAAACATTTTTTTTTCTTTCTTTCTTTCTTGTCACAGGGAAAAGGGTAGGTTGATTAGAGCGAAAGCCAAGCGAAAACTTCCAAAGTTCCCGTGACAGATCGAATCTTATCTATTGGTTACACCTAAAACTATAAGGTAAGGGCGTATGTCGATGGGTGGCTCCACCCAAAAGCCTGTTTTGAGAACTCACTATTCCTCATAAATTCAAGCACCCCGTTCAGGTTTGGGGTAGAGATGGTGGCCCCACCTCATCAAAACATTGAAGATGTTAGGCCCCACCCTATAAAATACATGTGCCGTAAAGCAGTGGGCCCATCCAATCAACAGCTTTAAAAGCGAAATAATATATTCGCCCCTTTTTTACTTGGGACAGCCCTCTCAGCATAAAAGAATAGTCATAAATCACAATTCATAAATACGCTAGAGGAGGGGCTGTCCCAAGTGAAAAAGGGCAGCAAATAAATCACTTCTCCTTTAAAAAAATGATTTTGTAAGCCATGGACCATGAACGTGTGAAAGACAAAAGAGTATGCGTACTGCACACCACCACGTAGGAACGTACAGAAAAAAGGCCGGCTTTTAAGATTATAAAACAGGGCGTACGCCGAAAGTTCGCCGAGCAGTCGAGCCTAGCCTAGCCGAGCTGAGCCGAGCCGATATTTGAGGGTATATACTTTTGGGTATCGTCCTAACGGATAGAAGAGTAGCTGTCGCAGAGAGAGCGAAAATCGGATTGTTCGTGTTCAGGCCAAAAGTCCAAAACCCTCTCTCTCTCTCTCTCTCTCTCTCTCTCTCTCTCAATTTTAGAAAAAATCCCTTTGATGGAGATTAGAGGAAACTGTAACGTGAATTCCGTGCAATAAGGATGGGAATTGTGAAAGAAAGTAAGCGATTATGGAACGGATTTGAGAAGAATCAGGAGGTTTTGGTGGAATTTTGAAGAAAAAAGACCATTAGGGCAGGGATTTAGAATAATCTGTGGATCGATGAAGGTCTGAGAGGATTCCTGCGGAATCTCGAACAAAGGAGCGGATTTTGAAAAAAATTAGGAATATTTTCGAGAATTTGACCGAAAATTCATGGAAAAGGAGGGGATTTAGGGAAAGGAAGGGTTAGGCGTGAGAATTTCATTGTGAATTTCACTTTTTGGACAAAATAGTGACTGATTTACGATTTGTGGGGACTAGAGCATCGTTTCAAGGAAAGAAAAGGATTTGAGATTCGGAATCAAGGATAATGGGAGGATTTTTGAAAGCTTATGAGAGTTTAAGGAAGAATTCAATGGTTTTCAAAGGCTGATGGATTTGGAGACTGGATTTTGAAGAAGAAGAAGAAAGAGAAGGTGTGATTCGTCAGGGGGAAAGTTAGGATAGCTGCCTCAGTTTCAGAAATTTTGGTGAATTGCGGGATATATGAATAGGGTAAATTTAAGGAAATTAAGGAGAGGGAGAGTAATAGGAGGATTCTAAGAGACGATTTGCTCAAGATTTGAACAAATTTTATAGAAATCCAAGAATTAGAAGACTTTCTTTGTTTTTGTGAAAGATCTCATTAACTTCCATTCATTTGATAGGTGATTTGTGCCAGTTGAGTACGAATAAGGTAAGAATGAATTTGTTTCTGAAGTTTCTTTGTAGTTTCTATGCTTATATATTAACTTTTTTCTTTCCATTTTTATCTTTATTAGTCTTGTTTATTTCTGGATTTGGTTTGCCTTCACTGTTTTAATACTCTATATGGTTACTTTCACCCATATAAAGGGTAACTTGTCCATTAATCATTTCAAACTAACTAGAGACTTAGTGGATTTGTGTAAGGATTCACCTCTGTACCAGCGAATCCTTTAGAGAGGATTGATCTCCTACATGCAAAACCACACCGACTTTTAGAGTTATGTTATTTCTTGACTTCGAAAAAGAGAACTACAGATGTCCCTCCAGTCCACCATAGGATAACAGTTCAACAACTAACAAAGTCTTATAAAGCGTATCCCTTATTCAAATATCAACAACCTAAATAAATAGAAGACACCATAGCAATCCTACCACTAACAACACTGCAAAAGTCTCCATGTGTGCAGTGCTCTATTGTGGTTGTTACATCCCTCCCTGGTCCGTGCGTCAAATAAGCCTTGTCCTCAAGGCTGAAAACATGGAAACTGCTCCATCAGCCCCATTTGACTAATTCCTTAGTAACAACGTGGTTATGTCGCTGACCATGCGATGACCCAAATTTATTTCAGGTTCAAGTTGAACCTGTCCCTCATCTGTTAACGACTTCTTTAAATAGGAAACATGGAAAGCATTATGCATCTTGGAACCAGGTGATAGTTGCAACTGATGTGCAACGGGTTCAGATCGATATCGATGCTGGTCAGCTTGATACTTCATCTGAGCTTGTGCAGCTAAGAGTAATATTATCCTTTAGATTCTGAAGAACCGTGTTACGATCAAGCAAGTCTCTTTAAACTTGATCCAAATTGGTGTCACCTTTGTCGTAAGTTATGATCACAAAAGGAGGCAGGCCATAGACCGGCTTTAATGGTGTTGAATTTGTTGAAGCATGAAAGGTGGCACTATTCCCATGGAAACAATTTAGCCCAGTGCTTCGGAGTGGAGCTGGTAATGATTAATGATCCCATCAAACTGGGGATGATATGCTGAGCTCACACTGAGTTTGGTGCAATGAAATAAAAAATATTCTTACCATAAGTTGCTAAGAAACACTTGGAGTTCACACAGAGTTTGGTGCATTGCAATCGAAAATATTCTTACCATATGTTGCTAAGAAACACTTGATCATGATCGTTCCTGGTCAGTTTTAGCATGCCATGTAATTGAGCAACCTCTTGGATGTATACCTGGGCCACTCTCGGTGTTGTATTAGGATGGGAAAGAGTCATAAAATGTGCATACTTAGATAAACGGTCAACTACAACCATGATGGTTGTCTTTCCATGAGAATTGGGAAGCCTGTTGATGAAGTCTATGGACAATTTTGACCACATGTGATCAGGAATAAGAGGGGCTGTAGGAAGCTTGGTGAGGAGATATTTTCTGCCTGGCTCCGTTGACAAACATCACACTCTACCCCATATCAACTGACTTGCCCCTACATTCCTCGCAATAAAAACCCCGAATTAAGTATTTGTATGTGCGCAGACGCGCAGTGCTCCTAAGTGACTAGCTTCTAGAGTGTTACAGAATTAATAAAGAAGCTTCTCCACTGTAACAATTGTGGAAGGTACTATCAAATGCCCATGATATTGCCGGTGACGTCCATTCCAAGTATAACTCGGAAAAACGGTGGGGTCTTGCTATAGTTTGGTGTTGAGATTCGAGTGTTAGCGCATTGCAAGCCAACCTTCATATAGCTCGTCGATCAACGTAGAATAAGAGACAGAAATGGCCTCCACAAAACGACCCTCATATTATGGAGAAAATCATGTGCTGCTTGGTTTTCACATTTGGAAGTTGAAAGCAACGTGCATGTCGGACAAAGCCTTAGAACAATAGGAAATCAACCGTTTGTTCTACATGAGAACCCCCACCAATTCCATAACATGATGCATCACATTCAACCACAAACTGTTATGAGAAATCTGTTACCAATTCCATAACATGATGCATCACATTCATCCACAAACTGTTGTGAGAAATCTGGTAATGTGAGCGCGGGGGTCGTTGACATTGCCCTTTTTAAGGAATTGAATGCAGCCTCAATGTATGTTCATCCCATTGTAAATTATATTTCCGTAATAGAGCTGTCAGGGGGTCATTATTATGTCCATAATTGCGCTCAAATTTGCGACAATATCCGGTAAGGCCTATGAACCCACATAGAGCCTTAAGATTCTTAGGTATTGGCCACTCCACCATCGTATTGATCTTCTCTGAATCAGCTTCACCCCCCTTTGCAGAAATTGTGTAACCCAATGTGAAATTGATGCCATTAAAGAAATGCTCTGCTTGTGATTGACCAAAATCACATTTTGATATTTTAACAAACAACATATTTTTGCGAAGGTGGCTTAAAACACTACACAATTGTTCATTGTGCTGCTCCCATCTTTTGCTACACACAAGAATGTCATCAAGAAATACCAACACAAATTTGAGCAAAAAGGGTCAGAATACTTCATTCATGATCCTTTGAAATGTCAAAAGGGCATTAGTAATCTTGAACGGCACTACAAGAAACTCATAATGGCCTTCATGTGTACAAAATCCTGTCTTAGATATATCCAGTTCATAAACATGAATTTGATTATATTTCGACCCGAGCATATATAAAGCTCAGAAAAGTAACAACATTTAACTCTTCCAAAAGTTAATCGATGACAGGAATGAGAAACTTATCTTTGATAGTGATGTGATTTAATGCGCGATAGCCCACGCGCATGCATGCCCCATCTTTGATAGTGATATGAAGTCTTTTTTGTTTTGATACCAGATGTGAGGATTCACCACTGTACCAGCGAATTCCATAGAGAGGATTAATCTCCTACATGCAAAACCACGCAGAGTTCTGGAGTTATATTATTTCCTGACTTCCAAAAAGAGAACTACAAGAAAAATATAACAAATCACTGGCATCCCTACCATCCGGAATAGGATAACAGTTCTACCACTAACAAAGTCTAACAAAGCCTATCCCTCATTCAAATAGCAACAACCTAAATCAATCAGAGACTCCATAGCAATCCTGCAACCAACAGCACTGTAAAAGACTCCAAGCATGCAGTGCTCCACCGAAGTTGTAGCAATTCGGTGAATTAAGGAGAATATTTACCATTTTTGCTTGCCTCCAAGAATTCGACTTCCAGGGTTTATTAACCTTTGCTGGTAATTACTTTATAAATTCAATATCTTTATGGTGCATCGCATAGGTGACTTGCAACAGGCACCATTGAACTGACTGATGTGAATCTAGAGTTAGCCAGATTGTATATGCTTATTCTTTTGCAGATGGTGGAAGTCAATTTATTTGTCTTTGTACTGCTCTTTTACCAAGGTGTAGGGGTGTCGATGTTTAGTATCCATTGGCTAATAGGATCCACAATCCACCCAGTAATCCAAGTGGACCAAGATTTGTCCTATTCACTTTTTGGCCAATGCTGCCCCTATCAAGGTGGAAGCACCATCACTCAGACGAGGAATGTGGCAATTTGGTTTATTTTTGGGGGTCTGCCAGTTAACCTTTCACTTTACTATAGATTTCTTTGCCATTAAGAAAACTCTCTTTGCAATTGATCTTGCCCCTCATTAACTAAGATTTTCATGAAGTCTTACAGAACATTCTATTATTGTTGGGCTCCATGCTTTGTTTTCTGTTATTAAACTCTCTCTTTGCAATTGATCTTCCCCTCATTAACTAAGATTTTCATGAAGTCTTACAGAACATTCTATTATTGTTGGGCCCCATGCTTTGTTTTCTGTTATTTTAGGGCTGTGAAATTCTTAACAGCATAAATTTTGTTTGTTGTGGTGATTTGCAGAGCAATGGCAACATATGTTGATCCTCCTAATGGGACTGGAATTCGAGGAAAACATTATTATTCGATGTGGCAATCCTTGTTTGAGATTGATACGAAATATGTGCCAATCAAGCCCATTGGTAGAGGAGCATATGGCATTGTGTGTTCTTCTGTGAACAAAGACACAAATGAGAAGGTTGCAATTAAGAAGATCAATAATGCATTTGACAATCGCGTCGATGCACTCAGAACTCTGCGGGAGTTGAAGCTCCTTCGACATCTTCGCCATGAGAATGTTATTGCTCTCAAGGATGTAATGATGCCGGTTCATAGAACTTTCAAGGACGTGTATCTGGTTTATGAACTCATGGATACAGATTTGCATCAGATTATCAAGTCTTCTCAGGCTCTTTCCAATGATCACTGCCAATATTTCCTCTTCCAGGTATGTGCTTTCCTAAGACATTTGCATTTTTTCAAAGAAGATTTTAAAATTATTATATGCATAAGGGTGTTTGTTGCAAGCAATGTTTTCTATGTGAGGTAATAAATGAATAGTTTCCCAGAGCCTCCAAACAGCAGATGATTGGGAAAATGAAATCTATCCCAATTCTAGCTCCACTATCATCAAACCATGCAGGCCCTTTTGAACCAGACGAAATAATGACTTTTTATCTCTTTGCTTTTTCTTCTTTTGCTCAAAACTTACCTGAGTGTTTTTGGTGGGCTGCCTGTTATTGTGAAACCCCAAAAAGAAAAAGAAGTAAAAAACAGAACAAACAGGTATTGTTCTCTGTTTCTTTTGGGTTTTCACATTTTTCTTTTGGAACTCATGTAACTTGCTATAGGTGGGAAACCCACTTGGTATGATTTTGTCAATCACCAAAGAAGAAAAAGAAATTAAACGAAACAGAATCATATATTATTATTTTCATTCTTCTTTGTAACTATCTATTTAACCTCGTTTCCCAAAATTGATGGGTGAATGGATGATATCGAGTAGATTTGGTAGTCTTCTTCATTTATTCGCATATTCTAATGTTTACATATTATAATCTTGTAATTGTCAGTTTTAAATGTTCCACTTCTAACTTATATATCAAGTTTTCAACATTTATCAATTATTGTATTTGTTACTATTGTTTCCGTCTTCAAGTAACTTAAACCAGCATCCATTTCCTTCTTTGCTTTGTGTACAACAAATTCCATTTCTAAAACATTGTTGGAAACCTGATACACCTCCCAACCACGAAATTCTCATATACTTCACTCATATTGTTTCTTTGCTTTTACCTTTCACAAATGCATTCACTCTTAATATCAACTCCTAACTGAAATCTTCCTACATTTTTTGAAATCTAGTTGCTCCGAGGCCTGAAGTATTTGCACTCAGCAAACATTCTCCACCGGGATCTTAAGCCCGGAAACCTCCTTATCAATAGCAACTGTGACCTGAAAATATGCGACTTTGGCCTTGCTCGCACCAGCAGTGGCAAGGGCCAGTTCATGACCGAGTATGTTGTCACACGTTGGTATCGTGCTCCAGAGCTCCTCCTCTGCTGTGACAACTATGGGACATCCATAGATGTTTGGTCTGTTGGTTGCATCTTTGCAGAACTACTCGGACGCAAGCCCATTTTCCCTGGCACAGAGTGCCTTAACCAACTCAAACTGATAATCAATGTCCTTGGGAGCATGCCCGACCCTGACCTAGATTTCATTGACAACCCAAAGGCCAGGAAGTACATCAAAATCCTCCCTTACTCTCAAGGTACTCCCTTCGCCCGTCTCTATCCCAATGCCAACCCCTTGGCCATTGACCTTCTGCAGAAAATGCTTGTATTTGACCCATCTAAGAGAATTAGTGTCACTGAAGCACTCCAACACCCTTACATGTCACCTCTCTATGACCCAAACTCTGACCCTCCTGCTCAGGTGCCAATTGATCTTGATATAGATGAGGATTTAGGGGAAGATATGATTAGGGAGATGATGTGGAATGAGATGCTGCAGTATCATCCGGAAGCTGCCTCGACTAACTCGTGAACTTGGTTCCAAATCGAAATGTTTATGGGTTTTACTGAGAGGTTCAAGAGCAAGGTGGTTCTTCAGGACAATGCAATCTTTTTTTCTAAATGTATTAGTAGTTTGCTGTTAATGCACGGTAAGTGTGGTTTTGTTTTTAGTTGTTGTATGAGTTTTTGTCTCTGCATGATCTGGTCTCTAATTTGTATATACAGGTGATGTATGTGTTGCAGAGACTTTATGCTCTGTACATTTTTGGGGCATGTATGGTTGTATTATGATAAAATTATGCATGAAGATCAAGTTGCCTACGTATTTTAATTCTTGAACATTGAAAACACAAAAATGAGGGTCTTTATAACTTTTTAAGCCCTGCAATTGAAGCTCCTAATTGTTGGAGAAAGCAATAGTAATGCCTGAACAGTTTGAGGAATACTGGTGTTAACTATTTGTAATGTCATTTTACCTAGATACATGAAAAACCTCTGAAAAAACTGGTGATTTGGTACATCTAGGTTTACGTATTTTTCAGTAAAACCTGCGCTAAGAACTTTGGGCACAATGCGAGGTGTAAACTGTAGCAGTCCTGCGATTACTCTTGCTCGTATATCTCCCTAAATAGGTTTGTGTCTCAAGTGGAAGGTGATTAAAAAGTTGGGGCGGCAGGATAGCTAAGGGTTTTGCTTGGCATTTGCATGCCAGATCAGCAAAACTCCTTGGCTTGGGTTTCATAGGAATGACGTTTATTCACTCTCTCATCTCTCTATATTGGTAATGACCATGGTATTAAATTTCGGTTTCGGACCCCACCGAGTTCGATATCCGATGAAATAAAGAAAGCCATTTTTCATCTCGCCTGAAATCGGTCGAAATTTCAGGTAAATATTAAATAATGAATAAAATATAATTTTCCCTAAATTTTCGGACTGAAATTTCGACCGAAATTCTCAAAATTTCAGCGAAATAAAGTACCGTTTAGGGTATTAGTTGTTTCGGTGTCAGTCCGGACTGAAACCCAAAATTTCAGATTTCGGTTAAAATTTAAACCATGGTGATGACACCCTTTAGTCCCTTACCACTGCTCTACGAGGTTGACAACCAAACACCACTTACCACTATTCTCCGAGGTAACTTCCGTGCAAATTCAATATTTGTCTCTTCGCTATTAACTACCACTAACTCTCCGAATCTATGCCATGCAACCAAACGGCTGACTTGGTTCGGCAGAGATTTGGAAATCTTTTATTACTACAAGAATTCAAGGCTTATGACAGGTTTTGGAAGGGAATTATTGAAGAAGAAGGTTTTTCTTAGGTGAGTAGTTACGTGTTGTGGAGCAGCAGCGGGAAAATAAAGAAATCATATTTTCATCCATTGCAAGTCAGTGAGAAAATTTTGGGCAATGATCCTAAACTGGTAAGTTGAAATTAGGTCTTTTTCTGACTCATTTTAGGAGAGAGGTTCTTTGATCGGAAGACTAATCCTTGACATAGGAAGCTTAAAATTGTTAGTGGGTTCTCTTGAGGGAAGATTTTGAGGATTGTTGATGCAAGACCTTTTATGAGATGGAAACAGATTTGTTGAGGATAAGCTTGTCAAGGAGAAGGAAGTGGCGCAAAATGTTCTCTATGGTAAACTCATATTCTTGTTTAGTTTTAGATTTTGGGAATGGATTTTGAGTCCAAAACTGATTCTTTGGTAAAATGTGGCATCTGCTTCAATGTGTAGAACTGATTTTGAACTAAAAATTGATTCTCCATCCCAGTAACATGTGCACTTTTACTGGGTATAGAATCAATTGAGTCCAAAATCAATTCTACAGTTGTGAACCTAACGCCCAAACTTGGTAAGAACTAGTTTAGGACTCGAAATCAATTCTCAATTTCCAAATCAAACAGGCTTAAGTTGAACTTCAATGGATTCTCATTAAGAACTTGGAATTGGCGACGGTTAAGGGTGTCAGTTGGAAATCACTTGGGCGAGAGTGTGTCGGCATAAATTGAAGGTCCCTCTAAATAAAAATTGAATAGTGTTATTTCAAATTATTGTTGTGTGTGTACAAAAAAAAGTAGAAAATTTTAGAAATAATTTTTCATTCCGAGCTTTTCCATAAAATTCATGAGGGATGTTGTGGGTAGAAGGTGACTGATCCAATGCGATTGCCTGGACAGTTCTCCTGTGTCCTTGAGAAAGCTGGTGAGCATTTAAATTCAGTTGGGTGATGTGGATCCAATATGGTGCCTTTGCTGCTGTTTTGCAAAAGCTCCTTTCAGTTTAGTATTCCTCCACTATATTTTATGGGAAGAGAATGAAACAAATGCCACCATTCTAGACCAAACCAAGCTCAAGGGTTTAAACCATAAATTGCGAGCTGATTGGGTTGATTAAAAACTGGCACCACCAATTTTTATGCAACATGTAGCATGTGTGTGGCATTGTTACACTTGGGTTGAATCGGGTGGAAGACATTTGGTTTGAATCAGATTCCCTGTTCCCTGCAAACATGATCAATAACATATATAAAAATGCCCGTGGAAGAAGGTCCAAACGCTAGCAAAGATAAAAGATATCCTTCAATCATTCTAAGGCTTGGAAAATCATGCCCACTTAGGGCATGTTTGGCTACCCTGATTTTTTTTCTTTAATGATAAACTAGTGTCTCCACGTGGTGAAAGAGGCGTAGGGCCAGTGAAGTGGCTCAAAATCAGGAAACAAAAATCAACAAACTAGTGTTTCAAGCACTGAGAAGTGACTAAAAATTAGGAAACAAAAAACTCTACTCAAAATCACTTTTTCCTGATTTCTAGCCACTTCTCACCCTCATCTCAATCGTGCGATCTAAAATCTCTCTCCTTCTCCCACTTGACCTACCCCTCTCACCAGTTGGAGACACTAAATTATCATTAAAAAAAAATTCCCGGCTGCCAGACATTCACTTGGAGGCACTAATTTATCATGAAAAACAATTCCTAGCTGCCAGACATATATGGCCTTGGAGAGAGGCTAATGCAGCAGCTGATATTTTATCAAATAGTGAATGCCCTTGTAAGGAGAGAGCATATCTCTTCCCACAGCTTCTAAATATTGTAACCCTAAATAGATAGGGGAAAAATTCATTGGGATGTAATATCTTCTTAATTTAATACACTGGTAGAGATCCTGCCAAACCCCAACCTACCCACCAAACTAAAAGCCATGTGTCTCACAATGAAAGGTGTACATATTTTATAATGAAAAGCCACTCTTTTTGTATGTCTAAGTGCATTGAAACAAAACCATCTGCATTATTTGAAAAGAAAGTCTAAATTGATGTCTTTGTTTCAATGCTCTAAGCCATACAAAAAAGAATAGCTTTTTATTTAAAAAATAAACATATTCCTTTCACATAACATCAAGCTAATTTAGACTAGAAAGAGGGGAAAGTAAAGAGAGTGACGGTTCCTAAAGAGAATTGAAGAATGAAAATCGCAAAAAGGTGTTTGGAAAGAGATTTGGAGCCTTTATATATTCTAATGTTAAATGTTCACGTTAAATGTAACATCTCATGTCACATATGAGACAGAGAGAGAGAGAGAGGCTATGTTTGTTGGGTACATTTAGATTTTAGGCTTTGGCAACCCATGAATTTACTTTCCATGGAATATCAGCTTACTTGATGGTGAGAAAGGGTCGGGGAGGGGATTCCCCCCACTTTCCCCACTTGATAAATTACTTTTCCATGGAAAAAAGAATTCATGGTAGCTAAACATGGCCATAGGGGCTGTTTGGATGCACAATTTTGTTGCAGGAATCAATTTCACTTTAAATTTATTTACAATTAAATAGTTTTACATTGGTTGGGTTGGTTGGGTGATCAACTTTCATTTTTCCCAGAAATTTAATTACATTGTTTGGATGACTTCTTCTTAATTTTCTCAAAATTTGAATAAATATTTTTTTTCAAATTTTTTTTTGCTAATTTAATGAATATTATTTACTA
Source organism: Tasmannia lanceolata (assembly GCF_043159265.1). Lineage (NCBI taxonomy): Eukaryota > Viridiplantae > Streptophyta > Magnoliopsida > Canellales > Winteraceae > Tasmannia > Tasmannia lanceolata. The sequence continues at coordinate 6,504,082 of NW_027518697.1, read as the reverse complement.
AATTTAACTATTTAAAAAATTTGTACAGCCTATAGGCCAAACTATTAAAACATTGGTGTTAGAAACCATCTACTATACAGCCATTGGTCATTTAACTTTATGGTGACTGAAATATCTTTGGAACTGTTGGGTGTAGGAACTAAAAATTAAAAGGGAAAGGGTGGGGGGGGGGGGGGGAAGGAAAAATAGAAGAAAGGGTAAAGATGAACAACACCGACTTATTGCTTTTATGGAGGCTTATTGTACCTTTTACTGGCAAAGGAAACTATCTAATGTCTACAGTAAATCATGTGAAACTCAGCACTAGAAGTACAAAAAAACAATGAGGAGCCGTGCAAAAGGTGACAAAGACTTTGTTTTTCTCACTGTCCCCACAGACCGTCCAGACCTTTTATTTGCTTTTGAATGAGATCTCTCTCTCTTTCACTTTTCTTAAGTCACTTCTGAATAAAGCATTTCAAAGTTCTATATTTAAAGCTCTTGGATTTTGAGAACTCATGGAGTTCAAAAATGAATATTGTGTTAGATTTTGATTTTCAAAATCTTATTTTTAGTCAAAAAGATAGTGTCTGGAAAATATTTTCTAAGTGTGTTTTATAAAAGGAAAAAAGTTACTTTTTGCAAAAGAAAGAGAAGAATGTAAAAGTAGTGTGAAAAAGATAATTCCGTACCGACTCGTAAGAAAGAAAAAGTTTAGCTTATAAAGATTTACTCTTTTCTCTACTTTACTATGGTGCACAATGGGTCTTAGCCTTGGGTTGAACCGCGGGACGGTGCTATAGGGCGCATAGTAACTCTTTATTGGCACTTTTTTAGGCGCACTTTGCACTTCGTGTGTTGGATGGGCAATCTAACGGTTCGGAGTTGGAAGGGTTTTTACACAGGCCAACGGTCACTCCAGGATTGATCTGATCTGTAGAGTCGCGATTAGACACGATCTAATGGACATAATTCAAACCCACTGAAAGGATGTCCAGAAAGGGTGTTTTCCAACGGGAAAAGCCATCAGAAGCTATATAAAAACAGTAGAAAATACAGATTCTATACAGAATTCGGATTTTTACTTTGTCATACCCAAAATTGTTATTTCCAGCACAATTCTCTCTCTCTCTCTCTCTCTCTCTCTAAACTCCTACAAAGTTTATGTTTTTACTGTTTTAGAAGTTCTCTTCAAGTATTCTGTTTTCTGCAGAATCGGAATACTTGGGTCTCAATTACTTGAAAAATTCAAAGATGATTCAAGCTTGATTCCGTTCAGTGCAGAACGTCGTCAAGCAATCGGTTTGGAACCGGGCTTCATTGTATCTTAGAGGCGAGTTCGTAGTCCCCTTTGCACACTACTGGTGGGGGCGAATATTGTCTTAAGGAGAGCGTTTACGCGCCTTGAAGCATCTTCTTATCTTCTTCTCAACCATTACACGAATTATTTCCCAACATATTGGACTCAAATTTAAACCCACTGAGAGGATGTCCAGAAAGGGTGTTTTCCAACGGAAAAAGCCACCAGAAGCTCTATAAAAACAGTAGAAAATACTGATTCTATACAAAATTCGGATTTTTACTTTGTCATACCCAAAATTGTTATTTCCAGCACAATTCTCTCTCTCTAAACCCCTACAAAGTTTATGTTTTTACTGTTTTAGAAGTTCTCTTCAAGTATTCTGTTTTCTGCAGAATCGGAATACTTGGGTCTCAATTACTTGAAAAAGTCAAAGATGATTCAAGCTTGATTCCGTTCAGTGCAGAACGTCGTCAAGCAATCGGTTTGGAACCGGGCTTCATTGTATCTTAGAGGCGAGTTCGTAGTCCCCTTTGCACACTACTGGTGGGGGCGAATATTGTCTTAAGGAGAGCGTTTACGCGCCTTGAAGCATCTTCTTATCTTCTTCTCAACCACTACACGAATTATTTCCCAACATATTGGACTCAAATTTACCTTTAATTTTGAGTCCAACAGTTGACTCCAATCAGTTCACAAAATTTAAAACAAACATGACATTAGTATTGAAAAACTATCATTCAAGTATTTATCCATAGACTAATATGTTATACATGTCTACGAGGTGAGAGTCGTGAGACACGGTTTTGGCATATCAACAAAATTTAAAACTATAATTACTTGAGCCGGATGAGAGGAACCTTCGCATACGGTTTTTAAGGGTACCCTATAGGAACCTGTCTCATTCGATCACCGTGATAGCTCCAAAATCGGTATAGTTCGAGCAATGAACCATCAAGGGTTCAAAGTCCTCTCCCTTTTAACTTGTTGAATCGATGTGTTTCTTCATTGGTTTGGCTCCGCCTAGAGTCAATTTTTTTTTCTTTTGGAATGTTTAATTTTTCCGAATCTATTGTGTAAATTGTTAATGACCCCACAATTTGTGCGAGCAAGCGCGCACGCACTTTCCAAAAAAGATCAATACACCAAACACACCATTCAGATTTATTGGATTTTTTGCTTTATATACTCTTTTTTTAAAAAAAATATAACATTTATTTAAAGAGTAACACTAGGGAAATCAGTTTTACAATCGAGCAGGAGACAGAACAAATGGGTTGCTGCCACCACATCACAAGTGATGTACGACCAGTCCTTTGGTTTACGAAAATCACCAAAAAGGTGATTTTTTGCACACATGGCACATTCTCATTGTTGGTTTCTCCCGCCGGTCTTACTCTCGGTTACCATATCATTCTCCTTAAATAAAAGATGATTACTAGTGCTCTTCAGTGAGTAGAGACTGCCAAAAGAGTATATAATGCCACCCAAAGAATTCCTAAAAACACCACCAATACCTGCTATATATGCCTCGGTTGGCAAGAAGCAATTGTCAAGGCGTCAACATTGCATTTCATGACGTTTCTAGGAGGAGGTTTCCATTTTGCTACCATTTTAGCTTTTGGAATGCTACCTAGCTATCAAAATCGTGTCCCAATTTCTTATAATCTGCCGAGTAGCCTGAAGAAAATGAAGGTTGTTGCAAGGTGCAAGAAACCATTGTGAATCTGATATTTCAAACCACTAGCCCGCATGAGAGATAAGCCTCTACCTTCAAAGATACGAGAATTCCTCTCCTTCCAAATAATCTAGATAGCAGCAAAAGGTGTGAGAAGCCCTAATGTTAAACTGAGCACACCGAGGCCTGATGTTCTCCAACTCCACAATAACTCTTGAATAGAATACCATTGAGAACTTGACCCAAATGAATGAGGATGTTTTAGATTGGATGAAAAGATGTGAAATGGATACCTCATCTAAATCACACATACACTACATGTTTCTATCCCTAGCTACTCCTAGCATTTTCACCTCCTTTCCTTATTTTCTTCTTGCAAATAAAGTCAATTTCAGGAAAGATAAACATAAACATAAACATAAAGGGAGGGGGGATATGATCTTCATATATGTACTATCTGTTTTCATAAACTAACAAATGGGTAGTGATATATGGAGATGCTAGAATAACTATAATCGTCAAGGAATATATGGGAGCCCTATGTAAATCTTCAGTTGCAGTGTGATTTGAAGGAAGCTTTGGTGGTTTGTGTTGAGAGGACAGGTAATGGTGGCATCTGTTCTCCAAGCACCAACTACTACAGTGATATTCTTTTGGCACCATGGATTCTTTGCCACGGGTCAGTAAATCATTCATCTACTTATCTATATGGGCCATAGCCAAGTCCATCGAAATTGTTTCATGGTATGATGGAAATATGTTTTGTTTCTTTCCTTCTATAAAAAGGGAACCCTCTAATAGAAGGTCCTATCACAAAGAGAACCCGCCACTAGACCCAATTTTAGAATTCTAAATGAAATTGAATTAGTATCATTGAACCCGAATTCCCCTCAAATAGTATAAGGAACTAGGGCTAGGACTTAGGGGCACTTGGGCTAGTTGGAACTAGGGTAAGCATCTCTCTCTCTCTCACACACACACACACTGGGTTGGTAGGGTGGAGAGGAGTGCATAAAAACTGTGATGGAGCCACATACCAAAAGGCACATCAAAGCTACTCTTGGTAGGTAGGAAAATAACTAAGAGCCTTAAAATGAAAAGTGACATCTTAATCAAAATTTGGTTTGTGGTTGGATATTCCATAGCACCCAAAGATGCCTACACCCTTTTTTCTTTTTTTTTACCTTCTCCTCTTCTATCGATCTATTTGATTTGAAAATATCTCTGGCAATTGAACTTCATGGTAAAGCATCTATAACGTATCTCATTCGAAAAAACTTCCAATATTGCCTAGGAGTTGTAGGACAATGCATCAGTGCATGTGTCAATCCTATACACATTCATGAAACAACTAATCAGCTAATGCCACGTGTTCCTTTGCCACATCCACATCCAATGGGTAGCAACCCTAGTTCAAAAACTTGGAACTCGGCTTACTCGAAAGTGGGCCTAATCGAGTCAACTCAAAACCAACTCACTCAAGAGAATAGTTACAATTTTTTTTGGGAAATATTATCAGCATTACTGTATTTTGATGAGAGCACTCCTCACTTTATTAAAAGTACAGTATGGCCCGCACCATAGGATGATACAGACCGTCCATTAGATGGGTCATAGCCTAAATAAGTTGTGGCCCCATAAATCATTTTCATAGGTTGATCCTAACCCTCCAATCTACAGAGGGTTAGGATCAACCCTCTTAACATTTAGAATTTCAGATTGATAAAATCCCAATAATAGTACTCCGCTGTTTGTGTTGTACTTTTCAAATCAGCTTTCCAAGGCCGTCACAATTTCCAAGATGCTCTCATGTGCCGATCAGAACCGGGTTTATTAAAGTATGGGATGTGCTATTATCAAATCAAGGGACTTCGAATATCATATTTGGCTAAATTACCCAAGCCTTCTAGAATTTACCCTAAAAAATAGAAAGTAGTTTTTGGCCAAATTACCCAAATTCCCTCCTAGAATGACTAAATTACCCTTTCTAATCAAAGAAAACTTCTCGGAATTCTTCTTGTATTCAGTCCTGCAGAGTTAAAACCGAGTTTTACAGTAAATATACTACAGACTCCATGTTGTCAAAAAGGGTAAAAAAATCTCTGAAAGTTTTCTGATTTTAATTTTGAATTATTGCTTACCAGCTGGAGTTGGACAGTTGTGGAAATCTCGTTTTCACCCATCACCCCTCCCAACAACTTTTTTAGATTCCAAAGCTCTCTGCTTTTTTGTTTTTTTTTTTTTGGTATTTTTCCTGAATATCTTTTTTTTTTTGTGGGCTTTTTCAATCTATAAATTCTCCCCATTGCACCCTCAAATACCTCTTCCTTCTTCTTCTCTTCCTCATAGATCTTGCCTGTTTTATTTCCCTTTTTAGATCCTCTGTAGGTGAGAGGTTCTGAACCTCTGTTTGGGGATTTGGGTTCTCTTCCAATCTTCTTTTCTTACAAAACCCTAATTTTTTTTCTCAGATTTTTTGCTGGGTTTGGCCTGGATCTCAAAAAACCCTAATTTTTCAGCAAAGTTGAAATTTTGAACCTGTAAAACCCTCTGTTTCTGTCAGATTTCTTGGTGGGTTTCGTCTGGTTCTCAAAAAACCCTAATTTTTCAGCCCAGTTGAAATTTTGAAGTTCTCTTGAAAAACCCTTAGTTTCTGTCAGATTTGGTGGGTTTGGTCTGGTTCTCAAAAAACCCTAATTTTTCAGCCCAGTTGAAATTTTGAACCTGTCTTGCTAAATCCTTTGTTTCTGTCAGATTTCTTGGTGGGTTTGGCCTGAATCTCAAAAAAACCCTAAGCAAAGTTGAAATTTTGAACCTGTCTTGCAAAGTCCTCTTGGTTTGTGTCAGATTTCTTGATGGGTTTGGTTTAGATCTAAAAAAACCCTAATTTTTCAGCAAAGTTGAACTACTTCTCACAGTTCTTCTCCATACATTTCCATATGCTTAATTTCGTACTTTTGATGTTTCTGATTGATGTCTCCAATTCTTAGTGAAATCCTTCTTTTAGGGTTTATGATCAATTCCACTTTTCGGCGCAGGACCCATTTAGTTCAATCATTTTCTGTTGTTTTCCTTTACTGGTTTTATGTTTTTTCATGAACAAGCTTTCAGAAACTGATAATAATATAGGGGCCTGTTTGTTTCATTTAGATCAAATATAGTGTTCCATAATTAGCTTGAAATAATTGATATCTTGGTCCTGTAGTTCCATTTCTCGGTCAGATTTTCCATCACAGTTTCTTTTCCTTTTAGTTTCCTTTTTCTATCTTTTCCTTTTCTTCTTCTCGTGGAAACCTAGTGAACAGAGCCTAATATCCTAGGCTTCATAATTTGTGTAAATATATCATGGCTTCTTCTAGTGGAACTTCCTCTGGATCTACCTTAATGCAAACTTCTGGGTCTGAAGAGGACCTGCTTGTAATTGAGGAAAGGAAAAGGAAGAGAATGGTGTCGAACCGCGAATCGGCAAGACGGTCGAGAATGCGTAAGCAGAAGCATTTGCATGATCTGATGGCCCAAGTGGGTCAGATCACAAAGCAAAACAATCAGATCCTTACAAGTTTGAACATCACTACCCAACATTATTTGAATGTTGAAGCTGAGAATTCAGTTCTGAGGACTCAAATGATAGAATTGAGCAACAGATTGCAGTCCCTCAATGAGATACTTGATTGCATGAATGGAACCAATATTTTTGAGCCTGAGGTTCATCAGAACACTGATAATTTCATGAATCCATGGAATTTGATCCATTTAAATCAACCCATCATGGCTTCAGCAGACATGTTTCAGTATTGATTTCCATCACTAAGAAGGGTCTGATGGTTTTGCTTTTGTTACTGATGTCCCGGTTTTGCTCAGGACAAGAGGAGAACACTAGATTTTAGTTTATATTAGGTTAAGGTTTAATGAATAATAGAGAATAATGTGGTGATGAAAAAAAAAAAGATAAAAAAGAAGGGCTGTGGTTATGGGGTTCTATGTGTAATTGGCTTTTCTCTTTATATAATAATATTAATAACTTCCATTGTTGCTGAACATTTTATTTTTCACTTCATGCTTATTATATACATGGTTGACCACATGATACTGCTATTGTACTACTAGGTCTTTGGCTTGGATGCTTGCTTGAATTCAAGCAAATTAATCAAAAAAATCCCCACATTGAATCTTGGGAGAATTCCAAAGTTCTAAATCTTGAATCATTTTTACTAAAAAAATGTGAATCACTACTCCAAATAAAATAGTAGTCTCATTATTGATGATGTCTGCCCTTTTCCTTTTCTTCTTCTTTTTTTCTTTTTCTTGGATTTATATGTTTGAGTTTTTATATGTTCGGCAACATGATGAGTGCTCTTATTGTGGTTAATTTTAAAATGTTTCGGTAGTGGCGGTGGTTTTTTCTGAATTTCTTATGAGTGTCATCTTGTTTGATTCAACTAAGCTAAACAAAACGAAAGTAGTACCCTCTTTGAAATTTGAATAAATTACTAAATTGTTCAAATCCAATCAGTTTAAACTACCTCTTGGTTTCATGAATATTGAAGAAAAATGTTTTTTTTTCTTTTATTTAGAAGTTGTAAGGAAATGAAGAGGAAAACCCCCACATTTATTGCTGCTATGGCAATAATTAATTGGCAGGTGGTTGTTGGGTGAACTTCAATTCAATGTTTGAACACAAGGAAACCACAAATAGCAAAAGAAATATCTTCAGTTTTTATGTACAAAATCTGACCTTTTATTCCATTAATCTGAGGTAAAATACAGATAAAATAAGGGCAGCACTTTAAAGTGAAATGGGGAGTTTCTATGATTTTCGAGGGGAGCTTAGAAAGACATGAAGCCAGCCAATACTTATGTAACTCTGACAGTGGCATCATGTCCTTGTGGTTTTCATGCAGCCAAATGAGAAAGAAATCTATCCTTCTTTCCAAGAAATTTACCCAAATGGTAAAAATCCATGGCTCAGCTCCTGCATCCAAATCCTTGGAATTTTCTTGTTTAACTAGAGACAGGGTAAGTGCTATTCAAAAAAAAAAACAAAAAACCAAGAGAGAGGGTAAGGTTAAATCCCTTCTTTATGTGGATTTCATTCAAACCTATCAAAGACACTTAGCTACATTGGATTCTCATTCTCCTAACCAAGTCTCAAATGCTTGGGAATTTAAATGTAATGGGAATTGCTTGAATCCAATTAGGGCACCTCAAGACCAGAGATTCATTTAAGAGCAATAGAAATGAGAAATCTTAGGACCAGAGATTCTCGCATTTTTACCCAAAATCAACAAATATTACAAATTGTCCCTTAGACGACCAAATTCCAAATCAATTAATTTTTTGCTGATTAAATCGTTAATCAAATATCGGAAATACCATATTGGGGATCTTCCTCTGTTGATTAAACATCTAATACACCATTAATTACTAGATTAAACATCTAATACACCATTGCAACCCACATGCTACGTTCGATATTTGCCCTTAGGGCACCCATTGAGGTGCTTTGAAAATGATATTTTACACATGTTTTCGTAGATAATTCTCATAATATGAGTATTTTTTTTATCAAAGTACGTGTAGAATGATTGTAAAATATCATTTCCAAAGCACCTTAACGGGTGCCCTAAGGGCACTGTTAGCAAAACCCATAAGATATATAATAAAATAAGCATCAACCTTGGGATGATTATGTCCGGAAAAAAAATCTAAGATTTGCTAATGCTTATTTTGCAATAAAAAAGGTTTATAGCATTTTTTTTTTTTTTTTTTTTTGAAAGGTTTATAGAATAATCGAATTACAAAGGGGTTTATAGCTGATTAACCCATCTCCATCCATATATGTGCTGCTTCAGTCGATTAGGAAATGATAAAGTAACAAATTAAAAACATAAAATGAAACCTGACTTGTAAAATTATAAGTAATAAACAAACAAAATTTTTTTTTTTTTTTTTTGTTGAATGGCAGTAATAAACAAACACTTAGATGCTTAAAAATAAGAAATTTTGCCACTTTCCATGTAGAACAAGGGAACATGGAAAATGGGTTCAAGGTGGAAGACCCAGAAGTGTTTGTTTTCCTTAAAGTCCTAAGCATCATGTACTTCATGTCATTAAACAAAATAAAGTAAAATATCTGAAGATTCTTGTGATTTTCTAACATATATTTGTCCATTCATGCCTCATTGCACTCATGAAAATTTTAAAATAAAATAAAATAAAAATTGGTCAGAGACAAACCCTGTCATGATTAGGCCACAATCTATTCTCCTGATTTTACTAAGCACTAGTAAAAATTTCCATTCTTCTAATACAAATTTGCATGAAAGTTATAATTTCTAAGTATGACTACAAGAAAAAATCATCTAGGGCTGAAAATTCTCCATTTTCACAAAACACAGACAATCTTAATGTACTCAACAAAGCTCTAAGCACAAACTGATGTTTTTCATGCCCTTTTTCCTTTCTTTCTTTGTTTCCAACTACCAAGGAAAGAATTGTAAAAAAATGAAGCAGCTTTTCTTCTCTTTTTTCTTTTTGTTGCTTAAAAAACAAACAAAAGATAAAGAGAGCGTAGAAGTTGGTGAGTTTAGGTGGTGTGGTAATTGTCTAACAGACCCACCATCTCAAAAGTGGGCAAGGATGATGAAATCACTAGTCATGTACTCTACCTTGGCTTTTATTTCATGTTAGAAATGGCTTAAGGAAATTAATAAAGTAATTAGGAGATGATGGAAGCATGTGGCCAGCCATTTATGAGCTGAGAAAAGAGCTGATATTTGTTTTTTGTACGTGTGTATTGTTTAATGGCTAGCTGGTAGTTTTACAAGGGTCTGTTGTTGGGGTGATGATGTTGGTAAGAGAGTGATGGGGCGTACTTCTACTTAGGCTCCATTTATTTCGCCATAGAATGGGCGTAAAACACGAATTTGAACTTACATTCTAATCTAACAAACAAATGCACTTAGGGCCCGTTTGGATACCTGATAGTTTGTATTTGGATTTGGAATTGAGTTTTGAATACTAAATGAAAAGATCAGCCAGCTCATGTTGAGGGAGACGGAGAGGAAACGGGGTAATTCCTGCTGGAGGGGAGAGGATGAGGAGCAAAGAAGGTGAAGGTAACTGCCAGGTGGATTTCCAATTACTTATTTCCACAGCATATTTGGAAATCTGTTTTTTTTTTTCACTGTCAGTCGCTAATTTGGAAATCAAAGAATTTGATCTGAATCCAAATCACAACACAAAAAGGGCTGCAAATGTGAGAAATCCAAATCAAAATCTTCTCAGCATCCAAACGGGCCCTTAATGATCAAAGTTTATTGTTGTCGTTGAGAAAATAATCATGTATAGTGAGTTGAAAATTGAAAAACACATGCATTTTGTCCAAAATTTCCCTGATTTCCGAACATTTGCCTCAAATTATTCCCTAAACCAAATGTCATAACCATGATCTGGGCCATAAATATATCAACACACCATATCATGGCAATGTGATGCCAGCAGGCTCGGTGGGGCCCATATAATAACATCACATTTTTATGATTTTTATTTATTTTCGAGAGTTGATATGGACACTCCTCTCTTTCCACTTGTAATTCAACTATTAAAGGAAATTAAATTAGACTCAACCAAAGCACAGACCTCATAAAGTGGAAAAAGGTCAACCTGATGAACTCTCAAAACTTGAACCCCACAAGCAAGTGATGGGATGCTCTCTGTGTCCTCAATTTCTCAGAAGAATCAAAATCATTCGCAACTCGAGTTCATAATTTACAAAACTAATTCTTACGCTTAGTAAAAGAGCAGATTGTTTCCAAATCTCCGCTTTTGGCTGTCAATCCAATAAAATATATTTCTGAGTCCAGTTGTGCCATCAAGCTGCTGGTGCAGGTTCTGTTCTTCGATTGCTGGAACTCCCAAATCTCCGAGCAACTCCAGGATCAGTTAAGGTATCCCACACCTGTAAAAATTTGCAGACCATGATCAATTTAAGGAAGCACAAAGATTAGACGATGGTAAATAGCAAGAGAGATGAGGGCTTCTCTGCTTACTTCCAATCTCCCCTTGGAGCCTCCTATGGCTAGCAAGAAAGGGCTGTCGTCTGAGAAGAAAACAGAAAACACAGCTCCCTGAAATAAAATTCAGGAAAATGTTACAAGTACCCAAGTTTGGATTTCATGGTAAAAATTAAATATCTGGGTTGTCAATCAGTTTGATGACATCAATCAATATGGAAAAGGTTCTCTCTACATAATAGCAACAAGAACATTTACTAAGCACGATGATCAACTTCAGTGATTACTTGAAGCTGCATTTTGGTTTCTCATTACCAAAATATAAGATTATTTGTAAAAGCTACACTAACGTAGGATGGATGCGTCTACGTGTCAGACAAGAATACCAGGTGCAAGGCATGACAATACCGCCATGGATCAAGTCATCTGATAATATTGAGATATAGTAAGATCGAAAAATATCTAATGTTGGACACTTTTCTTCGGTATCGGTGCCACTAATACAGTACATGTGTACATGGTCTAGAGGGTTCAACCAGTGAATCCTAGAGTGGATGGAGTCGATGGATAACAGCCTAAGAATCACACATTTGTCCAAGCCATCTGATAGAAACTTTTACCAATGAACGAGAATCCACTGGTAAACTTTTTTTTAACAAACTATTTGCCACTCATCAGAAGTCCTCTAATCAAATGGTTATTATCTCCCTATTGGTGTATTTTCCCGCTATGCTCATGCCAGGGGTTCTTCGCAAGATGAACGGTACAGAGTCCAGTTGGCATATAACTCCGTCATGTGTGCACGATTAGAGACACCAACACTGAAAAAGAAATAGAGGGTGCAACACCAGACAGGTTCCCCACTACTATTTAGATATTAGTTGATACGAGACAGAATACAGATAAATGCATATCATTTATGCGTACATCCAAACTACATAAAGAGCGTAGAAGTAATAGGGAGAAACAAGAAAATCAATTAAATCACGGAATTGTTTTCCATCTCTAACAAACTGTTATGAGTGTGCATCTGTCCAACCTGATATATTTCACAAGTACGAATCATATCGTTTCTACGATAGATTAATCAATGAAAAATTGATTAATCTATGGGAAAAGTTATCTATAAAAGAGGAGCAGAAAGGCACCAGCGCACGATGATTAAAAAACAAGTTACCAAAAAAAAAAAATCAAGGTTAGCTTAACCCATCCACAATGGAATTAGCCTCCTAATGCATAAAGTTAGCAAATCGCTGAAGATACCTCAAACAATGTCAAATGAAAGCAGCAGGAGACACAACAATAGTACTAAGGGACACTCACAGCTTTTGGATTCTTGGATGCAACACATGTAGGTTGGTTGTTTGATAAATCCCATAGTTTCACCTAAAACATACAAACATGGATAAAATCAGCTAAAGCTAAGATAAAATAAAGGTGTTTGGAGATATATATTATTAATCATTTACAAAAATAAAGGTGTTAGGAATAAATAAATAAACAAAATGTCCTCAGAAAGAGAAGTTCACCATTTTATCAGTTGACCCTGTTGCAAGCAGCTGTAGGAAGAAAAGTTACATGTTAAAAATAACTATGGAGGAATTATTCATCCAAAGGACGTAATCAACTGAAGGCTTCTTTTGAATTTGATAGTGAAAACATACATTAGGTGCAGATGGATTATATGAGACTGTAGAAACAGCTTTATCATGTGCGTGGAGAGTGAAACTTGGCCTCGAAGCTGAGTCTGAGGTGGACGAAGCAGCCCGAATGTCATAACCTTGAACTGTACCATCTTCAAGACTGACCTACACACATTAAGAGAGATTAATTCAAATTAATCAATATTTTCAATCTAAACGGTAATACACTGAGACATGAGCAATGAATTGGTATTTCACTTTCTAACCTTCAGTGTCTTTTATTTTTTGAAGATTATTTTTTGAAGATAACAGAAATTTTATTAAAAGAAAAAGAATCAAAGACAGCCATGAGAGATCAAGCTGATCCCTCAGGAAAGAAACAACAAAAAGAATACAAAAGAACCAACCAACCAACCCAACATAGTTACAATAATGGGAGATAATCCCCCACACTTAATAGCTACCTATCAACACCCTCTGTAGCCCAAACAATGGTATTTTCCGAGTCAATGAAGAACATAAGAATTACCATTCAAAAAAATGAATTGAGAAGTTTTTAGAGATAGTACTTGGAACGACTTAGCCAAGTTCCAAGTCATTTATCGAGTTTTTTGGAGTCGATAGAAAACTGAGAAAATTTCGGATGAAGAACCCACCAAGAATCGGTAGGGTTAATGAATTCAAGGATGATGAAACTTCAAATTAAAGCATGAGAAATGTGTTCAACTTCTTAGCAAAAGCTTCATATTGAGATGGTCAGGAAATTCACCACAAAAGAGTGTTTGGTGTGCGGATCCCACGCCAAGCTTTCAACATCAGCTGCAACTAACCACTTAATACCAGCATGTGAAGGCTTCCTCATGTCCATCTGCATTTTGTGAATGCAGCAAATAATGAGCGCATATACACATATATTATATAAAAAGAAAAAAAAAACACAACTAATATTTCGATAGGAGCCTCTCATAACTGTCTACTGTAATGAAAATAAGAACCTTCTCACAAATAGAAAGTATCATTTTCAAAGAGGTATAAGATATCACTATGTATTTTCTATACCTTCCCACAGATGCGGCAGATCACATCTGTTTGGTCTTTATTTTAAATTTTTTGCTACTTCGGGTTTATAGCGGGAAAAAACTGGAAAAGAGATAAGATATTTAAAAATACATAAAAATATAAAATAAAAATTTCACGATAGTTTCGTGATTTTTTTCATGTTAAATGATTAAAAAAATAAAATTATCGCAATATGTTTTAAAATTGCTGGATTATTTTGGGGTCTTGTTTTATGAAACTTCCAGGACAAAATCACAATATTTTGAAAATATTGTACAATGCTCAGAAGAGCATGAATCAAGATCTCGATAACCTACTATGCTCAGAAGAGCATGAATCAAGATCTTGATAACAACCCCTCCTCCCCAAGAAAAAAAAACCTACATCACACACACACAGGGAAAGAAAGCACTCACTTTTGTTTACCAATTTCTAGAAAATGAACACACATTGAAAAGAAATGAGTAGAATACATAAACTTAAGATTATTCTCTCTATACCATGGCTAGTGAGTGATCAAAAGATCCACTAAGAAGAACTTCTGCCTCATGTGGATTCCATGCAACTGCCTGAACCTGTTCCAAGATCAACAGAAATGGAAGTGAAGAACATCAGATACTGCCAAATACCTCCTCAAACATTTATTCTTCACTGAAAGTACAGAGTGTCGACGAACCAAGCATTTACAATTCATTTTAAATTTTCTAGATGACTCAGAATTCACACCTTCAACTAAATATGTATGATCACTGTTTGAGGAACTAGGCAATGACTGATTAACCACAGCAACTATCTTAGCGATGGGAGGCCCCTTTGGACCTCCAATGGAAACAACCAAGAACCAATTGGCCTTGCTGCCGTGTTTCCACCTCTTTTGTGCTCCGTGAAAAAACCTCCCCCTAGATGTGTATATGGGCCCCTCTGAGCCAGGTCATAACCCAACACTGGTTCACCATCGAAAGATGGAGGTTTTCCATACCATACCCCTTTACAGGAGCCGGTATGGACGCCTTCTAAACACAACTAAAAAACCTGGCGGTTCTGGTTCTTCATTCAATAGGCTCTGATGCCCTGGCCTTCGCTTCTGATGATGGGTGATCAAACGCCTTTGCTAGTGGTGGGTGAGCTCTCTACCTAGGCTCTCTTCATAGAGGGGTTCTACCTTTAGTGGGTTCTTCTCCCTATTACAGACCTAAAAAGAGGCTTTTAGTATGGCGTGGTTTGCTAATACTTTTGTATTCTTAAGTTGAGCGGCTCGGCATGATAAGGCCATTAGTCGAACCGCTCCGAATTCCTCTGTGCTGAGTGATAACAGCATTGCTAGATCAGAAATAAAGAACTTTGTTGAAAAAACAATGTAGGATTAGTGCAAGAAGGCCAACACCAAGAACTGTCAAGCATCATCCTGTAATTTCTAGGTCCCAAAGCTCCACCAGATATTGCGGTGAAAACAATAAAGTTATTGATATGTGACCACAATATCTAAGTAGTTACATTCACAAAAGCAATAACAAACAGAAGTTGACATATTGATTACACTATGAACCAAAACCAAACCTACCATAGACTGGCTAAAAAGCATCCATGCAAATCCATTTAAGAGGTAATACAGCAGATTCTACATGGATATAACAGCTAGGCCACATGTTTCATGTATGGGCCGAAGATTTGGAAGCTAACAGTGAGAATAGGTGTCAAGGTGTGGCCGTGTGGGAAGTACTATTTTTACCAGGAAAAATAATTAGTATAATCTGGAGATAAATCGACTGGATTTTTTTTCTTAATTAGAGGTATGGGAGACTAATCTTCCTGGCTTTCTGCAGACAGCATTACCACTTCTTACCATCAATCATGTTCTTACGTGGTTAGATTTTAAGCTTGAGTCAGGGGGTCCTAGCTCTTAAAAGTTACGATCATTTCGCTGGAGTTTCCTGAGGGTCAAGAGCTTACTAGGGAGTTGTAGCATTCTCTTAAGGTGGAGTGGGTAAGGTGCGGCATAGGCTAGACTTGATGAGCAGGTTTCCCGAGCAGATGATGCTAAAATGTGGCATAAAGAAAGGTTCGAAAGCAGGAGATAAAAAAAACTACCTCCATGAGGTGCTTCAATTTAAGAATGAAAGGAACAAGGGACTATGTTGTCGTTTGAAATAAGGTTATGAACACAATGAGCCAGCCTCTACAGTCCTGGACTAAGAATTGGCCCAAGAAATAAGGTTGGCTGAGTTGCCCTCAACCCAAACCTACCTTCCATCTCGTCAATCAATAACATACCAGCAAGCAGGGCGTTCCCATTCAAAATTCACTGTGTCACCCTTTTACTCCGTGATGCTTCTCACAAGGTTCCTCACTTGAAACCTACACTTCAAAGCTATAACGCAATGTCATGCAATAAGTAAAGCTACGTAAAATGCTCAATGGTGGGAATGAGGTGGTAGATTGTTTTCTTCACAGGCAGGCTTCAACTAAAGGATACATTTTCCAGAGTGATGAGGATTAACGGGGCTTCCCATTTTTATTGGTAAACCATCCCTAGCCACATGAAACCCTGTGGTGGAAAGGTGTGAAAGAGAACCTTAGTGGAATAACCAATTTTTGGTGGGCATGGCATTCCTTAATGACATACTTCCAAGCCTTCGTTGTACTTCATACCCTTTTTCCAATGCTTGGGCATGTAGAAGATTGTCTGGAACACCGTTAGAAGCGGGCCATTATAGAATAAGAAGGGTGAATTTCATCTAGAACAACAGAAAGGTACATCATGGATCTAGGAGGATGGAGAAATGAAGACTATATCTTTTTGTCATTTTTTCCTTTTTTTGGGAGGAGTAAGGAGCTGGGACTAGATATCTAAGGGAATAAAATCAGGCCATGTGGGAGAAATGGTTGTAAAGGTTTGTGGATAAGGAAAGGAGGTTGTGGGGAACAAGGAAACTACAGCCTCCAGGAGGGAGTTGGGATGTTAAGGGAGCTTCTAGGAGAAAAAGATTGGGGTGAAACATATTATCTGGACGGTGGATGAGTTTAAAAAGGGGATTAAGTTTAGGTATCTGATAATAATAGACATAGTCACGGGGAAGACATTTTTCCAAGGAGGAAAAGAATGAACTGAGGCCTTACTGGCCGTGTTTAACCTACTATCTGATCAGGAGTTGGAGATTGCTTAGAAGGGCTGTGTTAAGCCCAATTCTCCAAAGGCGCCGAGGAAGATGTTCATGTGATAGCATTAGTAGAAGACAGCCAAAAAAAATTTTGAATAAGTAAATCAAACAAAAGGATTACATTAATTTCAAAAGGAAAAAGAACAGCAACATGGTCTTGGCCTTTTAAAGAATAGAAAATACTTTTGGAGAACCATTTCAAAAGAAAAAAAAAAGAATAGAAAATACTATTGGTGAAATCATTCAGAAAGTATTCAAAAGGGAGCATTCAAAAAGTAAGATATCAACGGTCAGTGAAGTATTATGCCTTGTCTGTATGGTGTTCGATCGTGAGAGCACATTTCCCCGTAGCCACATCCCAAACCTTGACAGAGTTGTCAGCACTTGCACTCGCTAGGACATTCCTGAAATTATGGTGAGGCAGCAACATAAAAATCATTACAAATAACAAGGAACCAAAACTAATCTTAGCAGAAATGGGCTACATGCTCACCTGACCTCCTTGTTCCATGCAAGACCAAGTACAGAATCCTTGTGACTGTCCTTTTTGTATTTGACTGCTGTCTATAGTATTGCATAAGAATAGATGTTAGAGAACATGAGAAAATAATCTCGAATTTTCTACTCTGCATAAGACCTTCAAACAAGAACAAGGAAAGAGCAAAATAATGACAAAACTCACAATTTATAGCGAGTTATAGCCATATTACTGAAACCTTCTTAGTTTTGAAGGGAAAAAAATGGGAATTTAGAAACCACCATGTATTTTCTGAATCAACAGAAAACCCTTATGAAAAGACCATATTCCAGCAATTCCAGCTATGCAATATAACCTTTTCCCGGAAGTAACTTGACAATATTCCATTTTAGAAAAATAACTTGACAGTATCAGCGTCGATCGATGGTGGTTTGCACCAAAATGTTTGAAGTTCAAAAATAGAAAGTTTTGATAGTTCTCGAGTATAGCACTGAGTAGCAATTTGAATCCTCACCCCCACCTGTAATTATATTGGTTGCAAAATAATATGGAACACAAACCAGCAGGTAAATAGTTATTGCATTTTATGACGTAATAGACTTAAATCGGAAGAGGCATTATAGGGGACCCTGGCGGACTAATGTGCGCGACACACATGCCTAGGTTTCCGGGGAAACGCCCAGGAAGGAAATTTTGATTTACTGTTTTGCACTAAAGGGTAGTTTCATAATTTTCTTGATGTAGTGGCATTGATATTTATGTATGTCACATTTTAGGGTCACGGGTGCTAGTTTTCTCTGAGTTTTGTTGGCCAACAAGGAGAGTTTTGTAAGCCTAAAGTGAAATAGTGAAACCCTTTCTACGTGGACGTAGGCACACTATCGAACCCCGTAAATATTGTCTCCTTGCATTGTGTGATTCGGTTTCTTGCATTTTTTTTTTTATGATTGTTGTGAATCGTGTGTGATCCTATTTGAGAACATATTTCCCGGTTTTCCACACATGGATTGGAAGAAGTTAATAAAGCTTTACTTGGGAAGAAGATATGGAGGTCCGGGAAGAGAGAAGTCAGTTGTGGACCAAAATTCTTGATAGCAAATACGACATGAAGCAAGGAAACTAGATATCTGACGACAAGTACGAATTCATTGGGTTGACATTATGGAGAGAAATTCTGAAACAAAAGGTTCAAATTCAACGAGGGGATCAAGTTGAGAATCTATAAGGGTGATAGAGTAAGCTTCTGAAATGATAAATGGTGTGGTATGGACCTTTAGTGGAGATTTTTCCAAAATTGTACAAGGTAGTTATGAACAAAGAGGCGGTCGTACTAGAATGCTATGAATGGGTAGAGGGAAGGATATCATGGAAAATACAGTTTAGACGTAACTGCATTGAAAGGTAAATAGGTAGGATTACCCAGTTTCTTAAGTTATTGGATTCCTGCTATATAAGGAAGATGGGAAAAGACAAAAGGGATTGGATCTAGAACATGTCTGGCACTTTCAGCATCAAATCACTTTACCACCACATTGTGCCGTGTCCTCTGACTTCATGTATAGCCAAGGTGTGGAGTACCCCAACTCCTCCAAGGGTCAATTGGGTTTAGTTGGACAGCCCCCGCAATAAGATCCTCACAGTAGACCATCTCAGAAACCGTGAGATGATCATGATTGACCATTGTGCACTATGTGTGGAAGCTAGGGTGTCTGTAAGCTAGGGAGTCAGTGGACCACATTTTTATCCATTGCAGAACGTCAAGGGATATGAAGTCACATTCTAAGGCGATTTGGGAGGTCTTGGGTATTTCTTCTACATCTATACAACCTCCTAGAGCTTGGTTTGTTGTCGCATGGCCGGAAAAAGGTAATGTACTATGGCATGTGACCTTCCTTGCCACGATTTGGGTGATATGGAAGGAAAGGAACGCAAGGATTTTCAAGGGATTGACAAAGAGCGCACAATTCTTGTATACAAAAGGGATTGCTCTTACCCATATCTAGGGTCAAAACCCTCCCTAACTTCACTTTCATCTCTTGCTAGGCCTTATACAGAGGGGATGAAGAGAGATAAGTACGAGTAGAAAGCAAGCGCATGTCCCTACTTGTACGTGAGAACCCCCAAGCCAAACCATGCTCAAAATTAATTTTGGCAGATCCAGCATTGGTAACACAGGGCCAACAGAAGTCAGTGGAGTTCTTAGAGACAAGAGGGGTGGCACCATATGGGCTTTTCTCAGGCCCAATCGGAATAACAGATTCGAATGAAGCTAAGGCCAGAGCATTATTACTGGCGATAAGGTTTGTAGAGAGCTCCGACCTTAATAGATTGATAGTTGAGGACTCTCCCAATGTTATTAGGTGAGCAAGAGGGAACCAACTGCCTGCATGGAGATTCACGCACATGTTTGACGAGATCTTTGATAGAGTGGGGGGTACTTCAGTGTTGCACAACAAAAGCTCTTAGCCAAAGCTGATGAACCCACCAAGTTTCATCACCACATACCCATCAAGGCATTAATAAATTTATATGATTGGCATTGTGAAACCATATCTTTCAATGCGGTAGTAAGGGCCAAGCAGACATTCAATAACGTAAATTTCTTTGCTGACATAACTACATACCTTCTAATGCAGTAGAAAGGGGCATAACAGGACTTCCAACAAGAAGGTAAGTTTCTTCATTGGACAATCAAGACTATTAAATTGTGCGTCCTTCCATTATCTAAAAGTAGGAACCTAAAAAGCATATTCACTTTACACTTTATATTAAGGTGAAATTACTTGTAAAATAATTAATAAATTCCCCAAAAATATAAAGGATGAAAACATGGATAAAAATGAAAGTTAAAAGTGAAATGAATTGATGAAATATCACCCACAAACAAACAAAAAAAAGCTAGTCAGATTGCAACCCCAGAAGTATCCAGGGATACAGAAAACAATAAAAGGCAAAAGATAACATTTTTCAAGCGGAATTTCTGAAGAAATGGACCGCTACAGAAATAATCACAAACCTTCTTCTTTCCCTTTTTCTTCTTCTTGGCAATGCCCCCTAATACAATATGTGGTTGAACCTCGTCAATCTGAAAAAGAAGATAAACACAATCAAAAGGGAATCCACAACCAGAATGTTTACTCAAGGTCCAAGAGGATGTTTGAAAATGTAAAATAAGAAAAATAAATCATAACTCCATGAGAACAAGTTGCATCAAGGAAATGAGCAAATACAAGAACACATACAAGGTCAAGGTCCCAAATTTCTATAGCAGGTTCCATCGAGCCTACAGCTACAAAGTTTCCTGCCAAGCATCAAGGAAATATGTAAATACAAGATCACAAACAAGGTTGAGGTCCCAAATCTCTATTAAAGTTTCCTGCCAACATCAGGAAGAATCAACTGTATGTACGAAAAGAGGAGGAAAAACAAGATATTACATTTGAAACATGAACCAACAACTCTAATACTATAACTAACAAAATTTGCAGGTGATAATGAAGCACAGTTGCTTTATAATGTAAATTCTTTTTTGAATGATAATATTATTTTAAACTCTTATATCAATAAGAGTAATGTGCTAGTAAGCCTAGTGTATCATATTGCCGAGTTATTTTTTTAGAGAGGTTGTACGCATGGAGTCCCTAGGGCATTCACTTCCAATAGAGAAAGTAGGATTTTTTGTCATTTCTGGAGAATTTTATGGAACAAAATAGAGACTACACTTCGGTTTGGTAGTGTCTATCATCCCCAGAAAGATGGAGAGACAAACGTGGTTAATCGCAGTCTTAGGAATTTACTGAGATGATGCCTCATCAATAGTCCCATTAACCGTTCCACTGGCAGCTCCCCTTTTGAGACCATCTATGGTCACCTCATCCCTCACCTTTTAGACTGTACCCATTTGTCCTACCATAGTCGATATAGTGCCAAAGTCAAGGACTTCGTTCATCATATTAACGAGGTACAACAAGATGTGTTAAAACGATTGCGTGCGAGCAATGAGAAGTACAAGGTAGTTGTCAACACCGGAGAGATAACTCATTCAGTGTTGAAGACTTAGTGATGGTATACTTTCGTCGAGAACGATTTTAGTATACGACAAGTTGAAGCAGAAGAAGTTTGGACCTTACAAAATCCTCAAGCAATTGGGTCCTAACACTTATCTCTTGGACATCCCTGAGGATGTGATGACTTATCTCGTCTTCAACATTGCCAACTTATATCTATTTTCCAAGACCTGCAAGAGCCCAATGACAGCCACTTTACCGTTCAGAGTGAGTATCTTCAGAGGACCAGATTGATGACATCATGATATCAGGATAACGAACACTCACCAAGGATTGCATCGAAGATATTTTATTAGCTGATGAGATCAGCCGTTGACACTGTTCCTGGATTGATGAAATTGGGTTGCGATGACTTCAAAAGGACCTTTTTCAGCGTGTTACCAACATTTACTCGACAGAGTCAAGTTTTTCCACACAGGAGAACTGATGTGATCCAGGCCACTTGAGGAGCTGATATTGTTTTTATCATATGAGAGACTTGATTAGTTTAGGTTTATTTTTATTTGTATTTATGATTTATTATTATTTTTAGCATATTAATTACAGTAGATATGGAGTTTGTCCACATCACCTAGGGCTCACACTCCCCCTTTTATTTCTCTTTAATCCTCTAGCCCACACATAACCTCACTTAAGTCACTTAAGTGATTTCTTTTATCGCATTGGTAGCCCATAGACACCATGGCCCACACAGCCTTACTAAGTCACTCAAGCTACTTCTTTTACCTCATTGGTGGACTAACAAGGCCTACCACTTAAAAATCCAACCACCCCTTATGAAACCGTGTAGCAGAACCCCACTCCCCACCCCAGTCGCACCAGTCGCAAGGGGTGCCTTCATCTCTTCGCTTTCCTCTCATCTCCCTCCTCTCTTCTCCTTCCTCCCTATTCTTCCTTTCTTTCTCTTCCTTCCCCCCCTCCCCGTTCCACTCCATTGCTGTCTCACCTCCTCCCTAATGTCGGCCAGCAATTTTCACACTCACCTGTAGCCAACAGTCATACTCCCCCACTTCTCATCCTTTTCTCTATTTTCCCCACCTTCTCCCACTTTCTTTTCCCGTCCTTATCTCCTTATATCCACCCCCTTGTTCCCCCCAACAGCTATCGTCCAGCACATCACCCAGGCTGCAGCAGACAGCCCCCTATTATCTTCTCCCTACATCCTACGATAAGCACATCTTATTTCATTAATTGTGACAGCCAGATGTTGTAGCTGTTGGCCCCTTTCAGCTGCATAAAAGCAAAACAATGGATCCCATCATCTTCTTCCCCTCCATCTCACATTTCCCACGCTACTATCCCTGTAATTTCAGCCATTGCACCCTGCATTAGTTGGTACAGCTGCTATATGGCAGCCAGATGTTGTAGCTGCTGTCCCCTTTCAGCTGCATACCAGCAAAACAACAGATCCCATCATCTTCTTCCCCTCCATCTCACATTTCCCTCGCTACTATCCCTGTAATTTCAGCCATTGCACCCTGCATTAGTTGGTACAAGTAAAACAGCTATTACAGCAGTTTACCTTCTTCCAAGTCATTTTGTTGCAGCCTGTGTGGCCCTACTGCATTCTTTGCATTTCCATCCATTTCTCCTCCATCCTATCCCCTGATGGCTGGCACAGTGCTTTGACGGACCGAGGCTGCCATTATTGCTCCATCCTGTCTTGAGAACTCCTTCACTACTGGATTTAAAGTCGAAGCCTACAGGACCAAGGTAACCATGTTTCCTCTATAGGTGGTTGTGTTTTAAACCTTTTGATGCCTTCCTTGAGCCTTACCATTATCCTTGCAGCCCTATTGATTTTACCAGCCCTTCCATCCACACATACCTTCATACCAAATTGCCCTACCCTACCCTACCCTAGATCCTTTAGGCCCCAATTTGACTATTTCTAAATCATTTCAGATTGTGGACAAATCATTATATTATTGTTTTTCCTCATTTACAGTTCTGATTTCTTTGTATGAACTAATTATTTGCAAACTTGGTTTGAATTTATTCTATTAATAAATAACTTAAAGGCACTAAATCATTGCAAACTCTAGTTGTTATTTGACTGTTTTTGGATGTTTAATCTATTCATGGAATCGTGGTGCTATTTTATTGAAGTCAAGACACCTTTTATGCCAACCCTATGTTTGAACCACACAATCATGCTCCATGCTGTTACCTAAGCCTGACTAACTTCATTGCGTGTCTAAGGTGAATGAAATTGCACTAACTCTGAAGATTTCATGACAAGAGCCAATGAGTTTCATGCCAATCCTAGCTAAATAAACATCTCTGGATTTGGAAAGAGTCTGGAGTCATTGAGTGCACATATATGTGGATAATGCTTTGTCTCTCATCTTACTAGCTGGAGATATCGACATAAAAAACAAATAGCAGTCAAATAAATAAATTCCTCATGTCGATAATGCTTTGTCTCTCATCTTACTAGCTGGAGATATTGACATAAAAAACAAATAGCAGTCAAATAAATAAATTCCTCATCAGTCCAAAAGCAAACTAGCAGAATTACGCCTTCAAAGATCCAACAAAGATCCCAACATAACCCGAGCAACTTCCACAGACAAAATAACAAACATTACCAAAACAGTAGGTGCAACCCAACGGACCTTTATCTCCACTTTTAAGATTACAATCAAGCCAGGCTGTGCAAAGAGGAAACGCGGGGAGGATTATATCGTGATGAACATACATGTTTGGATCACCGACTTCTGATTCTTCTAATATCCAAACCTGCCAAAACAAAATAAAGAAAATGAACAAATATGATTTGCTCGTCTCAAATCAAGCCAATAGGACTATGAGCATGCCAAATGTCCGAATAAATATGCAACATGAAAAGAAATATCAGGCTGGAAGAATTAAAGCACAAGCTATGATTACATGCCTCAAGATGACTGACATCATCCTCATTACGTGCGCAGACTATAACAGCATCCGAGGATTTTATGGTCATGTCCTCAATTTCTTCATCATCGTCATCCTGCCAGAAGTACCATTTCATAGTTCCTGCATTACAAGCTCAATATCCCATGGAATAACAGATTCCTGTAACAAAAAAACAAATCACTCACATCCTTATCCTTCAGATATGGATCCATGTCATTACTTGGATAGTAAGTATCACCAAGTCCAGTACTAAACAGCTCAACGCCTGATATGGGACAAGAAGAAATGCATTATTGTAAAATATTTAAATTGAAAGGCTATTTGAGGATAGTGGATCTGATTGCATTTCAGAGTGCAGGATACATTGGTAAATAGAAAGTGGTTAAATTGTAGAAGGTACCATCATCCTCTTCGTCATAATGATCCATGTCAAGTTCTCTCAGGCCATCAGTTATGTCTACAAAGTTGTTGCTAGAATTTGTATTCCTCGAAGTCTTCCCAACAGCTTCGGCCATGGCTAATGCATGGGCAACTTCATCAGTCTGCTTGGCAGCATCGATATCCATGTCTTTATCTTCTTCATCGTCACTGTCTCCACTGCGCAAGCAAAAAGATTTCAGACCAAATAGAAGTGCATTAACATTATTAGATTGCACAGAAATGCAACATCATTTCATGGGAGAAAATCCAATTCCACGTTAGATGTGTTTATGTAATTCATGACGGATGTACAGCAATTTAGGACAGTAATGCATATTATGAGACAATCTGAGGGTTGTGAGGATAATATACTGTGGATACAATGGAAAGAAGAGACTCTTATATGGATAGGGTATGTTCCTTCCTTGAAGTGGGGCTCATCATCCACTCTTTTTTCCTGAGATTAAGTACAATCTGCTGGGATAGTAGTAAAGAAACATTTTTCTGGAGAATGTATATTACAGAGATTTCCCCGAGAGGGACTTTATATGTTCCATCTATCATGTTGGTAAAGAAGCCTACCATGGTTTAAAATTTCGGTCAAAACATGTCGTTTAATGTCAGTTTTGGCCATGACCGAAACGAAATCCACATTTAATCGAATTTTTACAAGATTTTGCCAGAAATTCAACCGAAAATTCATTTTCACACCCATTTACATGATTTCCAACAAAATTTACAAGAATTCCAACAAATTTTATAAGATTTCCACCTAAATTATAGAGATATCGAAATTTTTTCACCGAATTTTACAATGTTTCGGCTGAAATTTCCACCAAAACCAAAATATATCGATTTCCATGATGGCTGAAACTGAAACTGAAATTGAAATTTAAAACCTTGAAGCCTACAAGATCATGAGTTGTTGAAAACAACATTTCTAAAAATGTAAAAAGATGTATTAAATGTAAGAACAATGAGTATTTGTATGAGTTAATAAATAACCACTATACCTTCTATCTAAAGTCCCAGACTTGATAATCTCTTCAATCTCCTCTTTTGAAGGTGGCTCACCAACAACTGGAACAGCCTTTGAAACCCCTTTAGGGATCCAACACACAGCCGCAATCATTTTTTCACACAATTATCCTGTCTAAAACAGATGAGGGAAAACTCAAATTATGAAATCAGAAAAATTAATAAAGACACCATCAAGGGTTCAGAAACTACAACACACAATGTTTTCTTTTCACTAATTCTTCATTTTTTTTTCATACAACAACTATTTTTCCTATCAAAAAAAAAAAAAAAAGTTTTTTTCTATCACTGAACAGAACTTTATATTCGGATTTAAAGGAAATAAGCACTACAGATGAACAAGAGCATAACACTGAAAAAAAAAAAAAAAAAATCACTAGAGACAAAATCGAAAAGTACCTAGCTCGGATTAAAAAAACATAATATTCAGATTGAAAGAATAGAAGAGCTCGTACCGATAATAGAAACAGAAAATTGCAGAGCAAAGTGTAAGACCAAAATGCCCTAATAATCTCAGGCCAAAACCCCAATTCAGGTTTTGGAGTGAAATAGGGTTTTGATAGCATACATACGAGTTCGACTTATGAGTAGACCTGGCAAACGGGCGGGCCGGGTCAAAAAATGACCAGTAAAATTTACGGGTCACTAATCGTGGACCCGCACCCGGCCCGTAATGACCGGGTCGACCCGCGGGTCACCCGGTTTTTTTCCCAATAATTTTTGTTGCGTTTTTTTTTTCCCGTTTTGGCCGGGTCTCCATAACACACACTATAGTCCCTTTTAAAACATGAGATTTTTGGGCACACTAAATAGGATGATCAAAAGCGTACCGACCACACTATAATCCTTATTGATGGGGTACGAAAAACAGCAACTAATGAGCTGTTGACACGTGGCCCCGGAAAGACCCACCACGAAATCGACACCTGCCCAAGGGTAATCCGGTAATTACCTGAGAGTAGGTAAACCTAAACCCACAGAAGTGCTGACACCTTTCCTGGGGTAGGTAATTCAACCACCCCAGGCCTCCCTCTATAAAAGGCATCTCAAGGCTCAAAGTAAAGGGTAATAACTTCTGGAACTACCACTCTTAAAATTTGGCTCTACACTCCTACTCGTACTGACTTGAGTGTCGAAGGACCCGTCCGGAGCAACGACTCCGGGTTGGTCTTCTGACCTCGTTTGCTCTTGTGCAGGACTCAGTCTCCTTCACTTCCACTCGTCGGGTCCTCAAGCCCAGCTCTTACGTCACTGCTGTATCTGTTACCGATTTTAGGCTTAACACTTACAGTCCCTTATTTCTCAAAAAGCACTGTACAGACCACACTATAGGAAGATCAAAACCGTCCATATGATGAATTTTTTGGTACAACCTATTTACGTTATGGCCCTTCACATGGACGGTTTGGATCATCCTATTATAGTGTGGTCCTGATGGGGTCCGAACTGATGAGGTCCGAACTCAGCACTGATGAGGCCCGAACTCAGCAACCAATTGGCTGTTGACACGTGACCCTCACAGGGACCGCTGCAAAGCCAACACATGTCCCTGCTAGGTGTGACACCTGGGCCAATCAGGGACTTCCACCTGCCCCTCCTAGGTATGAGACCTGGTCCATACAGAGGCCACCACCTGTCCTGGACAGGTGGCTCAGAACTACCACCTGTCCTGGACAGGTGGCTCATAATCACTATAAATAGCCTTCACTTGTGCTAAGGTGAGGGATCTGAAACCAAAAACCCTAAGCTTTCTGTTCTGACATTGCTCTGCACTCCTACTCATACTGACTTGAGTGTCGAAGCGCCCGTCCGGAGCAACACTCCGGGTTGGTCTTCTGACCCTTTGTCTTCTTGTCTGTGCCCTTGTGCAGCGCAGGACTCCACTAGCCCTTCAGCTGTGGCTTGCCAGATCAGCCCTTCCGGCCCTACCATAACCTGTTACCAATTTTAGACCTAACAGATTTGGCGCCATCCGTGGGACGCCGCAACAAAAAGCTGTTCGGAACCTCACTCAAGCAATGGTAGGGAAAAACGAAAAGCATGTGCCAACCTCCCGGACGACCCGGGCTACAGCCCCCCGCGAAGGAAGAAGCGAGCGACTGGCCTCGCAGATAGAGGTCGGGGCGGTAGGGGAGCGAAGTCCGACTCGCTCGGACCGCTCAGACCCTACCCCGACCCCAAGGGAGATGCGGGCCCTTTTCCAAGAAATGACTGCTGTGATTGCGCAATTCAGGAATTCGACCACCGCACCCCAGCAGCACCCAGCCGAGGCTTCTCACCCCACCCAGAGGAGAGGAAGCTCCCGCAGAGAGCACACGCCCCCGCCCCGGGAGCAGACTCGTTACTCCACAAGACGAGATCACCTCTCCCGGGACAAGCATGTGCGCCCCGAGCCTCGCCTACATCACCGGTCACGATCTCCCTCCGTACAAAGGCATGGCAGCAAGAGAGACGCCACGCACGGAGAGGGATCGCGGCACCGGCGAAGGAGTCCGGCCAGTCAGTCCGGATCGGCTATGAGTCCGCCAGCAAGAAGAGAGAGGCCCGTCCACCGGGCGGAGGAAAGAGAGGACCCGGTGTTGCGAAGGATCCAGCAGATCGACCACCGGATCGAAGAGCTCGCTAGAGAGCAGGGCCGGCCTGCCTCCCGGATCTTCACAAGCGCTCAACCATTTTCGGACATTGTGCTCAGCGCGGAATCCCCCGCGGGCTGGAAGATGCCGCAGATTTCGCAGTATGACGGGACCACCGACCCCGTGGACCACCTGGAGACTTTCAGGACCACAATGCTCCTCCACGGGGCGTCGGATGGATTCCTTTGCCGGGCATTCCCCACCACGTTGACCGGAGCAGCGCGGGACTGGTACTCGCGGCTTAAACCCAGGTCAGTGGACAATTTTGATGATTTTGGGGATGACCTGGCCCGCCACTTCATGAGCAGCAGAAGACCCAGGAAGACGACCGCTTCGCTGATGGCCCTCAGGCAGGGAGATGATGAGGCCTTGAAAGTGTTCGTTGGTCGCTTTAATAGGAAAGCTCTTCAGGTTCCCAACCTGGATCCCTCCGCGGCCACGAACGCCCTTCTGGCCGGCGCCCGATCAACTGACTTCAGGCGAGCAGTGGCCCGGCGCAACCCGCAGTCCCTCGCAGACCTGATGGCCGGGGCGGAGGAGTACATCTCGGTGGAGGAAACTCTCGCCGCCCTGGACTCTGCTAGCAAGAGAAGGCCCGAAGAGAAGAACCCTACCAAGCAGCGTAGGGATGATAAGTCTCAGAAGAAGGATAGAAGCCCCCACCCGAGAGAGCATTACACGCGGCTGACCGCGTCCAGAGCGCAGATCCTGGCAGCCATTCGGGAAGAGGACCTCATCCGGTGGCCGGAGAGGCAGACCTCGTCGACAAAAAGAAACATGTCCCAGTACTGCAGGTTCCACAAGGACCACGGTCACGACACCAACGCGTGCCTTCATTTGAAGGAAGAGATCGAGCAGTTGATCAGCAGAGGGTACCTCGGAAGGTACTTGAAAAATGATGACAACAAAAAAGAGCGCAAGGACAAGCCGAGGCCCAGAGGTAGAAGCCCCCGGGGCGCTCAACCTCTAGGCGACCGCATTCAAGCTCCGGCCCCGGCCAGCCCCCCTCCTCAGGTACCTCAACCTCAACCTCATGGTGTTATTGGTACCATTTCAGGAGGGCCGACCGCAGGAGGAACCTCTTCATCAGCCCGCAGGACTTATGCCCGGCAGGTCAACGCCGTCCATACCTGCAGCAAGAAGGCCAGGCTAGAGAACGAGATATCCTTTTCAGATGCAGATCTCGACGGCCTGATCCTTCCGCATGATGATGCCCTGGTCATCACCATGCTGGTGGCGAACTGGGAAATGAAGAAGATCTTGGTCGACAACGGGAGCTCCGCAGACATCCTCTATTATCACGCCTTCGAGCGGATGCTGATCGGAACCGACCGTCTGAAGCCGGCCAACTCTGATCTGTTCGGGTTCTCCGGAGAAGTTGTCAAAGTTGAAGGGCAGATCGAGCTTCCAGTTCTTATCGGGGAGCCGCCCTGCCAGTCC
This sequence comes from Tasmannia lanceolata, assembly GCF_043159265.1. Classification (NCBI taxonomy): domain Eukaryota; kingdom Viridiplantae; phylum Streptophyta; class Magnoliopsida; order Canellales; family Winteraceae; genus Tasmannia; species Tasmannia lanceolata. Next base: position 6,474,276 of record NW_027518697.1, on the reverse strand, counting down.
GTCGCCATGGTGAACTTCTTGGTGGTAAGGGCCAAGTCGGCCTACAATGCTATCCTGGGTCGCCCCGGCCAGAATCTCCTCCGAGCCGTTCCCTCCGCCTATCATCAGAAGATGAAGTTCAGTACACCAGGGGGCGTAGGGGAGGTCAGAGGGGACCAGCCCCAGTCGAGGCAGTGCTATGCAGCGGCACTGAAAGGGAAGAATGCGTCCGAGTCTCTGCCGATCAAGCTGTTTGATCTAAGGGACGAAGCCCAGATCACAGTAAACGAGCCGGCCGAGGACATTATATCTATCCTGTTGTATAGCGATAACGATCAGAGGGTTGTTCAAATCGGCTGTGCCCTGCCATAGGCCGCGCAGCAGGATCTTGCTCAGTTCCTCAGAGCCAATGTAGATGTCTTTGCCTGGGCTCCTTCAGACATGCCCGGCATCGACCCTGCAATCAGCACCCATGAGCTCGGGGTTGATCAGACCTGCAAGCCCGTGAAACAGAAGAGGAGGCACTTTGCACCGGAGAGGCGAAGGGCCATTAGAGAAGAGGTGGAAAGGCTTCTGAAGGCCGACTTCACCCGCGAGATCCAGTACCCGGACTGGCTCGCGAATGTTGTGATGGTGAAGAAGTCTAATGGGAAGTGGATGACCTGCATAGATTTTACAGACCTAAATAAGGCCTGCCCGAAGGACAGCTACCCGCTCCCGAAGATCGATCAGCTCATCGACGCTACTGCAGGTTACGAGCTGCTAAGCTTCATGGACGCCTTCTCAGGATACAATTAGATCAGAATGCAGGAGTCCGACATTCCGAAGACATCCTTTGTAACCGATCAGGGGACTTATTGCTATCGAGTTATGCCTTTTGGACTGAAGAACGCAGGAGCCACCTACCAGCGGCTCGTCAACAGGCTGTTCAAAGAGCAGATCGGCCGCACTATGGAAGTATATGTGGACGATATGCTGGTCAAGAGCAAAGCTGCCTGCAATCATGTTGCCGACCTCAAAGAAGCGTTTCAAGTCTTGAGGGAGCACAACATGAAGCTCAATCCGACCAAGTGTACATTCGGGGTCGGAGCAGGCAAGTTTCTGGGCTTCATCGTAAGCCAGAGAGGGATAGAGGCAAATCCTGAGAAAAGCAAGGCGGTGATGGAGCTGACTCCGCCCAGAACTATCAGAGAAGTACAGCGCCTGACCGGATTAGTAGCTGCCCTGGGGCGGTTCATCTCTAAGTCCGCAGAAAGATGTCTTCCGTTCTTCAACGCAGTCAAGGGTATAAAAACCGCGCCCTGGACTTCGGAGTGCCAAGCGGCATTTGAAGAGCTGAAGCAGTACTTATCCTCTCCACCGTTGCTGTCGAAGCCAGAACCAGGAGAAGAGCTGATTCTGTATCTCTCAGCGGGACCTTTGGCAGTTGCAGCAGTACTGATCAGAGAGGAGTACCACCAGCAAAAGCCGATCTACTATGTCAGTAAGGTCCTCCATGATGCAGAGACAAGATATCAGCGAGTCGAGAAGCTCATATACGCCCTCGTTATGGCGGCCAGAAAATTAAGGCCGTATTTCCAGGCGCATACGATCAAGGTCCTGACAGGACAGCCCCTCAGGCAGATCCTCCACCGTCCAGACACTTCAGGCCGACTTGTGAAGTGGGCCGTGGAGCTCAGCGAGTTTGACATCAAATATCTGCCCAGGCCAGCAATCAAAGCTCAGGTTCTTGCAGACTTCATAGCTGAATGTACCATGCCAGATTCAGACCCCGGGTCAAAAGCAGCGCTTCCTTCAGAAGCAGAACCGGTTATACCCGAGCAGCAGATCGAAGCCGAAGCGGTTCCGCTTCCCGGGCTTGAGAGTGCAGCTCCTCCGACCAGCCCGCTTCCATGTTCCGAAGAGCCGTTCTGGGAGGTATATGTCGACGGGTCTTCAAATAAAAGTGGCAGCGGTGCCGGACTAGTTCTCACAGGACCAGATGACTTTGTCCTGAATTATGCCCTGAGGTTTGGATTCCGTGCGTCAAACAATGAGGCAGAGTACGAAGCGCTCATCGCCGGAATGAACCTCGCCATTCAGGCCCGTGCTCAGAGACTGAAGGCGTACTGCGATTCACAGTTAGTCGTATGTCAGATCCAAGGAGTATATGAGGCCCGAGAAGAGCGAATGATAAAATATCTGCAAAGGGTCCGTGGCCTGGCCAGCAAGTTCGGAAGTTTTGAGGTCATCAGAGTCCCCCGGACTGAAAATACAAAGGCTGATGTGCTCTCAAAGCTAGCGGCATCAGGCTACACCGCTCTCAGAGAAATCCGTATGGAGTTCCTAAAGACCTCCAGTATTGATGACCAGCCCGTCGTAGTAATGCAGATCGACGATGAGCCGTGCTGGATGGATGAGATCATCAGATATCTGCGCAGCGGAGAGCTCCCCGGAGAGAAAAAAGAGGCCTGTAAAGTCGTACAGCGGGCAGCAAGGTTTTCACTTGACGGCGAGACTCTGTACAAGAGATCTTACACCCTCCCGTACTTGAAGTGTCTCCGGCCAGCCGATGCCCTGTATGCCCTGCGAGAGACCCATGAAGGGATTTGCGGAGAACATCTTGGGGGCAAGGCCCTCGCCATCAAAGTCCTTCTAAGAGGCCTGTACTGGCCTACATTAAGACAAGATGCACTGAGCCTTGTGAAGAAGTGTCAGAAGTGTCAGAAATTTTCTCCCGCCGTTCACCAGCCTGTCGTGCCCTCCGATCATCAGCCCTCTTCCTTTTGCTATTTGGGGAATGGACATCTTAGGTCCTTTTCCGCCGGCCTCCGGAGGCCGCGAGTTCGTCGTTGTCGCCATCAACTACTTTACTAAGTGGGTAGAAGCTGAACCTCTGGCCAAGATCACCGAGCAGAACGTCCAGAACTTTTTCTGGAAATCAGTGGTGTGCAGATTCGGGATACCCCGGGTCCTCATAACGGACAATGGCAAACAGTTCGATTCAAGGAACTTCAGAAATTTTTGTGCAGATCTGAAGATTGAGCAAAGGTTCACTTCCGTGGCGCACCCTCAGACGAATGGACAGACCGAAGTGACGAACAGGACTCTGCTGCAGGGGATAAAGAAGAGACTGGATGATAAGGCCGGACGCTGGGCTGACGAGCTGTACCATGTGCTATGGGCGTATCGGACTACCCCACGCACTGCAATGGGTGAGTCGCCTTTCAATCTCTCCTTCGGAACAGAGGCTGTGATCCCGGTTGACATCGGCATTCCTTCCCCAAGAATTGTTCACTTCAATGAACAGCTTAATGGGGACGGGCTCCGTGTCAACCTCGACTTGCTTGAAGAAGTCCGTGAGGAGTCACAGATCAGGGCCGCAGCGTATAAGCAGAAGGTGTCTAGATACCATAATACGAAGATCCGACCAAGGGAGTTCCGCACAGGCGACCTAGTTTTGAGGAAAGCGGCCGTCTCCCAGCCAAGAAGGGTGGGCAAACTCTCCCCGACTTGGGAAGGGCCGTACCGAGTCAAAGAGGTCATCCGTCCATGAAGCTACCGCCTAGAGACACTTGACGAGCAGCACCTGCCGCATGCCTGGAATTCCAGCAATCTTCGAATATACTATCAATAGTCTTTTCCTTTGCCTTTGAAGGCCTGTAAAGAATCTCTGTAATTAAATTTCAAAGAGAAATAAAGTGGGGTTGTTTCTAAACTGTGTCCCTCACTTTCGAGTCACTAGTATATGCCAGCTCCCTCATAAAAAGACTCTAAGTGTTTGCAGACTTAGCTCTCATTCTAAGTGTTTGCAGACTTAGAGAACGGCAGTGGTGCACTCCGGCGCGTCCAATTTGGTGTGGAGATCAGTTCCAACCACGGACCCGCCCTAGTGGAGAACCACCTCAAAGACCTGCCCGGCCTGGCCGTCCAGAGCCTAAGCCGGACAGGATATGGCACAATCGCTAGACGCCAAAAAGACTCTAAGTGTTTGCAGACTTAGCTCTCATTCTAAGTGTTTGCAGACTTAGAGAACGGCAGTGGTGCACTCCGGCGCGTCCAATTTGGTGTGGAGATCAGTTCCAACCACGGACCCGCCCTAGTGGAGAACCACCTCAAAGACCTGCCCGGCCTGGCCGTCCAGAGCCTTAGCCGGACAGGATATGGCGCAATCGCTAAACGCCAAAAGACCTGCCCGGCCTGGCCGTCCACAGCCTAAGCCGGACAGGATATGGCGCAATCGCTAGACGCCAAAAAGACTCTAAGTGTCTGCAGACTTAGCTCTCATTCTAAGTGTTTGCAGACTTAGAGAACGGCAGTGGTGCACTCCGGCCGTCCAATTTGGTGTGGAGATCAGTTCCAACCACGGACCCGCCCTACTGGAGAACCACCTCAAAGACCTGCCCGGCCTGGCCGTCCAGAGCCTTAGCCGGACAGGATATGGCGCAATTGCTAAACGCCAAAAGACCTGCCCGGCCTGGCCGTCCACAGCCGGAGCCGGACAGGATATGACGCAATCGCTAGACGCCAAAAAGACTCTAAGTGTCTGCAGACTTAGCTCTCATTCTAAGTGTTTGCAGACTTAGAAAACGGCAGTGGTTCACTCCGGCCAATGACATCCGGTTAACCACTACGGCTCGGCAGAAAGATAAGGAAGAAGCACAGACGTCATAAATACAAAAAAACAAGGCAGCCGTACAGACAGTTAGACAAAATTGAATTTGTATTCATATCACAAAAGTGCTATTTTCGCCGAGCTGGCTTAAAAAGAATGAGCCTCGTGGGCCATTATAAAAATTTACAAACAAAAATTAAGGATAGGAGCAAGAGGGCTGCCACTCATGCCTCCCCGTCGGCCACCTCGTCGGTGACTGCCTCTGTAGTAAGGGCTCCAGCCTGGCCAGCCTCGGCGGTTGGAGGGGTGACCTCGGAAGCCAGAACGACTTCCTGTTCTACCTCGATGGGTTGGGAGGAGTCCAGTTCGCCTTCTTCCTCCTCGTCCTCTTCCTCCTCTGGAGGTGCATACGGGACGGCCAGTCCGTCCAGAGAGATGTCGGGGTGAGCCTTCTTAACCTGCTCGGAGCAGAGAAGGAACCCCGCCTTATAGGCTTGGAGGCTCAGGTTGAAGAACTGTGTGTCCTTCCTCTCTTCGGTCTTCTGCACGGCCTCCCGCACTGCCACTTTCACGGCCGCCTCGATAGCCGCCTTCTCTCTCTGATCGGCTCTCTCCCTCGCAGTTAGGAGATCCTGCACGGCCTGGTTCTTGACCCTCTGCACCTCGTCCTTCAGGCTGTTGCATTCGGCCTCTTTGACCTGGACGGCTTCACTAAGCCCGTCCTTGTCCTTTTGAAGCTGGCCCTTCTCGGACTCTATCTCTGTGAGCGTCTCAGAGAAGAGATAACTCTTCTTCGCCATATCCCTAGAGTACACCTGGAGCTGATAGAGGGCGGAGGCGATCGCCTCTGCACAGGTCTCCGGCGCCTCTTTCTCGACTTCCCATCGGTCGCGTGGGAGGACGCCCTGGTACATCAATTCTGTGGCCACCCGGCTATCCCCTAGGCCGGTGTCCGTTTTCTGCACCGCCCAGTTTGGGCGGAAGACGTTGTCGCCTCTCGCCGCCGTGGCGGCAGGGATGCCCAGGACTGGCCCGCTGTGTTGGGGCTCTGTCACCCGTGCAGACCCTGAGCTCTGCCCGACGAGATTTGGCCGGCTCGGCTTAACTGCAAGCTTATGTGTCGCCCGGCTGCTTTTGAGAGGCTCAGCCAGTGCGACCATTGCCGGAGTTGACTCCAGCACCTTTCTTTTCTTGCCTTTGGGTTGGGGCTGCTCATGCGTTGGGGACGCCTGGGAGGTCTGCCTGATTTTGTCCAGCATGGACATCTGCTTCACCATTTCTGAACGTGAAAACAGAACAGAGTTAGAACTATAAAAAAAAGAAAAAAAAAGGAACAGTTCAAAAAATAAGAGTTGGCCTAAAAAAGTCTACGTACGTGCCGGCGTCGCACGGCTGATACCGAGCTCTACCAGGACGGCCTCCTCGGAGAACTCCGAGCAGTTTATTTGACCGCGCTTCAGCTCTTCTTTGATCAAAACGAAGGTCATGTAGTCATAGCCCTTAAGGGCTGGCTTCCGACTAAGGTTCTTGGTGTCTGGCGTTCTCCACTCCAATGAGAACAGCCAGTTGGAGCCCTGCTCGGTGTCCCTAGCGTAGAAAAACCTGTTCTTCCATGTGTGAATGGAAGTAGGTATGCCAGTGATCATTTTTACTTCGGGCCATTGGCTGATGTAGATCCAACCGCCGTCCTTGTGCCTCTTCAGGTGCGCACACATCCTGAAGACGGGCAAGGTGGGGTTCCTACGGAGCCGAACTCCCAAAAGGTGCAGGAAGCCGACCAGCGTCCTCCAAGAGTTCGGCACGACCTGTGTAACCGCCAGCCCGTAATAATTCAGCACGTCGACAAAAAATGGATGCAAGGGAAGCCTGAGCCCGGCCCGTAAGGCTTCTTCGTATAGGCAGAGATCTGCACTATCGTTGCTGGCCCGGTCCCCTTCAACGGCCGCCCTCAAAAGGTACCGATCAGGGATACAGTATTTGTCCCTGACGGCCTGAAGTTTGCCCGGCCCCAGATGATTCGCCTCGTACAGGGCCCCGATGTTGTACTGTGGGTTGGCTTCCATCCGTGCCTCCGCTATCACCTCGACGGGTGCGCGCGGCAAGCGAGGAACTTCAACGTGTTCTTCGTCGTCGCTGGTTTCTACCCGGTGCGGTCCGTCCCCACGGACCGGGATTGTGTCTAAGTCCACAATCTCTTCCTCTCCGCTCTCCTCGTCTACTACGATTATTATCTCCTCGTCCTCAACACCGGCCTCCGCAGGAGAGGCCGGCCTCGTCCTCTCCGACGCCCCGGACCCAGTACTACTAGTCGAACCGGACTCCTTTGAGCCGGAGTCCGACTCGGAACTAGTGCTAGACATTAAAAGGGAAGAAAAGAAAAGCTAAAAGAAATTACCGAACTGAGGTGCTGACTGAAGATCTCCGGGCTCACTGATCCGAGGCGGGCAGAAATTTGACTAGCCGAGCAGCAGAGAAGGAGAGGAGAATGTGAAAAGTGAAAAATGAGGAGTAAAAACTCCGGTATATATAGGCTTGGAAGAGCGGGAAAAATCCCGCCCTTTTCCCACCAGCCGGAGTGCGCCACGTCACCTACCGCATTAAATGCGCCGCTCGCATTAAATGCACCGTCCGCATTAAATGCGAGGTACAAGTTCCAAAGTGCAAAGTGATGACGCCAGAAGACAAAAGATCTGTCCGGCCTGGCCGTCCAACGCCTTAGCCGAAGCCGGACAGGATATGGCGCAATCGCTACGCGACAAAAGACCTGCCCGGCCTAGCCGCCCAGAAGGCTTAGCCGGACAGGATATGACGCGTTCGCTAGAAGACAAAAGATCTGTCCGACCTGGCCGTCCAACGCCTTAGCCGAAGCCGGACAGGATATGGCGCAATCGCTACGCGACAAAAGACCTGCCCGGCCTAGCCGCCCAGAAGGCTTAGCCAGACAGGATATGACGCGTTCGCTAGAAGACAAAAGATCTGTCCAGCCTGGCCGTCCAATGCCTTAGCCGAAGCCGGACAGGATATGGCGCAATCGCTACGCGACAAAAGACCTGCCCGGCCTAGCCGCCCAGAAGGCTTAGCCGGACGGGATATGACGCGTTCGCTAGAAGACAAAAGATCTGTCCGGCCTGGCCGTCCAACGCCGTAGCCGAAGCCGGACAGGATATGGCGCAATCGCTACGCGACAAAAGACCTGCCCGGCCTAGCCGCCCAGAAGGCTTAGCCGGACAGGATATGACGCGTTCGCTAGAAGACAAAAGATCTGTCCGGCCTGGCCGTCCAACGCCTTAGCCGAAGCCGGACAGGATATGGCGCAATCGCTACGCGACAAAAGACCTGCCCGGCCTGGTGCCGTCCAGCGCCTTAGCCGGAGCCGGACAGGATACGGCGCACTCACTAGGCGACAGAGGACCTGTCCGGCCTAGCCGCCCCGTCCAGGAAATCTGCCCGGCCACGACGCCCAGGAGGTTTGGCCGGCCAGACTTCTGGTTCAAATTTCGGCCGGACTGGATTGCACAGGGGCTCCTGCCCGGCCGTGCTCCTTCAGGCCAAGTTTCAAGGCCGGACCAGGCCGCCCAGAGGCCCCTGGCCACCGCGGTTTTTCCTGGCCCCTGCTTGAGGCCGGCCTCAGCTGCCCAGAGGCCTTAAGGCCGGCCAGATGCTATTTTAACCCTCTTTTTGCTTCCCCTAGCCGCTTTCACGACTCGGAGAACCAGGGGGCAACTGATGGGGTCCGAACTGATGAGGTCCGAACTCAGCACTGATGAGGCCCGAACTCAGCAACCAATTGGCTGTTGACACGTGGCCCTCACAGGGACCGCTGCAAAGCCAACACCTGTCCCTGCTAGGTGTGACACCTGGGCCAATCAGGGACTTCCACCTGCCCCTCCTAGGTATGAGACCTGGTCCATACAAAGGCCACCACCTGTCCTGGACAGGTAGCTCAGAACTACCACCTGTCCTGGACAGGTGGCTCAGAATCACTATAAATAGCCTTCACTTGTGCTAAGGTGAGGGATCTGAAACCAAAAATCCTAAGCTTTCTGCTCTGCACTCCTGCTCATACTGACTTGAGTGTCGAAGCGCCCGTCCGGAGCAACACTCCGGGTTGGTCTTCTGACCCTTTGTCTTCTTGTTTGTGCCCTTGTGCAGCGCAGGACTCCACTAGCCCTTCAGCTGTGGCTTGCCAGATCAGCCCTTCCGGCCCTACCATAACCTGTTACCAATTTTAGACCTAACAGGTCCGTACATTACTTTTTGAAATATAAGGGCCTATAAGACTATAAGGGCTTACACCATACATTACCTGAACTGAAGATCAAGGGGGTTCCTCCCCAAGAAACCCTAGCTGAGAGGGAGATGAAAAACACAAGTAGCCCTTAACAACCTGGAAATGATAAATTCGCCCCTTTTTACATGGGACAGCCAAATCCTACAGAGACCTCAAAACCTTAGCTTCATAGAGAGAGAGAGAGAGAGAGAGAGAGAGAGATGGCCGGAGTCCCTGGAGATGGCCGGAGTCAGGGGAAGGCAGTCGGACAACGGCTTGAGGTGAGAAGAGAACCCTATGGTTTGGCCATCTAGTTAGTTCTTTTTTTACTTCTGTTTGTTTTGGGAAGGACAAAATACGGGCTTTATTTATGGGAAGGAAAAAAATACTCTCGTATGTGTTTTTTACAAGCACCAGGGGCCCGGGCAATTTTTCCCATGGCCCGAACGGGCCGGGTCGAAAAGGAAACGGGTCATTAATGTGTGACCCGGACTCGTAAATTACGGCCGGGCCGGGTGGCCCCGCAGGTCCGGGTCACTTTCCAGGTCTACTTATGAGGCAGTGCTCGTCCAAATTAATCTCCGTGAGGCGGCCATGTTGGATGATATGAACCGTTGTTCAGGTGGGCCACCATCAAGCTAAGGTAGTACACATGAACGAACATCTCAGCCGTTAGATTATGGGCTAGGAGAATAAATAGCTAAACTCTTCTTTATAAAAGGGAGAGCTGAAATTGTCACCCCCGAACTTTCTACGACTGCCCCCAACAATTAATGCAAAAAGTTCCTCAGACCTCGACCTGAGCCAAGTTTCGTCTAGAAGTATAAGTTGGTGTAAAAGATAGGGGTGCAACCTGGGTCGGGCTCAACCCGAACCCAACTGGTTCAACCCGATTTTTGGTTTGGGTTAGGGTTGAGGCATTGGCAACCCGACCCGACCTCCATCCTCTTATTTTATTTTGATTTTCTTTGGGTTATTGTATTTTTCTGTTCGGCCCAATGTAAACCCGAACCAATCCGACTCAATTTCGAGTTAGGCAGGTCGGGTTAGGGTTGAGAGATTTAGAGGCGGATCGGGTTAGGGTTGACCATCCTCAACCCAATCCGGTTGGGTTGGGTTGGGGTCTAGGAAAAGCTATCTTGGGTTGGCCTCGAACCGATCCAACCTGCCCAAAGTTACACCCCTAATAGAAGGGAGAGCGGACATTGTCACCCCGGAGGTCATTGGGGGGGGGGGGGGGGGGGGGGGGAGGGGGGGGCGCATGGCCATTAAACTAACCAAACATGCATGTACATGCCATGAAGCATAAAAGGGATTTTGCAAGTCATTGGGGGGTGGCCATGGCGCCCCTCATGCTATATGTGCCTCCATGCCCCATAATTTCCTACGACCACCCCAACCCCATTTTATAAAGTGCAGTAGTATAATCCTATATATATATATATATATATATATATATATATATGAGTTAAGTGAAGCTACACATACGTGTAGCTAACTTAGCTACACCGACAGCTTAAAATACAGTGGGCCCACATTATTTGGGTGATCCAAACCATTCATTTGATAGGACCTCACATTGATAGGGTGTGCCCAAAAAATCAGCTCCATTGGATGATCTCAACCCTTCAAACTATGGAGGCAAAAATGGACAGATTTGTGAAGGTTTTTACACGTCCATTTTTGCCTCCACAAATCGGAGGGTTGGGATGATCCTATGGAGCTGATTTTTTGGGCACACCCTATCTATGTGAGAGCCCATCAAATGAATGGTTTGCATCACTCAAACAATGTGGGGCCCACTGTATTTTAAGCCGTCGGTGTAGCTAAGTTAGCTACACTTATGTGTAGCTACACTTTTCTCTCTCTCTCTCTCTCTCTCTCTATATATATATATATATATAAAGCGGAATCCTACAAGCTGTGGTGCTGCCACGTGGCAGCCCCTCCTTTATCTCGCAATTTTACTAAGAAATCCAATAGGCATTCAATTTTTATGGTCAATAATTGCATTACGTTTTTGAAAGTTTAAACCCTCCTATGCGCGTAACTTTGGCTTTCGTTTGTTAAGAAAGTAAATCTTTTCATATTCCAAACGTATAACTCACTCTCTCAAAAGCTTCCTTAATTGAAGACACTATTTAAAGCTCAACTTCCAAACGTTTACTATCACGCTAAAACGGCAAAATTGAAAATAAAAAAGGACGCAAGTATATACGTTTCCTTTCTAAATTTCAAAGGACTCCTAAAACTTCTCATTTCCATAAAGGTTTACTCCTAAGACACCTCCTTTCTAAAATATTACTCCTAAATAGATATCGTTCGATTCATTTCTATAATCTCTCTCTCTCTCCTTGAGCGAGGACATGGCTATCATCCTCTCTTCTGATCAGTGTTCAAGGATGCCACATTTACATGTTTACACGGCTTCTATCCATAGAATTTCCTGCTTATTTGATTAGTCAGGCAGTGGTGATGATCTTTTTGTGAATTTTTTTAATTGCAGCCTTCAGTGATGTGTGAGTGCCACATATTCAAGTTTTGCCAATTGACTCATATGTTGAATATTTGTATGTGAAATTCATAGAAGATTTTCATATATGCTTATTTGATTATTTTGCTTTGCGCAAAACCCACTTTGCTATTATGATTAATCGGGTAAATTTCTCAACGGTAAAAATATAATACCCTTTTTTATTTCCTGTTGTTCTTTTATATGCTTATATACGTATTTTGATTAATTATTTATTTCTAATTGTATTTTTCTGGTGTTAGTACATGAGCCAGGTGTAAGATCAGAAATATAGCCATGGAGGCTACAAGGTTCAATTTTGTCTTATTCTCATTTTACGGGAAATATTTCAGCATATGGGTTGTTTTTGTGTTTGGTGAATAAGATTATAGCTTTTAATTGTTCAGATAAACCCATGAATGTTATGTTGCAGTAAACATGGGCTGATTGGCCCACCATACTTGATATGAACCGACCATTACAGTAAAACACTTTTGACCAAACTATTGCATGATTTACCCAAATGGGATTCAATCCCATGACACATGAATCCTACCACAAATCATCTATTTTTTTATCCATTAACTTATCCTAATATATTTCATGATTTCCCCATAATGGGATTCAACATCACAAGGCACATGGGACATGAATACAACCACAAATCGTCTATGTTTTATACATCGCATGAATCCAACCCTCTGATCTATAGAGGAACTGCATATTATGTAAATCCATATAGATAAGTGGGTTGGGATCATCCTATGGAAATGATTTTTGAGCCACAATAAATTTACGTGTGGACCATCAAATGGACGGTTTGGATCATCCTAAGGTGTGCCCATCAAATGGGCGGTTTGGACCATGTTCTTGGAAGGGCTGTCTTGGTCTCGGGCAAACACTTTCTATACTCTTCAGATCTTTGTCTCTATCTGCAACTAACTTTCTCATTTTCTTTTTAGTATATTGCTCAGCTGTGAAAATCTCATCATCATTTTAGTATATTGATCAGATATGATATCTTATTGTGAGAAATTATATGGTGGCCGACCTTCAAGTCCTGTGAAGGTGGTACGATGGTAGTACCATCCTTGATATTTGATCCAACAGCAGCCTCTTAAAAAGTGCATTGTTGTTGGATCAAATATCAAGGGTGGTACTGCTTTGAAGGTACTTGACAGTCGTGAACCATATAAAAACTCATCTCACGTATACATGAAATACAAGTGTTGTTTTCCTTCTTTTATTTTGGAATGACAAGTGTTGTGTTCCATATCATGAAATGTAAACAGAGATCATTTTTATTAAGTAGAGATCATTTTATTTCCAACATTTTCTTTTTATGAATACATTTCGTTTTATTGAACTGTTTTCCCCGCCCCGTGCATCGCACGGGACTGCAACTAGTTTGGTGTAAAAGAGGAAGTAGAAAGTCACTTTCACTACCGCTGGTAAAAGGTAATTTCGGAGTATCTGTGGGGAATGTGTGTGAGATTGAGATTTGAGACGGTTGATCATGTATAAAATCATGACTCATGAGGCAATCCACATGTTCTTCGTCTCATCCCGAATTGAGATCCCTGTATAAGATGAGGACTATAAAAAATCAAGGATTTACCTTTTCTTGGCCGAAATGTAAAGAAAAATGGATCAAGGGCCTAGATAATCCAATTTAAGGTGTTCTCAAAAGCATCTAGCCGGTCTTATGGTTGTCCTTTGGATCAACAGATCCGATCATGTAAACAACAAGTAGGTGGAACTTAGGAGGTATCTTTTAAGTGGAGAGTGAAAGTGACTCTTTCTAGATTAGTTCAAGACAAAAAGAACCTTATTCACCAGAAGAGAGGCATGGGTGTATAGAATCCAAGTCGAACCTTCAATGGCTCCTCCCAAACCCTAAGAGCCTATTTGGTTGTACATTTCAGAAGACTTTACTAACACTTTACTAGTAAAGTTGAGTGCCATCCTTAGCTTGTTTGATTAAGTGTCTTAGGCACTATTTGAGTTCACAATCAGCTCTCAAAATCCAAAACAAATAGAGCCGGGTTTGGATTGCAAGAATTGTTTGGAAATTAAAGAAAAACTTCCACTGCTTGATTAGAAATGACAAAAAAAAAAAAAAGTAACTTGAACGGCAAATTTTAGTTAGTGGGACATTCACTTTATAATTAATGATATCCCTCTAAATCATGAAAAATGAAAAAACAGTAGAAAAAAATTACAAGAAATGTTCTTCCTATGTTTGGGAGTTCCAAGCAAAAGCAAAGATCTCATATCGGAGAAGTGAATAGATGCGGAAGGCTTTTAAGGATTTGGGCACCCTACCCTTAACCTCTAGCTTTTAAGGGTGAGTTCTGTTGGAGACATGAGGGTTCTGATAGTAGTGAAAAAAACAATACAGTGTTGCTTCAAGGCGTGAGATCATTTTCCTTAAGACAAAATTCCCCCCACCAGAAGTGTGCAAAGGGGATCCGTGAACTGCCTCCAGGATACAATGATCGAAGCCTAGTAGTAGTAGGAAAATCCTACTAATGTTTAATGACGCCTTGCACAAGCGGAATCAAACCCGAAACGCCCTTCAGAAATTTCACGCCTAAGAGAAATTTTTAGTACTATTTCTTCAGAATAAGAGTGACTAGAACCAAAATAGTGAACAGAGAGTGAAAAAACGATTGTGGGGATCTTTTAAAGATAGTAGAAGTTGTATGGAACTATTTGATTGATTACACACTTGGATTTTTTAGTTTTTGTTTTTAAATGACATAATTCTGCTCTTTTAATAGAGCCTCTGGTGTCTTTTCAGTGTGAAAAGCACCTCTATATGGCAACTTTCCATATTGGCTTGAATTCTAACCGTTAGATCGCACCTATTCGCGATTCAACTGTCATGATCGATCCTAGAGTGACTGTTGTGTTGTGTGAAACCCACGTCCCCTCCCATAGCCGCTAGATCAGGACTATTCACCATTCCACGGCTTGGATCGCACCCGGTCGCCTTCTGGACGTTGGAACGTGAATCGACACGAACCAACGGTCCAAATTGCACCTAATCCGACGCACGAGATCGAACCTGATCCTGCACTAGCCGTTGGAACCATCCGAGCGATCCTATGATGCACATCACACCCACTCAGGATCACATCTCTGATCACCCCGATCTTGATCTGCCCACACCGAGCGTGCGCAGACGGTGCAACGCATGGCTAACCCATTGTGTATCAAACAAGTAGTAAAGATGGGTAATGCTATATAAACCTATTTCATTCCTTTTCAACATCCGCTGTAGGACCATCTTTCCCACTACCCTTCTATATCCCTTTGTAAAAAGCAACTTTTTTCAAGAAAAGTTTCTTTTTCCCAAACTCAACTCAAATTAACAAAGCCTTTGTCACAAACTAATTGTTGTCACTAAATGAGTCCTCTAGAAAAATTTCATGAAGAATGTGAAAGGAATCTATCCGGCTTCACGAAACACTTTAAAACAAACATTTTCCAAAAGTACTAGAACTTGGCGAAAAAAAAAAAAGATTTTGAAAATCAAAATCACTAACAAGTTCTACCCGGGTCCCAACATTTGCAAACCAAATAGGACGTTGAAAGAAAAATGCTAAAAAGATGATCATTAGTCCTCTGGATGAACAGCTATCTATATGATGGTCTATCATTAGTCCACGTGGCTTCAAGATTTTGATGCAACCATGCAAGAGTCACTTATTCCCCCAACGGTAAAAGTAAAATCATTTCCGTAAGTTGATCCTAACCCTCCGATCTGATTGTTAGAGGGTTGATCCTAACCCTCTATAGATTGGACGGTTAGGATCAACCTATGGAAATAATTTTTGGGGCACAACCTATCTAGGCTGTGGCCCATCTAATGGACGGTTTGGATCATCCAATGGTGCGGGCCATACTGTACTTTTAATAAAGTGAGGAGTGCCCTCATCAAAATACAGTAGTGCTGATAACATTTCCCTCTTTAAAAAAACAGACAAAATTGCTGAAACGTGCCTTGCTAAAAACCAGCCGCGTTGCCTCTAAATAGCAACGTGGCACTTCAGTTGAAGAAGCTCTAGATACGTGTAAGAAGCGTGTGACGCAACGAACCGCTCCTCTCCCTTCTCTTTCACCTATTTAAACCCCACCCCCCTCTCAATCTTTCCTATCACAAACAAGTTTTTGTCTCAGATCTATTCACATATACATCTGTTTCACTTTTCATCCTTAGAAGAGAAAAATGTCGGGTTTACGCGACGAATATGGGAACCCTATTAACCAATCCGGTACCGGCACCGGCACATATGGTGCACCAGGTACGGGCACTGGCACGGGCACATATGGTGCACCAGGTACAATGGGTGGTTTGGGTTCTGTAACGGGCGGTGCCGGGCACCAACAGCCGGAGCAACATGGAGTTTCCGGCATTCTCCGTCGCTCTGGAAGCTCTAGCTCCTCCAGCTCTGTAAGTGCTTACTTATCTTAACGTTATTTGCTCTGTAACTGACTATTGGACTCAAAATTAAACATTATTTTGAGTCTAATAATCAGTTTTGGGCTCACAATCGCTTCTCAAAATGCAAAACGAAGGGGAGCTAAGTAGAGAAGGGTGACAAGGAGATCTAGCTATTTTATTCAAACTCCATTATTTTGATAAAGGGAACTTTTTTTTATTGTTGGGTGAAAGCTTTTGAGGAAATAGAGAATAGAAGAAGCTAACTGATATCAGCACAACCATGTTTTGATATTTCCACTAGTCTTGTCTCTTAGAGTCAAATGTTGTAATAGTTCTCAAGAAGCTGTCACAAGCCCATTAAAAAAGCTGGGTTTGTACGTACAATTATTATAAGAAAGGAGAGACGGGGTGGGTGGTTTGTGCAATTATTAAAACATGGTTCTGCTGATATCATTTCCCTAGAAGAAATTAAACCTAAAATTAGGGACTTGCAGAAAGGCATTTCATGGGTGGCTGTTGTACGAGAGAGAGGCTCACTTTTCAGATGTGATGCCTTTCTCATGCAAAACTCCCTAGCAAGATGATTTACCACTATAAAAAGAGAGCAGCTAGTAAAACGCTCATGTGTCACAGCACCTTCAGATGGCCCTCCCTATTGTGCCACTTACCCAAGAGCATGTTAATTACTATTTTCAAGTGACAAAAGTACTCTTGCATATATTTGGTAAAATGACAAATATACCTATGTTGTTTGTTTATTACAGTCAGAGGATGACGGAATGGGGGGACGTAGGAAGAAGGAGAAAAAGAAGGGATTGACGGAAAAAATAAAAGAGAAGCTGCCCGGGGCACGTAGGACTACTACTAGTACTGAGACGGGGCAGGTCGGGCATGAGACTACTACTGAGAAGAAAGGGGTGATGGGGAAGATAAAGGAGAAGCTGCCCGGACAGCACAAGGAGCAGGGGCAGGGCTACTAGAAGAATACCAATGTAGAGATACAGACCACGAGCGTAAATAAAGTTTGCCTGTTTTACAATAAATAATAGTAGCGGTCGCATATGTGTTTCTGTATCGTGTGTGTAATTTATAAATTTGAAAGTTTGTGTGTGACTCTATCGTGTATGGACATTATAAGTTTGGAAAGTCTGTGATATTTTATTTACTTGGATGTTTCTGTTTACGAGAAAGCTTCCTCTGCTTGCACTCTTTTTAATGCCCGCCCTGTTTGGTTTGGTTGCTACATTCTTGGCCATCCTCAAGGATGTCCCAACTAGAAAAATGCTCTTTTTTGTAACTTAATAGTGTTTGGTAGCCAATTTAGCATCACAGTCTAGAGACTAGGCCATATGTCATTCCCCCACGAAAATGAATGAAGAAGATCATAACCGTACATGAGACCTCAGCTTTATAGTCTCCTTGATGGCCACAAATTACTCTTTGATGGCCACAGATTCGTAGGTAATTATTACTTGTTTAGTGATGTGGCACCCATGTTACCTTCCATGCCATTCTCCTCAAAAAATGAGTAATTTGTCAAGTAGAATTTTGCTCTCTGTATATATTGGTAATGAAAACTCTTATGAGATTGACAACCAGACACTCACCAGGTAATTCTTAGTTTAGTTGAAACATTACAAATGTTTGTCTCCTCCCTATTACTAATTGTACCACTAATCTACTAGGTAAACTTAGTTAGATGAAACATTACTAATGTTTTGTCTCCTCCATATTGACTAATTGTACCACTAATCTACAAGGTAACTAATATGCATCCATACAGACCCAAAATAGTTGCCACATGCCCGGCATGCTCAAGAATGTACCTAGCAAAAAAAAAGCTTTTTTATGGCAACTTTGCAGTGTTTGGTTGTCAATTTAGCATCACATTCCCTAGAGACTACTAGACAAGTTTAACAGTAATTATCGCTTGTCGTGATGTGGCACCTTTGTTCCCTGACTGTAATTATTGCTTGTCATGCTGGGGCACACTGGCACCTTTGTTCGCACCTTCCATGCCAAATTTTTCTAATAAGGAGGAATTTAGCAAGTAGAACTTTGCTCTCTCTTTCTTTGTTTATATTGGTAATGATACCTCCTCCCATTACAAGGTTGGCAACTTAACACTACTCATCACTATCCTACCTGGTAAATCCTTGGTAGATCAAACACTACAAAATGTTTGTATCCGCTCTATTGACTACTCATACCACTGTTCTACAAGGCAACTATCTGCATCCAAAGGTTGGATGCACAGAGACTCTCATACCACTGTTCTACAAGGCAACTATCTGCATCCAAAGGTTGGATGCACAGAGACTCGGAGGGTAGTGGAATAAGCAGCCAACAAGGAGACAAGTGTTGCATTTGCGTGGAATTACCTCGGGTTAATATTCATAATTAGACAATTAGTGTTTGGTTTCACGGCATAGGCTTGGAGAGTAGGGGAATAAGTAGGAGAAAGAGAACAGTTCTCAAGATTTTTCAAGCCAAATTCTACTTTTTGGTGGAATTTGATTTGAAAGTTAACGAGGACAAGAATTCTTTAAGATTTTTCAAGCCGAATTCTTCAAGTTTTTGCAGAATTTGATCTGAAAGTTATGAGGACAAGAATTCGATTTCAACAGATAATTACCTATGAGATATCCCAGGTAGTCTCTAGGGAGTTCAATCCAATATTTTATTGCAATCAAACAAGGAATGGCTGCAGGGATTTTGTGCAATCAAACACAGCCTATGGATTTTGCTTGGCATTTGAGTGCCACTGTTGCAAAATTTCCAGTCTGGTTGCCCCCTAGAATCCTTGGCATGTCTGGGTAATTATTGCGACGTGACATTCTAATCACTTGTTGCAACTTCCAAGCAAAAATCCACAATAAAATGTGGAAGTTTCATGGGAATGGTGCTTCTCCCCCCTCTTCTCTATGTACTGGTAACAATACCCCTACTTATTACCCTGCAACCAAACACTCCTGTCCTTCAAACCCAATTCGTGTCTTTTCCCTTTACCAACCAATGAAGAGCACTTGTAATTTAAGTCTCCTTGTTATCGATTGCGTGACTCTCAGAGCTCTCTAATCCCAGCCTAAGTTCCTGTTCTCGATTATATTAGAATAATATTTTTGGTCTTTCAATATGAAATAGGTTGAATTACTCGTCATTCCACCACACACTATTAGAGCCTCCTTGTAGACAAAGCTGATTCCGAATTGTCTTTCCTTCCTAAATTTTAATTCTTGTCTTCTTGAATACAACTAGCATGCTCACAAAGAAAGCTGCATTGCTTTGAAGTTCTACCAATCAGGCCAGTTAGTAACATTAATAGCATCGGGAGGACCTAATGAGAAATGAATGACCGGCTGGGTGCCACTATCAAAATAAAGTGCTACATATAATTGTTAGGTTCTTCTCTACATATAATCATCAATTAATGGAGAAATTAACAGGATGATGAAGCAGCTATAAGCTCGAGTGGTTTAAGGATGTTCGTAGAAGGCTCAATATCTTACCAATAAAAATTACAAGGCCCGTATCATTTTATCTGAGAGGCAAAAGTAATTTCAGGCAAGATTGGTAAACCAGGCCTGCATGTGAATATGTTTCAAGTGACCATACTACACTTTATGTCTGTGTTTCCAGTTGAATCCTCTGCAGTGCCCCAGCATCCATGGCTCCAGAACACAACGCGGTGTTCTAATCCTTCCCAAAATCAGCATTGTAATGGGCAGTCGATTCGAGTTTTTTAGCTTCGTTCAGTTTTCGAACAGCCTGGGACAAATGAAAACATTAGAATACTCAAGCAGCAGAACTCATCAACAAAAATTTCCAAATTGTCATCCAACATTACAACATTAAGGGACGCAAAATCTGTTCATCGCCCTACAAAAGGTTCCGTTTCCTTGTGGGAACCATCTGTTTACAGTGGGATGTCTAATCAAAACACTGTTAAAGACTCCCAGATTCCAGAACACCCACGCTCTGATAAAACCCTTTCTAGTAAAAATGATTGACTATCAGATATGGTGGAAATCGTAAACACCAATCACCTGGAGAAAAGTATGAAGGCTGAGTAGATGGAGGACAAGGATGATGAGCTATATTAAGACTGGAATCACATAGGAATTGAGATTTTCAAGGTAAAGATTCCCAAAACTTCATGAAAGACAATAAGATTCTAGACACTTTCCTCAAATGGGTCTGATCTTGGAGTGGTAATCCATCTTGTAGAAGTGCATAAACAATAAATGTACCAAGCAAGAATAAAAATGTTGGTAAAAACCGAAGATAGAAACACTCCCGCAAGTATCATCTATAAAAGGAATCACGGTCATGGTGATGTAGAACAGGAAGAGGAAGGGAAGAAGAAAGAAAGGGAACAAGGGAAAGAGGGGCAGAAGAAAGAAAACGGAAGATAAATAGGAGGGAATAAACTTGCACGTAATATTATTCCAAAAGCTAAAATGTCCAACACATCATCCCATATATATAAGGCAAACAAAAATCAACAAAATTAAAATAAAATGAAAATGAAAATAAAATCTTTATAACAAAAATGTCACTTATTGGGCCCTCACGGGTTTGTGACCGTGCCTAGAATAAATCTGAAACAGGTGCCTACGATCCCCATCAATTAGTAGAAGCAATAATAAATTATTCAAATCTAAAAATTTTCTAACGAAAACTTCATCAGAGACAACAATAAACAATTACGAGATGAAAACTAAGTGACCAGAGACAATTGATATCTCCAATGATCAGTGAAATTTCACTCACCGTTTAAGTGAGAACTGATTATCTCCATCAATCATTTCTATGAAATGGAAACCTTACCTTCATTTTTTCTTTGACTAATGAAAACCTTACCTTCATGAAGTCTTCATGGATGACATAATCTCGCTCTGCTCGGATTGCTGACATCCCAGCTTCCGTACAAACATTACGAAGATCAGCTCCATTGAATCCCTGCAAGTGTCGGGAATAAATTTTTCAGGTGAGGAAGTGACAAAGTACTATGCTTAAGCTCCTCAAACAATGAAGGCATGACTGACCTCGGCAAGTTTTACAACTGCTTCATAGTCGATATCACCATGTTTCGCAATTCCAGCAGCATGAATTTTAAGAATCTCCATTCTTGATTGTTCATTTGGTAGCGGGATCTCTATCTTCCTGTCTAATCGCCCTGGACGGAGGAGCGCAGGGTCCAAAACATCAGGTCGGTTTGTTGCCATAATCATTTTAACCTTGCAACCATATCATAGCAGTCAGAATTCGCATTTGACCATGACAGTAGAGAGAAAAAATACGATTTGAATGTATGTATTTCTGCATGTAGAACACTTGTGTACTTTTTTTTCTGAAATGAAGACTTGTGTAGTTATTTAAGTACAATTTAAACCGTATTTATTGTTTTTAACAAACATTTCTACTTAACAAAAAAACCTGTTTATATAACCATCATTTTCCCATTGACCACCAGCTCTAGTATAAAGTGATAAAAATGTCACTTTTACATGTACGAGACATCAGACATTCTGACTTGCAACTTACACAGAAATTTGTAAGAATTACAAGGTAGGGAAAGCTTACAAGAACAACCTTATGCGTATAAAAAACAGCATAAAATGCTCCTAATTGTACTTGAGAGAAAGTTAACAGGTGTAAGGAATTTAGATTCTGCAAAAAAGTGTGCCCATGGTACTTTTCTATGCGCATGTATTCATTTCAAGTGCTAATCGAGTAGAAAATAGGAATGGGAAAGAAGAAGGTTCCCACTAGGCATTGTTTGTGCCCCGTGCATTTTGGATTTTGAGAATTGATTTTTAGTACCAAACTGATTATTATTTTTCCTGAATTGTAACGAGATTTCATTAAACCAACCAGAGACCGAGGAGGTCCCTAAAAGTACAATATCATTTCAAGTACATTAGCTATTTAAATTGATGGAAGGAGTGGTTATAATAGAAGTGTTGAAATCTTGGTGTTTTTTAGTAACGGTGTTAATAGGACAAGTTGGGGGATTAATTTGTAAAAGAAGGGTTGATGGAAGAGCATGGTACTAAGAAGCTCTCTTGGGGCGGTTCAGGCATATTTCTCACTACTGGTATGATGAAGGAAGACATGTCCCAGTTATTTTATTTTGTTCTTGCTTTAAAGTTTCCTGGTCCAGGGTATGCCCTGGCCAGCTTCTCTGATACTTTGTAATACAGGATGGGGGATCCTGGTCCCCAATGTAACCTTAGTATCAATGAAAATATGTCATCTTTCAAAAAAAATAAAATTCAAGTACATTAGAAAGGAAAATAAGATTGGAGCATCATAATTCCTTGGTGAATGGCACAAACGTCCACCTTGTTTGCCTTCACCCCAATTGGACCACTAAAAGCCCAAATCACCTCCCCACCACTAAAAGTACCAAAATGATTATTAGACTCAAATTTAAAAGCAATTCAAAGTCCAATAATTGGAGGTGCGGAAGGAAATCCATACTATGCAAAAGTAAAAAGACCCAATTCTAGAACCCTCATTTTCTTGTTGCCCACCAGGTTTTAGACTAAAGTGATGAAAATGTCAACGATGTATGAGAAAAAATAACAGCAGACTGCCTCACTTACAACATAACACTCTTTTTTTCTGAATGGTGGAAAATTTTATCAACATAAAAGAAGTGGGAAGGAAGAAACCATGACTGAGATGGTCACTACAAACCAAAAGATGGGAGACGACAAAAGGCTTTCATAACTAAAATCAAAGCTCTCAAGGAGGGAGATGATCAAAGATCCTGTCTCAGCTTACACCAGATCGGGCCAATCTGTCAGCATCACTAATTAGCTGATCTTCTCCCATGGTGAAGAAACGGATGGAAGCCCTAAGATCAATCTTCAATCTCATCTATGAGTGGACAAATCTCCAGGGATGAGGATGACTCCCCTCCAACCACTGGATAACATTGAGGGAGTCTCCTTCAACAATCAACCTCCCCAAATCAGGCCTACCTGTGATCCTTGTGATACTTATGCCCTGGAGAACCGCTCTCACCTCAACCTCATTTGAATCGGTAATCCCGATGAGACCCGAGAAAGCCCGCTTAGTATTTCTGTTCTCATCCCTAAGAAGGATGCCTAACTGGCCCTGGATTTTGTTCTAATCTCTAAGAACGCCGCCTAACTGGCCCTGGATTGCCCATATTAGAATCATCAAAGTTAAGCTTTAGATGAGCCGGATCACCACTAACACAGATCTCTCTCCATCCCCTCCAAAGGCCATAAGCAAAGAAGAATCTAAAGCTTGGGAGGATCTTCACACAAGAAATGGTTAACGTGACCACCTTCGTAAAAATAAAGTGTGGCTCCTTAACCAAACCTTTAAATACCATAACATTTCAATCCTTCAATAGAACCAGGGAGTGTGACTAACAAGCATAGTTGCCAGTGCGGGAAGCAAAGGCTCTCGGGAAGATGGGAAGTGGAAAGCGTGAAGGGAAGCGAAGGGGAAGCATGAGAGGAAGCGTGATGGGAAGCGTGAAGGGAATCGACAGAGAACTGTAAAGGGCAGCATGAAATAATTGAAAAATGAAAAATCCACAAAATTTTAAAAGTGGCAAATTCCAGTTTCCAACCAACATAAGCAATTAGAATCCCACCATCATAAATTACATGCAAATCCAAGAACACGGTTAGACCATGTTTAGCACCCATGAATTTTTTTTAATAAAGCATCAATTTATCCAGTGGTGGGAGAAGGGCAAGGAGGGTGGGAGAGGGAGAGAATTGAGAGAGCATAAGTGAAGAGGGGGTGAGAACTCAAGGTTGAGGTTCAATCCCAACTTGCCTATCAAAAAATAGGGAAAAGAAAATCTCTACTCACAAAGAATCAGACAAGAGCAAAAATAAACCGAGCAAATTGGAGAAGCGAGCTTCCCGCGGATTTCAGAAATGCACTTCCCAAATTGGGGAAATGCGCTTCCCCAATTTTTGGAATTTTTTTGGAAGTGACGCGTTTCCCGCTTCCGAACCGTGCTTCTCCAAAAGCGTGACTCCCACCTTCCAGGAGCATTTCCGGTAACTTTGGTATGCACTGAATTATCAGGCAAGCGCGACAGAGCATGTCACTACTAGGTGTTCGATTTTAAATCATTATTGGTGGTTATTCGCTTATTTGATGGTTTTCGAGCGTGTGTTTGAGCTTATTGTAGCATTTCCTGAAGTTATAGCCTTAACTTGGTGGTGAAAAAAACTACCCTTGCATTCTAAAGCCCTGCTACCACCATGTTCATCCGCTGCATGCATATGCTCTTGTGCTCCACCTTGTTTTTAATCTCAGAAAGAAAAAAATGAACACAAATGAACACTGCTTCTTTTGGATTATAAAAATGAATGTAGATATTAAAAGAAAAAAAAACGGTGGGAATTTGGTAACAAGGACAATGCACACTTTTTATCTTCCAATAGAAAAAGAACACTCCACTTTCTGAAAAATCATGACGCCATACAAATATGCACTATATTTCACATGTAATTCATATAAATATTTATGCATAATGCATACACTACATTTCACATGAAATTCAGATAAGTTAAAATTATGCATAATGCATACACTACATTTCACATGCAATTCATATAAATATAATTATGTAACACATGGTGGAATAATATACCACTAATACACTTACGATTTTATTTTCGGCATACATTTATGTTTTGGTATGCGTTTCAGTAGGAATGGAAATATAAATATATCATATCGGCTTCGGTAGAAATTTAAAACCTTGCTTACAAATTAACAAGCATTGCGGTCAAACTTTCCAAGTTAGGACATACATTGCACACAACGTGTATGTGGGTCATGGATTGCCTCCACTGTAAATTTGGCAAAGAAAACAATGGTTCTATGTATGTAGTATTTTTTGACATAATATGGAATTTTAGCTTTGAAAACTAGGAATAATAAATTAGAAAATAACATGCAAGAAGTTTGATTCCATGCCATCATGGAAGTATTAATGTTCACAAGTGTCTCTAAGAAATATGAATTTTATAGTCCAAATCATAGTTGTTCTTGTAGGCTACCTTTCTTCCTTTAGTTAAAATTTCCTCTTAAATAGTTACTTACTACTTTTCGTTAGTTAGAGGGATAGCCTTGGCGCAACGGTAAGGTTGCTCCATCGTGATCGGGTGGTCACGGGTTCAAGTCACGGAAACAGCCTCTCTGCAAAGCAAGGGAAAGGCTGCGTACATCTAGCCCTCCCCAGACCCCGCAATGGCGGGAGCCTCGTGCACTGAGCGGCCCTTTAATTTTCTTTAGTTAAAAATTTCCACTTTCTTCTGCTTGTAACTTTCTATGGTAAGTTTTAAGGATCAATTATTGGTGATGTTTCTGATTCTTCTTTTTTAATAATTTTGCATTCCCCTTATAGTTATTAGTTCCGTACATTCATTAACTTTCTATTTTTAGTTCCGTGCATGCATTAACTTCCTTTGGAAGGTAGTCTTGTTAGCAATGGTGCAACTTCTTAAAACATCTACTAAAGGAACTGATATTAGCACACTGCCCTATTTGATATTGGCACCCCTCCTTATCTTAAACTTCTCTGATTAATTGTACCAACTTTCTGGGAATTGAAGAGCCATTGAAAGATGTTTAATATAAAGAAAAAGGTGTACATATCAAAACAAAGAAGTGATCTCTGATTTTCCCTTTCATCCTTTTTGTGCTATTTATTTATAATTTTAATGTACCTAGTAAATGGGTAATCTCTGAATTTCGTATTAATGTAATATTATTCTCACAATAAGTGTCTCTGGTCAGAAAAGAATGTCCTTCGATATTATCATGTAAATAGCATGACATATCTGCATGTTGAGTTTGTCGAGGCAATTGTGTTGAGACACATTGCATTCACGTGTGACACCGAAACCTGTCACCTGTGTCCATTATAAGTAGCATACAATTGGAAATACAATTTTTTCACAAAAACAAAACATCCAACCATAGAAAAAGGGCACATCACATTTGCCAATCATTGGCATTGAAAAAGGCACCTTGAAGTGGAGTTCAAGCATTTTATTTACTTTAACCAATCTATAATTACAAGACTGCTAGTGATATTATGGTTATTTAACTTTTATTGCAAACTTGATCTTAGCATGCATACCTTTCCAAGCTGATCAAACCCATCCAGCTGATTGAGCAGCTCCATTAGCGTTCTCTGGATCTCGCGATCAGCACTAGTTCCCTCACTAAAACGGCGGCCGCCAATGGCATCAATTTCATCCATGAAAATGATGCAAGGCTTGACAAGAAGAACCAGAGAATTAGTGAAGCAATTGCTGAGAACCAAGAAATGTGAAATTTACCATGCCAACATATGAAGAAACATGCTATTTTGCATGCGTTGGCATGCAAGGAAAAAGGTTTGACCAATGAAGTGGAGAATATCCAATTATCAGACATTCAAAATCTATAAATGGCAATGAAAAATCAAAGTAATTCTAAATCCTTGACATGTATTACATAAAATTCTGAAGGGATGGGGATCTGATCTTCAAAGATGAAATTAGTATCCTGTTGTTGTTGGATGGAAATGTTAGAAACTGAAACATAAACTAAGAACACTGAATTCTTACTTGGTGATCACGTGCATATCCAAACATTTCCCGGATCAGTCGTGCACTTTCACCTATGTATTTATCAATTATAGCACTGGATACAACCTACACACAGAAAATATGTTCATAAAGTTGAAATTTTGAACTAGGTGAGGAAAATTGGCTAATCAATTATTTTCCCAGACTAGAAAATAAAAACACCTACCTTAAGAAAATTGGCATCTATATTGCTGGCTATGGCCCTCGCTAATAGCGTCTTCCCTGTTCCAGGAGGACCATAGAGAAGAACACCCTGAAATCATTTGTAATAAATAAGAATGAACTGCCAAATTGCTTTTGTAGCTCTGAACAAATATATTTAATCTGACTTGGTCATGATTCCCAACACATATTTAGTTGGGCAGTGCTACTGAAAAAACAAACCATATATAATGAAAGCATCACCATTGTGTGTCGTGTTTGTTACCTTGGGAGGTTTTATCCCTACTCTAATGAAGAGTTCAGGGTTCATGAGGGGTAGCTCAATAGATTCCCTGAGTT
Source organism: Tasmannia lanceolata (assembly GCF_043159265.1). NCBI lineage: Eukaryota > Viridiplantae > Streptophyta > Magnoliopsida > Canellales > Winteraceae > Tasmannia > Tasmannia lanceolata. The sequence continues at coordinate 6,447,324 of NW_027518697.1, read as the reverse complement.
CCCGGATCTGATCAGATAACCCACCCACAGCAGAGTAGCTAACATTACCAGGATCTTCATGAAGCATGTTATAAACAACTGGGTCAACCTGGAAACAAAGTATAGGCTTTACACCATTAACTCAAATGTCATCTCTTCTATCATCTCTTCTAAGTTTTTGTGAAGAGTAGAATTGGACTATATTATGAGAATGAGCCATCCTTAAATTAGCTTCTCGATTGTTAATCATCCCAAAATAAAGAAGCACGATACATCATGGGACACCATACCTCGCGCGGAAGAGCCCGCATGATTGTAAGAGTAGTCATGTCAAGAACCACTCTGGTTCCTGCTGTGAGCTTCTCCTTATCTACTTTACTGCGGCAGCCAACGACATACCTGGGACCACTACTTGCTTTGACTATCACTGGAATAACACAAAAGTATTGGTTCCCAAAACATCATTAGCAAGAGCTTCCCACTGGACGAGAAAAAAAAATAAAAATAAAAATTAACAACCTAAGAGCCCACATCATTAATGTTTGACCAATTATATCTGGACTCACAAACAAAGAAAGAAAATCAGCATGCCAAAACAGAAGATTCCCAACACCACACTTTGACCATCAGCTCAAACTATTCAAACTCGCCATGCACAATTCTAATGGTTTGATTAACCTTTCAGTACTTCATTATTGCAATATAACTAATTATATATGGCTCCAACAGTCAAAGATGAAGCCTAAAAATGGAAAGTAGTCTTGTCATTTGGTCATTAGAAAATTTTTCCCTCAAACAGAGATATATATTGACTATAGATTGATTCTTCAATACTATACTAGCACAAGGGCAGGATGACTACCACATCCCAACAGTCAACACACGCACGCAAAATTAAAAATGCATTCTATGACTGTGGATACGAATAAGAACATTTAGAATAATGAAGTACTTACAACGCTCGTTATCAAGAGGCCGAAGAACTTCTCCTATGATCTGTCCAACACTCTGAAGAGACTTCAAATCATCTTCAGTCTTCGCAAATTCCTTTTTCGCTGCTCGTAAATTCTCCCGCACTGCATTCAAATTTTATGTTAGTTACTGGTACAAGTATAATTAGTAGAGTCAATCTAAATATAGATATTAAATAATCTGATAGTTAATCAGACGAATAATACTAATAAAGTATGGAAACATGCAATGTCAGTTAAAAATGATTGTCCAACTACGAGACAAAGTGAATATGTTGCTTTTGACGCACTCTAAAAAGCATATACATCCAAAATTCAAAAAAAATAAAAAATAAAAAGCAAAGAATTGTCTGGAGATAACAAGCAAATCTTCTTCTTTTTTTTAATAGTACAATTAAATATCTCTATCAACAACTAACTATGACAATTCAACAACAACAAAAAAAATGAGACAAAAGGAAGGTAAAAACCAATAACGTAGATGTTGTGATTTAGCCAAAACTTTGAATTTGCTACTGACACGGGTGTTGACACGTATATCTACAGTCCTTTCAAAACTTCATGTATTGCTATAAGTATTAGACTTGATGTGGGCATGTCAACATGTTTTGTAAGGTGTCAAGTGTGAAATATTGTCTTATACGTTTTAGCTACCCTAATCTCATTTGCCCATCAAGTTATCAATCACTCCATAATGCAATATTAACAAAATTAAAAAAGAACACCCACATGCAATTTTAAACCAGAATAAGAAAATCACGCATCAAAATAGAACAAAAATCCAAACCCATCTACCCAATTCTAACAAAAACCAATCTATACTAGTCGAACCCTAATCTCGAACCAAACCTTCAACCCAAATGCTAAAATAACCCCATTTCATTATTTTGAAACCCTCAATCATCAAAACAGCATTAAAACCATAATCTCGCCCCATCAGATTCTCAAGAGGCTCATTCCATTACTTTCAAAACCCTAATCTTCAAATCAGTATGAAAACCCTTCTCTTCAAAACCGCATGAGAACCTGGATCTACTGTCTTTTTTTCTTCTTTCCGTATCTATGAATTTCCCATCCAATTCTCAAACACCCAAATATTCAAAATTATCAAAAAAAATAAAAAAAATACAAACCACTTTTTAAATCAGACCCAAAAATGGCATCATCTCAGAAGAACAACAACCCTACGCAAACCCTAATACTCGATTCCAACCACTCCAAAACATCAGAAACCCTTATAAACTGGTCACATTAGAGCATCAGAATTCTAGATGGGGAAGAAAATGAAAAAACACAAAAGAAATTAGGGTTTTATCTTATTTTCGTACAGACCTGCTCTTACTCTGGAATCGAGCTCCTTGTGTTGGAGGAGCTTTTTCCTGTATTCCCCAACGACGCTACTGCGACGTACGGCATCATCTCCGTCGCTCATCTTCAGATCGACGGACGGGAATTTCTCTAGCAAAGGGTTATTTCTTGGGCTGTAAAGACTAAAGAGAGAGACTTACCTTGTAGAAGATGAATAGCCGAATAGAATATGAAAGACTGGCGTATGATATTCGCACGACTATTTTTGTTAGTCAGCGACCTCACCTTGTTTTACATTATACATTTTATTAATCGGGTGTTAAATGATTTTACAATTCCGCGGATAATTTGTCCAGGGCAAAACTTATCCTAGAACAAGTGCTTTTCACATGTTCTTTTTTATGAGTTTTTATGTGGTGTAAGCCCGTATTGTCTGGTGTTTTAAAAAGAAGTACTGGACGGCTTACACCATAGGATGATTCAAACAGTCTATTTGATGGGATGATCTTAAGTCTTAACCCTCCCTAATGTGCCATCCATCACGAACAAATAGAGGATTTGAAACAATAATGACCCTACTCTAGTCGAAGGGTTGGAATCATCCTATGAAAATTATTGTTGGGACACAACCTAAATTCGTTGTTGCCCCAAAGATTGGCAGCTTGGATCATCCTATGGTGTGGGACTGTGGACTAAGGGTGTCAATTTTGGCTCGGGCTCGGAAGCTCGCTCGAGCTCGGCCAGAAAAAAAGCTCGGCTCGAATCCTTAACGAGCCGAGCCCGAGTTAGGCCAGGCTCGGCTTGGCTCGGCTCGTTAAGGCTCGTCAGGTAAACATCATCTTCAAAAACGTACTGAAGGTGCGTATGTCATGTCAACATCGTATGAAGGTGCATATGTCATGTCAACATCGTATATATTAAACGGTTGAGAAAAATCCGAAATTAATTTTTTCCGTAATTGTCATAACTTTGAGCATTTTTGGTATTTTTTTCTTAATTGTCATAACTTATCACCTTTTCTTGGTAATTTCTCATTTCAAACTTTATAAATTCGCTATTTTACTTTTTTGTTTGTAATCATTACTTTTCTTTTTTCATTTGCTTCTTTTGTCATTACTTGTTTTTTCATTTGCTTTTGCTACCGAACTTTGCGACATAGGCGAAACTTTATAACCAAGCTCGATAAAGCTCGCGAGCGGCTCGCGAGCCTGGCCGAGCCTGACCGAGCCGAGCCGAGTCTTTGAGCTTAACGAGCCGAGCCGAGCCTGGTCAAGCTCGGCTCGTTTACACCCCTACTGTGGACCTTAAAGTTTTTTTTCGAAAAGTATATACTACTAAAAAGGAATTTCTTTTACCATTAACCCCTTTGCTGATATCTAACGTCTATCTCTATGAGAAATTATTTGAGGGTAAAATCGTAATCTACATACGAAAAGTACCAACCCGGGTACCTGTCTATGACAATTACGAAAAATAACAACCAAGAAGAGGTGAACATATATGACAATGATGAAAGAAGTACTTTATATTGCTCACGCAGGACACTTGCAAAATATTGACTGATTCCGGGCACCTGAAGTGGAACAACAATTATGAAAACCTCTAGGGCTAAGATCAGCCTAACTACTTTATATTACTCATGCAGGACACTTGCAAAATATTGACGGATTCCGGGCACCTGAAGATGAGCAACAATTATGAAAACCTCTATCGATTGGAGGGCTAGGATCAGCCTAACTACTTTATATTACTCATGCAGGACACTTGCAAAATATTGACGGATTCCGAGCACTTGAAGATGAACAACAATTATGAAAACCTCTATCGATTGGAGGGCTAGGATCAACCTAACTACTTTATATTGCTCATGCAGGACACTTGCAAAATATTGACGGATTCCAGGCACCTGAAGAGGAACAACAATTATGGAAACCTCTATCAATTGGAGGGCTAGGATCAACCTATGGAAATGATTTTACGGGCACAACCGATTGATGTTGTGTTCCATCACATGGATGGTTTGGATCAACCTATAACCCGCTATAGATCGAAGGGTTTGAATCAACCTATGAAAATTATTTTTTGGGCACAACCTATGTAGGCAGTGGCTCATCTATTGGACGGTTTGGACCATCCTATGGTATGGGCCATACCGTACATTTTAATAAAGTGAGGAGTGCGATCATCAAAATACGGTGAGTAGTGCCATTATAAAATATGGTAGTGAGGACATTAGTACTATATATAATTTGAAACCATTGTTGTTACTTGGACATTCCCATGCGGGTCGGGTTTAACCCGAATTTGAGTTGGGTCGGGTTAAGCTTTTTCGCAAATCGGGTTGGGTTGGGTTGGGAAAAATCAACCTGAATTGGAAATCGGGTCGGGTCAGGTTGGACTGGGCAACCCGACCTGACCTGAAACCCGAATTTGGGTTCCATCTGAAGAAGTTCTGCATATGTGTTTTTCTTTTTCAACATTGAAATAGTCTCCACAGTCCACAATGGACGGTTTGAATAATCCTATGGTGCGGGCCATACCATACTTTAATCAAGTGAGGAGTGTGATCATCAAAATATAGTAGTGCGGATAACATTTCACTCTGTTAATTGTAGTCCCTGTTTGGTTTGGATTTTGAGAACTAATTGTGAGTTAAAAACTGATTATCGGTGACTCACTATTGGTTCTCAAAATCCAAAACAACCCGGCTTGAGTTGAGGTGGTCAACAATTGGTACCATATCAAATCGGGTCCACCTGACCCGGCACAACCCGAATTGGAAATCAGGTTGGGTCGGGTTGAACCCGGTCGGGCTAGAAATCGGGAACTACTTTTCCTTATTCACTATGTGCGGGTCAAATTACGGAAAGTTTGATATTATGAATGCAGGACATCTGTAAAAATATTGATGAATTCTAGGCACCTTAAAAGGAACAACAATTATCGAAACCTCTATAGATTGGAGGGCTAGGATCAGTCTATGGAAATTATTTTACGAGCACAACCTATTTATGTTATGTTCCATCACATGGACGGTTTAGATCATGTACAATTCTTTCTCGGCCTGTGCATCGCACGGGGTTTTTTGCTAGTAGGTTTACATGGCTATATATATGGCCACGCATCATATAAAATCTAGGAGTGCAAGGTTCAGGTGGGATCGGATTGGACTGAAGCCAACCCTAGCCCAACCTGAGATACCATTACTTTAACCCTAACTTGACCCAACTCACTCTGAATCTCTAAACCCTAAGGCCCTATTCGTTCCATATTGTGACGACCGATGGTGAGGTCCCAATTGATTATTGGGCTACAATCTGAGATGAAACCCCAACACATCTAACCTTTTAAAAAAATAAATAAATCCAGATGGGTTGGGTTCCAATTTACATATGACCAAACAGAAGATATAAGAAAAAAAAATATAACCCTAAGAAAATCACGATTAAAATTAGTGGATGGAGGCCATAAAAAAATACGGTACGGCCCACACCATATGATAATCCAAACCGTCAATTTGTCGGCCCACAACCCAAATCCGTCTATGCCCCAAACATCATTTCCATGGGATGATCCCAACCCTCCGATCCATAGACGCTTCATAATGTGCAGTCCCTCTCTCTCTATGGATCATATGGTTATGAAGTAATGATCACCCTCACCCCATTTCCCTTTTTAAAACCCATTTACCTCGCCCCTTCTTTTCCCCCTCTCATACTCTCTCCCTCTCTCACACAGCTAGAGCAGTACTGAAAATCCCATGTCGGACCCAGACACGGCCGGAGTGGCCCTCCCGTCCGGCCCGGACGCAACCAAACGCCGAGTAAGCTACTTCTACGAACCCACAATTGGAGACTACTACTACGGCCAAGGCCACCCAATGAAACCCCACAGAATCCGAATGGCCCACAACCTAATCATCCACTACTCCCTCCACCGTCTAATGGAAATCAACCGTCCATTCCCAGCCACCCCCTCCGATATCCGTCGATTCCATTCCGACGACTACGTCGAGTTCCTCTCCTCCGTCACGCCGGAGACCCAACACGACTCGTCCCATGTCCGCCACCTTAAGAGGTTTAATGTTGGTGAGGATTGTCCTGTGTTTGATGGGCTTTTCGGGTTTTGTCAGGCGTCCGCCGGAGGTTCGATTGGGGCGGCGGTCAAGATTAATAGAGGGGATGCTGATATTGCTTTGAATTGGGCTGGGGGTTTGCATCATGCTAAGAAGTGTGAGGCTTCTGGGTTTTGTTATGTTAATGATATTGTGCTTGGGATTCTTGAGTTGCTCAAGGTCCATAGGGTAAGAGTGATGCCTTTTTCTACCTTTTCCTTTTTTTTTGGGGGATTTGGGTTTTTGGGTTGGGGTTCTGTTTATGTGATTTTGATATTGTGCTTGGGGTTTTCTCCTTTTCATTTGTTTTTGTTTACTGCTTTTGATTCAGATCTCTTTTTATTTTTGTTTATATTTTATTTTGAGTGGCAATAAGTCAATAACACTATTCTGAGCCCTGGACCTTCGCCTCTAGCCAGAGAATGGGGCATTCTAGCATCCCAAGGGTATGCGCCTTTGGATGGTGATACGGGTGCTTAAGAGAGAAGAAGAAAGAACGCAAGAACACAATAAGAGGAGGAGGAAATTGATATGTTATCAATAATCTAAGTTTGTCCGAAATCCACCTCTCCATCTCATACGACACATTTTATAGAACCCTAAAGTAATCTCTACACTACACAACATTAACTACACATAGAAATCTCTACACAACATTAACTACTAGAACTTTCAATACCGCAGCTTACTAGACTTGCATAAAGAAACACAACTTACTGGACACAACTTTCTAGAATTTAGACTTAGTTAATGCAATTCAACTTACTAGAAATGAAACTCAATGTACTAGACCACTTAATGAAATACAACTTACCAGGACTAATAAATAAGTTGGGTGAGTGTTGATATTTGGAGGGAGCTCAACCTCTGCCTCATTGGATTCTGTGACCCCAATGGGACACGAGAAAGCCACCTTGTCGAACCGTTCTCATCTCTGAGAATGCCGTTTACTCCTGTTGGCCCCGAATTCCCCATGCTAGACCATCAAAGTTAAGCTTCAGTTGGCCCCTTGCGGGACCCACCTCTGGGAAGGAGACTCCACATGCGCTCATTGCTAAGACAAACCTCCCACGAGCCTTTCCATAGGACATAGGCCAAAATGAACCTGAAGCTGGGCAGTGTTCTGACCTAGGAAATGGTTAGCATAATTGCCTTCAAGTAAATGAATTGTGGGCTTTGGGCCAAACCTCTAAATACTCGGGCATTTCTTTCCTTCCATAGTACCCATATTTTGGTTAGCGATGTCACGTTGCAAAGAATCTTTCTTTTTTCCGTTCTCACGACTGTAACTCAATGCTATCACACACACAAAAAAAATGATGGCTGCAAAGTACTTTCTGCACCAAGAGCTCTTTTCCTCAATCCAAGACAGCTTTATACTTTTTTATCCTCCGTCAAATCCTTCTACTTTAAGAAACTTTCTATGCTCCTCAACTAGGCTGGAAATATTTCGATGCAATATTCTATGACAAGCCACTTCATCAAAGTGATTTCTGGTGCCACCTATCAACTGGCGTTCAAATCAAATGGTTTTCAAAGAGCAACGGGGATTTGGAATTGGCAACATGAAGATCATAATCTTGGCACTGATGGGCAAATGGATTTGGCAGTTTGGTGACGAAAAGAATGCCTCATGGCATAAAATCATTGCACATAAATATGAGGCAGGGTAGGGGGTGGGAGTGTGAGGACCCATCTATAGGTAAATGGTTATCTATATGTAGGCATCGGGGAACCGCAACTTGAAGTTCTTGCAACCAACGGTTGAAGTTTCACTTGAGCATTTAGTCAAACAACAAGGGGGCATCGTTGGAAGAGCCATTTTTGCAGCCTAAAACTGGCCAGAATTGTGTTAGCACTGAGGCCTTTCGTCAAACACGTGGGACATTGCCAATGGAATGATCCAGTCACTCAATGTTGTCAGAGCCCCTAACCTCTTTGCTTGGACTTCTTGAGATGACCTCAAACTCCTCCAAGAAGCCATCAATTTAATTTGGATACCTGGCATCATGTGGACGACAGTCAAAAAGAATGTTTGACTTGAATATATATTTGAAGGAATGTTTCGTTGGAAAATGTATATTTGAAGGTCCCAAAGTGGTTTTAGCTTGGGCGGAAGGAGCATTGGTTGGCCCTTGGTAGTTGGCATCTATTATCATGGAAATTTCTGATCTTTGAAGAGTCATCAAATCGCAATTCTAGCACAGATGAAGATCGGCTAACTTGGAAGCAGATGCTCTAGCAAAACCAATGCTGACTGAAGCGAGCTCCAAATTAGTGATATATACCTGTTCGTGTAGTGTTATTTCTCTCTTGTGTTTTTGCTGGGGTTTTTAAGCTTTCCACTCTGTTTGCGGACACTTCTCTTCTTTGTAATGTGTTAGAATAAGCTTATGTAGCCTAAGGGCATTATAGTCTTTTCATATTCTTCTCATAATAAATATATATGTGAGTGTTAGGGCAAGATGGCTAACACACAACACTTCATTCTCAAATTTCTCTGTTAACATGGTATCAAAGCCCTAGGGTTCCTCGATGCCCGAGGGACCTCCATTGAAGACCTCTTGTCTTCCTCCATTGAAGTCCATGCCCATGCCCTAACTCCTTCTTCTTCTTTTTTCTTTCTTTCTTTAGATTTGAGAATGAAATGTCGTGTGTTCGCCGTCTTGCCCTAACACACACACATATATATTTATTATGAGAAGAATATGAAAAGACTATAATGCCCTTAGGCTACATAAGCTTATTCTAACACTCCCCCTCAAGCTGGAGTATGAATGTCATACATGCCCAGCTTGTTACATAAATCACTCAATCGAACTCCATTCAATGACTTGGTAAACATGTCTGCAATCTGATCATTCGTTCGAGTGAATTCGGTTTGAATTTGGCCTTTCTGAATCCTGTGACGAATAAAGTGACAATCCACTTCTATATGCTTAGTTCGTTCGTTAAATACCGGATTCATAGCTATGTGAATGGCTGACTTGTTGTCACAGTGGAGGGACGCAGGTGAGGAGTATGAGAATCCAATCTCTGACATAAACGATCGTAGCCAAATTAATTCACAGCTGGTGTAAGCCATGCCCTGTATTCTGCTTCTGCACTGGATCGAAACACAACGTCCTGCTTCTTACTCTTCCAAGATTCTAGATTTCCACCTATGAAGGTACAATAACCATTAGTAGATCGCCGGTCAGCAGGAGATCCGGCCCAGTCTGCATCAGAGTATCCCTCAATTCTCAAATGGTTATGCTTCCGGAAGAGAAGACCTTTCCCGGGAGCTTTCTTCAGATACTTCACTATCTGAATCACAGCTGACGAATGTGATGTCCGAGGCGCACTCATATACTGGCTAACCACACCAACGGCATATGCGATGTCCGGACGAGTGACTGTGAGATAGATCAACCGTCCTACTAACTGTCTGTATCGACCAGGATCGTCTAGTGGGCTTCCCCTGATCAGGTGAAAGCTTGACATTCGGATTCATAGGAGTCTGTGCAGGTTTTGCCCCCAGAAGACTTGTTTCTTCCAAAATATCAAGAGTATACTTCCTTTGGGACAAAGATAGCCCCCTTTGTGAATGTGCCACTTCAATGCCTAAAAAGTATCTCAGAACACCAAGGTCTTTTGTGCTGAATTCATTATGAGGCGTTGTATTCCTGCTTTGTCATTTCCTGTAATAACAATGTCATCAACATATACAACCAGGAGAATCAGACCATCATTGCTTCGAGAGCTAAACACAGAATGGTCTACAACACATTGTTTCATACCAAATCGTAGGATGGCCTCACCGAATCTCCCAAACCAAGCAGGAGGAGACTGTTTAAGACCATGAATCGCCTTTCTAAGCTTACAGACGGGATGCTGCAACCCCCCCTGAGCAACAAACCCTGGTGGTTGCTCCATATACACCTCCTCCTGCAAATCACCATGGAGGAACGCATTCTTGATATCCAACTGATATAGTGGCCAAGACTGATTCACGGCCAAAGAAATCAATACACGGATGGACGGAATCTTTGCCACTAGAGAGAATGTCTCAACATAATCAATCCCATAAGTCTGAGTAAAGCCCTTTGCAACAAGACGGGCTTTTAACCTCTCAACAGAGCCATCAGGTAGGTATTTGACGGTGAACACCCACTTTCATCCTACTACCTGAGCACCAGGAGGAAGGGAAGCCAACTGCCATGTCTGATTTTTGGCCAAAGCATCCATCTCAGCCTCCATAGCTGTTCGCCACCCCGAATCAAGCATAGCCTCTTGAGCAGAGCGAGGAATAGAAATCGATGACAAAGATGATATAAATGCGGTATTCGAAGGAGATAACCGAGCATAACTTACCGCATCAGAAATAGGGTGATGAGTGGTATGAGAACGAGTACGGCTCGCAATGGGGGCATCAAGAGAATCATCAACCTGAGCAGCATCATCAGAGGATGAGGGTAAAGAAGGACCTGCTTGCTGAGAAGAGATGGCAGGGCATGAAAGCTCAACTGAAGTAGTAGAACGCTTGCGAGTATATACCTGGAAGGATGCTAAACCGGATCCGGTGGCAGACTTGGAACCGGAACCGGTAACGGCAACGAAGGAGGAGATACCGGTAAAGAAGAGGAAGCAGGAAAGTAGGGAGTATTCTAAAAAAAGAGACATCAGCACTGATAAATTTGCGGCGAAGCTGAGGACTGTAGCATCGGTAACCCTGTTGGGTTCGTGAATAACCTAGGAAAACACACTTGATTGCCCTTGGGGCCAATTTATCAAGTCCTGGAGTGAGATCCTGAACAAAGCAAACACACCCAAACACCTTGGGAGGTAACGGAAACGGATCACCAGAAGGGTGTAACACCGAAAAAGGGGACCTATTGCTAAGAACTGAAGATGGTATACGATTAGCCAGAAAGAAGGCTGTAAGCATAGCGTCAGCCAAAAAAGATTTGGGAACATGCATCTGATACAGAATGGTGCGAGCTAGATACCGTATTTTCCGCTCGGCAACACTATTCTGTTGTGAAGTGTGGGCACAAGACGACCGATGAATAATTCCACGACTAGAAAGAAACTCCTGAAAACCGTGCCGATCAGAAAAATACTCACGGGCATTATCAGTACGTAAACATTTAAGGGAACATGAGTATTGATTTGTAATTTCAGAATAAAATAAACAAAATGTAGAAAACACCTCAGAACAATCCTTTATTATATAAAGCCAGGTCATCCTGGAAAAATCATCAACAAAAATAACAAAGTACTTCCCACCAAATATAGAAGGAGTACGACATGGACCCCAAACATCAGAATGCACTAACTCAAAAGGACTACTGACACGACTAACAGAATGAGACGGGTAGGAAACACGATGGTGTTTTCCATACTGACAGGACTCACAATGAAAATGACTAATAACACCAGAAACAACTGAAGAACGGGGTAGACGCTCAGGAGAAGATTGCAGGGAAAAGTACGAACACAGAGTACATATGATAAGGATAAGTGGGAGGTGGCTGTAACAGTCCCAGTGCCTGAAATAGGACATCGTGTCCCATTGGCCAAGGTGACTATCTTAGGAGGAGCACAAGAAGTAAATGAACTAAGAAGTGTACTGTTACCGGTCATATGATGAGAGGCACCAGAATCAATGAGCTAGGAAGCGGAGTGGCTAAGGGAGCAAGATGGGTTGCTACCTTCTGTGGCAAGTTGAGCAGCCGGTTGTTTCCTTTTCTCCTCAATCCGAGAGACGACTATGGTGTCTGAGGTAGCAGGAATAGGTGCAGCAGGTGTCTCAGAAGCGAAGTGGGCGGCTCGAGCGGGACGCAGCTCGGGATGGAGATCGTAACAGAAATCAATGGTGTGACCCTCCATGTCACAATGACTGCAATAACGTGAGCCACGACCCCCATAAGTACGGCCTCCCTCTGAATCTCGGCCAAAGCCACGGCCCTGTCCGCGACGACCGCGACCACGACCCCTACCACGAGTGCTCCGAAAGGAACTAGACTGGGCAGCAAAGGTGGACTGGTCACCAGCAACACAGATAGCCGGATCGATATGTAGAGCGCGCTGAACGCGAGAAAAGATCTCATCCAAAGATGGGAGCGTGCCTAACCGAAGGATCTGCTGCCGAAGAGGGACAAACTCAGGCCCTAAGCCATCCAAAAACCGAGTAGTACGGAGCTCATTCTTCTGTTGAGCCAAGACCTTAAGGTCGGTGGACGGTGGATGATAAATATCAAGCTGCTCACAAAGACCAACAAAATCCGAATAGTACTCAGCGACGGTTTTATCTCCACGCGAGATACGAAAGAAGGCATTGTAAACATCAGTAATCCGCATGAGATTGTTGCTGCCGGAATAGAGTGTCTCAGCACGCAACCAGACTGCCCGTGATGTATCCAGAAATAGCATGTGGGTCGCAATCTTTGGTTCCAGACTCTGACAGAGAAGAGACTGGAGCTGAGCATCCTCCTGACTCCACTTATCATACCCAGCATCTTTCGGATCCGGAGGATCCGTCGTGAGGAAACGTAACTTGCCCTGACCTCGTAGATAGAGGTGAACAGAACGACTCCAGGCAGGGTAATTAGCATCATCCAATTTAATGGATGTCATAGAGGTCACCGACACCGGAAATGAACCGGAGGAAGAAACTGATGGCAAGGCCATAATAAACACCAAAACTCAAATGGGATGTCGGTGAAGCAGACCAGACAAGACACACCACAACAATCACAGACACTCACAGAAAAGGGCAGCCAAATATAGGCAAGCAAATCACCACGGAGATAAACAATCAGAAGGAAAAACCACAAACAGCCGCCGGAAGAAGGACCCCGAAAGAACAAGCACGAAGCCTCATACTTGTGGAACTACAACGAAACATAGAGACAAAGCTTAAGTCATCAAGTAGGAATCAAAGAAAAATGTAACAAAGCGGAGCCGCGACCAAAAAGGGGAGAAATGTAACGGGAAATGTAGGGCAGGAACACCCGACGGCTAGAAGAGAAGAATGCTACCCTTATAAGTCAAAGAAGATGGGGAAAGATGTTAAAAAAAAAGAAGGGAGGGCGCACAGGGGGGCACGTAGGGGGGGCAACCTGGGTCTTCTAGGAGGCGCACAGGGGGCAACCTGGGATTTCAGGGGAGGGGGGCGCGCAGGGGCAAACAGGGAAGATGTTGGGTTTTCCAGGGGGGCAATCAGGGAAGATGTTGGGTTTTGTACAGAGAAAAAGGGGAGGAGAAAGAAAAAAAAAGAAAAAAAGAATTTAGTTCTTATTAAAACACCTATTCATACATAAATATGGAATCCTTTTCTCACAAATACTTGAATATATTACTTTAAGTGAGTGTCCCTTTTATGAAATGGCCAAAGGAACAAGTTTCATCTAGAGCTCTTTCTGCTTCCAAATTTCCAATCAACAACTTATCTAGACTTATTTTACGAAATCTCTGTTTAAACTTCTTAAACCCATGTTCAAGTGAACTTTTGATGCATATTATTTTGGGAGCTTTGAGTCTACTTCAAACTTGTAAGTCAATCCATTCTTTGTGGAATCAGATGATTTGAATACTATTTTAGTAGGTGTATCAATATAGGTTTCTGAAGAAAATGTGCAAGAACAATTTGTAAGCCTCCCAAAATGTAGAAAAATAGTTTTATGAATTTTGTCTTCCATGAATACTGTTGTTGTTGTAACTTTTCTCCGTGTTTTCTGCTTTGTTCCAGAGATAGGAATAGATTGAAAACTCCAAAATTTTTATTTTTTTTGTTTTTTTCATGTTATAAGATGATACATTGTAGTCACTAATGACTATAACTCCATCAATCAACTTGTAAGCCACCCAAAATGTAGAAAAATTGTTTTATGAATTATCATCCATGAATACTGTTGTAACTTTTTTCCGTGTTTTCTGCTTTGTTCCAGACATAGGAATAGATTGGAAACTCCAAAAAAAAATTTTTTATCGTTTTTTTTTTCATGTTATAAGATGATACATTGTAGTCACTAATGACTATCTAACTCCATCCATACTATCGTGTAGCGCGTGCTGTATGTAGATATTGACATTCACCACGGAGATGGTGTAGAGGAGGCATTTTTCACTACAGACAGAGTCATGACTGTATCTTTTCATAAATTTGGGGATTACTTTCCAGGAACGGGGCATCTTAAGGACATTGGATATGGGCAGGGGAAGTACTATGCCTTGAACGTCCCTTTAAATGATGGAATGGATGATGTAAGCTTCCGGGGATTATTTAGGCCCGTCATCCAAAAGGTCATGGAGGTTTATCAGCCGGATGCAGTCGTTCTCCAATGTGGGGCCGATTCTTTATCTGGAGATAGGTTGGGGTGTTTCAACTTGTCAGTGAGGGGACATGCCGATTGTCTGCGTTTCCTTAGATCTTTCAATGTCCCTCTAATGGTTCTGGGTGGCGGAGGTTATACAATCCGTAATGTTGCTCGTTGTTGGTGTTATGAGGTCAGTTGCATTTCCCATTATGCTTATATCTTACTTTATTTTCTATGCTTTAATTGGGCTAATGTTTTAGTATTTTTTTTCGGGTACCTTGGTGCAGACTGCTGTTGCAGTTGGGGTGGAACCCGAAAATAATTTGCCTTACAATGAATATTATGAATACTTTGGCCCCAACTATACTCTTCATGTCGATCCAAGCAACATGGAGAATCAAAACTCACCAAACGATTTGGAAAAAATGAGGTAACCTTTCAGTATTACAAAAGATTTGGAGAAAATGAGGTAACCTTTCAGTATTACACGCTGTATTGATCTATCCTATTATATTTTACCAAATACCCATAGTTCTGCATTATGAATCTGAAAACCATAAGAGAGATTTAGCTTAGGTTTTTTTTTTTTTTTTTCTTTTGGCAATTTCGGGTTTTATGTACTTTTCATTTTTTTTTTCAATGAAATTTTGTTGTTGTTAATGCTCAGAAAAAGCCTCCATAAGAGAGATGGATTGAATCAATTCATAAACTCGGGGTCTTGGATCATAAAGCATACTATTTTTTATTTTTAATAAATTTAAGAAAAATACAAGAAATATTTAAGCTTAGAGGCAAATAAGACATCCATGTTATCGTACTTCAGATCACGTTCTAGTGATTGTATTACACCCCGTGGCATTTTTTTATAAACTACTAATCAACTATAAAGAGCATCCACGTCAATTGGGTGCTTGAAAGATGTCAGCCTTAAGATGTTACTTGCTACTGATTGAGATAGAGGAATGAGCTTTTGCTCCCTGATGTAAACAGCTGTGTTGGTCTTCCTTGCAAGATAAACTTACTATTATGCTGATGCCGTGGTTCTTTATTTTAGTTGGGCCTTTTTAGTCAGGGAGGCATTAAAGAACAATATGAATTATTAATAATCATACAGAATCATAAAGTTTCTGTAAATCCACCCCTTGCCCAAAGACTCTTCCTCCCTCCCTCCCTCCCTCTCTCTCTCTCTCTCTCTCTCTCTCTCTCTCTATATATATATATATATATATATATATATATATATATATATATATATATATACTCTCTCTCTCTCTCTCTCTCTCTCTCTATATATATATATATATATATATATATATATATATAAAGGTATATATATGTATGTATGTGTGTGTGTGTGTGTGTGTGTGTGTGTGTGTGTGTGTCGTTTTTCAGCTTTGGTAAAAGATTTCCTGGCATGGTACCTCTACCCTTCGACATTCTCTGAGATTTGATTCTGTGTTTAAAGCAATGATATAAAAATCTACTCAACTCTGAAAATCATATTTCCAATTCCAAGTTTAAACAGCTTATACAGAGACACGTTCTCCTTTTTTTTTTTTCCAAAAATTGAGATTTAACCACTACTCGGGGACCTGCCTAGACATGATTTTGAGTATTGGATTTCCTATGCATGTTGGGCACATCAAAGTCCGTGTTGGACATATCGCCTGAGACAAGCATTATCTCAGATATAATAATGGTTTTTGGATGAGTAGTGTATGCATTGGATGATAGTCTCTGTTATACCGTACTGTATGATTCTAAACCATGAATACCCTTTCAGAAATGTCAGCATTTGGGCCATTTTAACATAATGATTTCTGTTTTTTTTTTTTTTTTTGAAAATGACAATGATTTCTGTTATATCCTTTTTTTTTTTTCAGGAGTGTGTTGTTGGAGCAACTTTCAAGAATACAACATGTTCCCAGTGTACAATTTCAAGCGAGACCACCCAATACAGAACCTCCGGAGGAGGTGGGTCACTCTTTGTCTTTTTCACTTGCTTTGGATTTCATCTTGATTGTACTGTATGAATTGTTTGAATATAGGAGGAGGGCCATATGGATCAAAGGCCAAAATGCCGCATATGGGATGGTGAATCTTATGGATCAGGATCTGATGATGACCCAAAGCCACAATGTCATGATTCCAACATTGATGAGCATTCCATGGTGGACTCGGACATGAGGTACTCATTTTTTCTTTCATCAGTCAATGGGTTATGACTTTATTTTTGACTTCGAATTATGGTTAATGTTTTCTTCCCCTTATTATTACTAATAGGAGAAATCGGTGTCTTAATGGTAGATGCATGAGCTGTGAGGCAAGGCATTCAGCCCTCACACGTGGCGAGGCATACGCCTCACATTGTTTTTACTTTTCAGGCTAGAAAAATTAATTTTTTTTGAAAGATCTAAAAATAATAATAAAACGAGCAAAAAAAAATTCTACAAAGTAAATGTGCTTCATTTTCAAGCATAAGTCATCATTCTATTAAGAATACTAAATATAAACCTCAAACATGTAAATAGAAAATACATTATTGAATCTCGATGATTTCATTCAATGATATGTGCCACTGCCATCCAAGTAATGCTTGAGTTGATTCACACTCCAACGCTCAATTAATTACAAAATCTACAAGGACTATATCCCTTAGGGTCAGTTTGGTTGCACGTAGTTGCCTCGTAGAGTAGTGGTAAATTAAAACTTAAGTAGTCAACAGGGAGGAGACAAGGCAAGTAGTCTCCTTGTAGCTACCTCGTAGAGTAGTGGTAAGTAGTGTTTGATTGTCAATCTCCTAGAGTAGTGGTGTATGTCGTAATCAAAATAGAGAAAGAAGAGAAAGAAAGAGAGAGGGCATTAGATGCATAAATCCCATGACTTTACTAGCAAAAAAACTATTTTTTTGGTGGGTTTTGATTGAATTTTGCGAAGATTGATCTCCAACCACTTCTCCTAAATGAGTCCATTCCAATTCCTTTCTTTCTTCCATATCACAACGGCAATCCACTTCAAAACATACGATTACTATCCAAAGCAATTCAATAAACTTCTAAGAAACTCAAAACAACACACAAGAAACGTAGGAAACTCTGTTCAAGACATGAAGGTAGAAAGGGAACAGGTGAGAAAGGAGTGTTTTCTACTCACCTTTGCATTAACCAAACATTCTGCACATACTTGAGGTTCAAAAGGTAGATTTGACTTGAAAAATCACTTGAACGTGACATATTTCTCCAAAAGCTTGCTCCCAAAATTGCAGACCTTCTATAAGGCTGTTTTGATTTATGAAATAACCTTAATACAAGTTTTTCATATAGTGGCCGTGTGTGTAGCTACACTTCTAGCCAAATGTATAGTAGGACCCACATAATTGGATGCCATAAACCATTCATATGTTGGTCCCCAACATAGATAGGTCGTGCCCCAAAAATCATCTCCATAGGATGATCCTAACCCTTGTACTTGGTGCGAAGTGGATGACATAGTATAGAAACCTCCACAAATCGGAGGTTTAGGATCATGTATGGAGATGGTTGGCACACCCGTGTTTCTGCTTCTTTAATTGTAGTCCATCTATTCTGAATTAGAAATTGTTGTGTTTGAGTCACAATTGAATCAAAATATGTTTTCAGTTCATGCATAATTGGCTGTACAAACTGAGAATGAACTCTGCTCCTTCAATTTCTCTTCTTTTTTCGGCTTATATATGAGTACGGCCATGCACACATTCTGCTATGATTTAGAGTCTAACCTCTTCTGTGGTGCATTGTTCCTTCTCTAGTTAAGGTCCTTACACCATTCAGGAAAAAAAAAGAAACTTTCAAATTGTAGTGGTGAATATCATCATAGTGGACTGGAAGATTTATTTATTTTTATTTCTACTTTTCGTTCTGATTAAAGTGAAAATCATTGGGTTCTTGACACAGAAGCAACAAAGATGAAACTAAAGAAGAAGAAACTTAGGGGACTACCTTTTTTGTCTGACATGACAAAGCTCCATTGCGTCAGATCTGAACTTGGCACACCTTCATTCCTTTCAATGGGCAAATGCCCCTTGATCTAGATCATTCTAACCACAGCCACTATGTGAAATTCACCTGTCTGCCTGGTGGATTAACACATGAAGGATGCTTTTTTTAGACAACCAAGGTATGCGCTTTGTCCAAAATATCAGTTACTTGAATTCCTTCTCTTTTCTTTTTGTATACCAATGCAAATTACAGATTTCGTGAAGGATGAAATTTACAGATTTTATAAATAGATTGTCAGGTGTTACAAAATAACTATTTGTCCTGATATTACCCATAATCATATTACTTTTCTTATTGGATAAGAGTTGAAATTACATCTGGGAAATGTTTCTATAGAAATTAAATCTGTGGTGCTAATGCTTTTTCTATAGAAATTAAATCTAGAAGCATTTTCCTAATTGTTAAAGTCCAACCAAGATGTTTCTCAAAATTTTATTAAATATTTCATATTGGAGGTTATTAGTTTGTAGATATTTTTTTATAAGAAGGCTTTACTGCATAGTCCAGTGGGGAAATCAGCACTCTCCTCAGTACCATTCAAAAAAAAATAAAAATAAAAAATCAGCACTCTCCTCAGTGGCTCTAGAAACCATCGACATGTTTTTTGCCACTTTTTACAATGGATTTTTTTAACCTAATGATCCTAATTTCTAAAATAAATTCCAATGACCCCATAAGAATCATGATACAGCCAAATAGTTTAAATATTTGAAAACATTATGAATAAGCCCCTTAAATGCCATTAAAAAAAAGCCCCTTAATACTACTTATGTCATTATAAATTAGACATTAAGGCCATGTTTGGCAGCCATGAGTTCTTGTTTTCCTTATTTTGCAGCCACTTGGCACCCTCTCTCCCTACCCCTCTCTCAACACTTGGTAAGCTAATATTCGAACGAAATAAAATTCATGGTTGCCAAACATGCTATATGAAGAACTTACTACCAGGATGGATAAAACTCAATAACATGTGGAGATTGTAAATTTGTACTATTGTGGTAGTAATTAGAAAAAGAAAACAGATAAAAGAGATCTAAAAGTTTGGCGGCGAATCCTGAAGTATTGGAATTTGTGTAACATAGGATATGATCAGCTAAAGAGAAATGTAGTACAAGAAGATCTTAGTCACTTTCATCGCCATGGTAATTTTGACAGAGGGATTGTAGTCTGATGTTCATCTCACTGGTTTTTGGCCCTTCTTTCTTCTTTTCTTTGTTAACGACTTTGACAATGATCTTAGGTTTAGGCTTATGAGTCTCTGCGGTTTGAAGCTTGAAATTTTGTCAAAGAGTCTGTTAGGTTCACTACTCTGCTTGGAAGTTCTACACAATTTTTTTTTTTTGCTTTTTAGTGAGTTGCATCAAGTTCTACAACGTAATCTGAATTTTGAGGTCGGTCTCCATAGTTATTTCAGCTGAGCACTTGGGGGCCGTTTGAATACCTCATATTTTGTATTTGCATTTGGAATTGAGTTTTGAATACAAAATGAATAGATCAGGCAGCTCATGTACAGCTCATGTAGAGGGAGAGAGAGGTGGAAGGGGGTACTTCCTAGTGGAGGGGAGAGGTTGAGGAGCAAAGAGGGTGAAGGAAACTGCCATATCTGTGGATTTCCAATGTCTTATTTCCACAGCATATTTGGAAATTTGCTTTTTTTCACTGTCGGTCGCTATTTTGGAAATTGAAAGATTTGATGGGATCCAAATCACAGTGCAAAAAGGGCTGCAAATGTGAGAAATCCAAATTAAATTCTTCTGGGCATCCAAACAGGCCCTCGGTGCATCTGGAGTAGAACTTATTTGGATTCCCAAATATGTCTCACCAATGATGCCTTCTTTCTGGCAATTGCATTTAGTTCCTCTGTATATGTAGATCCCACTTCCCACAAAGTATTATATCGAATGGTCATATATGTGAAGTGAAAAGCCTAAACTCCTATTTTTTAAAACAAAATAGCCATTGTTTATTTTGGAAGCCTTTGTTTCTATATTCAAATGAAGACGTCAATTGTTTTTTTTTTTCATCGCATTCAGTTGCATGACTTTCCTGAGAAAGAATGTGGAAAGTGGGCAAAAGAAAAAACCATAAAAAAATCTACTTTTCAATTCTAAGAGGGATATATCTTGGAGAACATTATGAGGTGGCTCACTTGGTCATGGTCACTTAGCCATCGGACATTCCATGCATAATATAGAGGACTCCAAAAATCATCTTGGACATCTTGAAATTATGTTGTCTCTCCCTTTCTAATAGGGACATCTTGGACTTATGGTTGTTGTTCGGATCAATAGATTAGGTCATAAAAATAGATTTTTAACTCATGAGCTCATGGCTATTTGGGGCAATTTGTGATATGTTGAGAACTCATCCTATCACCTGCAAATAAATAAAAAGAAACAAACTGCAAGATAATATTTGTTGAGAAATCCCACTGGCAAATTCTGATTCTATCGAATCCCAAGAAATAAAAAGAAAAACAACAAGATGCACCCACCATGTTTTACGTTGTTTGGCCAAGATACCTACATCCATACTAGTTGGGGTCGGCTAATGAATCCTTTAGAAAATTTTCATGAATACCACGGGATTAACTCGAAACCCAAAAACCGTAATCCTTTCACTTTTTCTTCTCAACCAAGATCATACACAAAACAAAGAGAATAGATGATCCTCTCTCAAGTCCTCACAACATGAGAAAACCCAGGAAGTAACTCTCTCTTTCTCTCCCACCCCACATTTAATAGTCGGTTATCAACTCCCCACATCTACCATTACTTTCATTAAAATCTAAAGTCTATTTCGTAGTTCAACTCGATATACAAAATCAATTGAAAGTCCCAACTCCTGGTTAAACTAGGATACTCCTACTCCGCGTGAGCGGAAAAAATGACACCTATCCCAGTATGATTTTTTACTACGTGCTGGCATTGGATGGCTGAGGTGCCTATAATGGGACCCATTTGGTCCCATCAGCCTACATAAAGGTTAAAGCCAACTTTTTTTGGCTGGTAAGTAGGCTCGACCCCACATATAGTTACTAAGTACTTTCCTAATGGGCTTTCCTAATGGGCCTAGTGTCACGGACCTTTGGTTTGGAATTTGAGGACGAAATGGTGACGTGACACTAGGCTGTTAAAATTTTGAATTTTTTTTGCTGTCAGGTTAAAGCTAAGATGTTATTGAATATGATGAGAATCACAAGAACAAAGTTACAAAATGTAGTGTTACTTGTAAATTCGTGACCAAGATATAGGCAGATTCAAAATGAAAAAAATAAAATTGAAGAGTAGTACCGTTATCAAAATACAATATTGTGGATATCAGCTCCCTAACTATTATTCCATTGTAGCATTTTTTTTTCCAAGGCTACTGATATTGGCACTACCATGTTTTAATAATAGCACAAACCTAGCTTGTCTTTTCTTTTTTAACGGGCTTGTGAGAGCTTTTTAGGAAACAGCTCTCTCCGTAATAAGGACAAGATTAATTAGTGCAATTATCAAAACATTGTAGTCCTGATATCATTCCCCATTTTCAATGATAAAAAGTAAAGGGCATGATGGTCATTTCGCTTTAAAAAGTGTGAAACTTGAGAATCAAAGGCGTCACTGTCTCCCCGCCCGCTTTTCCCGGTCTGGGTTTTGGGCGGGAAGCCAACTAGAAACCAAATTCTTTTCTCCTCCCGCCAAAAGCTCGGGCAGGATTCGAGGAGCAAGGCTCGATGGAAAGTTAATTGATTATCCTTACAAATCCTCTTTCCATAGGATTCCTTCAAAGGCCACGTGTGAATGTCTACATTTCATAGGATTCTTTTGAGAGAGAGAGAAAGAGATTCCTTCTAAGGCCCCGTGTGAATGTCTACACTTCATAGGATTCTCATGAGAGAGAGAGAGAGAGAGCACTGTACAATTTATTATCATTAGCTATCTGTTCCCTGTTTAATTATTAACTCACCCTCATTTTTTTCTTTCTAGGGTTTGGTTATTTGAATTATTTGAAAAAACCCCACATGGGTTAGTTTCAATTTCATTTTCCATGTTTTCTTGGCTTCTATTTGTTAAAAAACAACCTTAAAGATGCTTCATTCCATGCCTTTTTCATTCATAGATATCCTGATAGTCCATGTGAAGTGATACTGAAAATAGCCTATGGATTTATGTTTATTTTATTCTAATCCATGTGTTCTTCACTCATCTTTTTTCTCCTCTCCTCTCAACTCCATCCCCCCTTATCTTCAATGTATTGTATTGTATCTAATGACTGCTGTGATGCCCTACCCTCGGATGTAATTCTCATTTTTGCTTAATAAAATTTGGTTGGCAACCCCACATTACCTACAAAAAAGAAAATGCTTGTCTTCCTGTTGACTACTCACACCATTAATCTACCATTAATATACTTGGCAAATACTTGCAAGTTGCAACCAATTTGATAAATAGAGAAATTATATGATGAAAAGCCTTATAAACACGTAAAGGTGGTAGGACCGAAGTACCACCCTTGATATATGATCCAACAGCTGTTGGATCAAATATCAAGGATGGGATGATGGGTACGTGTTTATACAGCCCTTCATCATACAATCTCTGATAAATAAACCTATGAAATGACCTCTTCATCAAATCAGCATCTCCATTTCGCAATATAGTATCAACCTTGCGAGTTGTGGCTGTGCTCTAAAGTAGCTGCGTCTTGTCCTTTCACTAATTGTTCTTTAAGTAGGACAAGATTAGTGGCACGCCTGCATCCTAATTGATCAAAACGATCTAATCATGATGAAACACTTTGACCATCGCAGCACAAGTTGCCAATTCCTTATAGAATGATTTGATATTTTATATAGCCTAGAAGCCACTTTTTTCTTCAACCTATTGGCTGATATTATACACCTGGTGATTACGATTCATTACATGGGAAATGAATAATTAAAGATAAAATAACATATGTGTGTAATTTAAGCAATACTACTGATGAGAACTGATGCACATTCCTATCATATATAGTTGCCAAATTCTATGAATAATTAAAATATTCTTAAAAACCCCATATTTTTTATGCAATATTTCTAGCGTCGGGTTCTTGCCCAACAAGTGGTATCAGAACCTAGGCGGGCGTGGTAACCCCGGTGTACCCTCGAGGATGGAGAAAATCCCTAGGGGAAGTTCTCGGTAACTCCGGTGTGCCTCAGAGGATGGTGGAATTCCCTCGGAGAAGATCTCGTAGTTCCATGTTGCCGTCGCATGAAGGGGCAAGATTATCCACATTGCTTCAGAGTGGAGGGGGAGATAGTTGGGCAGTTCCATGCAAAAGCAAGATCCACGTCTGAAAAGTCATGAGATATGATGTCGATGGGCGTAAAAAGGGCTTGGGCAACCTCCCCTTAACGGCTAGCTTTTAAGGGTGATTTCTACCCGGGTCCCAACAAACAATGATTCAGCAGGATGCGACCTCACCGTAATACAGTGTGGCACACCCGCTAATCTATGGTAGGATCCATCTTTGATTTATCTGAAATGTCCATTTAATATGCCTTGCTTTGGACATCTTATGGCCCAAAAATCAACCCAATAGTGCAATCTTAACATCCAATGATTTGCATTCTTTTTCGTTGAGCATGGAAGGCCAGTATGTAACTACGTCTAAGCAACAGAGTAACTACATATAAACAGCGGTTCACGTTCAATGATGAAAAAATTAAAAATTTATTGGACATTAGGATTACATGAATCATGTGATTTTTTAACCAGTGGGGTACGAAGCATATCCTATAAAATGAACGGTCATGACTCAGGATCAATCAAAGGTGAGACCCACTATGTCCTGTGGCCGTGCCTCAATCACTAAGTTTAATTGTATCAGTAAACTTTAATGCACATGGTAACTTGAATTCTATTTGTGCTTACCCAAAATAAATACCCAATTATTGTTGGTATATTGTGTAAAAGCCTAGTCAACAAAGTAGTTCATACGTCCTAGTAGTACACATGACAAAATTTCTTAATTATAGATGAAAATATCTAAAGTATGAATGAACACTCTTCTTCCTAATGCATGAGATTCTAATTCTTGAAACGATAGTATCAGACTAAATCTCTGTTAGGTCATCATACTAACCTAATCCAAGTAACTATAGTTGGAATCCTACTCAGTTCACAATTTAACAATACCTACTACAAGAAAGTTAATTGGTTTTCACCGAGGCCGGGTAAAAGTCATAAATTCTCAGATGAAGGCTATACTTTTGGCCAATGGCTCCAATCCATAGCAATCTTATATAAGGGAAGACAAGATCAGGTGAACTTCCCCCAAATAG
This sequence comes from Tasmannia lanceolata, assembly GCF_043159265.1. NCBI lineage: Eukaryota > Viridiplantae > Streptophyta > Magnoliopsida > Canellales > Winteraceae > Tasmannia > Tasmannia lanceolata. Next base: position 6,422,302 of record NW_027518697.1, on the reverse strand, counting down.
TTTGTCCATGCTAATAAATTGACCACTCTATTATATAGATGGGTGCTCATTATATGATAATCAAAAGCCTAATATGATCCAAAAAGCATAATATTATATTCACCTAACATCATTTCATAAGGGGGCCATACAATTCTTTTTCACACATAGGATTCCAATCTGAACCGCCATATGTGTTTGTCTCTTTTATTCACGATAAGAAGCTTCCCTAGACATAATTTAATTGGCTGTGTGGGGATACCCAAAGACAAAGCTTAAAAGAGATAAGGTCGTAAGACTAATGCGGGATATGTTCAATTATATGAAGCATCCGTGCAGCATCTGGAACTTTGAACTATGAAAAGATTTTCTTTTGCATGGGTAGCAAATTTTGACTAGTATCTTGACTTACATATGAAGTCCTACCCAATGGGAAAGGAGAGGGAAGAGACTTTTTCCTTTAACAAAGAAAACTGATCAAAGAGAGATATGATACTGTGTGCGCCCGTGAAGATGATCTACGGCCTATTTACGTTATGGCCCAAAAATTAACGGTTTGTATAGTGGGCCCCACAGTACTTTTTTAAAAATACATACAAAATTAAACTCCATTTGAGGCTCTCTTTAATTTTTTTTATTTTTTATTTTTTGATGGGTAAGCTGGGGTTAGGCAGGGCCCCTACCAGATTTCATGGAGAGAGAGAGAGAGAGAGAGAGAGAGAGAGAGAGAGAGAGAGAGAGAGAGAGAGAGAGAGAGAGAGAGATGACCTCTAAATTCTCCAAGTCATGATCTTAGGAAATTCATACGAGAGAGAGAGAGGAGAGAGATTAAGAGTAAATTATTCCTAGTCATGATCTTATGAAACTAAAGCTGGAGAGAGAAAGGGATATGAGGAAAGAGATAAACTCTAAATTCTCGTTAGTCACGATCTTTAATAAACGCAAGCTAGAGAGAGAAAGAGATAGGAGGAAAGAGATACGCTCTAAATTCTCGCTAGTCATGATCTTTAAGAAACTCAGACGAGGGATGGATAGATGAGAGAGATGAACACTAAATTATCCCTAGTCATGATCTTAAAAAATTCATGCTAGAGAGAGAAAGAGACTGGAAAAAACTCATGCTCGAGAGAGAAACAGACTGAGGAAAAAGATGAACTCTAAATTCTCAAGCTAGAGAGAGAGAGAGAGAGAGAGAGAGAGAGAGAGAGAGAGAGAGAGAGAGAGAGAGAGAGAGAGGCACCTCAAATTTTATTAATAGGAAATAAAATTACAAGACATAGAACCTTGCCTCTAACCCATATTTACAATAAAAGTATAACAATAAAACCCCTTTCCCCAAAATAAAACATAAAAACGTTCCATAGTACCTTCCCTTCAAATGTGGGTGATAACAAATCCCTGGCCAATATTTTCCTTTTTTTCTTTTAAAATAGGAAAATGATATGGAGACCAGTAGGAGACCTACAGTGAAAATGTGCCATGAGTCCAACAAAATTTTACTTTTGATTGATTTTCCTGAACTTAAGGGTTGGATTATGTCATTTGTGAGGTTGTGGCAATAAACCATTTGTTAGGTTCCCTGCTCGGTGGGACTCTCGGTCTCCTTAGCATTACTCTTTAAAAGAGAGAGAGATAACTCTTGAAGAGGGTACATGAACTTTCTAAATTGTCACTAAACTTGCTGCTAAGAAAAACAAACTCAAACATGCACATACAGTTCCCTTGGCAAAAAACTTATATAAAAGAAAGGCATTATCTTATTTGAAAATTTCAATTAATCTTGATCCTAAGAAACAATATAATACAATCACCACAAGAAACCCATGAAGCTACACTAAAAAGCCATTTCATATATTATGACTTTGTACGTAAAATCTCAACTTGAACTCACTAAGCTTTCTCCACACGGGGTATGAAAACAGAATCTAAGCCTGGTGTATTAAAGAACTCCCTGACCCCATTTAAATGGCACTTAGAAGAAGGCCTTGGCTTCCTCGGAGCAGGTGGACATGCAACTGACTTCACTATCTTTGCTTCTTCGGCCTTTGGTGTTGTGAAACCCTCTTCTTCATTTTCTTCATTTTCCGTGTCTTTGTCCAACGCCTTTGTATTTATCGGTCTCAATGGAACTCGAAACGAAATTTCAGCTATAACCCATTTTTTTCCTTCTGATTCTAAGCCTCCTTCAACTTGAAGCTTCTCTAATATCCCCATTTCTAATCACAAAAAGTAAAACCTTTCTAAAAGTTCATGAACTCTCAATGAAGCTAATGATTCCAAGAAAACCCATGAAGAAAATACTAGAAAAAAAAAAAAAAAAAACTAGAATAAGAACAAGAGACGCAGAACCCAAAGCTATTGAATAATAAGAAAGCTCATCAAATAAAGAATCCTAAACATGGGTTCTGTAAGGGGTTTTCTTTCTTCAAAAGTAAAAGAGAGGCATTTGAACGGGGTTTTTTTTTTTTGCGTGGAAATAAAGAAAGTGAGAACGGGAATTGGTCGAGGGAAGAGGAAACCCGTGACCAAAGCAAGAAGCTGAAGTCTATAACAAAAGGAGGAGGGGAGCTGCCCGTGAAAATTGCTGACCGCGGTCAGTCCAAACAGCTGACCTAGGGTTTGCTGCCAAAATAGGGGAATATATTGTGTTTCCACTTTTGCCCACAGACACTTCTCCATTTTTTATTTTCTTGTCCCTTGGTGGAAAATAAATTTGTCTAAAAAACACAAAAAAGTCATTTCTTAGTAGTACCCATCAAATTATAGATTTTTACTAATCTTGGGTGATTTCAATTAAGGGTGTCAATTTTGGCTCGGGCTCGGAAGCTCGCTCAGCTCGGCTCGAATCCTTAACGAGCTGAGCCGAGCCGGCTGGCCAGGCTCGTTAAGAATTTAATATATTTAAATATGTCTATGGATAAGGATTCGATTAGCATAAGATAATCCTAAGCACTTAGAGATAAATATTATTTCATGGATGAGGATTTGATTAGCATAAGATATAATCCTAATCTAAACTACTTGCATAATCTATATTCTCTCATTTATAATCCTTAAGCACTCACCATTTATAACTGGCCGGAAAGATCAAATCCATACGACCCTCACATCCAATAAGAGAAACCCAAGTCTTCCTCTCTTTTCCACAAGGAAATCCCTCTTTTTTCTTTGTCACTTTTACTTATGTTGTAGCACACTTCATATAGATTCTTAGGTTTCCCAAACCTAAGGCCTTGTTTCCCAATTTTCACCTTCTATTTAGACTAAAAAAATGAGATTCAATGCATCTTTCCCCTCCAAGAAGAATTCTTGACTAGAGTGCGACCTACAATGAGGAGCACCTACCAGGGGCAGAGCTAGGAATTTACTAATTTGCACTTGCCGGCATTGGTCATTGGAGAGCCATGGCCACTAAATTAGCTAAGCATGCATGTACATCCATGTACCATAAAAGAGATTTTGCAATTCAATGGGAGGGCCATGGCCCCCCTCGTGCTATATGTGCCTCTGACCCTCCACCCACCGCGGCATAGTGGCTCCTACCTCTAATTGGAATGGTTCATTTGATAGGCTTCTCTTTGGATCTTCTAGGGCCAAAAAATCAAACCAATTATACACACAGTCGTAACAGTTCATTAATATATGATTATTTTGTTGTTCAATGTGAACCGTCTAATAATAAACTATATGTAATTTTTGACCACCAATGCTCAATGCCTAAAAATGCAGATTACTAAATATTAGGACTGGACAATTGGCATGATTTTTTGACCACTTTAGATCTAAAGCGAGGCCTATAAACTAATGTGTTCAGATAATTAAATTTGGGACCCCTGTACCCGAAATGGATCGGGTGTTTTTTTACCTGAAAGTGAAACCAGACCCAAATTATTTTCTAGTCTAGTCAATGCGGGTCCTTTTTCGGGACCCAAGTTAGTAAAAGTCAGGTAGTTTCTCACTTTCCCAAAGAATTATCAGGGATAATGGTACCACCATGTTCATATTCCAAGGGAATATAGGAGAGAGGGTATGTAAAATCGAAGCTTGTAGAACATAATGAGGGGACCCATTCATCTTGGTCTTGGTCCCATTGGCCAAACTTATAGTTACTGTTGGGATCGATGGATCCAAATTACAGTAGAACGTATACAAAGTAGTAGGAACAAATTAGTGTCTTCTAGGAAGAAGGTAAAGCATAAAAGTGACTTTTTTTTTTAGCATTTTCCTATTGGCAAAACTCTATTTCAAAAAACGGATTTCCACAAGAACCAAACAGGTCAATGGGAATCAACTGGAAAATGATGTCATTTTCCACCTACAATCTTAGGCGTCTGATAGGTGGATTGCAATTGGACAATTTAAACGGTTCACATTCAACGGTAAGAAGCCACCAATATGTTGGACAGTGCCCCACATTTAATAGGAAATAGCCCCCACCTGAGGGAATGATGCAATGTAACACCCAATCTAAATTCATCTCTCTCTCTCTCTCTGAAAGATGTAACACCCAATCTAAACTCATCTCCTCCCTCTCACACACAATTTAAGACGATTTTACATAAATGGTGCGTTTGGATTGCCAGAATCAGACACTAGAATCCCAAATGATTTCAATTCCATTGTTGGCCTTCAAGCTAGAGGTCGGAGGTTTGATCCCAGCTTACCTCCAAACACACAAAAGAAAAATTGAAATTAAGGAGGAATTAAAGAGGAAAAATGACGGAATCTATTTCTTGCCCCCATGGTATTCTGATTCTGCCCCAGTTGGAATGGAATTTTTATTAAAAAAAATTGAGTTAATTTTTTTTATTTTAAATCTTTCTCAATCTGTTTATGGGAGAAACGGAATAGATATCGGAATATTTAGATTCTGATTCTTGATTCCGGCAATCCAAATGCTATAGAAAGTATACATTTCATCTAAGTAAATAGTTAATGAGTTTGACTGGCAAGACATATCCCGTCTTTATTAACATCTAGATTAACGAAAAGCACTATGAATTATGTGGCATTTGTGCTTGGTGATTGAGACCGCTGATCTGATGGCCTATCTTAGGGAGACCTACGTTCGATGATTATATTCCCAAGTTTGTCAACCATAAAAAATATTTGTGGAGCTCAGTTATGAGAAAGAGGTGGGAGAGGGAGAGACTCTAGAAGGAGAGCAAGGGCATAGTTGGCAAAACGTGATTCGGCAAAAAACTGGGACGGCAAAAATTCAAGTTTAATACTGATTAAAAAAAACGTAGTAAGAAAACAGAAACACAAGAAAATGAGTTCAGAATTTTGTTATTTACAAAATATGGTAGCGGGAAATTGGGAAGTTGGCCAAAAAAATGTGTTTAAAATGTTTAAAGCCTTTGCCTTAAAAAAACAGAGTTTTATTCATTGTAAAAGTTTTAAAAGGAGTTTTAACAGCACACCAATAAAACACATTTTTTTTTTTTCAAAAAAAACGCCGTTTAAGACGGAATTTTGCTAACTATGAGCGAGGGTAGCATGAGAAGTTCGACCCTGATTGCGAGAAAAACATTTCTGATGGAAAATATTTTCTTGGAAATTTAATTTCTTTTCGGCCATGTCCGGCTCTCAGGAAATTTTTTTAATGATAAATCAGTGTCTCCAAGTGGTGAGAGGGGATAGGGACTTGGGTGGGTGAAGTGGCTAAAAATCATGAAACAAAAATAAGGAAACTAGTGTCTCCTAGTGGTTAAAAATCAGGAAACAAAAAAATCTACTCAAAATAAGATAGACTTTTTCCTGATTTCAGCCACTTCTCACCCTCATGTCAAACGTGCCCTCTCGAATTTCTCTCCTTCTGTCACGCCCCGACCCCACTATGTGAATATTGTCTGTTCTGGGTCATCTACCTTTTCCGGTTTTATTTTCCCGCAGCACTAACGGTGCCCGACCCACTCCGCGGGGCCCACCCCTTGGAGATGCTGAAAACGTATCTACATAGGGAGAGGAGAAATCCACATATATAGTCCAGTAACTTTTCCTCCCTTTCCGATATGGAATCTTTCAATCCACCCCCCTTAGGGCCCAGCGTCCTCGCTGGCACACCGTACTGGATGGGAGGTCCCGCTCTGATACCATTATGTCACGCTTCGACCCCACTGTGTAGATATTGTCCGGTTCTGGGTCATCTACCCTCCCCGGTTTTGTTTTCCAGCAGCACAAACCGTGCCCGACCCACTCCGTGGGGCCCGACCCACTCCGTGGGGCCCGCCCCACTCCGTGGGGCCCGCCCCTTTGAGATGCTGAAAACGCGTCTACATAGGGAGAGGAAAAATCCACATATATAGTCTAGTAACTTTTCCTCCCTTTCCGATATGGGATCTTTTACCTTCCACCTGCCCTACCCCTCTCATCACTTGGAGACATTGACTTATCATGAAAAAAATTTTCTGGCTGCCATGATTTATCGTAAATGTTATGATTATGGTTAATTTATAGGGACATTGTCATAAATTGAATGTCTCTCTAAATAAAAATTGAATAGGATTGGTTCATGTTATCTTTTTAGGAAATTTTAGGCATATTTTTTTTTCCAATTTTTTGCAGCCCACTCTGGGCCATCAAGACAATAGAAGTGCAACAATATTATTGATTCAAGTAGGCCCCACGCGATGAACCATCGGATAGATATCAGTAGTCCTACAATCCTAGCCATCCGAGTAATACACCACAAATGGACAGTTTAAGATATAATATGGCCAAATTGTCCACATTCAATGAATAAAAGTCCAAAGCTCTACAACGGTCCACATCTTATGAACCCCACCCAATGAACAATCAAGATCTCCAAGTTGGCATCCCATGTGTAAGGTTTTAATCCTTGCAACACTGTTGTGATTTCTTGACGTAACATGCAAACTAGAAGTCCTTTGGTATTCAATTTCCATCTAAGGCATTCTAGCCTTTATCTTTAATGGATTACAAGGAACCCTAATGAATGTTTTATATAGAACACTACAGGGATAAATATGAAAATAACTAAATAAAGATTATCTTAATCTAGACTAGTATCCGAATCAATCCTAGTTGCTTAATCTAGCACAGAACGGTCCAATGGTCAGATCTTAAGATCTTAAAAGATCTAATATTTCCTAACACATCCGAGAGGGAGAGTGAGAGATTCTAAGGTCATTTGTAATGTTGTATGTTCAAGTATAATTGTTAAATTGGGAAGTAAATATGAGAATCCAGAGATCTAAAAGAGATAAAACACATAGGAAGTGAAAACCAACATGGTGTATGTACCAATTGGAAGATAACTAGAAGTACATAGAAAGATGGGGTATTGTAATAGTAGGTTAGAGATCGAAGGTTAATGTTGATTAGGAATACAAGTAGCTAAAGTTATTTAAAATTTTAATGTATAGTAGAAATACAAGTAGCTAAAGAGGGCTTATTAAAATTTTAATTTTTACGGATTTGTTACTTACAAGCTTAAAATTTTGTTCATTAGTTTTTTTAAACTACATATATAAGATTTAAAAAAAAGAAAGTAATTTCTCTTTGAATTTTAGTTCTAAATTTGGAAAGCAAAAAGAATCTTAGCTCCGAAGGACCACTGTAACATTATTGATATTAATATACCAAGTGAAGTGGTGAATGTAACATCACATCTTGCAAGAGAAAGAGAGAGAGAGAAAGAGATGGGATTGCGGCTTAGGCACATCCACAAGCTTACAATGGACCCCACCACTTGCCTTTCCCATTTTTCTTCTCTTTCTTCTTCTGCTTATCAAGAATGTGGGCCTTAGTACAAGGACATAACCTTCTCTCACAACCATTCAATGCCATCTCTTTCTTAAATTGGAATTATTTCTCCAACACTTTCCAAGACGGACATCTCTTTGTAAATTATGAAAATTTCCTTGTTCAATGTTAAAATGGACAAAATACCCATCTTAAGATCTAGCAAATTTAAGTTATTTAACATTAAATCATGATTTGGAGAATGGAGAGCAACGCAACCTCAATAATGAGGACACATACGGCCCCATCGCACACATGGGGCGAGTGTTAAATGATTGAGATCATTGATCCGATGAGTCATTACCTACACGATCTTAGCCGATCGATCAATGAGAATTTCAATGGATCATGGCCCATCTAAGGTGGGCCACACCAGATAAGTGGTTCCAAAGTAGATACTACTTACTAAATTTGGTATCCAAGGGCTACTTAACATTGCCATAGTTTACCCACTAATTCAATGAAGGGAAGTGATATATTCGCCCCCCTTTCTTCCCTAGACCAGCCCCCCTAGTGTATTTGTGAATTGTGACTACCCTTTTACACTCAAGTGGGTGGCAAGGAAGAAAGAGGGTGGATATTTCATTTCCATTCAATGAAAAAGAAAGGCACATTTGTCTGTCCATTCAATCAGAACCAACTTGCATTTGGGTCTGTTTTGCCAACGTATAGGGCGGCGAATAGGACAAGAAAATATTATTCTAGACACTGATTTTGATTATCTTTTTTAATCTGATTTGCCAACGTTGGGACGGCGAAGAGGACAGGATCACAGGATAATACTATTCTGGACAGTGATTTTGATTGTTCTTTGTTTTGTTATCTTGTTATAATAAATCTTATTTTTCTATTTTTAAGGAGTTATGACTTATCTCTCAACTATAAATAGTTCATGCACATGGCTCTGTTATCAAACTTCTCAGTATTTAACAGAGTTTCCTAACATCTTATAAGAGCAATGAATTGATTTTTTTAATGTAAGTTGTCAAGAAAATAAGGTAAAAGCTAATCACCTCAAACACAATTTTCTTTAATTTAGAGAAAAAAATGCGATTTTCCTATAAGAATGATGTGTGTGAATTCATGCAAACTTCCAAAATAGTAGCAGTTTTTGAAGCTTTAATAAGTGAAGATTAATACCCACTTTGTAATTTTTTCTAGTTTTTCAATATCAAAATGTTGAGAGGAATTCCCAACTTCCCATAAGAGAATATGATATTATGAAAACATCCAAGAAATCAATCTAAATGACAGCTCAAACATAAAAAAAAAAACCTGAGTGTTTGGTTGATGAAAGAAATAAGATACTTTCTTAATTTTTTTCTACTCCTTCAAAGTTCTCTCTTTAGGCCCTTCCATGGATAGGGTGCGTACCAAAAATCAGCCTTATAGGATCATCCTAACCCAATCAAAGGTGGAGAGGGAAAATGGACAGACAGTGTTTCTAACCATTTTTTCCCTCCACAAATGGCAGGGTTAGGATGATCCTAAATGGCTCATTTTTGGTACACACCCTATCTATGGAAGAGCCTTCCAAATGAATGCTTTAGATCGCCCAAAAAATATGGGGCCACATGAGTTTTTGAAGCAGTTGCTCAGATAAGCTATCTCAGCAGCTGTGCAAGAACACTTTTCTCTCTCTCTCTCTCTCTCTCTCTCTCTCTATATATATATATATATATATATGAATGGCTGCAAGAAAAACATTTCTGACGGAAAAATACTCCTCGGAAATTGAAGATCCCTCTAAATAAAAATTGAATATGCTTGGTTCCAGTTGCAATTTTTCGCATGAAAAAGAAAGTAGGAAAATATATAAGTATTTTTCCCTTTTCTAACTTTTCCAGGAATTTCCTGCAATCCAAACAGAGCCTAAGAAAAATCACTTGTATTATAATTAATAAACTGGATTAATGCCATCGTCAGTGATGGGGCTGTTCTAGCTGTCTTTCAACAATCTTACATATTTTAAGCAAAAGATTCTCATATTAACTGAATTTAGAGCTGTTTAATTCCCTAGTCTCTAAGATATCATTATCATAATCACTTTCATGGGAGAATTTGAATCTTTGAACTTATTAGACAGAGACCTAACTTAGCACCCACTGATTTCAACACAGCTAACAGTCATAGAGAGAATGCTTTTTTATTTGACTTCCACATCATTTCAAATTAGAAAATCCTCTACCTTGTTTTGTATTGGTGGCCCCAGCACTAATCAATCTTGGACATCCATTTGGCACACCTTGGGTGGCCCATGGCCCAGTAATCACATTACAGATGATCCCAACAATCCAAACCAATCTATTTTTTTTTTATTCTCGACAGCTAAACTGCTTCCCTTTTATTTTCCACCACCCATCTAGATGGGTTCTTGGTTGAATGGTTAGGATTAATTGATCAGAGTAGATCTTGGATCCTGCACAATCCAAGATGGTGCCCACCAAGCTGAACGACTGAGATCAATGAAAGGTGGAACCCAACAATGCCATAGATCTGCAGGGCATCATATTTGTACTTCCAAAAATACAAAATGGAGAGTTTTTGCTATAGTTGAGTAGCTAAAAGACAGAAATACCCCCTTTTCAGGAAAATAAAACAATTGTATTACCAATATTTTCTCAAAAAAGCCAAGCAACCCACAATGCAGATTATTAAAGTAAAAGCTACTAAAAAAGTTCTGCAGATGTTTTTGCCTTCCGACCACAGGTGGTGGACACTGCAAATCTTCAGGTGGAAAGGATAAGAGTTTTAATCTATAAACCTTGAAAAATATCATGGGTGACGGGTGTACTTGCAACTTTTCCAAAAGGTGGAAAGTAAAGGAATCTTAATCTATAAGCACACAAAAAATGATGGGTGTTTTTGTAATCACACAAAATCAGTACAACCAACACAGACAAGAATATACTGAAAAATAAAAAAACATTGTGGCCAATAGCAGAAGGAAATTAAAGAACAAGTCATTTAATGTTTAGCTCCTCTCTTCACTAATCTAGCTGTCAAAAGAATACTACAGATACCAAATTTAGACGTTCAAAAGTTCAAATCATGCATTTTTTAGAAATTTGTTTTGAAGCATAAGCAAGTAGAAAGAGAAAGCAAAATAGCATAAGCTTACTTACAGAGTTCGCCACCTACCATTTTCCCAGAAAAAGACACCCTTTTGCAGTTTTGTCACCTTGATCTTTAAGAAATTCTGCATGAAAAATGGAAACTGATGCTGGAATTCCAGAAACAGTAGCGGGAAAGGTAAGAGACATCAGTTCTCTTTTTCATTCCATGGTTTCTGATTTATTATGTTCACTGTATCATGGTATGTAAGATACAAAGATTGCAATTCATGTGATCTTCATATTTTAGTATAAATCATGATAAACTTCTCAAATCATCATTTGAAACCTGAGAAAAATAGCACAATTGAGATATGAAATTATGAATTCCTGGGTTTTAAACATCATGTCAAACCAAGGATAAATAGCTTTGAGTTTGCGGTTTCACTTTTACTCTGCCATCTACCAACTTTTGTTTCACTCAACTTCTCAAGAGTACGCCCCTTCAATCGTGCTTTGGAAACCAGAATCTGTTTTTTATTTTATTTTATTTATTTTTTTTATTTCTTGCTTTGAATTGCTTTGCTATCCTTATCTGCTGCTGAAATACTTCTGAATTTCTTTTGTTTATATACGTTTCTGAAAATTAGATCTCGACATTTTGAGTTCTCTTTATTGTAATTAGACCATAAAACTATAGGTGTTTTCTAGATTTCCTAATGACAGTAACATTTCAGACTTCGTGATTTAATTAGTCACCATGAATTTATTAAATCACACACACAATATGCCAATTTGTTCTTGCCTGCCCAATAGATTCCAAGAGACAGCTGTGTGCCTAGCCTAAGTGTTTTGAAAATTTTACGATTTGCCATTCAAATTTAAATCTTATGATTCAAATCAAATCTTATGGATTTGAATCCCATGATTGAATCTTAATCTGTATGAATCCTGCGATTTTCGATTGAATCTTACAATTATATCATAAATCATACGATTAATGTGATTTATCTTATTTAAGTTTTGTATAAAAGAAACTATGGCTTTCTTTCAAAAGCCTCCCTTTTCCTTTCTACATTAGAAAAAAGCATTTGAAAATCCTCTCGTGAGAAGGAAGAAGACAGGAGGACTTCAAAAGAATCAAACCAATTTGAACCAGTCGGCATAGTACATGTGCTTGAGCGCATTACATACATCTATGAGGGACACAACTATAATGAGGACAACATCAATGTTTTACCAATTTTTTTTATAATTGATATTTGTCATTTCATGTTTCAGACTTTCAGAATTGATATGATCTTGTATTATTTTGAAGATTATCATCCAAATGCATGGGTTTGGATGAGAAATAGATGATTAGTATGGGAGAAATTTGTTAGCAAACAATTCATATTATGATATTCAATAACTAATCATGGTAGTTTCTATTTAAATTTATAGTTTTGGATGAAAATGAATAATTGATTATTTTATTATGCACTGATTTGTTTATAATCTTTTTTATTTTTTGATGGGTTAGGATGATCCTATGGACCTGATTTTTGGTACACACCCTATCTATGTAAAGGCCTTCCAAATGAATGCTATGGATCACCCAAAAATATGTGGGACCCATGTGTTTGTGGCACTCTAGCTCATATAAGCTATATGAGCTCTAGCTCACAAACAGTTTTCCCTTTATGTATATAGGGAAGGCCGGCTCCACTCATCAATATTTATCAATGAATTCAAAATTGATGGAAAAAATTAGGACAAGAGATTTGAGTAGAGAAAGGTGAAAAATATCAAACCAATAAAAGGTCTCATCGGCTACGACGGTGGTCAAGGAAGGGGAGGCCAATCCTTAGACTAGAGAGTTGTTGAAGTTCCCAAGTTTCTTGGGAGCAGATCTATATTGGTTATATAATTGGATGGGTAAAGGAACCAAAGGATCCCAAGTATGAGAGATGAGAATATGAGAGTCCTATAGTAATGCCATGGCTGTTACACTTTATGCAGCTTAGCATCAGCAGAGGATTAATGTTCTGCATACAGCAAAAGATTTATGGGACACTGTCCCCATACAGCAAAAGATGTATGGGAAACTGTCGCCCATACTCCCATAAAGATTATATTGCTAGTCTTTCAGCTACAGTAAGATGTAGCGAATCATGTTCAAGGGGAGATATCCGTAAAAGAATACTATGGTATTCCAAGGATCAATGAGAAAAGTTGGATTACTACCAACCCATTGCTCCTCGCATTGAAGATATGAGCAAACTGTTGAAGAAAATAATTTGAAATCCTAACAAAATAGGCCTCCACCCGCAACCTTGACTGAGTTGCTTGAGGACAAGCAATCTTAAGAGTGTAGGACTTATAATGTTCTTTTTTGTGGAGTATGGCCACAAGTGCGATAGGGTTGTGGGTCCTTGCCCTCATTTCATTTAGAAGCACATGGGAGGGTTTTTATGTGTTCAAAAGGGCTTTAAGTGAGGAAGTCGGGCCCCACTTTGCATTTTGTAAGGGTTTGAAGAAGGGAATATCAAGCATGAAAAATCTGGTTTTTCTTTTGTCATGCATGGGGGTTGCTCCCTTCTCCTTCGCCCACCCCCATGCCCGAGAGACAAGGCTAATCCCTGCTCTTGTTGGAACCAAGATTTTAAATTTCGGTTTCGGTCGGCAGGGAAACGGAAAGTTTTCAGTTTCGGTGGAAATCTTGTGAAAACACATAAACATATGGAAACATATGCAAATGACGAAATTGTAAGATGAAACTTTTGGAAATGCTATAATAAACACAAATACCTACTCAAACCATCTCTTAAGCAAGAAAACCATCCATAATGGGTTAATCACATCGAACACCTACTGACATGCATTGTCGCACATGTCTGTCAATAAATAAGTACACTGTAATGAAGTATAAGAAAGTACAATGACTGGTCTCCCCTCTAAGCACCCCAACTCTATGTCAATACCACATAGAATTACGAGGTATTGTTGGTCTCTTGCCGATCTGACATCCTATGCATAAGATACAGTTACTTTGCTGTGCAGTTCAATGATGTTGCCTACCAAACATCATTCTCTACATTAATGAAATGAAATGCAAATAATAACAACTTTCCAGTTTGTGTCGTTCCAACCATTTTGGTCAAATTTTAGGAATTTCGGTCGAATTTCAAAATTTTGGTCAAAATTTCGGGAAAATAATGACGTAAAAGGACATCATGTAGATTTCGTTTTGGTGGAGGTGGAAATGGAAACATGTTGGTCGTTTCAGGGAAATTTCGGGAAAATTTAAAATCATGGTTGGGATCCCTTGGTGCTTACCTTGAGTGAGATCCTCTTACGGCTTCATCTCCTGTTCATTGTTTGTAGAGCCTCATCATAGTGCATCAATTCCTGGGAAAGGAGATCAGAACATACCGGTAGAGGCATTTCTAGCAAGGATCGGTGTGGATTCACTCCCATTTTTGAAATCACAACAAGGGGAACCACATCTTGATGTTTGAACTGTTTATTGGAGAATGGTTCCAAGTTATTTTCAGATGTCTTTATCATTTTTACAGTTTAAGAAAGCTCTACTAGTACTCCATTTACAAACTTGTTTGTTCTTGCTTTGGTTTTGGTATTTATTCATGGAATCAGTCCACCATTCGCATATTGGAAATTTTGTATTTTCGAACAAGGGTTGTTACAGCTAATCCAATTATACTCCAAATCTCAGATTTTCTTCTTTCACTTTTTATTAGATTGTTCTCTGTTATGATCATAGTTCAAGACATACCTGACAATGCCACTAGCTTTCTGTAAATCTCTTCAATGTATTATACAGATTTCTGTAGTTTTACTAGCATGAGATCATCGACTCACAATGAAAAACAGTATCCAGGTTTCACGTTTGTTTTTCATATCTACGGATTTGGTCCATATCAAGAACACAGAAAGAAATGGCACTTGCTTCTTTTTTTTATAGTTTATTTCTATTGATATTTCTGATTACTTAGCCTTAGTGTTGTGGCTTGTGACAAATGCCTGGTTACTTGAATTCGAAAGTTCAGTGATCCTGTCCTTTTGAGTATCATTATTTTGCAATCATCTTTACAGTCTTTTTTCTGCAGGAAATAGCAGAAACTAAAGATATAAGCTGCGAGCAATGTGGCACAACTATCACAGAGCGAAAATATCTAGAACTTGAGAAAACCCCATCAGAAAAACTTGAGATGCCGAGATCTGAGGATTCGGTGGAAAAAACAAGATTTGAGTACAAAAATCCGGAAGAGCAGGTTCATAACAGATTTGTCATGGGGAGCAGCAGAGGCAACTTTGAAACAATTGCTTCAGAGGATTTGCCAAAAGTTGAACAAAAAGAAGTGTTGGAAGTAACTACAGATGCCTACAAAGATGAAAGTTTTATAGAATCATCTTTGCAAAATGAGGTTGCTTTGGAAGAAATCTCTGCAACTTATGAAAGGGGTGAGAAGAGAGAAAATGTGATTCAGATTGAAAAGGAGACGGAGACTGAAATAAAATTGCAAGAAGATAAGATAAATGGGGATGAAGAGAAGGAATATGAATTACCATCTGAAGAAAAATATGTGAAAACAGTTTACCCGAGTTTACGGGAAGAAGAGGAACCTGGGGACAATGAGGAAGGCCAAGAAGCACTGTTTGATAAGCATAATATTGATCAATTCGAGGCATGTGATAAAATGGAAAAACTAGTCGTGAAGGAAGAAGAAAATACAGAGCAAAATATCAATTCTCATACTGGCATAGCGCAGGTATCGTTGGAGGCTATCATTCAAGAATATGAAGTTGAAGAGAGAGTACAGATAGAGAAGATCGATGAAAGTGGAGTCATTGAAGAGAAGAAACAAATCTCTGACAATAAATTTGATGGTTTATCAGTATCAAAAGAAATACAAGGAAATAAGTCTGAGGAATCCTCTAAAATAGACTTTGAAGATCAAAATATCGCATTGCTGAATGTCGTTGAAAATATGGAACAAGAGATTCTCAAGGGAAATGAGAGGGAAAACGACAATCTCAACACCGTATTGATTGAAGAAACCAGTTTTCAAGAGGCAGAGAAAGTCGGCGAAAATCTTGAGAATACTGATTTTTCATCTGGAGAAACAAACCTAAAAAACATTGATGAAAAAGGCAATGTAGAAAAGGAGCAAGCAGAAGGTGATGTAACAACTGATACAAGTCATAATACAGAAAAGATAATTGATGAAAAGCTATTCGATAGTGTATCTATGACTGACAAAATAGCAGCAAATGGCTTACAGGAGGAAGAAACGGAAGACATGAGTTTCAAAGAAGATATTACTTTGGAATCTGGGGAACAGATACATGAAAAAATTGAGGCAACTGATAATGAAAATCTAGGAACTCCATTCGTCACACAGTCTTTATCAGGAGAAAGTTTTGAAGAACATGGAGAAGATATATCTGCATCACAGGCACTAGCAGACAAACTTGGAGAGATGAATGTAGAGAAGGAGGAGAAAGCATCTGAGAAGGTGCTAGAAGAAACGATGGATTTTGGAACCACGAGTGTAACAAATGTGAAAGAAGACAAAGAAGATGAAAGCATTCACAGGGACCTTGATACTGAAATTGTAGTTGTCAAACAAGAAACAAAAGAGGCTCACTTCCAAGAAGACAGAATAGAAAGCGAGGAGCTAGAAAAAGCATCCAATTTTGAGGTTGTGAATAAGAGTCCCGAAACAATCAATGCAAGTGAAAAGATAGAGAACGAAAAACTAGAGGGAAATAGCCTTGGAGGAGCTTCTATCTCAGCAACCACAATGCCTACAAGCATCCACAAGTTAGAGTATGAAGAGAAGGGTCTTGAACGAAACAATTCAATTCAAAACATTGAAGAGGAGATAGTAGACAAAGAAGGCAGCAGAATTAGTGATAAGGATGAGCTTGAGGCGGCTTCTGTTTCAATGCTAATGGAAGAGACAAGCTTAATTAAAGCTGAACCGGATCAGAAGGCCGTAGAGATCTCCAATCTTGCATCCGAAGCAATAACTCTAGAAAAAAATAAGACCACCTTACAAGGCAAAGAAGGAGAAATCATTGCAGAACCTCTTGGGCAGGTGTCAGTCAAACAAGATCCTGAAACAATGGTTTCAAGCAGTAAGGTAGAAATTGAGGCTCCAAAAGAAGAGATAACATGTGACAAGAACCTCACTGTCTCATTTCTAACACAATCATCAGAAGAGAGCTTCCCACAGAAAGAAGTAGAAAGCGAAAAAAATGAAAAAGACACTGAGACTGTCCGTGAAGCAGACAAGTGTGAAAATAAAATTGAAGACCCATCTGAAGTGAAGGTCCAAAACAAAAAGTTTGATGCATCAGCAGTGGCAAAGCCCGTCGAGAAAGCCTTAACTAAAGACAGCCTAGAAGAAGAAACAGAATATGAGATGCTTGAAAGAGTCTCTGGGTCAGTGTCCAATGTTCAGAATAATGAGACAATTGCTCAGACAGAAAAACTCGAGACTGAGATCTCAACGCATGCAGAAAGCTCTGATAGAGTGGTTGGTGCATTATCCACTTCACAAGCTTCAGTTGAAGAAAACATGCAGAAAGAAGGAGCTTTTCTGGAAGTTGACAAAGAGCACCTTAACAAAGCAATTGGAGTGGGTAAAACCATGGAAAGTTTGATTTTAGAGGAAGAGGGTGCCCTTAAGGACCTTGATACTGTATTTCTCAAAGGTCAGACAGTTGAACAAAGTTTTCAGGAAGACGAGGAGGAGCAAAAGAAGCTTGAGGGAGCAACACCTGAATTGGAGGATGAAGAGCAGGGTTACAAATCAGAAGATGCAAATGACACCACAAAGGAAAAAATTACAAATGATGAGGTCAGAACAGCATATAATTGCTGAGATTTTGCTCCTTTGCATTTGTTCTATCTTCTATTTTTCTTTACTAAGCTGTAGCTTAATTTGTTATGCAGGCATATAAGGAACTTGAGACAGTTGGTGCATGCGAGCACACTGAAAAACAGACCACGGAGGGAGAAAACATGTTGAAGAACCTCAATACTATACCTATGAAAGATGAACTGGTTGAACAGGATTTTCAAGAACATGAGTGCGAGAAGTTGGAGGAAGAAACACCTAAACTGGAGGATGAAGATCAGAGTTCCAAAGTGAACGATATGATATCTACAACAGAGGATGGAGAAACTGAGGTGGGAAAATCATAACTAAATGACACTTATCTTATATACTCTTTCCTTCATTACTTGTTAGCACTATTTTGAACCTTCTGATTTGTTACAGGCTAAAGCTTTTCTAAAACTTTCCGGTTACAGGTTAAACCTTGTGATATATCCGAAGACCAGGACCTCGAAACAACAGGTTCAACAGAGAACAAAGAAACAATAACCATTACGGATAGGATCATTGAGGGAGAAAGCACAGTTAAGGACATCAATACTATACCCGTGAAAGATGAACAAGTTGAACAGAGCTTTCAGGAAGGTGAGTGCAAAACGGTCGAGGAAGCAACACCTCAACTGGAGACTAAAGATCAGAGTTCCAACACAAACAACACAACATTAACATTAAACGATGAAGAAAATGAGGTAAAATCATAAAATAAAATGACACTTATATCATATATTTTCTTTACTTTATTACTTAATACCAATAAGTTAAACCTTCAGATTTATTACAGGCTAAAGATTTTCTGGTGCATTCGAGTTGCAGGTTGAAGGTTATGATATATCCAAAGAACAGGACCTTGAACCAAGAGGTTCAACGGAGAAGATAGAAACAGTGAACGTTAAGGATGAGGAAGACACTGATTTGGTTTCTGAAGAACAGACCCAACAAACCATCAACACAAAGAATTTCATACAATTGGATAGTACCGAGGGAGAAACTGAACATGAGAATCCTGAAAGAACCTTTGAAACAGTGGCATGTGAGGAACTTGAGGCAGTTGGTGCAGGTGAGATGACTGAAAATAAGACAATAGAGGGAGAGAGCACTATTAAGGACCTCGATACTATAACTGCGAAAGATGAACTGGTTGAACAGCTCTTTCCAGAAGGTGAATGCAAGGAGGTCGAGGAAGCAACACCTCAACTGGAGATTAAAGATCAGAGTTCCAAAGCAAATGACACAATATTTATAACAAAGGATGGAGGAAATGAAGAGGTAAATTAACAAAATAAAATGACAAATTTATCTTCAATATTCTTCCTACTAATTAGCTTAGGTTGAACCTCCTGCATTATCCCAGGCTAAAGCTTTTATGATAGTTTCTGGTTACAGGTTAAAGCTTCTAATATAACCACAGACCTCGAAACAACAGGTCCAGCAGACAAGATAGAAATCTTGACATTTAAGGATGAAAGAGACACAAATAAGAGCACTGATGGTTCACATGTTACGTCCACGTCTCCAGAAGACAGTGCGCAGGAACAAGTATGCGAGGAAACCACTCTTTCTGTGCCTGACGAAAATTTCCCAGCAGAAAGTGGAGAAAATAAGGAGGTAAAATAACAAAATAAGATGACAATTTTATTTTCCATATTCTTTAATTTACTACTTTTTTTTTTGAATAGTTCTTTAATTTACTACTTATTAGCACTAAGTTGAACCTTTTGCGTTATTACATGCTAAAGCTTTTTTGGTACTTTCCGGTTACAGGTTAAAGCTTCTGATATATCAAAAGACCAAGAAACAACAGGCCCAACAGAGGAGATAGAAATCTTGACATTTGAGGATGAGAGAGACTCAAATAAGATCATTGATGATTCACATGTTACGTCCACATCTCCTGAAGACAGTGCACATGAAGAAGTACGTAAGGAACCCACTGATTTGGTGCCTGAAGAAGAGAGCCATGAAAATGGAGAAAATGAAGAGGTAAAATGACAAAATAAATGATAATTTTATCTTCTTTATCTTTCCTTTACTACGGATTAGCACTAAGTTGAAACTTCTGCGTTATCACAGGCTAAAGCTTTTCTAATAGTTTCTGGTTACAGGTTAAAGCTTGTGATATATCCAAGGACCAGGACCTCGAAACAACACGTTCAACTGAGGAGATAGAAATCTTGGCATTTAAGGATGAGGGAGGCTCAAATAAGATCAGTGATGCTTCACATGTTACGTCCACGTCACTTGAAGACAGTGCGCAGGAGGCAGGTCAGGAAGCCACTGATTTGGTGCCTGAAGAACACAGCCATGAAAATGAAGAAAATGAAGAGGTAAAATAACAAAATAAAATGATAATTTTATTTTCTATACTCTTTCCTTTACTACAGATTAGCATTAAGTTGAAACTTCTGTGTTATCACAGGCTAAAGCTTTTCTGATACTTTCCTGTTACAGGTTAAAGCTTCTGATATATCCAAGGACCAGGACCTCGAAACAACAGGTTCAACAGAGGAGATAGAAATCTTGGCATTTAAGGATGAGGGAGGCTCAAATAAGATCAGTGACGCTTCACATGTTACATCCACATCACCTGAAGACAGTGCGCAGGAAGTAGGTCAGGAAGCCACTGATTTGGTGCCTGAAGAACATAGCCATGAAAATGGAGAAAATGAAGAGGTAAAATAACAAAATAAAATGATAATTTTATTTTCTATACGCTTTCCTTTACTACAGATTAGCATTAAGTTGAAACTTCTGCGTTATCACAGGCTAAAGCTTTTCTGATACTTTCCTGATACTTTCCTCTTACAGGTTAAAGCTTCTGATATATCCAAGGACAAGGACCTCGAAACAACAGGTTCAACTGAGGAGATAGAAATCTTGGCATTTAAAGATGAGGGAGGCTCAAATAAGATCAGTGACGCTTCACATGTTACGTCCACATCACCTGAAGATAGTGCGCATGAAGTAGGTCAGGAAGCCACTGATTTGGTGCCTGAAGAACATAGCCATGAAAATGGAGAAAATGAAGAGGTAAAATAACAAAATAAAATGAGAATTTTATTTTCTATACTCTTTCCTTTACTACAGATTAGCATTAAGTTGAAACTTCTGCGTTATCACAGGCTAAAGCTTTTCTGATACTTTCCTGTTACAGGTTAAAGCTTCTGATATATCCAAGGACCAGGACCTCGAAACAACAGGTTCAACTGAGGAGATAGAAATCTTGGCATTTAAGGACGAGGGAGGCTCAAATAAGATCAGTGACGCTTCACATGTTATGTCCACATCACTTGAAGACAGTGCGCAGGAAGTAGGTCAGGAAGCCACTGATTTGGTGCCTGAAGAACATAGCGATGAAAATGGAGAAAATGAAGAGGTAAAATAACAAAATAAAATGATAATTTTACTTTCTATACTACAGATTAGCATTTACTACAGATTAGCATTAAGTTGAAACTTCTGCGTTATCACAGGCTAAAGCTTTTCTGATACTTTCCTATTACAGGTTAAAGCTTTTGATATATCAAAGGACCAGGACCTCGAAACAACAGGTTCAACTGAGGAGATAGAAATTTTGGTATTTAAGGATGAGGGAGGCTCAAAAAAGATCAGTGATGCTTCACATGTTATGTCCACATCACCTGAAGACAGTGTTCAAGAAGTAGGTCAGGAAGCCACTGATTTGGTGCCTGAAGAACAGATCCGAGAAAACAGAGAAAATGAGAATGTAAAATAACAAAATAAAATGATAAATTTATCTTCTATACTCTTTCCTTTACTACATATTATCATTGAAACTTCTGCGTTATCACAGGCTAAAGCTTTTCTGATACTTTCCTGTTACAGGTTAGAGCTTCTGATATATCCAAGGACCAGGACCTCGAAACAACAGGTTCAACTGATGAGATAGAAATCTTGGCATTTAAGGACGAGGAAGGCTCAAATAAGATCAGTGACGCTTCACATGTTACGTCCACATCACCTGAAGACAGTGCACAGGGAGTAGGTCAGGAAGCCACTGATTTGGTGCCTGAAGAACATAGCCATGAAAATGGAGAAAATGAAGAGGTAAAATAACAAAATAAAATGATAATTTTATTTTCTATACGCTTTCCTTTACTACAGATTAGCATTAAGTTGAAACTTCTGCGTTATCACAGGCTAAAGCTTTTCTGATACTTTCCTATTACAGGTTAAAGCTTTTGATATATCCAAGGACCAGGACCTCGAAACAACAGGTTCAACTGAGGAGATAGAAATCTTGGCATTTAAGGATGAGGGAGGCTCAAATAAGATCAGTGACGCTTCACATGTTACGTCCACATCACCTGAAGACAGTGCTCAGGAAGTAGGTCAGGAAGCCACTGATTTGGTGCCTGAAGAACAGATCCGAGAAAACGGAGAAAATGAGAATGTAAAATAACAAAATAAAATGATAAATTTATCTTCTATACTCTTTCCTTTACTACATATTATCATTGAAACTTCTGCGTTATCACAGGCTAAAGCTTTTCTAATACTTTCTTGTTACAGGTTAAAGCTTCTGATATATCCAATGACCAGGACCGCGAAACAACAGGTTCAACTGAGGAGATAGAAATCTTGGCATTTAAGGATGAGAGAGGCTCAAATAAGATCAGTGACGCTTCACATGTTATGTCCACATCACCTGAAGACAGTGCGCAGGAAGTAGGTCAGGAAGCCACTGATTTGGTGCTTGAAGAACAAATCCGAGAAAATGGAGAAAATGAGGAGGTAAAATAACAAAGTAAATTGACAATTTTTCCTTCAATATTCTTTTCTTTACAACTTAATATCACGAAGATGAACCTTCTGCATCATAACAGTCTAAAGCTTTTCTGATATTTTCCGGTTACAGGTTAAAGCTTCTGATATATCCAAAAGCCAAGACCTCGAAACAACAAGTTCAACAGAGAAGATAGAAATCTTGGCATTTAAGGATGAGGGAGGCTCAAATAAGATCAGTGATGTTTCACATGTTACGTCCACATCACCTGAAGACAGTGCGCTGGAAGAAGTAGGTGAGGAAGCCTCTGATTTGGTGCCTCAAGAACAGAGCCATGAAAATGGAGAAAATGAGGAGGTAAAATAACAAAATAAATTGACAAATTTTCCTTCAATATTCTTTTCTTTACAACTTAATATCACTAAGATGAACCTTCTCCATCATAACAGTCTAAAGCTTTTCTGATATTTTCCGGTTACAGGTTAAAGCTTCTAATATATCCAAAGACCAGGACCTCGAAACAACAAGTTCAACAGAGAAGATAGAAATCTTGGTATTTAAGGATGAGGGAGGCTCAAATAAGATCAGTGATGTTTCACATGTTACGTCCACATCACCTGAAGACAGTGCGCTGGAAGAAGTAGGTGAGGAAGCCTCTGATTTGGTGCCTAAAGAACAGATCCATGAAAATGGAGAAAATGAGGAGGTAAAATACCAAAATAAATTGACAATTTTCTTTCAATATTCTTTTCTCTACAACTTATTAGCACTAAGTAGAACCTTATGCATTATTACAAACTAAAGATTTTCTGATATTTTCCGGTTACAGGTTAAAGCTTTTGATATATCCAAAGACCTGGACCTCGAAACAACAGGTTCAACAGAGAAGATAGAAACCTTGGCATTCAAGGATGACATAGACTCAAAAAAGATCAGTGACGCTTCGCATGTTACGTCCACGTCACCTGAAGACAGTGCGCAGGAAGAAGTAGGTGAGGAAGCCATAAATTTGGGGCATGAAGAAAAGATCCAAGAAAGTGGAGAAAATGAGGAGGTAAAATAAAATAAAAAATTACAATTTTATCTTCCATATTCTTTACTAGTTATTAGCACTAAGTTGAACCTTCTGCACTTTCACTGGCTAAATCTTTTCCGATGCTTTCCGGTTACAGGTTAAAGCTTCTGATATATCCAAAGACCTTAAAATAACAGGTCCAACAGAGAGGATAGAAATCTTGACATTTGAGGATAAGAGAGATTCAAATAAGAGCACTGATGCTTCACATGTTACGCCTACGTCTCCTGAAGATAGTGAACATGAAGTAGTTGAGGAAGCCACTAACTTGTTGCCTCAAGAGCAGATCCAAGAAACCATAAACACAAAGAAAATCATAGAATTGGATAGCCCTGAGGGCGAAACTGAACCTGAGAATCTTGAAAGAGCCTTTGGATCAGTGGCATGTGAGGAACTTGAGGCAGTTGGTGCAGATGAGGACACTGAAAAACAGAATATAGAGGGAGAGATCATTGTTAAGGACCTCGATGCTATACCCTTGAAAGATGAACTGGTCGAATGCGAGAAGGTCGAGGAAGCAACACTTCAAGTGCAGGCTACAGACGAGAGTTCCAAAGCAAGTGATGAAATATTTACGACAAAGGATGGAGAAAATGAGGAGGTGAAATCATAAAATAAAATGACACTTTATTTTGTACTGTCTTTCCTTTATTACTTATTTGCACTAGGTTGATCCTTTTGGTTTATTATAGAAAGCTTTTGTGATACTTTCGGGTTACAGATTAAAGCTTCTGATATATCCAAAGAGCGGGACCTTGAAACAATGGGTTCAAATGAGAAGATTGAAAACATGACTGTTAAGGATGATGAAGACCCAAATAAGATAATTGGTGCTTCACCTGTTCCAACCACTGATTCGGTGCCTGAAGAACCGATCCAAGAAACCATCAAAACAAAGAATAACATACAATCAGATATCCTGAAGGGAGAAACTAAACCCAAGAACCTTGAAAGTGCCTTTGAAGCAGTGGCTTTTAAGGAATTTGAGGAAGTTAGTGGGGAAGAGATCACTGAAAATCAGACCATAGAGGGAGAGGGCACAGTAAAGGACCTCGATACCATACCCGCAAAAGATGAACTGCTTGAACATCATTTTCAGGAAGGTGAGTGCAAGAAGATCAAGGAAGCAACACAGGAACCGGAGGATAAAGATCGGAGTTCCAAAGACAGCGATACAACATTTATACCAAAAGATGGAGAAAATGAGGAGGTCAAATCATGAAATAAAAGAAACTTTTATCTTCTATTATCTTTCCTTTATTACTTATTAGTGCTAATTTGAACTTTCCGGTTACAGGTTAAAGATTCTGACATATCCAAACAGCAGGACCTCGAAACAACAGTTTCAACTGAGAAGATAGAAACCATGACCTTTAACGACGGGGAAGACCCAAATAAGATCATTGATACGTCACCCGCTACAACCCAGATCAAAGAAACCATCAACACAGAGAATATCATACAATCAGATAGCCCAAAGGGAGAAACTGAACCTGAGGATCTTGAAAGAGCCTTTGGATCAGTGGCACGTGAGGAACTTCAAGCAGTTGGTGAAGATGAGATCACTGAAAATCAGACCATAGAGGGAGAGAGCACTGTAAAGGACCTTGATACTATACCCGTGAAAGATGAACCGGTTGAACAGCACTTTCAGGAACGTGAGTGCAAGAAGTTCGAGGAAGCAACACCTCAACTGGAGGATGAAGACCGGAGTTCCAAAGAAAAAGATGCAATACTTACAACAAATGATGGCGAAAATGAGGTGGTGAAATCATAAAATAAAATGACACTTTATGTTCTATTTCTTTCCTTTATTAGTTATTTGCACTAAGTTGATCCTACTGATTTATTATAGGCTACATCTTTACAGATACAAGAAACCATCTACACAAAGAATAGAATACAATTGGATAGCCCTGAGGGAGAAACTGAACCTGAGAAGCTTGAAAGAACCTTTGATTCAGTGTCTGAAGAACAAGGTCAGGAGATGATCGTTGAAATGGAACACACCCAAATTGATATCTCAATGGACAATAAAATCCCTGACAAAGAATTTGATGTTTTACCCACCCTGAAAGTTTCTGATCAAGAAAACACACGGAAAGGAGAAGCTCCTCAAATGGAAGCTGGAAATCCTATCAAGGAAGCAAATGAAATAAGCGAAAGTGGAGAAATTACGATCACAGAGGAAGAGGAAACTACAGATGAGGTAACAACAGTATCGAACTTAGAACGAAACAATGTAGAAGGTGAAAAACTTGAAAATGCTTATTCAATTGACTCCGAAAATAAATCGGAGAATGTAAATTCAAGGGAGAACAGAGAAGAACAATCGCCAAAGAAAGATGAATCTTCATCTACAGATTTTCAGAGAGGAAAAAATGAATATGAACAGCTTGAGGAAACCTCAGGAACGGTGTATGAGAGAATTGAGACAGCGGGGGCGGGTGAGAATATTGAAAAACAGATCATAGAAGAAGAGGGCAGTCTAAAGGACCTTGGTACTGTACCTGTAGGAGATGACATGGTGAAAGAATGCATTAGGGAGGATGAAAACGAGGGCAAGGATCTCGAGGAAATAGCACCTAAATTGGAGCCTGAAAATCATAGTCACAAAAACAATGATGCAAATGAAATGACAGTTCCAAATGAACAGGTCAGATCAGAAAACAAAACATTAAAGCTTCATATGTTTCCTTAAGATTCTACTCTTCCTTTTTGTTTGTTCAGTTGAAACTTCACTATTATGCAGGTGTCTGAGGGTCTTGAGGCAGCAGCTGCAAGTGAGAATCTCGAGGAAACAGCACCTGAATTGGAGCCTGAAGGTCACAGTCACAAAAACAATGATGCAAATGAAATGACAGATAATGGAATTCGAAATGCACAGGTCAGATAAGAAAACAGAACATTAAAGCTTCATATGTTTCCTTTTAGATTCTACTCTTCTTTTTGTTTGTTAAGTTGAAACTTTGCTATTATACAGGTGTCCGAAGGCCTTGAGGCAGCTGGTGCAATTGAGAACACCGAAATCCAGAAAATAGAGCAAAACAGTGCTACTAAGGAACTCAATACTTTATCTTGTGGAGGTGAAACAATTGAAGAAAAGTTTCAAGGAGATGAGAAAAAGAACTTTGAAACGTCAAGTTCTGAAAAACCAATGGGTGAGGAAGACCTAGAGAACCTTGATGCTACAAAACCAATGGGTGAGAAACTTGAAAATGCATGTGAATTGGACACTGAAAATGAACTGAAGAACATCGTTGAGACAGGAAACAGAGTAGAGATGCCAGAGGAAGTGGAAACTATATATACAGACTTGCAGAAAGAACAGACGGAACAAGAGCAGCTTGAAAATCCCTCAGTCGACCTAGTGTCTAAGGGACTTGAGACAGCTACTGCAGTTGAGAACATTAAGAAACAGGTCGTAGAAGATGAGACCACTGTTAAGGAATTAGGGAATATATCCATCACAGACAAAACGGTTGAAGAAAGTTTTATCTCTTTTGAAACCAGCAAGGAGAAAATTCCAAATGAAGAGGTTAGAACAGAACATATAGTTGAAGCTTTATCTCTTTTATTTTCTTTTCTTTTCTTTCCATTTTATTATTTTTATGCCCGTTGAGTTGAAGCTAATTTGTTACATAGGTGTGTGAGGAACTTGAGGCAGCCTGTGCAAGTAAGAACAATGAAAAAAGTACAGTAAAGGAAAGGGGTGCTTCTAAGGAACTCAATACCCTATTGGAGCCTGAAGACCAGAGTTGTGAAGCAAACAATGCAAATGATACCACAAAGAATGGAATTTCAAATGAAGAGGTCAGATCACAACAGATAACACTTCTTCTTTTTTCCTTTCCCAATCCTTCTACTCTTTCTTGACTGTCACGTTCTCATTTATCACAGGTTAAAGATTCCGATTCAGTGTCCATAGACGAAAACTTTGAGATAACAGGCTATGAGAAGAAAGAAATGTTCAGTGACGAATATGAGGACAACCCAAATACGAACCTTGATGCTACACCTGCTACAAAAGTGTCAGAACGAGAAACCAAGCAAGAAGTATGCGACAAAGTTGAGGAACTGCCTGATTCTGTGCCTGTAGAACAGGTGGTCTCAACCGTCAACACAAATGAAAAGAACATAGATTTTGTAATAGAAGAGACGAGTATCCCGAAAGGCCTTATCGAAGGTGAGAAGCTTAAGAACTCCTATGCAAATTCAATTTCTCTTCATCAAACAAGCAGTTCAATTGATATGCTAGAAGAAAAAATTAAAATTCTGAAAGATAATTACGCTAACCATGATGTTTCATTCTTCACCACAGATTCAGGCAAAGAAATACTACAGAAAGGAGGCAGTGTGAAGATAGCAGAAGCTTCTAGTTTTGTATCTGAAGAGCAGAGCTTTCAAAAGTTAGATGCAAAAGATATTGTCGAAGATGAGGAGAAATCAGATTTGATATCTGTTGAGCCAGCAACATCTGAAGCAGGTCATGAAAAGATAGACGTTGAAACTTCAGAAAATAAGCAAAAGCAACACAGAGATCTCGATGCTTCACTTGTTCCACAGCCTTCGGTTGATGAAATTTCACAGACAGAAGACATTAAGCTTGATGAAGTCTCTGATTCAGTTTCCAAAGAGAAGGTTCAGGAAACAACCATTGCAAGAGAAGTTGAAGAAATCCAAATCCCAAACAATGAAGAAGCCCCCGTTTTCTTACCTATCAAACAGACAATAGAAGAAAGAAGCATTGCAGAAGATGAACTAGAAGGTCCCAAGAAGCTCGAGGACACCTCTGACTTGGTTCTTGAAAAACAAAGCCATGAAAAGATAGATGCACAGGAGAATGCAGAAATCGCTATTAGAAAAGGTGAAGAAACCCCACAACAGAGTCTCGATGATTCAACTGTTATACAGGCATCTGAGGGAGATAAAAAGATAGAAGAAGTCTGTGATATGGTGCCCGGAACTGAGGTTTTTAAGACAATTTTTGCAAGTGATAGCACAGAACAGGCTTTCCTAAATAGGAGTATTCCAGATAGCAAGCTTGATATTGGCATGTCTGTAGCCGACCCTGATTTGGTGTCTGATGGAGAAATACTACAAAAGAAAGGCAGTGAAAAACACGCAGAAGCCAAAGACATCTTGCAGAACATTGAGAAGAATTCCATTGACAACAGAGGGATAAAGAGTTTGGTTGACAATGAAAACACTCTATCGAACGCAGAGGACCCATGCGAGAAAACACTGCAGAAATCCATAGTAGAAATTTCTGGAGTTGAGTCAGAACTAAAAGGAGAAAAATGTGATGAAGAAAACCAAGATGGAATTACTGAGAAGAAAATGGAAAATGCAGTAGAAGAATCCAAAGCATCAGATTCTGATAAGGTTCGGTTATCCGATCTCATACAGAAATCTACGAGGGAAAACTTACAGATGGCAGAAAATCTCATGGAAGAAAGTAACCAAACAGTAAACAAAAATGGCTTGAAAACTGGACAGGAAGAGAGCGTTCAAGTTGAAGATGAGAAAACAGATGAAGAAAAAGATGAGGAAGAATTAGATGAACATAAAAAAGAGGAGTCGGGCTCTGATGCTCCAGTCATAGTCGAAGCCTCTAGAGATGCAGATATAAAGCCAGCACATAAGAAATCTCACAACATTTTGTCAGGCGTAGGATCAAAGGTCAAGCATTCAATTGCAAAAGTAAAGAAGGCCATCACTGGTAAGTCTTCCCACCCAAAATCATTGTCACCAAAATAAGGAATGTGTGGTAGTCAAAACAGTTGGAGGAGGTACATTGATGATATTTGCAATTATCTATGTGGAAGCCTGGTTGGTGTGGATGCTTTTCTTATGCTATTACCAAGGTGTGTATATGATGTATGCTATTCGAATAGATAAGATCAGTTGTACAAAATCAGTTAGATGAAGCATTCTGTACCATTTGTTCATAGTTGTATTGGTGGAATTCACTTCTGTATGTACAATTTTCAGTTGTTAAGTAAATCAAATGCCCTCTCTTCTGTATTTTGTTATATCAAAACGATTTTATATGGATAGAATTAATAAATCAATTTTGTAGGGGTTATATGAATGAAAATCATCATGGTTTTCAAGCAATATAAACTAGAAACTTCCTCATAATTTGTTTAATAGCAGCAGTGTCCTAGATGCTATTATAAGAGAAGAAAGAATCTTGTCTATTTAAGAAATTTTTGCTATAAGGTATTATAGTTTTTTTTTTAATCAGCAGTTAGTTCTTCAGAGAGCAGCAAAATTGAATACTCATTGATAGACTATCATGATAACCTCAATTTTGCAAATAAAAAATTTCGTACATCTTCTTTCTTTTAAATAAGTTCTTTTATTACCCGGTTGGCCATCATATAAAAACTCATTTTATTGTGCCAAATTGAAAACAAACATATAAATCTTATGGGCGCTGGTATCTCTCCTCCGCCCCCCTGTAGTCTATTTTCCGCCCCCTTGACGGCTGGCTAACGTTTTAACGTTAGGCTTTAACTTATATAGTTATATGTCACGTTTCCCACCATTTGCTCTCTCTCTCTCTCTCTCTCTCTCTCTCTCTCTCTCTCTCTCTCTCTCTCCGTACACACAAGCACACAACAGGAACAGTTGGTGGGCCAAACAGAAACCGTTGGTGTAATGGTGGGCCCATCTTTGAACAACGTAGGCCCCACCCATACCACACCATAGGATAATCCAAACCGTCCATTTGATGTGCCATAAACGTAAATAGGTTGCGTCCCAAAATATCATTTCCATAGGCTGATCCTAGCCCTCCGATCTAAATAGAAACTACATCTTATGCAACCTCTATAGATTGTAGGGTTGTGATCATCCTATGGAAATGATTTTTGGGGTAGCACAACCTATTTACATTGTGGCCCATCAAATAAAGGGTTTGGATCATCCTATGGAGTTGGTCATACAGTAACATTAAGGCCCGTCCACAACATAGGATGTTCCAAGCCGTCCATGGTTTAGATAATCCTATGGAGTTGGTCGTACAGTAAGATTAAGGCTCACTAGTAGGACCCACCGATATTTTTCAAATTGAAGTGTACCGTCCACAACATAGGATGATCCAAGCCGTCCATGGTTTGGATCATCCTATGGTGTGGTTCGTACAGTAACATTAAGGCCCAATTTAGGCTCCACCCATATTTTTGAAAATGAAGTGTACCGTCCATACCATAGGATGATCCGAGCCTTCCATTTGATGGGCCATAACTTAAATGGGTTGTGCCCCCAAAATCATTTGCATAGGATGATCATAGCCCTCCAATCTATAGAGGTTTCCATAATAAGCAATTTCTCTTTATATCTGAGGGCTAGGATCATCATATGGAAATGGTTTTTTGGGACACAACCTATTTACGATGTGGCCTATCAAATGGACCGCTTGGATCATCCCATGGTCTGGACGGTACACTGTCATAGTGGGTTGGTACTCTTATTTTCTCCTTCAAAAGTGTCTTGGATTAGATCTAGAGTTTTTTAGTTTAAATCTGAATCCTTTTTATGATCAGATCCGGATTTTTCAGGTTAGTTTTATTGATAGGGAGACATCCTTTGATGAAGACAGATAAATTGTACACTCCATAAGACACATAAAATTTGAAAATGGTTTCACATTAGACCCGGCAAACGGGTAACCCGGGAGGGTACGGGTAAGAAATACCGGCGCAGGTACAGGTAGCCTTTCATGAACCCGGAATCCACCCGGGTGGGTACGGGTATACCCGCGGGTAACCCGGCAAATCTAAAGAAGAAATTATATATATATTTACGAAAAGAAATTATATGATGAATGGGTGTATGAATACATACTGCTCTGTTTGGTTGCCAGGTTTTTTTTGTTCCTGGGAGTTTTGTGGGAGAGTAAGTTAAATTTTGGTCCCATCCCATGTTTGGTTGCCTTTTAGCACTAGGTTTATTTTAATCCCACTCTTGTAATGATTACTTGTGGGGTGAATTTTTTAATCCCACTTTTGTAATGATCGCCTCTTCATCCCATCCCAAGATAACCCCAGGAACAAAAATAAACTCAGGAACCAAAAATAAGCTTGAGAAGAATTTTTTTCTACCCAACAGTTCAAGCAACCAAACAAAGGTTTTTTTTTTTCCCACCATATCTCCCAGGGTATTTTTTTCTCCCACATAACCAAACATGGGATTTTTATTTTACAAGGATACTTCCAGGACTTTTTTTTCCCACCTATCTCTCAGGGTATTTTTTTCTCCCACATAACTCCCGGGAATAAAAAAATCCTGGCAACCATACAGAGTAGGTGGTACGATGGATGTACAAGCCTTAATATTTAATCCAACAGCAGCTTCTTAACAAGTCAGCTGCTATTGGATCAAATATCAAGGATGGGATGATGAGTACATGTTTATACGCCCATTCATCATACAATTTTTCATTTACTTTAACAAATGTTTGTTTTGGTACAACCAAAGATACGAGTCACATGGTCTGATTGCTTTGACTTGTTTTGTTGGCCCGCCCACATAGTCTATTTTTTAGTGTTTAGTGTTTAGGCCTCAAGAATAAAAAGTTGAAAACCGAATGGTAGGTAACCCGTGGGCACCAACGCCCGACCCAGACCCACCTGCGGGTCACGGGTACGGGTATTTTTTTCGCGGGTATTGATATTGGTACCCGTACCCCTGCGGGCCGGGTGTACCCACAAGTACGGGTCCCATGTTGCCGGGTCTATCTCAACTAGACTAATTCAAAAAAGAAACACATATTTAAATAAATAAATAGCATGAATATTGACTTCTCATGCTGAAATTTCACGCTGTACCTAATAAGCAAACAAGCATACACCAATATTAGGGCAACTTTTGATACCTCTCATAATTATTTACTTATAATCTTATATGCCACTGGGTTTTGCACTCAATTACAATGATTTGTGAATAATAGTTATAATAAATTTCAAAATGATATAGTTAATGGCTTCCAAAGAGGATGTAATCTTCTATGCAAAAGCAGAGATGATATTGTGAAGAAGCATAGCTAAAAAAAGGCCTTATTTTGCAACAACATGCTTGGGTATACCCTTACATACTTCGTTTTTTGGTGTACATATCCTCTATTTTGCTCTGTTTGATACCCATTTCCATTGAATTATGAACACTATTTCTACTTCGGCATACTTGTATGGAGATTGTGCCTGTGCTGGCTTAGGTAAGAGTAGGAGAATTCCAATTTATTTTTCAACAGAAGGGGAAGCAAATTATTTGATTTTGCCTTTACTTCTTTATATGCAACAAAAGAGACTACGACCGATAAACCCTCGTTACAGGGGGGATTTTCAAGTGGTCCCCTCCCCTTCCATGACTCCCAAGACGTAACTCAGTAGCTGCTGGGTGCAACTCAACCCGACCCAACCCAACCCGTCGAAGTTCAACCCAGCCCAACCCGAGTTTTTAAGCTTACAAAAAAAAATTTTGAGGAAAAATATTGTGGTTCACTCGGGTCAATTTGCCCAAACCCTCAACTCAACTCGACCTGATCTGACTTTTTTTCGGGTTTAACCCGACGTGAGTTGCACCCCTAGATTGTGCTATGCTACCAAATGTTAGGTTACTACCTAATACACCAAAAGCTCTAGAGCTGTTGAAATGTGTCGGACTAGGCCCTTCAAACCTGCCCCCAAAATTTTAGCAAGTCTGGACCTTTTTGGCATATTGGCTCGGTACCTAACATCTGGTATCATAGCAGTCACCGCATCACGTTTTCTAAATGAAAGCAGTTAAGAGTAAAGTTACTACATAGTGAGGTCACTACAGAAGTGGTGACATGAAAAGGGCTAACTAAAAAAAAAAAAAAACGGCTAGAGTAAAAGCCGTCACAGAGTAGGCCGCCAAAAGATGGCAGATAAGAAAGTATGGTGGAATGCTATGATTCTAAGTGTGTGTGTGGGGTGGGTGGGGACCAGGTGGGACCCAGTCTGGTATGGTACATGTTTAAAGGGCTTTGCCTAACGTGTTCCATTACCTCTAGAGCTTTTGGCGCACTGTTTAGGTACTTAAACATTACATAAGGATCCTGCATAAGAAATGCCACACCTTGACATTTTTACAATCAAGTTCAGCAATTCTGAAATACTGAATTACAAGTCTGCAAAATGCCCGTCCCAACATTTATCCAAACATAATGCTCAAACTTCTTCAATGGAAGTCATATTAATGAAATTAACGAGGCCTTGCTTTTGCTTTCCTTCAACATTCATAGGAATTCTCCAGTCATGCAACCATGTTGTCCATATCCAATATTCACTTCAAAAATGCATTCACATTCCATGAGAAGATTAACTGCAAGTCAAATTTATGAGTTCAACAACCCTTTACGGAAATGGTTTTCAGATTTTTTGCAGCAGAGAATGATAAAATCCAGAAGATGAAGTTCATACCAGCCTCTTCCTCCAGTTTCTGCTTTACGCAAGTCCAAAAATACAGAAAAAAATGAGTTTTTTCTCATTATCCCATTTCCGCCTAGTTTTTCAGGCACCCAAATGCATTAAAGAAATAGCCCATTAAAAACTACTAATTGAGATCCATATTGAGTTTATTTGTCCTAATGATTGTCCTTGTCCCACATGTGCCACATGGATGTGATAAGGTTCGTTGATCCAACTGGCAAACACAAATCCGGCCCTTACCTTTGGCCCTACCATGATCACTAGCCATTGATCTATAAGCCCATGATTAGGCCCAGTTTGTTTAGCATTTGGAGAACAGTTTGTGAGTCAGTTTTGGACTCAAATTTACTTTAATCAGTCTAGACTCTAGACTCACAATCGGTTCTCAAAATCCAAAACAAACAGGGCCATTGGGTTCCCCCGAGAGAAGCTAAAGCATTCAGGATTCAATCCTAACCGTTGATTCTCTGCATAGGCAGACTCTTTAGTGGTTCTCCTAACTTTCACCTAGAATGTATCAAAACAAATCAGCTAATTTTGATAAGGAAATTAAATTGAAGCATGACATGTCTCTACAACAGTGTAGATTTACATGTATTCGAACCAAATGAAATGGTGGCGTGTGATTATTGAAAAATCAAACCCAAAATCATGAGAAATGTGCCAAACTTCTAATGGGAAATTGAAACTCTGGTTTTCTCACACTGTTCTGTCTTTCTGAATATCTTATCAGAAAGATCAATGTGCAGCAATGCCAACCAATATGATAAAAGTATCACCCACTTTTAGAGGGCTTAGAAAATGATAACACCATGAGTTTTGAGTACATTAATTAATTGCCAAAGTTATAGCAAGTAGTACAAATTGGAGTTCTTTTTTTCTTACATCCTTGAATAACCTCTGTGGTCTTCATATTGCTCCATAAACTCATCATTGAACTTCTTGAAACTAGCCATGATTGCAGGCATGTCTTCTTCAGCTGGCAAGATGGTGGTTCTCAAGTGGAAGACCCTATCAAAGAAGTAGCTCAATAAACCCCACGGAATTGTATAAAGAAAACTTACATGAATACATTTCAAAACCCCTCTTGGAAATGGCTGAACAACTTAATATACCTTATCGAATTTTATGGTACAATCCAATTGGGTTACAATTTTAGTGTAATCTTCCAAAATTCAACCAAATCGGGTGAGTTTTTAAAAATTGACAAGTTTTACAGCTTGAAAGATTCAAATGTGTCAGTCAAACTGCTCACTCAAATATCAAAATTAGGGGG
Source organism: Tasmannia lanceolata (assembly GCF_043159265.1). Lineage (NCBI taxonomy): Eukaryota > Viridiplantae > Streptophyta > Magnoliopsida > Canellales > Winteraceae > Tasmannia > Tasmannia lanceolata. Next base: position 6,387,040 of record NW_027518697.1, on the reverse strand, counting down.
ATGGATTGCATCACATCCTTCAGATTCACCTTCATTGGGTTTGGAGAACCCAGGACAGAAAATAAACAATTTCGGATCAATACTCAAAACAATTTTCAAGTAGACCTGGACTCCCATCAAGACCTAATCAAGTTTCAAGTTTTTAAACTTTTCTTTGCTGATTAAGAGATCATTTATTCATGATTGAACAATCAAGGAGATCATAGAAAAAATTCTAGATTTCATGGCTTAAATAATTAATTAATGAACATTCACCCACGAGAATAATCAAGAAAAAAATAGATTAGCAAATTACCCTTCTTTCTGGCCAAAGCCTGAACCTGGGACTGTAGATATGCCTGTCGCTTCCAGAAGCTTGAGACAATAGAAAACATCAGGGACTTTTCCAGCCTTTTGGGCAGCTTCAATTGCTTTTGGTGGTAACCGTATTTGTGGGAACGAATACATGGCTCCTGAAACCAGCTATTTATTTAACTTCCAAGCGCTTGGAACATGGGAACCATTCAAATTTAATGAAAATATAAATAAGGTATAGACAATACTGGTTAGCCGTCATTACCTTCTGTAAAATTACAAACTACATTTCTGCAGCTATTGAATCCATCAGTCATCATATGCGCTCTCTTCTTCAGTGAGTCAAGGACTGCCTTGCTGCATATTCATTATTCATGAAAAAGTTAGCATGTATCCTTCAGAAAATAATATTCAGAAATTAACCATATAGTCCTTAATTCGTAAAAAAAAAAAAAAAAACAGAAATAGCAACATGTCAGTATTCCAAAACAAAGAAATTCTTTTCAAAAATGTTGAATTCTATGCTTATTTGCTCCTGCAATTTAATTCACCAAGTAACAAAGGACCTTTGTTGGACTCGCATTACCCATAATTGTGGTCAAAAGGAAGGATTTGTCAGTTCAAAATCCACATATCATAAAGAAAAAGGGAAAGGCTGCTAATTAACTGGCAGTTGAAAAATAGTTGTCTCTACCTTTCTGTAACGAACTTCAGATATGAGATGTCTCCTGGTTTTGGGGGATTAACCATCAGCCCTAGCTGAAAAAAGAAAGCATGCCAGCAAAAATATCACATAATAAATGTGAATGGGAAATAAGAAATGAAAAATAACACACTTCAACAATTTTACTTTGCTTCTCATAAAGCACCAAACTTCTAAACAATATTCCAATAACATCTCAGAAATCGGTCTTTCCGCTTCTGAGTTGGACTCAATTGATTCAATGAGAAAGTCTCCAACTTGAAGAAAAATCTGTGGAGTTGACTATTAACTCAACCGCTTTTTAAAAATAGGAATTTGGAGATAGTATTCAAAGCCTAGCCAAACTGAGTAGCGTTTGACTTGTTCAGAGTTATTAGTTTGATAGAGATTTCTAACACCAGTACACCACTTCTAACTTCTACAGTTGCATACACAGTTACAGATCTAAAAGACGATGACAATTTTTAAGTATCTACATGCATTTTGACTTACAAATATCTGGCCAGGGACATTTGGACTGAGTGAAATAGATGCAACTTTATAAATCTCGTCAACTGTCTGCATCAGTACAACATAAAAGATCAGCATCTTCAGAAGTGCTTGGTTAAAATAGTCAGTGAAGACTGAAGAGGCATATGTGAAGAGAAAGCAGATTAAATACAACACATTTCTTAAAATCCTAAGTTTTGGTGTCTCACTAAAGTTTTCTGATTTGGTACAAATTTCACAGCAAATAATCTACAATTCAACTTCAAACCTATAATTATAAAAAAAAGTGAACAAGAATTGTATGATTTACTAAAGAGTCAAAACAGTTGAGAATAATTCACTGCACAACTTGATCTTATTTGACAAAGGGAAAAATGAATAACCATAAAGTTCAATGTGGGATTTTCTAGCTTCTATCGCAAAAGGCATTTCGCTAATGTTCTGTTGCATTGGACAGCAGCCACAGAGGCTCACTTTTCAGTAGAGTTTGTCTTCATTCACTAGGTTGCTGCTGTCAGATGCAACAGACCATCCGCGAAATGCCTTCTGCGATGGACGCTAGCAAATCCCGTTCAATGTTTGCCCGTGGTTTTAAAGTTAGTTTTATCTTGGGGGAGGGTATATGAAATTGAAAAGATCGTAATGGAAGGGATTCTTTCCTCCAAATCTGGCATTGAGCGGATAGACTAATAGTCCTCCATATCATCCTCAGGAAAATATTCACCTACATCACCTTGCGGTTGTCATGGGTTGGATGAGTTTCACCAGGCACACACCCATCACCAGGTTGCTCCCTACACATAGCTTGAAGCTGTTGCATTAGAGCCGTTACTTGTTTTGTCATATACACCAACATTTCATCTTTATGCTGTTGGATGAGGTTTCCACCTCTCATAATGATAATCCAGACCAGTTTGGGAATCACAACTTGATCTGATACTAAGTTATTGATAGGATTTGATAAAGTAAAAGAGTGGCAGAAACAAAGGAAACCCTGGCAGAGATTCGCCTTCTCAGGTCCCATTGGGATCACCAATTACAAAGAGGCGGAGGTGAGTAGTTCTCCAGGGTATAAGGCTTATAGAGTGAACAACTTCGACATGTTGATTGTTGAGGGAGATTCCCTCAATGTCATCAGGTGGTTGCAAGGGAGTCATCTCCACCCATAGAGATTCGGGCACTGGTTCGACGAGACCCTCGAGCGAGCGTAGTGGGAGGACCTATTACCTACAGCCGTGTAAGAAGATTGGCGAACGACGATGCTGATAGGTGTTGCGGATTGTAGGCTTCCTTGGCCGACATCAATAGGTTAGCCAGGGTCGGTGTTAAAATGGTGGGTTTAGAGTTGTTTGACTTCCACCCCTTGAGGGTCGCGATCTTATGTAATTTTTCTTTGTATTTTTCCATGTATCGACCATCTCGGTCATCAGGTTATTCTCTTTTCTTCTCCATTAATAGTACTCCTCACCATTCAAAGAAAAAAGATACAAGAAAGATATGCAAGGCAATAAATTGTGGTAGAAAACATGAAATTCTAAACTCATAATTTACAAGATAATTGGAAACTCGGACAAGTCCCAGAAAGAAACAAACCTGTGGAGGAATGTTAGTCATCTCAAAATATCCTCCACGCTGTCCACATTCTCCCCAGTATCCTTTTGAGACAGTGTGGAAAGACACGAGCTGCACCCCCTTGCTTTTGGGTGGACCCATGCCCATCAAAATCTTGCAGTATCGAGAAATGTTTAGTTTTAGTTTAAGATAAGCCAGAAAAAAAATTTCTTGAACTAAGGAACAAATAGAGTATGTTATACCTTTCTTGCACTTATGAAGGGGCGCACATCTTGATATATGTTCTGCTGATAAACTTCATCTGCAAGCAGGACTACATTTTCTTGGAAACAAAATTCTAGCAGTTCCCTTATATTAGCTTCGCTCAGACATTGACCAGTAGGGTTTCCTGGGTTTATAATCACCATAGCTCGAACCTGAATCCAACAGATACGTGTTTGAATGCTTCAGATATGGGTAATATATCTATAAACGAAAATGTCACCATGAATGGATTTGAACGCATATTAAACGAAATGCAGAGGCATATGAAGTTGCTACACTGGAACAATCAGCTACCTATAATCTAAAAAAAGATTTCATGTTATCCTATCACATTGGAATTTTCTCTTTTGATGGAAATTAAGTAAATTTATTGAAAGAAAAGTATTTATGAAAGGGGAAACAGGTGTGTGGCAAGCGGAACTTCTGCCACAGGCCTATTAGCAAACGGAGCTCCTATTCTGCAGTGGTCATTAAAATTAAAGATATGAATTTATCAGGTATTCATACAGTCTATTTACAACTTTGTCCAATAACATGGTAGTTAGGTAATTAGGTTATGCTAGTGCATGGTGAATGGCATCTTACAATCTCTTTTACTATTTTGCTAACTGGTATTATATGCCTGGATTAGTTAAGATGATGATAAACTTGTTAATGCCTGGATTAGTTTATGAGATTGAGAATGCTAGCGTCATGCATTCAAAATTTCAAACATACCTACATGTGGATGCATGCATGCAATGTGTGAATATTCACTTATACTGCATGCAGACACCTAAGAAACTGTAATGTGTATCATTGAATTTGAGGCATTACTGCAGAAAGCATCATTGCCATAACCATACGTATATACTAAGAGATCGCACAAAACATATCAGATGTTATTACCAAGTACGTCTTCAAAGAATAGATTTGAGATTAAACAAATACAATTCATACTCATAAGATATAAAACCTTCTTAATCTCCCAAATTTTCAAACAATGGCAAGTAGGACTTCAAAAAAAGCATGACCTTAAAAGAAAGAAAATTCAATATTTTTAGGGTAAAAAAGGCATTACTTTCAAAGCATCTACAAGAAGTTTCCTTTACTAAACAAACATTAGTTCAATACCAAAAGAAGAAGAATAAAAAAGGCACGCAGAATAATACACTTTATGTTGAAAACCGAGAGATCTCTAATCTCCCGAGAACAGGATCAAACTCGACGTGCGGCAAACAACGAGATCAGATGAAAGAAACAGATACACATAAAATAAGAAATACAAGATTTACGGGGTTCGACAGTATGGCTACATCCATGGTACAATAGAGTTTCACTATGTTGATATTACGGTTACAAAAATCTTTTTTTACCTTTTCTCTCAGTCAAGAAGATGCCCGAAACCTCTCACACCCGTAACCCTAATATGTGGCTTATATATCGATGCCACTACATCAAGAATTACCAAAATACACATAACCCTAATATGTGGATTATATGTCGAATAGAGTTTTGGATCGGGCATATTAGTCCATCAAGATGATGAATTACAGCCAGAATACAAGACAACCGCACAACACTTTAGCAAGCAACTTTTCATGTCACCAAGCACTAAAGCAGTTATAGGTGGGACAAATTTTTTGGAAAACCACTAGCAAACAATATGAGAGGATTATAAGCCATTAGTCCATAAGCTGGAAATAACTGCATGCACAGTAAAATTTTGAATAAAATCAGCAACAATTGCAACCGACACTTCTTCACGATGCATTAATATTAACACTTACAACCTGAAACTCAAGTCAGGATCAATGAGTGCATAAGTACGATCGGATTCTATACTCAGTGGATTGCTTGATCTTTCAGGCCCAAAAGAAAAAATATGGACTGTTATTTCAAGTTAGGAAAACTTAATTTAGTCGACTCAACTTGGCATTTCTCAAGTACCAAGATTTTAAAAACTGGGTAGCATGTATTAATATGGGACTGATGATGGAAAAGAAACCATGCTTACAGTTATTCCTTTGAACCGGGCCTGTTCTACCGATTGACGCAGGTTATTGATGTCAAGACCCCAGTTTGCTGTCTCTTCTAGGTAATATGGAACAAGTGAACCGCCATATAAAGAAATTGCAGCTGAATAAAGTGGGTATTGTGGAACTGGAACCAAAATCTGCAAATGCACGAATTCTGAGTATTTTAATACAACAAAAATAAAATAAACAGAGAAGTGGCTAACCAAGAAAAATGAACTTCTCAGGTTATTTTACTGGTAAAATGTATACTAAGTCATTATGAAAGACTTGAGTACCCCATCGTCTACATTGCGAATAATAGTATTCAGGATCTGCATTACTCCTTTACTGGCGCCATCCGTGAGATATATAAGTTCTGGATCACTACAGGCAATGAAATTGATACAATCAGCCGCTACTTTAGAAACTAAAGTACACTGCACCCAGTATATAAATAAATTATCAATTTTTATATCCATTTTCATATCCAACCCGATTACCTAGGATACCCATCGCGCCTTTCAATGAATTCAGCCACTTCCTTCCTTATTCCCGGAAGGCCTCTGGAGTCACTATAGGCACCTATTGATCAGAAAGGTTGCAAATTATCAGTTTTGCTTTATTCCCTCTTTTACTTGAATTGGAGAAAAAATCTCAAAGGATTATATTTGTAGTGGCTAACTCTCACCCCTCAAGGGATGAGACTCTGAATTCTATATATCTATCAACCTATATATATATATATATATATATATATATATATATATAGGGTTTTTGAGCTCGAGCGCAGATAAGCTTATCTGCGCTCGAGTGCAAAAACAGGGGGGGGGGGACACATTGTTGGGGGGATCCAAAGCATTCATTTGGAAGTCTCTTTCATGGATAGGGTGTCTACCAAAAATCAGCTCCACTGGATCATCTTAGGGTCTCCAGTTGTGGGGTGAAAATTTGGCAGATTAGTGGACAAACAGTATTTGTCCATTTTCACCCCCACAAATGGACACCCTATGATGATCCAATGAAGCTGATTTTTGGTACACACCCCATCCATGATGGGGTCTTTCAAATGAATGCTTAGGATCACCCCAACAATGTGGCCCCACCCTTGTTTCCTGCATTCAAGCGCAGGAACCCTTTTCTCATATATATATATATATATATATATATATATATATATATATCACACACACACACACACACACACACCATAACCCAGTCCATAAAGACTACAGATAAGTTATCCTCAAATGTGATATAATAAAAGTAAAACATGTACATCCGTACGCATTTAACTTTATGAGAAACTGATGCAACTCAATAATATTTCCCTGCCGATAACAACATGAACAATGTATCAAGGATCAAGGGGCATACCTAAACCACCAGATGTTAATGAAAGATAATGTTTAGCCCTGGCAATAGCATCTGCAGGGAAAACAAGTCCAACATTTGGATCATCTAACAGAAATGGAGCCTGGCATAATGCTACCACCTGCAATGAACCACTTTCATGTGAAGATAAACTTCAAAGGAAAAAAATCGACCTTAGAGCATCAATATATCAGGATACCCAAGCAATAAGTGGAAAACAATATGCAGAAAATCATTTTCTGCATTTAAGTTGCCGGAAATAGATAGCAGAATACCCATTTATTATTCGTATAAGAGCACAGAATATGAATTATCATGCTTCTTCAAGTTATTTAACTTCAAGTGCCTGAAATGGGCATTCATTAAAATTCAAATGAAAAGGGAAATTTTCAAATCCAATAATTGTACATTTCACATCCAAATAGAACGAAAGGGAATACGGCAATGGTGATGAACCTGGCGAGGAAAGGTCAGTGGCTTTTGTCCTAAAGCATGAGGGTTGCCGACATTGGTAAAAATGATCTGCAAAGAACAAGTGGAACATGATATAGTAAAAAATATATATTAAACAATAATTTCATGCAAAACCATTAAATATGCTTATCATTTCAACAAGTTATACTGAATAACCTATAAAGTAACCATTTACTTTGAAACCTAAGAAAAAGCTTGTTCTGTGTGGTGACCTTGACTTCATCATAGAAACCAAACTCATACTTCCATATACCGAAGTGTTGCAAGGAATCCTTTGAATAATAAGGTTCTAAGACAACTTGTAAATTTTAATGGATAAATTTCATTATATATCAACATTAATGCACTTGAAGTAGAAAAATAAAGCACAAAGAAGAGCCATACAACTGTAAACAATTTAAAGCAGATGATATAGAAAGGGAAATGATAAATGCGCCCCTTTTCATCACATGGGACACCCAACTGCAGTGTATGTGGCAATCAAATCCGTTGAATCCTTCTGACGTGAAGTACATCAGCCCCTCTGCAGTCATTGATACACTGCTGCTGGGTGTCCCAAGTGATGAAAAGGGGCGCATTTATCATTTCCCTATAATAAACTTCTTGTTGCACCCACTTTCCTAATCATGACAAGCTACTTGGAATTACGGAAACTTTAAACAGTGAACAAAGTTAGAGTTGTGACTAGTTTATGTCTTATGATGGTAATACTGTAAAATGCTGTTATTATTGGGTTCATTTTGTAATATATATTACTCTCTCATATAAAGATGTCATGTGGAGAGAATCCTCACATAACCTAATTTCCACTACACTTTTCTTCTCCTCTCCTCTCTTCTGCTCCTTATTTTAATAGCGCATAACCCTCTTTATTTCACCATGTTGTCTATTCCACCACAACATGGCACCGTAGATGAGGTACATTGTAGTTTGTGCACCCTATTTCCTCATAATCGATTCTTATAACAGACTAACAGTATAACCTTGAAGTATTGTTCCATTTGCCACAGGAAGTTCTCCAATTCAGCATTTCTAATATCCTTATAGCATTTTAGCTCAGAAATCCGTACGTCAGTGACATTCCTAGTGACCGACCCACCCAGCCTTCTCGAGTATGAAAACCTTGGTCTTCAACTACTGGACCTCATCCACAGAGTTCGATACGTCTTTCTTGACTACGCTCAATGCAGTAGTGACACTACCTATGAGTGCCTTCATCTCATCCTTGAGATACACTTTCACTTCGTTCATGAGAAGGTAATGAAGGGTGAGATCACTCCAGTGCAAGTTGCTAGTGGAGACGTGGTAGTGAATGTGTCCACCAAAGGTTTGACTGTAGACCAACATACTCATTTGATTGACAAGATGAAAATTATCCAAGGAACGCTTCAAATTTAGGGGATGTTAAAGAGTTCATGTGCATTAAGAGCATTTTTGTATGCGTTGTAATAGCTCCGTTTTCATTTGAATAAAAATACAAGCTCCACATTTTGGGTCTCCATCGTTTTCTTCTTCATCTTATTTATAGAATTTACGGAGACCATGGTAGAATACAAATTTGGAAACAACAGCTCAAAAAGTAATTTAAAGCAAACAATAGAGCAGAAACTTAGTTTCAGAAACCACCTGCACATACATACTCAAAAGCAATTGGAGGATAGCCATTGAAGAACAAGGCCGGACCGCTTGTAAACAAACATAAACACATTGCTAATAAAGTAAGTGGAAGTTAGTCCCAAGAAAAAAAGTGCATGTATATACCTTCTTGCCTTCCTTCTGAAGTTCTGAAGCACGGAGATACAGCTCACCTCTTACAGCATATTGAACCTTCTTAACGTTCTCATTCAGTGACTCGTAGTCTAATGCCTTTGGTGACATGATGGTGTAGTTATCAATGTCACCACAGAGGCAGATAGGAATTTTCTCTCCAATATACAGTAGAAACCTATAGACTCAGTTCGTAACCTGAAAACCTACAGTGCTGTAAAATGAGTATGAAAAGCTCCCCAAAAGAAACAACCATGTCTACAAATTAATCTGATTTAAGGCATAATTATAATGAGGATAACGAGAAAAGGTTTCATCCAAAAGAGTGAACATCATGGCATAAAATTATTGCGAACTACAAAGTCATTGGTTCATTATCATGACAAGAGCCAAAAATATCAATATTGATGGAAGCTAATCTTCATAGAGACTAGGTCATTTCATTCTAAATAATGAATATCCAGGGAAAAATGTGTTGAAGGTGAGGTGCTAATAATATCTAAAACCAAAAGTAAGCCTAAATGCAAGACTGATCATTCCATGTTGCCGCTTAATGATCAATGAAGAATAAATCAAAGAAGTAATAAATCAAAATCAGGTAAAAGTAAAAGCGAAACATCGAATGAATTAGTAAATTGTGAAGCTTCTTTTCTTCTTTTTTATAGTGAAGTTTTTCTTTTCTTTTCTTTTCTTTTTTTTGTTTAAGAAAAAAGGATTGGAAACAAAATGCATGCTTACCATCTTCATGTATGCACAATCAAGCAACAGATAAAATTTGGAAGGCATGAAAACTACACAAAGAGATATCATGATATGTTACACAAGAAAAATCATGTCAAATCATAAAATATAAGCAAGAAATTATTAAGCAGAAAACCAATTAATCATTTTAAACTTTCCACCACTAGAATTCAAAAAAAATAATGAAAAGGAAAATTCCATGATAATTTAACAATCAATCATTTCTATACAAGAATTACAAAAGGGAAAATCCCGCTGTCATAAATAATGAATGATCGACACGGAAGAACAAATGAATTAAAATAGTAATATTAATATAAGAAATGCGACATCAAATTCCAACTGGAAATTATAAAACCATGTAAAAGAAAAAGATAATATTTCAAGAATTAAAAATACACAATCTACAGTAAATTATGCATACAGTGCTATCATCACTCACACCAAAAAGAGAAAAACCCGATTGTTTTTACACAAAAAAGGACCAAAACCCAACAAACGTCCAAACAAATGCCGAATATTACCAAAAAGGACAACCCCAGATTCATTACTCAACAGAAACACTCCAAACCATGATCTTATTGAGCTCTCATACTAAAACTATAATAAAATCAAATACAAATTCTCATACCCAATTGAGAAATTCATCGATTCCACCATAAAACCCAAAGCTCGAATCATAAAACTAGAAGTACAAATCAATAAAATTGAATAACTATAAAAGAGGAATTCACACCCATTTAACAAAAACTCAAGACAAATCATTTTTTCCCTTTTTGCCAAAGGGTTTACCTTGAAAATTCAGAGGAAGGAGGGAGATTCTTGGGTTTTGACAGATGTTCTTAAGTTGCTAAAACGAAACATGGAGCTTCATATGAAGATGGGCCTCTTACAGAAATAGATGCATTTGCATGTTTATATGTTATTACTTTTCAATCTTATTTTAGTATTTATTTTATTGGTTGGCATGTTTTGTGTATGTAGTATATAGACCATGCAACATGAAAGAAAGTATAAATAAATTATAAGTGAAAGGGATGTATATCTAGATACAATGGCACCAGAGCCACTGAAAAAACAGAGGAATATCAGACTCTTCAAATTAAGGAGAGGGATAAAGTTCAAAAGAAGTGTGGTTGCTAACTAAAAGGGAAATGATAGGTTGCTGACTAAAGGGAAATGATATATGCGTCCCATTTTCTTCCGTGGGACAGCCACTTGTAGTCTAAAAGAGTAGGCATGGGTATACAAGAGGGAGCTGTCCCAGGCGAAAAGGGGGGGAGTATATCATTTCCCTGCACTGTTTGGATTCCAAGAAGAACAATTCTGACAGAAAATTTGTTATCAAGAAAATATTTTCTTTCAATGACTTACAGGTAAATGATATGCTTGATGCTAGCATTCCTCTTATGGTTAATTTTGAGGGATATTATAATAAATTGAAGATCCCACAATTAAACGATGCTTAGGGTAGTTTCAAATTGTGATTTCTAGTGTGTCAATCAAATAGGATTTTTTTTTTTTTTTTTGAATTACAAGTAGGGAATCTTAGAAATATTTTTCTTTTCCAAACTTTTCCAAAAATTCCTGCATCCAAACATGCCTAATTAAAAATTTGGTCCTCTCTCATTAGGGTATTTGGTACAAATTGGATTTGAGGTTGCTAACTAAAATTTGCTCCTCTCATAAGGGTCTTTGACATAAATTGTAATTGAGGTTTCTATTGATTTGAATGAAGTTTTGGCCCTCCTCAATAAAAAGAAAAGAACTATGCATAGTCACTTTTACAATCATTGGTGAGAGACAATTTTTAGATCCCACACAGAGTATGTATGCAAAATCAAGACCATTGATCCTGGTAGAGAAACATGTCAAGTGACTAGGATCATTTGATCAAGTATCCCAATAAGTGTCTTTTGTGAAGTGATGTTGGCAATTCCTTTCTTTTTAGCATTTTTTTGATAAAATAGATTTTTCTATTTATCTTGGATGTTTTAAAATGAACCCCATGAGTGTTTAAACAGAACACTCAAAGAATAAACATGGCAGTGAGTTAGGATAAGAAAGGAAAGAGATAATATCAATCTAATTTAGTTACCTAATAAGCCTACCTACCTCAATTTACCACAAAATCAAATCAAATCTAGTATCCTGATTTATCAAAGTTGCCTCATCTAACATACTTTCCTTATATACCACCATGATGATCCAATGGCGAGATCTCTCATACTCTACATGCCCCCTTAAACGTATGTGAATTGAAAAATTGACATACGTTTGATTATGATCAAATTTCCTAATCCGACGAAGATGTTGAGAGATGTATATTGCTGAAGTTGATGATTCATGCCTGTTGCTGAAGAATGTGTCGCCTGGAAGAGGAGCGACGAAGTGGGCTTACGATCCTCAACGAATAATTGCCTCAATGGGTTAAATTAATCGAACTCAAGTCTCGATAGGTGAGTCATCATTGGCCAGTTTTAGAATACCAAACCTCATATATAAAAGTAGGCCAGTATAGATCAATGCCTTAATGGGCAAAAGAAAGCCTCGATAGGAAAGACATCATGGTTCGGCTTTTTTAGTACCGATCCTCACAGAATTTGAAATTAATATCTCAACAGGTAGTACCAAGCCGATAGGATAGGCGGCGGGCTGAGCGTAGAAGCGAATCGCCAGAAACCCCCGATCCTCCATTGAGAATCATTGATACAGCCGATTCTCGTCGCCATTTGTTCCATTATTTCATCGAATAACAAATTGGTATTTACAACACACACGCTCTATTGTTGAGGGTTCGGAGGAGGTATATTATGTCACTTCCGATCCGACTCGATATACCTTAGAACAATCTATTTTTGTTACCACGAGATGCCCATAAAAAATCTCGGAGCCACCCATTAATAGTATTGGAACTCTGTGCAAAGTTTCCTCCCGTGATATGAGTTACCACCCCTTGATCACCCATGCCATACTCCCAGGAAAAGCTCGAACGACCCATGCCAGAATTATGGATATTACAACGAGGAACAACCAACCCCATTTTTTTTTTCATTTCTTTTCCTCTTTCTTTACTTTACTCTTCAAAGAGGAAGAATAGTTCTTCTAATTCTATGAATCTTCCTAGAACGTTATTTTCTTTCTGGTATGATAACATTTCGCGAGAACTACGTCCATACGGTGGAGGTCCCTTGCTCGAGAATTTTGCTTTGATCCAGAGCGGAGAATCGATGCAATTGCACTAACGCGTTGCGTTTTCAGCTTTGCTACCGACGCTTCGTTCTGAAAGTGCTCTGCACCGACGCTCAAGGGTGAGTCCCATGCGTCAGTTTGTGGATCGCAGTCTCCCTACAGGTCTGGCAATGAGCCTTATCGCCAAGATTTGGGCACCAAAGTGCACGCTTCTATGAAGGTACTTACTAATAGGGCACTCCAATCGTCACGTTTGCTTTGCTCTTCTTTTTCGGACACATTTGGCACGCATGAATTTTCATGATTTTGATAAAATATGCTCTTGCTCAGGTGTGAGGAGGGTTATCATCATGGTTGTAAATTTTGACCGAAAACCGAAATTTCTTATTTCGGTGGAGACCAACACCGAAATCACCCAAAACTGAAACGGTCATTTATTTCAGCCAAAATTTCGGAATTTTGGTCGAAATTTCGGTTTTTCGAAAATTTGACCCAAAAAATCTATTTTTTAAAATATTAATTTAATATTTCACCGAAATTTTGACCGAAATTTAATATTGAATAACATATTGAATTTGGGTTTTGTACCAGAATTTGACTGAAATTTCAAAATTACCGAAACCGAAATTTTAAACCTTGGTTATCATCCCTCCCACTCACTCTGTGCGAACTGAGATGAAGGCCACCGAACACCTTCTGAATCATCATTTATTAATTGGGACATTTTCCTTTGGTGAGATCCAATACTTGAATGAGAAAAGAAGTGTTTTATAAATCACTTCTTTTCCTTCATTTAGAGGGACGCACCTCAAGGAAGGCACTTCAACTTAGTAGAGCATATTTGAGGCACACACCTCAAGAGAGGTACCTTACGGTTTGAAAAATAAGAGTAAAATTGAGAGAGAGAGAGAGAGAGAGAGAGAGAGAGAGAGATAAACACTAGCGGCTAGGATAGGGCGACATATCGGCGGAAAATTTCTAAGCATTTGAATAACACAAGGATTTTTTTTCAAAAAAACAAAGGTGCAAATATCAAATATGGGGGTGTGGTTATCAATTTGGGTATGCCACATAAGATAAGGTGAGAATCCTTTTAATAGAGCAGTGGAGGTGTGGCTATCAAAGATAGATGATGCTCATTTCAGCCCTCTTCTCTATTTAAAACGCCCACACACAGCCACACAGGCTAGGGTCTATCACATAATCTAGCTAGGTTTCCTCATGTAACCTACTGTCCTAATCTACCACTAAGATGATCCAACAGTGAGATCTCTCATACTAACCATTTTTAGTGAAAAAAGATATTATAAGAAATGATCCAACGGGACGTGTTCATGTCATATTCTGATGCAACGCAACGATCCTGGGTCCGATAGGAAGTCCCCACTTTGTATTATATATATACTGGGCCCTTACCTTGGATAGTTGTTCTGCCCAAGAAATATTGTAATCAGGGATTTGCTAGCGTCCATTGCAAAAGGCACTCCGCGGAACGTCTGTTGGATACTTGCATGTGAGAGCGGCCACATAGGCTCACTTTCCAACAGATTTTGTCATTTTTCTTGAGGTGGCTGCTCTCTCACGCAACAGACGTCCCACGAAATGCCTTTTGCGATGGACCCTAGCAAATCCCTTGTAATCAAATGATCTAAACAATCGACCATGCACGTTTTCCATCTTCCCTTCACTTGAGACGTCGTCTTTGGGATTTTGTTTCATGATTTCTCTCCAATTTACACTTGGAGATGACAATTTGTCAGGAAAAACATTTCATGGGAGCAAAGTCGATCCTATTTTTAGTCACTTGTTGCCACTTGAGTCACTAGTTTCCTGATTTTTAGCCACTGAACCCATCCTACCCCACTCACCACTTGGAGACACTAGTTTATCTTGAAAAGAAAAACTCATGGTAGCCAAATGTGTCCTAGATATTTATATATTTTTCGTATTTCGTTGCCAGTCACTTGATTGAACGGTTATAATCGTCTGATCAATAGCCGATTGTGTGTCATGAATTCAAGGCGGGACTCTTTTTTTTTGAAAAGGGCAACAGAATATATATATATATATATATATATATATATATATATATATATATATATATATATATATATATATATATATGTAAAAACAGAACCGAGGTGGTCCTGAAGGAACAAAGATAATACAAAGATCCCAATTGGCCAACATAGTACACCACTGGTGTGATGGAGAGGCCCAACATCATTCCTCGAAGTCATATAAGATAATTTGGAGTATTATTTAGAGTAGATGGATACTGATTTGGGTATAATTTTCAATTTTGTGTGTCATTGATAATTTTCCGCGTTACTTTCGAGAGGTGTAAACTCAATGACACTAAACTTAAGTACAATGTTCAGGAGAATGAGATTTTGGCAGTGCACTGCTTCAGGGTGTGGAGACACTAGGTTCTTGGTTCCGAGTTCATTGTCAAGACAGATAATGTGGCCATGAGTTATTTCAAGCACAAAGGAAGTTATCAACTAAACAAGCTAGTTGGAAAGACTTGAGGTACAAGTGAATCGAAAGCATATGCTCTAAGCCTGAAGGCCGAGTTAGCCGCCTTGACGTTGGAGGAATAAAGGTGAGAGCCGACTTAAGAGCAACCTACGTGATCACATTGTGAAGGGTTAGATAAAGACCCCTCTGCTAAGACCCTCATGCAACATGTGAAGGACAAGAGCACTCGTTGGTTTTGGGTCCAAGAGGGCATCATTGTGACCAAGTAGAGTCAGTTGTACATTCCACGATTAGGATACCTTAGGAAAGAAATTCTAATGGAATGCCATGACACAGCATTTATGGGGCCCAATGGATTTCACATGGGTGAATATTGCTCAATATTTCTCTTCAAATGGAAGGAAAAGCAACTGATAATAACGGCACTCAGTGATGGGGAGCTTGTTAGATCAAGCAAAGGTTGCTTGAAGCATTACACCCTAGGTATCTAGTTTGGAATACCTAGTTTGTTGCCTCAGCCTCTACATATAGAGATACACTAGAATTATTGACTGGTTAATACACTCTACCCATGTAGGCCTACTACACCGGTCCATTATCTTATTGGGCTTATATTAGAACATAATTAGGGTTACACTATATACCCAACAGAGCTCAATGTGGAAAAATTGGTTAGAAGAAGATATGTAAAGGGGCTTTGCTCTTCCGGCTAGGGAGTTTCCATTAGCGAGACATACTTTCTCCCTGGGTTAACTGGTGTATATATGCACCCTTGGATATAACCGTTACAACCCAGATATAGGCCAACATGTTGCTACACCCCCTTCCACACATTATCCCATAAGATGCAACAATGTAACTCCCTTACCTATAGTATGAGTCCATGTGGCCACTACGCAACAATTATTGCATATAACCAGATGCCCATGGTTTTCGAGTTTAAACATCAATATCACACCTAAGCTTAGAAATATAACAAAAATTATGAAAGTGAAGACTTTACACCATTTATCTCCGATGATATCTTTAAAGGATCAAGATACCTGAACTTTTCAGAAGATTATCTTTTTTCTTTATCTTGTTCGAGTAAGAGGGAATAAGGAAACAGGAATGTGGATGTTACATCAATGGTACAATTGGAATGTCCTACCCACCGTCAAGACCCCTTTTTTGTAGGGAAGTGAGATAGTGGCCCCCCCTTTTCTTCCCGGGTGGCCCCAGGGAGAAAAAGAGGGAATATATCACTTCCCTTTTCCTATTCTCATTTTCTGCTTTTCTATTTCCCTTCTTTCTAGCGATGAGGGACCAAAATCCGGGATCCAAAGGAAGGATGATTGGATATTTATAATTGATTCGTACAATAAGGAGCTTGTGCCTCATCCATTGGATCATCCTAACAAGTGATTCGACGTCCGGGCCTGTTTGGTTTGGTTTTTGAGAACCCATATTGAGTCCAAAACTGATTATTGGACTTAAATTTACGTTTAGGCCCTGTTCGTTTCAGATTGTACCAACCAATGGCGAGGGGCCCAACTGATTATTGGCCCAACCTTAATTTTGAGTACAATAATCGCTTTTAGACTCGCAATCGGTTATCAAAATCCAATTTTTAAAAAAAGGACCTTATCGAAATATGTGCAATTGTTGAGCCTCATGATAAAGATGGACTTGAAATCAAGACTTGATCTTGAAAAACATCATGAACAATCCTAGAAGGTTGATCTTGAGTTTGCTTACCAACCCTAGAGGTTTTACAAGATCAACATCATGACTACTCTTTTTATACTGATGGGGGTGGACTTACCCACGCTCTCACTGCTTGATCAAATCATGAAATCTCTCTCTAGTGTGCTTCGTGGCGTGCCTTTTTCTAGTTAAGAATTAAAAGTAATCATATCTCAATATATAAATCAAGAAGAGCTGCATTTTTAGGAGATAGTAAGGGCCACATTGACCAATCAAAATTCAGTAAATTCTTTGATGCCGTCCATGTTTGTCGCTCGATTAGGGATTTTAGTGAACTCTTAGCTGTATCTTAGCCTCGACGACTTAGCTTGCTCCTTAGTAATCTCTAATCTAGCTATTTTTGGTTGATCCAAAAGCTCTAAACCTTTAGAATGCAGCAATTGGTAGGCAAGGTTGGAATCTCTAGCTACACCTAATGGCGTTGGCCCTACACAAAGATCATTAAAGCCTAGGGAAATGATATATTCTCTTTGCCTTATGGGGTTGAAAGGTATTATTGAAATTTGAACGTTTCTTATGGTCAAAAGACCACTAAAGGTGGGTGTCTTAGTAAATAGAGGGGCTATATGGGTAGCATTTGTCATCTCACTTACTTTATTCCGAAAGCATCTCATATGAAAATATTTTCAACAATTGACTAAAGAATCTATGCCAATTGAACAAACTTTCGGCTGGTGGAAAATTGAAACCCTCTTTTCTTCTTTTTTTTGAGTTCTACGTGTCTAAGAAGGGATAAGCAGTGGGGCAAATCTTGCATATGTGTAAAAAGAGATTTTCTAGGAAATTCCGTGGAAAGCCATTTCGTAGCTCACTTTTGTATGAGAGAACATCCACAAAAGCTCACCTTTTAATAGATATTGACTAGTTCATTTAATTCATCTCAGGTGGCTGTTCTCTCCCGCAAAAGTGAGCCGCGAAATTGCGTAGCAAATCCTGTATAAAAGTAGGTAAAGGTGAAATGTATTCGAAAGATCCATCTCACTGAAATTGATACCATAAATAATAATGATTATGACAAATATGGCTTTTTAATTATTTAAAACAATGCTAGATTGAAGAGCGCCCTTCCAATAACCCAACCTCAAGGGCGCGCCATTAGATCCACGTCACCCAACTGCATTTATCATTTCTTAAAGGTTACTGATATTTGAACTACAATGTTTTGATAATTGCACTTACTCATCATAAATGATATCACCATAGAGGAAAGTGTTCATGAGCTCAAGCTCAAGCTCAACAACACATGTGGCCCCACATTTTTTAGGTGATCCAAAGCATCCATTTGAAAGGCCCTTCCATGGATAGGGTGTATACCAAAAATCAGATTAATATGATCATCCTAACCCAATCAAAGGTGGAGGAATGCTTTGGATCACTCCAAAAATATGGGGCCACATGAGTTTTTGAGCTCGAACTCAAATAAGCTTATCTGAGCTTGAGGTCAGGAACACTTTCCTCATCTCCATCTTGTCTTTTATTGTTTAAAGAGCTATCAAGTGTTATTACACTTTCCAAAAAGCTCTTACAAACCAATTAAAAAAGAAAAGACAAGGTGTGCCTGTGCAACTATTACAGTTTCTAAAATGCTCTTGACAAACTGAGTATGTGCAATTATTAAAACATGGTATGGGCTGAGCCCGAATTTGTTCTTCACCCCTATGGTCGAAGGTTCAATCCCAGCTTACCTATCAAAAAAATTATCAAAACATGGTAGTGCCAATATTATTAGTAGGGCTGCAACTCGAGCCGGGTAAAACCCGACCCGCATCGACCCGACCCGAAAATAGCCTGGGTCGGGTTCAGGTTTCATGGGTTTCGGGTCGAGCCGGGTTCAGCATTCAAAAGCCCGCATGAATCTCGGGTCGAGCCGGGTTTGAAGGGGCCCGACCCGACCCGACCCGAGTTACATAAGTTATAGTATGTATATTTTTTTCTATTGTTAGTTAAAAGTTAAAGGGATAATTATATTTACACCCCTCTAGTTTCTGACACATCCACTTCCACCCCTATAGTTTAAAACGTGACAAATACACCCTTGTAGTTTCAATTTGTTTAAGGTAGGCCCCCTCAGCGGAAGGTTCGTCCATAGATTGAAGGGTTAGGATGATCCGATGGAGCTGATTTTTTGGGCACACCCTAACTATGTCAGGACCCATCAAATGAACGCTTTGGATCATCCAAACAATGTGGGCCCACATTATTTGGATGATTTTTTGGTAGTGTTTGGATTCGGGTAGGGGCCCACATTATTTGGATGATCCAAAGCATTCATTTGATGGGTCCTGACATAGATATGGTGTGCCCAAAAAATCAGCTCCATCGGATCATCCTAACCCTTCAATCTATGGACGAACCTTCAGCTGAGGGGGCAAACCTTAAACAAATTGAAACTACAGGGGTGTATTTGTCACGTTTTAAACTATAGGGGTGGAAGTGGATGTGTCAGAAACTAGAGGGGGTGTAAATGTAATTATCCCAAAGTTAAAAGTGAATACCCACGCACCCACTGTTACTGTATGTGAGTGTAATTTATGCTTCTATGAGTTGAGTTGATTCAAGTGTTTGATTCAGCATTGTTTGATTGTAATTACAACATTGTTTGATTACAGCATTGTTTGATTCAAGTGTGATGTGAGTGTAATTACATCATTGTTTGATTCAAGTGTAATGTGAGTGTAATTTCTGCTTCTATGAGTTGAGTTGCCTTGCCAAACAAGAATTTTCCTTAAAAATTTGCGTCAACGTGAAAAAACCCGACCCGACCCGAACCGACCCGAGATTTATCATGGGTAGGGCCGGGTTTGGGAATCGTGGGTTTTCCGAAAAAAAACCCGACCCGACCCGACCCGAGATATTTCTCGGGTAGGGTTGGGTTCTCCAAAACCCGACCCGCCCGACCCGAGTTGCAGCCCTAATTATTAGTACCCTTTCTTTAATTTTATATTTTTTTAGTGCCATTGTAAAATGAGGTTAGGTGATGCAAATCCAATGGAGTAGCCTTGCATCTCTGGGTTTTTTTTTTCAAGGGCGCCCTTCAATTTAGCATACGTCTGTAAATTAATATAAAAATTCTTAAGATCTAAAAATTAAATTGAGGCAAAATAACACAAAGCATCAATCCAATATCGAGAAAAACTTAAGGAACAATGGAAATTAATGATTGTAAGGCGTGGTCTAGACAAACCTTTTTAAGGAGAAATCTGTAAGATATTGATTTATTTTTATTTTTTTTTCACTCCGAAAATCTTGTGAATGAGAGATCCCATCGAACCAGTGGAGTCCCCTATTAAGCCCCATTAGATCAACGGTCTTGATTACAAAGCATTATATGAAAAACTATTCCCACTTAAAATCTGCAGAGAAGTTATATATTTGTTCCCTTCTTTTACATAGGACAGCCCCCTCCAGTGTATTACGACTACTTTTTTACGCTAGAGGGCGCTGTGCTGAGTAAGAAAATGGGGCGAGTATATGATTTCCCAAATCTCAAATGAGAAAAGTAAATCTAGATTCTATCTTACTTCCCAAAGATAGAGCCCCTTGTCTAAAGTTAAAAAGGAAGGAGGGGGGCCGTGAAAGCAACGCATGACGTGGCGAAAGCATCTTATTACACGTCATCACGAGGCGTCACTTGTATATAGTCAGCAATATACCGTGGGTGATCAAAGAAAAGAGAGTGGGAGAACATGAGAGAGAGTCGGGCAAAAAACATAAAAGACAAAAATAACCCCCTGTAGGTAATGCGATTACAAGGGTATTTTTGTCATACTGCCAGATATAAGGTGGCCCGTGGCCGTGAGTCCACTCGTGGGCCCCATAAATTAGCCATAAAACGGGAAATGATATAATAGCCCTTATTTTTTACTCTTGACAGCCCTTTCCCAAGTAAGAAAAATAGGGCGAATATAATTGGTCCTTGTCTAGTTGGTCCAAGCTTTTTGTCGGTATGACCGACCCTTCCCACTGGATGAACAGAGTCTGATTCAGCAGGTACAATGACCAAAAAACCCTTAAAACGGTTTGCACCGAACAGAATATTAACCAGGGGTGCAAGTGTGCAACTCGGGTCGGCGTGGGTAGGGTTGAGGCCAACTCGAACCCAACCTGACCTGAACCCGAGTTCAATCCAACCCAATCCGAGATTTTAAGCTTAAAATATAAAAAAATTATTAAAAATGTTGGGCTTAACTCGGGCCGGGTTGCCCAACCCGAACCCGATCCCGACCCGAACTCAACCCGAACCCGATCCCGACCTGACCCAACCCAACCCAACCCAACCCAACCCGACTTTTTTCAGGTTGAACCCGCCCGAGTAGAACCCCTAAATTATAACTTCCTTATCCGCTAAGAAGGGCCAGACAATGAGACAATTTCATAATTTCCAAATTAGTTAACGCAGGAAGCTAAGGGGTATTCAGTCATTTTACTAAAACCCAGGTACGTCATATGTTGCAGACTTGAACGCTTTTTAACACCAATTCAAGTTACCAGTGGTGCGAATTATCCTACAGGGGGTGCGAATTTATCATTGCCTGGTATCAAAACGTAAATCTCACTATAAAAATCCGCTTCGAGCGCTTTTTCTCTCCGTTTCAAAACCTTCAAAATCAGAGCTCCAAGGGCGATTAAAAGCTCTGGTTTTCTTTAACTAGAGCCCTAGATCTGAACCTTATTCTCTTACATAAGCTCTAACGAAATCAGGACGAGATTCTCGTATCACGGAGGATCTAAAGTCGAAATTGCTGGAATTTTTTACTAATTTGAGGTAAGGTTTATTAAGCTTCTGATGAAATTCCATGGAATTCCTTTTTTTCTTCGTCTCTTATCGTAATACTTTATTTGTATCTTTAAAGATATAGGTAGAGATTTCCTTTTCTGAAGGATTTTGATGCCTAAGTTGCTCGAACTGTTCTTGTTTCTGGTTTATAAGAGACAGAGTTTTTCTTATCTTGAGGCTCTTAAAAATCTGTCCTTTATCTTCAATTTCAACAGTAGCAAGAAGAAATTTTCATATTTTGGAGTATAGAGAGTCGAAATCTATGAACATTTTGGTTTATTTTAGGCTTTTAGCTACCTTTTCTTCAACTCTAGATCTAACTCCTTTTACTTTAATTGCATATTCGTTTAGATCTTTTAGCTGCATTTTTTTTCGCTAAATAGGATTAATTTTCCATATTTTGAAGGTTTATTTTTATTTTTATTTTTGTCGCTGGTGTAGGATCAGTTTTCTTCTATTTAAGCACTGGATTCGTGTCTTGTCTCTTTCTTTTCATGTTTTTGTGACCTAGGATTCGAATTTTCTGTGAAAGAATATAGTAATTTTTATAATTTTAAAGGTATCTTAGCCTAAAATTCCTGGAAATTTTTTCTTACTGTGCAAAACTCACATTTCTTTTAATCTCGGGGAACTGATTGTCAGGTAATTTGAGGGCTAGAACCGTTGCTCTGTTGTGGTCTTTTTAATCTTTGAATTCCAAATCCTGGATATGATATAGGATATCCCTGATCTTTCACTAACTAAAGCTCCTATCTGTGACATTTCACATTTCTTCTTTGTGTTCCAAAAAGAAATGAGATTCGAAATAAGGGCCCATTTGGATACCTTCCATTTTGTATTTGGATTTGGAATTGAGTTCTGAATACAAATTGAATAGATTCGGCCGCTCATGTAGAGGGGAACAGAGAGGGAAGGGGATACTTACTAGTGGAGGGGAGAGGTTGAGAAGCAAAGACGATGAAGGAAACTACCAGATCTGTGGATTTCCAATTTCTTATTTCCACAGCAAACTTAGAAATCTGATTTTTTTTCACTGCCAGCTGCTGAATTAGAAATCCAAGAATTTGATTCGATCTAAATTACAATGCAAAAGGTCTCCAAATGTGAGAAATCCAAATCAAAATCTTCTCGGCATCCAAACGGGCCCTAACTGAACTGATAAATAAGC
The DNA here is from genome assembly GCF_043159265.1 of Tasmannia lanceolata. Lineage (NCBI taxonomy): Eukaryota > Viridiplantae > Streptophyta > Magnoliopsida > Canellales > Winteraceae > Tasmannia > Tasmannia lanceolata. Next base: position 6,364,004 of record NW_027518697.1, on the reverse strand, counting down.
TTTACATCTTTAATATTTCCCCTTTGGTAGGTATAATCTGTGAAACAACCAGTTATTCCAAAAGCTTAAGCTGTTGGAGAAGGTTTTATTAAATTTTTTATACTTAAACACTCCCCTCCATATGTGGCCCCTCTTTCTTAGGGTTGGCCTGCACGTGGCACATGTGGCCCCCTCTTTTGTGTTTGGGCATTGCATGTGGATTTTTGCTATCAGGGAGGTTTGAACTCAAGACCTTTGGCTCTGATACCATGTGAAACAACCAGTTACTCCAGAAGCTTAAGCTGTTAAAGAAGGTGTTATTAAATCTTTTATGCTTTAACATAATCTTATTGAGAAAATATAATTCTAACTTTTCAAGAATTTATTACCGGACTGCAGGAGAGTTGCTTGCAGCAATTCGATTCAAAAAGGAAAAGAGTAAGCTCTACTTTACGTATGTCAAAATTTATCTGCTTTCTCTAGTCCATTTTTGGAGAAACTAGATTAATTTGTCAGAAGTATTTAAGCACCATAAAGGCTACAACATTATTTTTATGCAGGGGTTGAGCTCTAAAGAAATCCATGATCCTACAACTCACTATGGTTCAGAAATAAAGACGAAAAATCATTACACTGTGTACTGGTCCAAGATTTAAATCTGCTGAATCTGCAGTCCTTTTAGAGGCTGAAAAGGAAGAGGAAAGGGCTATTCTCCTTTGTGGTTTTCTCCGATCTGAGCAAGCCATAGGTGTTCCAAAGGTTAAACAGTGAAAATTTTGAGGAGATGTTTTGTTGAAATCTTCCAACTTCTCTGTTAAATGATATGACTGTGCAATTTCATACTTTCTGCAAGTCAATTTGAGTACCTCAGAACCAAAAGCTTTGCAACCATAGTAGGATGGAACAATATTTTGACTCAGAGCCTGAGTTCCCTCCCATGATTGACTCAGAAACTTGTTCTACTAGTTTGGCAGTTGATGCTTGTCTTGTCCCTTCTATCGAGCTTTCGGTCGGTCAAGGTGAAGGTTTCCAACCCATTAGATGGGAGATGGAAGAAGGCGGCAATTTGAGATGCAAGCGGCTAAAATTAATGGCATCAACTCAGCAGGTATGGATGTACTAATTAGATTTTCTATTTGAATTTGAATGTCTATTGACTGAAGAATATATGATTTGAGGATTGAGATCAAACCAAAAGAAATACAATTATTCCTGCAGAGGTGGAACTACTGAACAGAATAAACTAATCGAATTAATAAGAACTGAAATGGACAGATGTAGCAAAGAATAAATTCATCATTTCTAACAAGAACTGAAGCAGAGTTAAATGTCTAAGAAAAAAACTGCCCTGTATGTACTATAAGAATCTATTTTTTTTCTTGGAGAGTATGTAACAATCACCCTGTATTCATAAATTCTTCATTGAATTTAAACTTCTTTTGAGGTGTTGTTGCTTGCATAATCATCTGGCCCATCAGGTATTCTCTTTTATAATTGTTCTCTTTATTGTGGTGAATATATCAAGTTTGTTGTGTGGAGATGAAGATTATTCGTCAATGGTTTCATTTGGAAGGCTATGTTCTTTTCCTTCCCTCTCTTTTTGTGGGTTTTGATGAGCTGAATATCATTGCATGTTTGCTAATGGAAAATTCTGTTTTGGAACACTAAGGATTACTGCATTTACCCAGTGTTTTTATCTCGACGTACCCGGGAACTCAAGTCCCTTGGGTTTGACATTGAGGAAAACCCCATCCTTCTTAAGCCTCCTGGAAACCAAGCTATCCAATGTTTCTGAATCTAGAAAGGAAGAAAGCAATGATGCTGTTACTCAACAGATTACTGGGAAAACAAAGGCCTCTAATTTCTCGGCTTCACTCTTGCGAATTGGCTCATGGGAGGTAATTATATGTTTTTTTGTTAAATTCGTCAGTATAGCTACCTATTGCAACATATTACTACTTACTAGAATAAGATAGATCGATGTTGCTGGGCATTTTAGTATTTTATAGCCTGTTGAAGAAGTGAATTTATCAGACATTGGACTTGTGCTCTCTTAGAGCTGCATACTGCACATTTCAATAACAGTGTTATGCACTGTCATGAATATTTGAGTTCTAGCTCTTCCATTGATTACTGAAGTCGTCTTCTTTTTCAATAATTAAAGGTGTCTTTCATGGTTGTTTTTTTCATGTGCAAAATAACTAGAAATCTCTGCAGCTTTATTTAGTCATCTGTGTCATAAAAGGTGTGCGCCAACTTCCCATTTCCCAATGATTAAAATCCGTTGAACACCACAGCCTTATTGATCATATCCAGAATGTTGAGGTCCATGGAGTGTAGGATAAGCTTGCTATGCTTTTTTCTTAAATATCCATGAGGCGACCTTTAGACTTAATGTTGAGGGAGACTTCTAAATAACAAGTTTTATTAAACTTATGAAGTATGTATACTATTTTTTGGGATGAGGTTAAATAACTTTGGACAGTTATGCCTAACTAAATAACATGAACTCTAGCCCTGTACAGCACCCATTATTATAGTGACTCACCAGGTTGCACTCAACACGTTGTTTAGTTTTAATATTTGCATACTAGATCTTATATGGATAACAGAATCTTTTTCTTTTTCAATAAATAAGGATGTCCTATATTAAATATGCCTAACTAAATCGCGTACTCGTATAAAGTATTTATACACTTTTTGATGAGTTCAGTTAACTTAGACAGTTATCCCTAATAAAATAGTGCAAACACTGGACTGTACAACACAATTATATTGATCCACCATCCTGCACTCTATATTGCTATGCTGTTTTCAAGCGTATAACAACACACACATGCTCCACATGCATGAACAGGATCGCATTAACAATAAGAGCTCCCAAAAAATTATATTTCATTCTCTTCTTTTTAAATATTTCAGGTTCTTGAAATTCAGTGTTGTTGAATCATATTGGATTGGTCCATGTGTTTAGGAATTCTTTAGTTCAAAAGTTTTCTTACCAGTTGAGTTTTTCCTACCCAATTCTTGCTCTCTTTCCACTTCTAACAGGTTTCTCTTTTAGAACATGGCCTTCTTTTTTCCAATACTAAGTCGGTTGTATTTACTTACAGCGAGTCTCAAGCTATGAAGGGGAGTTGGTGGCTAAGTTTTACTATGCAAAAAGGAAACTTGTGTGGGAGGTACTGGATACGGGGCTGAAGAATAAGATAGAATTTCAATGGTTGGATATAACATCCCTTAAAGCAACTTACAATGACAATGGACCTGAAACACTAGAAATCGAGGTAATTAAAGTCAACCTCGAGGAATTTTTTGTTTATCTTTCCTATATTTGAATATAGGTCACAATACACTGCCCATCAACTGCAAAGACCCCTTTGGAGGAAATCCATAGGCAACAGTTTTACTCTTGGTTCAAAAACTAGGGGTGCATCTAAGTTGACTCAGCTCCTGCAACTACCAAGCCATGTCCAAGTTGAGATGAGGCTGCCTTAACTGGCAAGGTTGGAGGTCAGCTTAGTTGACTAAAAAAATTTATTCAAAAAGAAAAATAAATACCATTCAAAAAGTTGATCAAGTATTGGTCATTCATTTGTTAAACCAAAGATTCATCAGAACCTGAAAATTTGTATCCAGAGTTTGTAGTTGAGTTACTTGCTATGATTGATACTATAGTTGTGACTTAGTTATAATTAAGCAAAATGTCAAAATAGATTGCTTAAATGAACCTGATAAAAATGGAAAATATCCAAGTTCTTAACAAGAAGGAAATGAGCATTTCGATGATTGATCTGTCGTGGAAAGTTATTCTGATAACTTGTTGATCAATTCAATTGTTCTGCACTGGCTCATGTATCCTTTGAAATTTTATAGTTGTCAGGACAGCCACTTTTCTTCGAGGAGACAAATCCACAACCCCGAAAGCACACTCTATGGAAATCTACTGTTGATTTTACTGGCGGACAGGCATCAAGTTATAGGTAAGAATCTCTCGTACCAATTGAGATCTCTCACGTGAGAATTGACACTATTCGTTAGAAGGTATTATAGGTAATAAGCATGCTGTATCAACTTGTATAGATTTTAATGATAAAAAATCAATAAAGAAGTCAAGACTGAGAAATCTAAATTTATCCAAAAATCACTGAAGTTGCCAAGATGAGGAATCTGAGACAATGAGCAAACCTCATCTTAACCCCCCCACCACACACACAGAGATCTGAAGCACTTATATTTTCCTTTCACCTTTGGTTTTCAGGAGACACTTTCTGCAATTCCCTCAAGGAACTCTACAGAAGCACTATGAGAAGCTTTTGAAGTCAGATGACAGATTGTCCTTACTCAGCAAGAAGCCTTACCCAATATCTGACGTCCCATTCTTTGGGCTAGAGAATATGGAAATTCAAAATTTTAATTCTAATCAGTTTTTTGAGTTTGAAGAGCAGAGTCCAAATCAGCTGAATCGATTGCTTGAATTGGGGACAAGCAACGACATTTTGCATAGCTTCAACCTCACAAGAACACCATCAGTTCTTCAGCAGCTTTCTAAGCTTGAGCTTCCAATTGCTTTTTCAGAAACGACTTCTCCTAACTCAGGTGGTTCTATCTCCCTTTTTGTATCTAAAAATTCCTTGATTTTCAATTTGACAATGATGCATTCTCCTCTTGTTTCAAATGGGAAATGAACCTAGCACCCTTATTTTCTACAAGTACCCAGCTCACTACTTAGTACAATCACAGGGATAATACACGTTCCGATTAAAATTAGTAGTTCAGAAATCAATAAAATGACATACAGAAATGGGATCTTTTAGAAATTTGTCTGTTAGAAATTATTGAAACAAATTAGGCTATGGTTTTCTGTTATATATCGGGGCTGCTTTTCTCAATTCTAATTTTTTGTTTTTGGCTATTCGACTTCATAAAATAACCAAAATAACCACATTCTGATTAAAATTGATGCATATGATCTCTGCAAAATCTTAATGACCTCTTGGATGCTACTAATATCAGTTCTTATTTGTAAATAAAAGTTATTTTAAGTTAATCTTAGTGGAAAATGAGACATTAAGGTCTCTTTGGAAGCTATTACCTATATCACTTCCAAAACTATAAAACCAAATTATAAACAAATAATCATATTTAACTTCAAAACCATTTGCTAATAATTTTTAGAAGTATCCATATCTGCCACTGGCTGAAACTTTTCATTTGTTTTGCTGCAACAGTGATCGACTTACGTTCAGTTGAAAGGGTTGGTAGAGACTGCGATGAGCAGCAGATGACTAGAATTCAGTTCTGGCCAACAACTTCTTCCGGCATGGATCTCAACACGGCTTCGATCTCATTCTTCCCAACTGCATTTGGTTATTCGCCAGCATCTGTAACAGATCTCTGTGCTACTGATAACTACCCTTACATAGGAGAAAGAACAAAAGATGATATAGCAGAGCAATCACAAGTCAGTGTTGGTGTTTTCGATCTTGAACAATGGAAGCTCAATTCTACGATGAATTGCAATGGCGATCCCAACTATGAACCCCTTTTCCAGATATCAGAGATTCAAACTGACTGGAATGTTAGGTTTCCAGTCAGCTCTTATGACCGCATTGGTAATCAAAGTGAGATAAATGGGTATTTAGCTTGTGGGATCTCCTATCCTGGGGAGATTAGTAAGGCTCAGAGTGACATGATCTCTGGCAAGAATGCTGATTTCCTGGCAAGTATATCAAGTCCTGCACCCTTCCCCGTCTTATTTGTAAACAGTAAAGAAGTCGGAGAGATTGTCAAATGGACGTGAATGAGAATACTACTCTTGTCTAAGCATGGTTAATTGTGAATTGGAACTGGTAACCTCCTGCTTTAACTAGAACAGGGGCCCAAAAACTGGGTTTATTGTATGAAGTATAGTTGTTTTCTTTCTTGTAAAAAACATGAGGCTGCAGAAGTACAAGTGAGAATCACTTGTTCAATCATCCAGACCATTTTACTTCCTAGTTTTGCTAATAGAGGGCGCTCGTGTGATGATTCCAAGCCTCTAAATTTGAGCTTGGATCATTCACAACTTTATGTGAAATCCAGTCACAACTTGGACATAGACCTTGGATGGTGTTGAGCGTGAGTTTTTAGAGCTGGGCTTTGCCTGTGTCTGAGAATACGCGTGGGCACAGGCCTGGGACAATGATATGTTTGCTGCTGGGCCCGTATATTTTTGTCATTTGACCTGTGTATAGAAACCCTGATAGAAGTAAGGACCAATTTCTCTGAATTGGGCATGCAAAGCTCTCTCTCTCTCCAGCGAGTGTTAAATGCATTTGTCTTCTGTCGATGTTTTATTTTTTATCATATGCTTGCCTCCCTTTTCCTGCGGATTTCTACCAGAATATTGCCTTCAAACAAGACCTTACATCTGTGTTTTTCTGTCTTATCGGAGACTTAAAACAAAACACAAATAGGGAAAAAAAGTGGCAGCTTCAATGGTTTGTAGAGATTTACTGAAAATCACCATCCGAATCTCCCTGTTGATTCCATGGTAAGGAGCAGACAAGTACCAGTTTTTTTTCCCATGGGTATGCAATTTTCTTTAGGCCAGCTAAAAAAAGGGCGTAAAACAACTCTTACACCCATTTTTCCCCTTTAAAATGGGATTAAAATTTGTTTTACACCCCTTTTAAGTCGAAAGAAATGGAGATGGTTTAACCAAGTTCTATAACCTCAGCCAGTTGTGAAGGAGATGCCTATAAAAAGTGGGTGGCCATACCAGCATCCCAAAAGAAGGCGTTTGGAGCCTATACAAGCATCAAAACATCATCTTCAGATAATAACTGGGATATTCTATGCGAATAAAGCTAAGCTGTCTTTACATTCTGAGGCAAAATTTCAGCCAATCAAGACCCCAATTGGCTTCACTAAAATTATAGATAAAATAGAAAGCTAAAACTCTAAATTTAAACTATTTGTTACAGTCAAATACAACGCTGATAATGGCAGTGATAATAATAATAATAATAAAAAGCAGCAGGATCCAGTGACATCCTTGTTAACTGGCTTTCTGAGCTTTCTTCTTCCTCTCTTTGAGAAGGTTAACCTGTGATTTTTTCCTATCTTTGCCAATCTGAAACAGAGAGACAATAAATTCATGAGAAAATGCTGAAGGCCTAAAGACATATCCATTGATTCAAAAGAAATACAGGTGTTTAAGGTCATTTCAATATGCACACAAAAGTAGAAGAGCCTGATGACAAACGGTGCAAGAACTATGAATCTAGAAGTAGATAGCAACAAAGATGACTGAAATAGTGAAAAATATGAAAGCATCTATAATACCCAAGTAGAAGCAAACACGCACTATACCTGCAGCCTACTAAACCCAGGTACTTTTCTCAACAGATGATCATCCAAAAGACTACAAGTTTGATCAAAATGAAAAGGGTCTATGTCTTTTCTTTCACAGTTTCAACCCTTACAACTGAAACCGTGAAAGAAAAGAATTATCACCATATCTTCAGCTTCATTCTCAATCCAGAAGACAGACTGGATGCTTCACTATTTCAAGACGCATCACTATCAGGCAGGGGGGGCCTTATCTCCTTATATTCATAATGGCTGTAGAAGCACTCAGTTTGCTCACATCCAAAGCGGATCTCATATTTGCAGCTTGTTGACGACACCCTTATATTTATGGAGATCAAGCAAAAAATTTAAAGAGGAAATTCAGATGGTTCAAAATTACGATGGGATTAAAAGTTAATTTCTCTGAAAGTTTGGTTGCTGGTTGCTAGAATTAATATGGATAGTGGCGAAGTGTTGGACTACGGTTCAGGACCTGGATGTAAGAATGAGTTGCCCATCATAACTTGGGTCACCATTGTGAACCAAAGTGCTGACGTCTTCTCTTTGGCTCTGTTCAGTTGTGTTCCTCAAGATTGACCTCATTTTTGCGAGGAATGAAGCGCACACCCCCCCCCCACCCCACCCCACACACACTCACTCCACCCCAACCCAGGTCAAACAAGTATCGTAGGTCTATTCATGGGCATACACTACTCTCATATTCTGGGACGGATGGGGTGTGCGTGTGTGTGTGATGACACTGTGGCGGAAGCTAGAGCCTCTACTTTGACAATTGAGGTCAGCTGGCTCAAGGTTAGGGCCTTTAATCATTGAAAGGGACTCCTCTAATGTATTGGCATGGGCAAGAAATTGCACTCTCAGGCCATGGAAGCTTGCGGATATTATTGGAGATTAAGGACATTTGCTTGCCATTAAAAAAAAGGATCTTTGCTTAAGGATTAAGCTGGAATGTAACCATATGAGAAGATCAGCTAATGAACAAGCAGATAAATTGGCAAAGGAGTGAGCGGATAAGTTGCGGATGTAATCGACTCACTTCAAGAGTGTCAATGATCTCTGGATAGTTGAGATTACCGAGGGTTTAGTTTGTTTTGCTAAGTTGTATAGCTTTGGTGGGACGCCTTGTCCCTCTTATGTATATGGATGTTTGGCTTTTAATAAATGTTACCTTTAAAAAAAAAAGCTATAGTTATTGAGACCCATTGACAAGCTGATAGAGACATTTTTTAAGTTTCGCTATGTAAGCTCTTGGTCTCATTACATAATGTATGGTAGTCTAAGAGGGCATGCTTAAGAGTTTTGTGAGATGAACCCAATGTCGATTTCAAGTTCTATCCAGTAATATAAGATATAAGAGAGCACCCTTGTAGGAAACGTTGTTCAAAGTATATGTGAACATTAATGTATATGTGAACATTCCAATAAAAAAAAAGTATGTGTGAACATTAATGTTGTTCAAAGCACAGTAGCCGGAAATTCCTTGGACGGGTGGGAAACTCGTTTCCCCGAAACGTGATAAAAATTTGGAGAAACGTTTCCGAAACACATAGATAACATATGGGAAACACGTGGAAAACATATGGGTAACTTATTTGAAACATTTGTGAAACATGTGAGATGAATGGGAAATGCGTCGAAAACTTAAACGAAACCATGTGTGAAACTCACGAAAATTGTTTTGCAAAATCACACTAAAAAATTGTGGAAGGGATATTTAAAAGGAAAACATTGGCTTCTTCTTCTTTTTTTGAATGATAGGAAAACAATAGCATGTATTGTAATAAAAAACAAATAAGTAAAAAAGTGTGCTAAAAATAAATAAATAACATATATGAATCGTCTATGTATGCCTCTTAACTTAAATAAAAATTATAAATGTATGTATTTATGTGTAAAATCCCGTAAAAAATTGAAATTAACAAATTTTAACTCTACAAAAATATATAATTCGTGTTTCCCTTGTGTTTCATATGCATTTTCATTGACGTTTCTCTATCGTTTCTTAAAAGTTTCTAATGCGTTTTCTAGGACGTTTTTCAATACGTTTCTCATACAATTTTCGATAGTTTCCCCGTTTCTCGTTTCCCCTCAATTCTTTCCACGCATTTCCCATTTCTGTTTCATGTTTCGCTTCCCAAACTCATTCCCAGCCTGGAAACTATGGTTCAAAGTACATAAGAAACGTTTTTCAGTCTCTCAAGTGGAATCGGTCGTGGTGGTCGCAATAGCCATGGACTCTGGCAAGGCATTAGTAGGGTCACCAATGACATATGGAGGCAAGGAAACTCCCACTTGGCAGTGGCAGTCAGAGGTCACGGGATTTTCTTCTTGCCAGACAGTATGAATCCCGGTGCACCAAGAATGTGGGCAAAGCAAGTACATAGAATTAAACGAAAGAAACACCATGAGACTAGAGATAAGGGATGGGGTGACGGACAACATCTAACTGATAATTAATACTCTAATGTTTTACATAAAATGTGGCCACCAAAAATATTAATTATTAGAGACCCAACCAAGGTTTCAAATTTTGGTTTCGGAATGCGTTCGTTCCTCACCGAAACCGAAATTTCAGACGAAATCTAACAAAATCAAATAAAATAATATTTCATTTCTTACAAAATTTCATCCAAAATTACCGAAATTTCAGGAAAATATAAAATTAAAAATCCAGATTTTTAGGAGATTATCCTTAAATTTCGGACCAAAATTTCAGGGATAACGAAATTTCTACCGAAATTTTGTAACGTTTCGAGTTTTACCCAATTTCGGTTTCGGAGTTAACTGAAACCCAAAATTTCGGAAGTCAAAACTTAAAACCTTAACCTTTGACCCAACTCTATAGTTGGGCTAACTACAGAGCTTGATTTTGAGGGGGAGAATCCGAAGGGTCATTCTAATTGGTATGACCTACGCAGAATGGCCACATGGGCTCGAGAGACTTAAGAGGTTACATTTGCAAAATCACTTGGAATCGGTCTCGTTGTGGCCCATTGGCCCGTTAAAGAGACGAGACTGCAATTGACCAAGCCTTTATAGTATTATCGAAGTGCCACACCTCAAGCTAGGGGCCTTAAATCGACACTCACTTGAAACGATTGGCCTTTCTCTCCCCCATACTGGGAGGGATATTGTATAAACTTGCCTTTAGTCATTAAGGTGAGTAGCTAAAGCTCCACAGATGGGGCATTCATGAGATACGGGCCATACGGATGGATGCGATATTTCACGTTTCTCTAAAAACTAGAGGCATCACTCTTTTTGAGTCATTGAAGAATTAAAAACTTGTTGCTTCAATCATTGACTTGCCCAAGTCGACTCGGTTTTACCTCGGGCGAGTTCTTGTCCATGTACGTGTTTTTAAACACCGGTAAAACAAGTTTTATCAATATTATATGAAATTTAGTTACCAATAAATTTACTAAATCTACAGTCATGAAACAAAACATTGACATACAGGAAAAATGAGACTGACATTACCTGCATTGCTTCGTAAAGCTTCCTCTTTTTACGTGACATCACAACCTTGGACATGTTGCGGGTATCCTCAATCACTTGCTCTAGGTCTGGAACAGAATCTTCCTTAGCCTCCGTATTTTCAACAGAGCTCTTGACATTCTTATTTGACAAAGAGGCAGAATACGTAATCCCCTGAAGTTCCATATTCAACTGATCATGGTGTTGCTTCTCAAGAATTGACATCTGCAAACACCACCCCAAAATGGGCAGTTTCTATTAATTGGTGTACAAACACAAACAGAATTCCGAAAGTCAACAATCTTTTCTTTTTTTTTGGAAATGGAAAAGTCGACAATAAATAACTAACTCAAAGGCGTGTACCTTCCGCTTCCTTTCAGCAGCTTCATTTGCCTCAGCCCTATCAATAATACCTTCCATCAATAGATTTTGTGGATCATCCAAATCATCGTTATCAAAGCCCGGCATTGGTAAAAGTTGTTTTTTTGCCGCTGCTTGCAGACGTTTAATTGTCTCTGCATACTCAGGAATATAACCTTCCGCCTCATTGTCAACAAAAGGCGATAAGTGCGGTGGAGGGACTCTGTTAAATAACAAGAAAATTCATTTAATATAAAAATAAAGATAAATATTGGCGCATATATGCATATCTCATTGCATGATATTGCAAAGCATTGTGCTCTTTGCTAAATCGTCGCATCTCCTATGAATCAAGATATTCGTCAGTTGCCACATTATAAAAGGGGAAAAACCATTAAAGAAACCTGTTGAAATCCATTGAAACAGGAATGAATAACGACAATTGTATAAAAGATAAATGTACGTAAAACAAGAAATGGACAGGAGGAGAGGGATCAGAGAATAGAACTAAAGAAAAACATTTGGTTACGAATTTAGTTAACGTATCAAACAAAGAAATTATATTAACTGGTCACATACTAGCTCAAACCTACATGTCAAGAATCAATCTACCAAAGAGAATTCTTCTGAAAATGTCAAAACAAAAAGGAAACCAAAAAAAGAAATAAGATTAAAACCACACATAGAATCACATTCGTCCCGCTTTGCAAAATAACAAATCGACCAATGGATCTACACATGTAAAAAAGGCACCATGCCATTTCCTACTAAAGCAAAATATACAGCATACACTAAAACAAATAAAATATCAAATATGCTATGTAGTAGAGCTCTACAGCAACCTGAAGGATAAAACAATATGGAATACCGCAACACCTTTAATTAAAAAAATACTATCCAAAATCTAATACAGCCCCACTAACTAAAATCCAACCAGCCATAAACGAGAGCAAATCCTTAAACTCCCATGCAAACAACCAACTATAGTAGCTTCTTGTTATCACTTTCACTAAGTTACCTTGTCAGGATACACAGCCAGTGTCCACGTAATTCTCACAGTTAAAATTCCATATCAGTAAAAAAAATCTAAAACTCAACCCTACATGGATATTCAGTTTCGAGTTATTTTCAAAATGTAAGTAGCCCATTAACATGTCCAGTGCATATGAACAATAGCGCATTAGAAGTTGTATATGTTTAAGCATAATATGAAACAAAGGATATCTTCCCCCATCAAAAAATTTCAAATGTGATGCCCACCGAAATTTTAGATGACATTGCCAGAAAGTGTCATGCGTAGTATCACTGAAGTGCAGTAATACATACTACAGAGCTATTAATAAAAATGATAAGAGGAATGCTAGATTCACAGGTGACCTTGCAAAAAAGGGAGTAAAGGGCGCCTCCATTGGTCGCTTTTCATTTATGACAGTTATGATCGTACTTTTCTGTGCCATCTTAAATAGAAAGTAACCAATGGAGGCGCCCTTTACTCCCGTTTTTGCAAGGGCGACTGTGAATCTAGCATTCCTCAAATGATAAACAGAAAATATGCCTTGAGAAGTACCTTCCAACCAAGTATCCATCTGTTGGTAAGATAATCCGAGCATTTACACAATCAAAAACCCACTGTGGCTGAACATATTCTCTAGAAAGAAACATATGTCCCTGGGTTGGTCTATCGACAATCTGCATAATAGAGTAACCAAGAAAGATCACAGTGATGTGGTAATTAGCAAATATCAACATCAAGTCGATAGAAAGATTCTAATCCCTAAGGGTATACCAACACGCAAACTGCAACCTGTATAGTGCATATGGATAAATTCAAAATTGGAAACAGAATTCTTTTTTCCATTCTTTCCACGTATTATCAAGTTGCGGTTTTTAAATTTCAAAATTCAACAATTTGTTGCATTAGTTCTTATCCATGAATTAATCAAGTCAGCAGTTTTTCAATTTCCAACATCCTAACATCATTAACTTTCAAAAAAAAAAAAACATCCTATCATTGACTCATGCATTGTCTCTGGAACCCACAGTTCCCGTGATCCAAAAATACTCTCTGTCAGCCAGTACTAAAGCCAGTTTAGAACTTCATTCCATACAGCATTTTCATACATTAATCATTTTATCCACGAGCCCCCATTGAGGTGATGAAGCCTGAATATATGAGAACATGGAAAGCAATAAGTTGTTAATAGATTATTGATTTGCACCCTGACCTCCACTATGCTTAAAAGTGAAGAAGTTATGTTAAAAAAATGGAAAGCAGCAGCCAAATCATTATAGTTTAACAAGGAAGCAAATTGCCATCCCATGTTCAAATAATGTGAGCTAGGCATTTAAAGATGGTTGAGAAGGCTTGGCTGGAGCAAAAATAAGGATGCATGTGGGACTTTTAGTATGATGGCAATATGAGGAGAAAATAGGATGAATTAGAACAACGTTATTTTCTGGAAGCTGAAGTGGGGGAGGCCAAAGATGAATTAGATCAGTTGAGCAATGCTTCTAGGGTGTAAATATAGCCCCCGGCAATGGGGTCCTTAGAGAATACATTATGATGGAAATTGGGAACCCTTTCTGCTACGCTATTCTTTGGTAAGGAACTTCTCTCTAGACGATGCAACCATAGAGGAGATGAGGACTCGTAAATTGGATAGGTTTTACTTTTTTACATATTGAAGCTTCTTCAGGATAAAAGAGACACCTCCAATCTTGTCTGTTTGTGCAATTTTGGGTATAGGTGTGGTTGTAAGCAGGTAGATGGTCGCATAGGTGCACATGGGGTCTTCAGCAGTTTGGTTTCTGGTGTTTTTCTTTCTTGAATACTTATCACATTGGACTCCTTCCTTGGCAGATTTGTGCCTCAGGTAGCTGCAATTAGGTCATTGGCAGTGTGGCTCTGTCCTTTTCTTTTCTTTTTTTGAATGGTAGTGCCGACCCCAACTAGTTTGGGACAAAGGCTTAGTTGAGTTGAGTTGAGTTGTGGCTCTGTCCTTCTATAGTTATCACACTGTACTCTTCCTCATGATAAATCAAAAAAAGAAATATAGAGAAAATAATAATCACAAACAATTTGCAATAATAAAGTTAAAGATTGCAACTGAGAAACCACAGAGCCCGTGCTGGTTGGGCACATGTTATCCAAAATAATAATGATAATAAAGCTAATAGACTCGGAAGCAGATAAAAGTGATACCCATCGGTTTACAGAAAATGAAAAAAAAAAACATAAAAGGGCACAGGAAACTAACCTGATGTGTAATCCCCTCATCAGCTTCTTTAAATGGAGCACCATCACCATCCCAAGAAACTGTACCTCCAAATGCTGGAATCACAAATAGCAAGGATTCTCTTGGGACCTAAGTAATTGACAATACAGCAAAATAAATTAACAAATCCATTACAAAGAAAAATTATATAAAATTTGTGCACTATTTAGGAAATGTATGAACCCATATTAAAAAATTGTACATTAGAATATAGGGGAGAAAAAAGACAACACTATCCCATTCTGTTAATAACAAAGAAAGTACATATATTCCCATTATATGTTCCACGATAACAAAGAATATAAATGACTAAACTGCACTTATAGTGTTACGAAACGCTATGTTAACACTCCCTTAAATTGATGCATCGTGTCAAAGAGCATCTCTGAATAAAGAGCATCAATCTCAAAAAAAAATTAAAATTGCAGGTCTCCAGCTAGGTCGTAATCAGGGTCTCCGTATCTTTTTCCGATAAAAAATCATATGAACATGTTCAACACATACAAAAAAATATCATGATACAGTAAGGATCCATAACAAACGGAAGGATATGCTAACCTCACGACTTAAGAAAATCCTCAGATTCTTAAAGAGAGCCTTGCACTCTCTTGTATCCTTGTTTTCTTCGTCGCCACTGGCAGCATCTTCAACGAGGTGCATCAATGCACCTGGTTCATTCGCAGGAAGCTGATGTTGAAGCTGTGCCAATCGCAGTTCAGACTCATCAGTTTGTGTTCCCATTTTCCCTACCTCAGATTGCTCTCCGCCGGAAGGACTGGTGGCTTGAGGGTCTTGCAATGCAGCTCTTGAATTAGCAGCGAAATACCTAGACAACGCATAAAGCTCTGCACAAAATTTCAGGAATCAATAAAATCTAAAAATAAATGAAATAACATATAAAACATTTAGAACTAAATGTGTGAGCAGGAAAACCTTGAGTGAAACAATTAACAAAAAAAACATCAAGCTAATTTTGATAGAACATCAGATGTTATATAAACCTATGTCACAAATATCTCCGACATTTTGAAAATATCGTGATTCTCTCACGCGATTTTGAGGGATTGACAAAATCCCGAAATAATCCCGATAGTTTAAAAAATATAGCAATTTTTTCATTTTTTTATCACTTACCACGATAATATTGTGATATTTTTACAAAATTTTTATTTTATATTTTTTCTTAACATATATATTTTTAAATAATTTTATTTTTATCGTTTTTCTCAATACAAACCCGAAAAAAAATAAAATTAATGGATCCCAAGATGTTCTCTTGCTGAGAAATTCCTAAGAACGATATGTGTGACTAAGATATAAACAAAACCTGGCAAGTCAATAAGCACATACCTGCTGCTAAAGCTTCCAATCGAGGATCAAGAATGGGTGGATACTTCACATTTATGGAATGATAAAGCTTGAAATTGACAAAAGCAAGGAGTGTCTGCAAAAAAAGTCAGACAGCAATATGAGAAGACATGCTCAAATGCTCAATATATGATCTAAGCTTGTAAACGAGAATCCAACAACAGAACAGGCAACTTCATGTTTCATCACATGAATTTAAATATGGGCTTGAGAATTTAAACACTTTCAAGGTTAAATTGGAGGTTCCGCTGTGCAGACCCAATAACATGTAAAAGAACTTTATATTCAGTTAGATCTGCACTGAAAACTTGGAGACAGTAGCACCCTTAAATAGCTTGGTCCCAGACTACAAATTTATTCCATTAGTTCTAGAACAAAGCACAATCATTGCACATTCTAATCCTCTAAGCAACTATTTATTAATAGCAGCCAACAAACTTCCTATAGTAGTTTTACACATTTTCTCGAGAGTTTTTCCATTTTATTTGCCTTAATTTTCCTACGTACTTGCTTATCGCCTCAAGGCATGCACCACAATTTCAGACAGGTATGATACAGTACATTGTTTCTTTGCATGTTGGAGCATTTTGGTCCTAACAAAAGTTCCAAGCCTTCTTTCTAGCTCAACTAGCTAGCATTTGGTCTCTTCGCGCTATACTTTGCTTCCTTCCCCCCTTAGGACCAAGGGCCTCTGAAAAATAAACAACATTGTCAACCCGCCTGAAAAATGCTTGTTTTTCCTAACCAGTCAGATTACGTGGAAGGGCAAATCTAAGAAGGGGGAATCTAACTTGCAGAAAAAATGTCAATGAACATGTTAACAAGAATATCCTACATGTCGTATTGAAGAAAAAGCATGCAGCAACATCCATCAAAGCCTGCCCTCATATAATTCCCACACACTTAATTTTCATTTCACAGTAAAGCAAACAGCAACAGAAAAGCCACAAATGGTAATTATATGTCAGGAATCCAATGAAGTGAATGGGTACAACAATAACTATTCAAGTCTAACCTCATAGAACTCCAAAAAGGTTAGCATGACATTGAAGTCCACATCATCAGTCAGGACTTGCTGCAGTGCATGTGGTGTTAACCATGTGATTTTTTGACCCTCGACCTCAGCCTGGATAAATGAACAACATGAACATAGCAATTTAAAAAAAAATAAAAGCATCACACTTTGAAGTCTTCTACACTGACTTCTAAGAGCATCACTAAGCAGTATTACCTGGTAATATATGCCTTTCACAGATATGAAGGTCTTCCGTAGGCTATGAGTTCGAGAAATGTATGCTTGCCATTCATGGCTCAACCTAATTAAAAACCAATACGCAATCTTCCAAGTGTCATTCAAAATATTATTTCGTAGAAGGCAGAATGTGTGTTGAAGGTAGAATAGACACTTAAAGTGTAAGATCATCAAAGAATTAAATGCATGTGAGCCTGTCTTATTAAATAAATATGCCCTTGATTCCCAAGAACATGCTTGCAGAGTTGTAGGCGCATAAATGGATGCAATGCACCCATGTTTCTTCATGTCTGTTTTTCACATAACGTTATTACATTTTATCAACAGGAGTTGTTGCAATTATAAAATATATATTCATGATACAATTTATAACTGAAAAACATGGGAATTGAGTTCTAAAAAGAATAGAAGCAAAAATACCCCGATTGTTCTTCAATAATTTCTTTGCTAGGCCAAGCATAGAAAGAAGCTACAACTCACAAAAATGAGTAATGCACATAAAGTATGTATCAAATTATGCTTCAGCTAACTCTTTTTTTTTGAATCAGAATGCTTGAGTTAACTTTCTTCTAATATAATATATAAAGATTTTATTCCAACCAAGACACCAACCACGCAAACTCGGATGACATCCAATGTCACGATAAAATAATAATTCAATTTAAAAAAAAACTATTGTAATCATTT
This sequence comes from Tasmannia lanceolata, assembly GCF_043159265.1. NCBI lineage: Eukaryota > Viridiplantae > Streptophyta > Magnoliopsida > Canellales > Winteraceae > Tasmannia > Tasmannia lanceolata. The sequence goes on along the minus strand of NW_027518697.1, from coordinate 6,346,250 downwards.
ATAGCATCCATCGTAACGGGCAACTTAATCTCCATAAAAAAAATCCATTTTATCAAAAAATAACAAAAAAATAATATATTTTATAAAAAAAAAGAATAAATTGTATTTATCAAGTATATGTTTACAAGACAATTCTTTATGGATGAGATTTCAGACCGTATATCTGGATCATCAATTTCATTTCAACATGGTTAAAAATCGGCAAATAGGGAGGTTGATCAGCTCACCGGAGATGGTGTGGATAGGGCTTTTCTGGAGTTTTTTTTAATTCCTCCCTCCTTGAGGGCTTTGTTTCTATTCTTATATATTCTTTTCTTCCTTTCTGTATTGACCATCTCGGTCACAAGGTTCCCCGTCTTGACCATCTCGGTCGCGGGGTCCCCCCCCACTCCCTCCTCCTATCCATTGCCATCCAAAATAAAATCTTTATTGAAAAACATGGAATTTGGTTCTGAGAAGAATAAAATCAAACAAAATTTGTTTGCTCTTCAATAAATTTTGGGATGTAGGATGGGCTGGTTGGAAGGGATTTAGGGAAAAAGGCAATTAAAATGGTGACATTGATGGAATCCAAGGAGATTGGTAGAGAAATTTGAAACAGCAAGCTGTGAATTTCGATCTTTATGACGGTTTTAAATGCCCAGGAAATTCGAACAAGATGTCAAGATCCAATGGTCTGGTCAGTTCTTTCACTTCAAAAGCTTCTCAAGACTTGCATTGGGGGGCTTCCTTCCATATTTGGAAGCCAATCCCCCGCCCATCTTGAGTTGCCAACCTCATCACTAAGGACTCTATAACAGTTGAAAAGGAAACTACCCAAGGACTCTTAGAAACTAATCCTAACTTGACTTACCTAACTCAATTAGGAAACTAGAACTTCTATTTCCAAAAGTAACTAACACAGACTCCTACAGAAAATAAGATAAAACCCAACTCGCGATCAGGTAAAGTGGGCCCCCTGAACTATGAAAACTCAAAGACAGGGAAAACCCCCCTTTTCAACCATTTGGTCAAAGTCAAACTTGTCAAAAAAAAGCAAATTTACTCCTCCCCTTTCTTGTGGATTCACATTGAAGTCGAGTACGGCGTGGTGTCATGTTGGCCCCACTTGACTATGAATCAACCCGGCTTCACTCGGATGTCTTTGTCATTTCATGGATGGCCCCTATCATTTTGGTATCATTCAAAGAAAAGAAAAATATGTGAACATGGAAAAGCTCATAGAATATGATATGAACAAGCTCAAAAATCATAGTCCCTAGCTTGAAGAACACAAACCAGAGCATGTAACATATGGTACATATCAATGAGGCCCATAATTTGAAGTTCTCTGTCATGGCACATTGACAAGATGAAAGCAACATAAAACAAAGTTTACTAAAAAATCATAGTCCCTAGCTTGAAGAACACAAACCAGAGCATGTAACATATGGTACATATCAATGAGGCCCAAAATTTAAAGTTCACTGTCATGGCACATTGACAAGATGAAAGCATCATAAAACAAAGTTTACTTAAAAATCATAGTCCCTAGCTTGAAGAACACAAACCAGAGCATGTAACATATGGTACATATCAATGAGGCCCATAATTTAAAGTTCCCTGTCATGGCACATTGACAAGATGAAAGCAACATAAAACGAAGTTTACTTATGACTTCGCAAAAACCAACCTTCGACAGTTCTGGATGCGCTTTACTCGTATGTGTTCACTCTCAACAGCAGGAAGTGCTGCAAATAGGTGTATCATAGTGAGACAATCATCCAAATCCCTGAGTGCGTCGATGAATTTTGGGTACCTAATTCAGCAAGCACAATTACAGAAAAACATTATTTGAGATTAGAACAAGTTGCAAGCAGATTTGTCATATCAGAGCAACTAGAGAAGGTGCACACCTTTCTCTAATAAGCCTGTCAAGGGTATAAGAAGGCTTTCGGCTCAATAGACGGTCAGCAAGTTCCCTGTTCTTCTTCCCCAAAGCTTTCTTCACCTTCTTGTCATATGCCTTAATATCTCTGAAGCATGATAAAAATAAATAAATGAGCAAATAAATAATTAGTATCTTGAAGAATTATTCACTGACTACAAAAGAAATACAAGACCACATAATATCTCCACTGAATATGAATAAATGGAATACCTTGTCCCCATTTTTCTGCTGTACCTTCCTTTCTCAGTTTTAATAAAATGTTTTCTTTGAAAAAAAATAAATGGAATATTGCATATCATGGTTCACCATCTTAAAGCATCAGCAAAAAATATGATTCCCGTCATTAGCAAAAAAAAGATCCACCCACATTCACACTTCCAAAAACAGTAACCCAAATTGGGTATCCTTCAAAGTCGCATGCAATTTAATTACAACCACACACGCATATGAAAATAATAGCTAACAACCTTCCACAAAAGAGCATGCTTCCACAAGAAGCAAAGGAATAAATGAACAGAGTCACCACATTGCATATACAGCAGTCCACAAATACAAAGTAACTCCACAAAATACAAAGTTCTGAGGTTGCTGAATAGAAGGATCTTGGAGTGCTTTATACTCTTTTTCTAGAATCTTTTGTAGCTCTTCTTGTGGGATAAGAGTTCTGTTATTCTTTGGTATTACACTCCACTCCTATGTGGTGTGTTTGCTATATGATTAATAGTGTGATACCACTCAACCTATTTTAGCTGCAATTTACTCAATATCTGGACCATATGATTAGAGATATCTTTGAAATTTTGATTTATTCTGGATGATTAGTATAGAAGTGGACTGGCTATCTAAATAGAAACATTACTGGAAAATTCAATCAATGAGAAAAAAAAATGATACTTATTATTTTCTTCCTCTCAAATAAAATTAATTGAATTGGATCTGCCTATAGTTTGGGATCCTATTGCTTCTGGATTTTTTTCCATCCGCTGCCTTATTTGCATGAGCATTGTTGTGGTGATCTAAATCTAGAATCACAATGAAGGGTTTATATCTGTGCATCAGTTCAAATACCCAAGCAACCAATGTTATGGAAGATTGATTATATTTGCTACATTAGTATGTGTTCCTAAGAAGTAATATGATCTCAACAAATTATATCCGTCATCTGTCCCTCCAACATCCCAATTTTTCATGCCCTAACAACTTAACTAAGGTAAGTGCAATCCTTGATTTTTTTTAAAAATGCATAACCAAAAGTAAAACAAAAGTCATTATTCATGAGCTCCATATCAGAGCAATCATGATTAAAGCCAGAGCCATGGATATGAAAATCATGTTGTACTTTCTGGAACTGATTAAACATGTGACCATTTTCAAGAATCCAACATTCAACAGTACCTTCTGATATGAGGAGAGCTCATTCAAAGCTACCATTTTCTTTCAATTTTATGATGTACAAAAATGAATAGATAAATATGTGCAGACATGCATAGATACATGTGACGGTTTTCTGCATGTGTATATGTGCTCTATCAATTTCCATGAAATACTACAATCATTGCCAGACCACTGTTAGATACCTGAACTTTTCGAGTAGTGGTTCATGAGCAAGGAACATGATGTCCTTCATGTGATAATATGTCTTGTGGTTCCCTTCAAACTTTTTCTTCGGCTCCCGGGGGAAAACACCCTTGAGAATGCATAGCCGCCTACAATTATAAAAAAAGAAACAAATGAAAATGAATTTTATGTAATTCAATACAAAAAATTCCCCTGAATATCAAAGTAATTTAAAATAATTTGGTAATACTATAATCGAAGTTCCAGTCTTAGAACTTTTTTTTTAATTCTTTTTCTTTATTTTTATTCCCTTGTGTACTTCACAGACATCTCCTTAACCTCGATTAGACAATTAATAAAGACTACTTTGTAAGTATCAAGCAGCGGTGTTAGAATAAGCCTATGGGCATTCTAGTAATTGTACCTTTCCTTTCAGTGTATAAATAAATCAGTGAGGGGGAGACAGCTCTAACTGACTTTTCTCTTTCTCTATCTCTCGTAACATGGTATCAAAGCCCTAGGGTTTCTGATCCCTAGGGATCACCATCAGCCTCCACCTTCTCCATCTCCATCTTCCTCACCCCAATCCTAAACCCTAATCCCATCTCCCTACTTCCCTTGGGCCTCCCCATCCCCCCCCCCCCCCCCCCCCTCCCCCCACTTTATCTCTATCCGACCCCATCCCTTGGGTTCTCTTTAAAAAAAGCAACAAGCAGTACGTCATTGCAAAATCAAGTGCTGAGGCAGAATACAGAGCAATGGCACATACTAGTACAGAGATTATCTGGTTGAGGTCACTCCTGTCTGAGATTGGTATTGTGTTTCCTTCGCCTTCACAGTTGTATTGTGACAACATGGCTGCCATCTATATTGCGACAAACCCAGTCTTCCATGAGCGAACGAAGCATATCGAAGTTGACTGTCATTTCATTCGTCAGAGAATTCAGAAAGGGAAGATATGTACTCATTCTGCAGAATAGTTGGCTGATATGTTCACAAAACCATTGAATAAAGCAAAGTTGAGTGACATTTGTAGCAAGCTAGGAATGTATAACTTATACATTCCAGCTAGTTATACATTCCTAGCTTGAGGGGGAGTATGAGAATAAGCCTATGGGCATTGTAGTAATTGTACCTTTCCTTTCAGTATAAATAAATCAATGAGGAGGAGACAGCTCTAACTCACTTTTCTCTTTCTCTATCTCTCGTAACAAATGGTATGAGAATGGGGATGTATCGTATGATTCACTTCTTTATGCTTCTTTTTATAGTTTATTTTAACATGGTATTAGAGTGAAATGCCTACGAAAATCTCTCGGTCGCCCTTTTTTCCTCCTTTATCCTTCCCAACAACAGCAAGAAGATTGCAAAAAAGGTCTAAAGAAATCCAACAGGAAGACTGATCATAGCTCTAGGTGACAGTTCAGAGAGATGAGAACGGCTCTACATGGTATTAAGATCACAGACAAAAGTGACATGGTAAGGTTGATTGCTAAGGGAGATTCTTACAACGTCATCAAGTGGCTGAATGGGACCCGCCCTCATACTTAGAAATTTGCTCGCTTGACGAGATTCATGACCAATTGGTGGGCTTTCCTACTTTCTTTTAGCACATTAGAAAATCACCCAACAGTGACACTGAGAAATTAAATAAGATGGTCATTGACAGAAATAGATTGGCGATCTTTGATCATCTCCGCCCTTATGGTTGTATAACTGTTTATCATTTTCCCATTTGTCTTTTTCTTGGGTATAAACAATCTCCATTGCAGGTTTCCCACCTTTTTTCCTTATTAATAAAGCTTCCATCATTCCCAAAAAATAAAAAATCGAACCCTAACTCATAAGAAGCACTGAAAGTTCAAAACCCTATTACATAATCAACTACAATGAACTTAAAAAAATAAGCATAAAAGGAAAGCCCTAGCAAACTTGAAACAGACAAAAGGTAATGAAAATTGAGACCTAAACACTATAACGAAGTAAGAATCAACCACATTTTGAAGAAATTGAAGAAATAAATACCTGAAAGTAGAAAGATTGAGCTGTAGAAAGTGAATTGCTTTCGTTCTCGTGATGTATTTTGCTGCATTTCCCTCCTTTTTCTTGCCCTAAAAATTGAAAAACAGAATACAAAATCAGGAAACTGATTTTCAGTTGAATACATGAAAAATAAGTACGAGATTTTCCATGAAATCGAATAATCTGAAGTGGAATCGATTATTACAGGAGGCCTATAATGCTTCGGCATAGTTGGAAAATGGATGAAAAGTGGAGAGGAAGAGAGAAACCCTAGGTTCGGAGCAGAACGAACCAGAGGAAAAAACAGAGAGCTTAAAGAGGAGATGTTTTCCGCGTATATAGTTAGGGACTTAGTAGCCCGCATCACCGCTTAAATTGACGCCTCGCCCTAATTCTTCAAAAAATTGCTAGGGTGGGCCCTAGAGCCAAAGGGACATAATTGTTAGATAGTGGGCCCTACATGCGTTGATCCGGGCTATCCACATTTGGTTGGACGTTAGGATTGTTAGATTGACATTTGTCTTTTGAATCAATAGATGGACGGTATGGATCAATTAAGGGTGGACCTCATATTTAACAATGGTGTACCTCTTTATATTATAACTTGTATTTGGGCCCATGCTATGCGTAGGTGTAAAAGGATGGGCCCTACCGCATCAAAACACGAGGTGTAAAATGGTGGGACCCCTGTGTGCATAAGTTTGGGTAGAGACCGTGGACCCTGCCTCATCAATAACAATAAGGGGCTGATAAATTCACACCACTTCAAGGATGAATTCACCCACTTTTACCGCTTGTGACTCTCTCAACATTAGGTGGGTCCTAACAAGTGAATTGCATAGATCTTTGAACAAGGTAGGCCCTACCTGTACTTATGCAACCCACCTGCACAAACCCTTGGTGGAGTCCAACAACGAATGTCTTAGATCTTTTAAGAAGGTGGACACCATAAGAAGTATGTGTGTGTGTGTGTTTTTTTTTTAAATCAAGATGCAAACCATTCATATGTTGAGACCCAATGTAAATAATGCTTGCCCCAGAAATCATCTCCCTTGGATGATACTAACTCTTTAATCTGTCGAGATTTATGGTAACGTCGTATTAAATCGGATGGTTATAATCATCCGATAGAGAAGATTTTTTCGGGTGCGACCTATTACATCGAGGTTCAACAAATGAACGCTCTGGAACTTCGAAAAAAGTAGTCTCAGATGAATTTTCTAAAAAATATGTGATATATGTTGTATGTGCGCAAAGTTTGAAATTTTGGTTTCGGAAATGAACTCTCGGGCCCAACAAATGAACAGTTTGGATCTTCGATCCGGTAGGCCCAAGCATTTTTTATAAGAATACATTGTCTATGGTGACCACCTTCTTCAAAGATCTCAACCATTCATTGTTGGCCCCATCAAGGTTTTGTGCTTCGAGGGGGAGGGGGGAGAGAGATGCAAATCCTGTCGGGTTGAGGCCAACCCGAAACTCTAAACGGGCAACTCAGCCCGATAGGTTGAGGCCAACCCGAAACTCTAAACTGTCAACTCGACCGACCCGACTCTCAACACGATGAAGGCTAGCCCGACCCAACCTAAAAAAATAATATCTCAACCAGAACCCAACGCAATTTTCCAATTTGGTTGATTCGGTTATGGTGATATCCTTCTCCATTGGCCAATATACATTTATGACCTCATGATTGTAATTTTTTGTGCCATAATAATTATACATTGACCGATGGGAAAGCCATTGTACCCTGTTTTTGGCAAGGGCTCTTGTGAGTTTATCATTCCTCTCTAAAAATTACATGTTTTGATGCAGGTTGAATCAACCTGAACCCGACCTTACTCAAACATAGCCCAACCTCGTGATTTTTTTGGGTTGAACCCACCGAGTCACACCCAATGGGCACGATGACGTCATTAGAGAGTGAGAGAGAGTGAGAATGCTTCTTCATCAAAGATCTAAGCAATTCATTTCTTAAGGCTAACTAGTTGCAGTCCCGTGCGGCGTATCCGTTGAGATAGGGAGAAAGAGAGGTGTCGTTTGGGTTTTGACTCTTTCTTAGGAATATGAAACGTGTTTGAGACGGGAACAAAGAAAAATAAGATGGGTCGTCTAACCAAATCAATCAAAGATAAATTATCAACAATATAAATATCGATAATTTGTTGATTAATGCATTAGGAAACGTGCCATGTAATTTGAAACGTTTTTAAAATAAGGGAATGCAAGTGTTTTTAAATTTTGGGGTACACGTGGCGACACCCCAACTTACCACATTCAGCTTTATAGATATTTGGAAAGAGCGACTTTTGGAATTCCTTGCGGTATTATCCTTAAAAAATGACATTTTTTTTTTAAAATAAGGGAATGCAGACGTTTTTAAATTTCAGGGTACCATGTGGGGATGCCACATGGAGACACCCAAGCTTACCACATTCAGCTTTATAGATAAGATAGATAATTATAATTATCAAGCGTTTTTAAATTTGGGGATGCAGTGGGGGTGCTACGTGGCGACACCCTAGCTTACCACATTTAGCCTTAGAGAGAGAGAGAGAGAGAGCTGTGTACTGGTTATTAGGGGTGGCAACGGGCCGGGCCGGTCCGGATGTTGCATTCCCCGTCCCCGCCCCGAGGAAAATTCCCCCATCCCCGTCCCCGCCCCGCACACTATGGCGAAACGTGTTTGATGGATTTTTTAATTGAAAAATTATACTAAAAAATGCATTTGAAAAAGATACTAGGGAAAAAATTAAGAATACCAAAGGAAACTTGCTCGATGGCAAGTGTGGCTACCCAAATTAAAAGCGGCAAACCCAAATTTATTAGCTAAGAATTCAATTTTGTATTGGGATAACAGGGCGGGAGGTGCGGGGGCGGACCAGAGCAATCCCCACCCCGATCGGGGCGGGCGGGGCGGATTCCCTCTTTCGCGGGTTTAATTGCCAGCCCTACTGGTTGTGGTAGGGCTGCAACAGGGTTGAGTTGTTCAAAACCCTGGATCCCATTATCTTGGCCCTGATCCTGAGTCAGGGCCTCAGGGCCGAAAAACCTCAACCCATTGCCTGCCCTACAGGGCTCAACATGGCCCTGGCCCGCCCTGATTGGGCCGGGCCAGCCCCGACTGGCCCTGATTGACCCTAGTGCAAATACCTATTAAGAGTGCAAAAATAAAGGAACCACATATAATATAGAACAAAATGATCAATAAACAGAGAAAGGGAACAAAATAAGACAATATGAATTCAGCAACATGATGGGCAACATAGACAATTAATAATAATAAACTAAAAAAACATCAATCCAAGATAATAGAAAACATTAGCAAAAGAAACATGCACAGATGGTTCAATTCTATAATAGAAAACTTAGGGTCGGGGGCGGGTCAGGCTGACCCGAGGTATTAACCCTGAACCCGACCCGACCCAACCCGACCTTGAGTCAGGGCCTAAAATATATGAACCCTGACCTGCCCTCAGGGTTGGAAAATCCAGCTCAGACCCTATTCGGGCTCAGGGCGTGTCAGCAAGGCTGACAGGGCCAAACTTGCACCCCTAGGTTATGGCTTCACACCAAGTACGAGGGGGTGAATTTATCCTTGAAGAGGGCAGATCTATCAGCCCTCTAACTTCAAGGGTAAAATGGTCGTCTTCAACCTATGCATGCATGATGCATAGGTCTGGCCGTCTGGGTAGAGATGATGGACCCCACCCATCAAAACTGGACGTGGCACTCTGTTTGGTTGCCGGGTTTTTTTTGTTCCTGGGAGTTATGTGGGAGAGTAAGTTAAATTTTGGTCCCATCCCATGTTTGGTTGCCTTTTACAACTAGGTTTATTTTAATCCCACTCTTGTAATGATTACTTGTGGGATGAATTTTTTAATCCCACTTTTGTAATGATTGCCTTTTCATCCCATCCCAAGATAACCCCAGGAACAAAAATAAACTCAGGAACCAAAAATAAGCTTGAGAAGAATTTTTTTCTACCCAACAGTTCAAGCAACCAAACAAAGGTTTTTTTTTTCCCACCATAATCCGGTCAACCAAACATGGGATTTTTATTTTACCAGGAAACTTCTAGGGCTTTTTTTTTCCCACCTATCTCCCAGGGTATTTTTTTCTCCCACATAACTCCCAGGAACAAAAAAAACCCGGCAACCAAACAGAGTTAAGTGATGGCCCCACCCAAGCTAGGCATGATTTAAAATGCTACGCCCCACCCCATCATAGGTCTAAAATAGCGGGCCCTATTATATGCAGGGTGGGTTTTGAAACCACAGCAGTCAAAATTCCCGCCACCATGAACTTTCTTCTTTGTGTACTGTCTACGCGCCAATAAATCAAACAACATAAATGAACTCCAAAACCCTCTCTCTATCTCTCTCTATCGCCATTTTCCGAAAATGCAAAGCTCGAATCAGCCATCTTTCTTTAAAGACCTCAAAACCAGAGAGCTCAATGGATTCAGAGGTACTATTTAACCCATCACCACTATCAATTTAACCACCATCTCCCCTTTAATTTCTAATATACCACTCTTCTTCTCACAGTAAGAAAAAGACCTTATCTCGACGATCTCTCATCAGATTCCGGTGGCCAAGGGACCGGAATCCTAACCATCAACCACGAAGGCCTATCCACTCCTCCATTAGCACTCTCCTTTTGCAAGGTCTTTTTCCGTTCTCTCCAATATTAATACGAACACTCACTCCCCTTTTCCTTTAATTCGAAAAATTTCCCCCAAAAACCCTAATTTTCATTTTCACGTTTTATGTTCAGACGAATAGAAATAGTCATTTTCTTGCGGTTTCTGACGAGGACGGATATGTTAGTTTCTATGACACCCGGCGGAGACTCCCTTCGCTCCCTACTTGCCACGAAAATTCAGGTCCGAACGATCAGTGTTTGTTTTTTCTATAGTGAAATTAGGGTTTAGTATTTTTTATACTCATTCTGATTTTTTATTTTTTTTTTCCATTTTTTCATACTTCAGCTGAAGCTAGGGTTTGTGATTGGATTGCACACAATAATGCTATTTTTGATGTGTGTTGGGTAAAGGTATTTCCCTCATTTTCCGGCGCCTACTATTTGTTTATGTCCGTATCTAATTCAAGTTATGATACTACTTTGTTTTGTTTTTTTTTGTTTTTTTTCTATTTTTTGTTTGCTGATATCATAAAATTGAATACTCAAAAATAGTAATGTGAAACAACCAATTACTACAAAAGCTTAAGCTGTTAGAGTTGGTGTTAGTTAATCATTTATAATTCAACAATTAAAGCCTCAGAAAAGGAAAAGGAAATATAGGAAGAAAAAAATGTCAGTATGTGATATTGTTTTATGAGGAATGTTGGACCCAAAAGTCACTCTGATGAGATGAATCTAACTAGACTAGTTTTTTTGGGGGATCTTGAGAACGGATTGTGAGCCCAAAACTGATTATTGGACTCAAAATTAGACGTAATTTTGAGTCCAGCAATCATTTTGAACTCAAAATTGGTTCTCAAAATCCAAAATAAACATTTCTCTAGCCATCAAATCAATCTATTTGGATTCTTGAATGGCTATACTTCCCTGACTTTGCATTTACAGTCTCTTGATCATAGGTAAGGATTGTCAGATCAGAGAGTAGTTTGGTCCATGTCAATGTTGGGTATACTAATGTTTGCTTTGGTTAATCAAAGGTCGCTCCTGCCTTTTATATTCTAATGTGCTCTGATCTGTTGATTTTCACATGTTTTGTGAGTTGTGAGCTGATTTACTTCCTAATGCTTTGATGGCATATGATCCTCTCTTTAGTATAGAGTCCTTCGTTGGCTCATTCAGCTCATTGGGAGTTGTAACAGCCAATGAAGAAATCACACAAAGAGAGGGAGTGTACGATGCCAAAACAATGGGCTGCAAATATCAACTCCTCTTATTTGTTAATATATATTTCAAGTCGCCTCTCTGTATGTGAGTATATGCATGCCTCTCTCTCTCTCTCTCTTTTAAAATTTATACTTATGCATTGGAAACTATAAGAGGATAAGCTGTCTAATGCCATTAGGCAATATTGAAATGAGTTTTTTTCATTATTTTTAAAAATTATTTATCAACTTTCTGTAGCTGGATCACTATTAAGCTTCTTCATTTTGCATCACCAAATCTTGTTTTTGTAACTTAGCCCCAAATGTAATATGACAGTCTAAATTTACATGGATTAGTATTTATATGCTCCTGTTTGTACATTCAATTCAATTCAATTCTCGTCATTCATTTGAAATTTTTTTTTATCAATCAAGGCATTTATCTGCCAGGCATTTTCTTTAGCTATATTTTTTGTAATTTCATTTCCATTAAATAATGCAAAATCGTGCATTTGAAATTTAATGAATAAATAGAACTCCAAGCACAAAGATAAAAAAAATTGTCTGTATACTTACGCAGATCATGAGTTTATGAAGCTTTGGCTTGGTGTCATCATTTCCACCAGTTTGCATTTATTCATCTTTAGTTTTTATTTGTTTCTTATTGCAGGATGATGCTCACATTCTTACAGCTTCTGGAGATCAAACTGTAAGTTAGAAACATTTTTTAGCTCTTCTTGAGAAGTTTAATGGTTTATGACGTCTTTGCTATCTTTTCTTTCTCCCCTTGTCCGCATCTCTTACGCCATGAAAGTTGTTTGTCTCACTAATCTATAATTTCCTTTTGAATGTGTCTATTATTGCTAATGTTTTGTTATACTATCAACAATGTCTCTCAAACTATTCTTCCCAAGGAAGTACAAATTCACAGAACATATGATTTTCTACACATTTCTACAGATCAAGGTCTGGGATGCGGAGAAACAGAAATGCATTGGTATCATGGTGGATCACAAAGGCAGTGTGAAGTCACTGTGCTCTCATCCATCTAATCCTGGTATGCTTCTTATTTTCTCGTTCACAATTACTTCTTTCCATGAAGATGTTTGCATGTAGAGATTATAGATGTCTGATTGCTTAAAAAAATATTAATTTTCTTCAACAGACCTTGTTGTCTCTGGCTCAAGAGATGGATCTTTTGCTCACTGGGACTTACGATGCACCTCTAGTCCCAAAAGTATACATGGTGTGACAAGCTTAAAGTAGGTTTTACTGTTATGATGTCATTTGTTTCCCTTTGTTTTACCAGAGTAATTGCTAAAGGCAATATATCTACATTGGGGTGCTAATATGTAATACTTCCTCTTCAGGTCAACTGCCATTGTCAAAGATGCACATGTTTTGCCTCAGAAGAAACGAGTTAGGCGTGGCAAGGTTTGTCTGTTGCCGTTGCCTTTTATTGTGTGATGAATAATTACACTACCCTCTGGTCCTTATTGTAATTTTTGGGCTTCTAACAGGCAGCTAATATGAGTGTTACGTCAGTTCTTTATCTCAAAGATGAAGTTTCCATTGCTAGTGCGGGATCAGTAGACAGGTAAGTCAGTAAGTGAGAACTGAAAAGCTTTATGAGAATAATCTTCAGTAACATGTTACATAATTTTGATAATAGAGGGGTCAATGTCATTCACGCTGATGACTCTTTAAAAATATCCTACTGGCCATGAATACCATCCAGGCAAGATATATGGCTCTTTAAAATCATCACATGTTCATTTACATGCTTTTTCCCTGTCCTGTTCTGATTTTTTTCAGTGTTGTAAAATTCTGGGACACACGCAACTTGAAAGCCCCAATTGCTCAGACACTTCCGCATTTTGAGTCATCAACCCTAAAGGTTAGTGTGACTAAACACATTATTTGGCACTATATTTGCATTGTATAGTAGCCCCAATTATGTTTCCATCAACTGTCTGAGATACCGAAAGGAAATGAATTTAAAGTTTTTCAAGCAATCACTTTAACTTGAGGGATGTGATAGTCAAGATATTAGTCAACCGAGTTTGTTATCAATATCCCCTTCAATTCTTGGTTCCTAAATGTTATCAACACATTCTTAAAACTCATCAACTTGTACACTACTCTTTTTATGTTCAGGAGAGAGGGTTACATGGAATATCTTCCCTAACCCAAGATTCAAACGGCACGTTTCTTGCAGCTTCATGCATGGATGATAGGTATTGTCATATCCTCTGCCTTTGCTTCTTATTAAGTACAATTCCTTTTAATTTAAAATCAAGGAGCATTCTCTTATAGATTCTATTTACTTTTTATCTGCTACTATCAGGATTTACTTATACGATGTGCTTCAGCTCGAGAAGGGTCCTGTCAAAACTTTCTCTGGAAGCCAAATTAAATCGTTCTATGTAAAGGTGATCTGTTAAATCTTTAATTGATGGTGACAATCCATAAAATGCCCAAAGTGGAAAAACTCCATTATTGGGTTGTGTTCAGATGGACACAATTGGTTTCTTAAGTTTCCATTATGTATTTGCAGTCGGCGATCAGCCCTGATGCTGCTCACATACTCAGTGGTTCTAGTGACGGAAATGCTTACATATGGCAGGTTCTTATTTTATTTTTCTTGAGAGCAACTTTCTGTTCCCGGGTTCTTTCTAGTTCTTGTTATGATTTTTGAAAATTTTATACCAGGTAAAGAAACCCAAAGTAGGTCCTGTTGTGCTGAAAGGTCATGAAGGAGAAGTTAGTGCAGTAGATTGGTATAAATTCTTTGAGCAAAAAGACAGTTCCCAAGATGTTTTGCGTTCTGAAACTGTAATAATAATTAAAAAAAATCTTCTCTAATGCTTTGTCTCACAGGTGCCCATCAGAGACAGGAAAAACAGCTACTGCTTCTGATGATTTCATGGTGGGTATACTTGGTCAAGACTACTTCTATTGTTTTGTTATTTCATCTTTCTTTAATTCAAACTCAATTATGTATCACAGTTTATTCACATGCACACATGACTCTTGTAGTTTTATGGAGAGAGAGCACTGGCAACTCCATAAGAGACACATTTGAACATAGACTTACAAGGCTTTTGAACATGCAATTTATTATGGACATAAATGCAGAATATTATCTTAGGAAATGAGTTCAGAGAAAGCATTTCTTCACATTTATATGCCACAAACAATATAAAAAAAAAAAAAAAAAACTTTTCTGTAGTTATTGATTTTTCTTTATTTCATAGGTTCGCATCTGGAATATCCAGAAAGGTGGTTGTTCAAATACTGGATCTCCATCATTTATCCGACGACGAGTTACGGCTATGCCTAGCATGGAGTGTAGAAAATTGCTCATGCACGAACCTGCACTAGACCTTACGAAGGCTGTCAGCAATCTTCGTCCTTCAGAAGAACCCACAATCGGTTGCAACTCACCCGTTCGAAACAAAACCATTGAAATCAGTACTCCTGAATCCATACAGACGAAGCGTTCTTTGAGTTCTTTTCTAAAGGGCGAGCTAGAGATGCAGACGACTCTACAAACTCCAGAAGCTGCACTGAAAAGCCCATCATCTGTTCTGAACCCACCTCCCTCCTTGAAAAGAACCATCCGAGACTACTTTCTAACAGTGTCATGAAACTTCAATCTAGTGGGGAAATTTTTTTCTTTCTTTACAGTGTAGAGCAGGTTAAAAATTTCACAAGTGATTGTGTTTCACATATAGGTCATTCTCTTAATTATCTTGCAAGTTTTCTCGGGATGGCGAAACTAAAGTAAGTTCATTTTCTTCTCCCTTTGTATATCTTCTTATCTTCATAATTTTTGCTGCCGTTTTCAACCTTTCCTCCGTATTAAATGAGATGAGTTTGTAATTCTTGGAGGGATTTATTGAAGTGGTGGTTGATCTTTCCTCTTGGAAGATAATTTTTTAAGAGGGGTAGTATATCTCTCTGATTTTTTGTTCAATGTTCGAAAATAATGAGAATATGAAAGAGAAAATACAGCATTTGGTCTGTTGATTTCAATGATTATATGCATCTAAAGTCTCATTTGGGTGTTTATGTAAATCACATATTTTTGTATATGGATTATGGTATTGGCAGGAAAGAGAAATTCATACCGTTGATGGAATTGGTACCTTGGTCAGGGGCGATGCCAGAAATTTTGCACAAGGGGGGCAAAAATTATAGTAAGTTTTTTTCTCCAAACAAAAGAAAGCACTATTATATTTTTCAAAAAAAAACCCTCATATGTTCATTGTTATATCAATTTTTTTTAAAGGAAGGGAAAAACCCTCACTTGGAAAGAGAAAAAGATATTTTTTAGAAGGTAGGGATATAAAAATGGTAAAATTAAAATTTTAAACTTATTTTGTACTCGGGATTCTATTGGCCATAATACGCTTTGCTGGTTTGCCCTTCTCTAACTACGATTAATACATTGGCAAAAAAATCGGTCAAAATAGTCGGCCATGCTCCATTCTTTAATGAGCCTTTCTCGTTATAGGACTTCTATGTTATCACGTGTCAACTTGTTGGGGTTTATTTGAGTCAACAAAAAAAATCCCTCTCTCTAACGAAATTATATATGGTGGCCGCCCCGCATCGTTTTGCTGATCCAAACCATTAATTTTTGGGCCGTATGTAGATGTAGATAGGGTGTATCCCAAAAATTTTTCTCTATACTGTTCATCCGAACCCTCACCCTCTGTTATGTGCAGATTTCTATATTGTACCGTCAATTTTAAACCTCCATAAATTGGAGGGTTAGGATCATCCAATGGAGAAGATATTTTGGGGCACATCTTATATACATTAGGGCCCAACAAATGAACGGTTTGGATCACCCAAATAATGTGGGCTTGGGCTGCACCCTCATACATCACCGGCCATCATATAATCTCCCTCTCTGAAAGATGTCTCTCAAGTGATCTGAGACCTTTCAATTAAATAGAGTGCAAATATTAGATTCTGCGTGTGTCCTATTAGTACACTTTGATTTAGGAATCACAGGTGAAAAAATCATCTCCACAGGATGATCCTAACCCTCTAATATGTAGATAAATTACATTTAGAAATATCTATAGATTGAAGAGTTAGGATCATCCAATGGAGATAATTTTATGGGCAAGGGCGCAACAAATCAACGGTTTGAATTGTGAGGAAAATGCCGACTATTTAGGATTCTATTAATGGTATTTAAGAGAAGGATTTATTTCAAAATCAATGCCAGCCTGTTGGTTTTAGCGTAAAGAGAAGATGGGTGATTTTTTTGCGGATGTATTAATTGTAGTTTTAGAAGGGAAAGCCAGCAAGGCACATTATGGCCAACAGAGTTCCGAATAGCTTCATATTGTCCCTCTTCCCTATTGGCCAATAGAGTCCCGAAACGCTAGACTTCCTCATTTTTTTTTTCCAAAAAATTAAGGGGGGCAATTGTCCCCCTTCCCTTTCATGTGCCATCGCCCCTGACCTTGGTACCATGAAATTGTGAAAGAGTAGCTTTTATCTTCTGAAACCAACTATATATGTACATGAATACATTCATCAACAGAAGAATGCTTACATTAATAAGAGGTTTTATACTTCAATATGCTTGATTAAGACTAAGCACTTCAATATTGCACTTGGGCTATATCACTTTGAGGAATGCTCTAACTCAACTTTGTTACAGTACAGTGCTCTACCCAAATATTGCATATGTAGTGTACTTGACCTTGATTTGTTCATGCCCTTAAAATAGCACTTCTCAGAGTATTTTACTGTTTGATCAGGAGAGTTATAGGTCATGGGCATAGGGGTGTCAATTTGGGCTCGGGCTCGGCTCGAATCCTTAAGGAGCCGAGCCGAGCCCGAGCTAGGCCAGGCCCGGCTCGTTAAGGCTAGTTAAAAATCTAATAAACACTTCTTCTTTTTTTGAAAGCCCAAAGGGCATTTAAATGCTCATGAGAGGGTGCCCCCCGTTGGTTGAAACCCCAGAGGGCATTTAATGCCTTTTGACATTTTACATTTCCAGTACTATTATAAATGTACTTTGGTGGGTTTTAACCAATGGGGGCGCCCTTTCATCTTATTTATGCGCTTGAGGAGAACTTCAGTGCATGGCTCATACACAGCATTAGCAATGTCTCGTAGAAAAATGGGTCAGATGTTGAATAAGTAGGCCCCACTTCTGCATCCCCATGTTTTACCATAATCATGACATTGACATCAGCACCATCATATTTTGATTGTGGCAATGCTCACTTTGTATTATACTTCTTCTTATGGGATGGAGAGACAACCTCTTGAGAGTAGTGTAACAGCCTTGAAAAGCTAATTAAAAAGGTATAAAACAAAGTGAGTAGCCCCGTTATCAAAATATGGCAGTAAGGGTGCTAATTTTGGCTCGGGCTCGGAAGCTCGCTCGAGCTCGGCTCGAATCCTTAACGAGCCGAGCCGGCTGGCTCGTCTCGGCTCGTTAAGAATTTAATATATTTAAATATATATTATATATTAATATATACACTAAAAGGGTCGTCCAGGGAGTGAAAGGGGGAGGCAAAATATGTCACCTCTTTTTTGGAACCCCATTTGTTACTTGGACCACCCCCGGTAGTGTAAAAAGGGTAGTCAAATTACACTAGATAGGGCTGTCCAGGGAAGATGACGGGTGTGAATTTAATATAACCCGAGCTCGATAAGGCTCGCGAGCCTGGCCGAGCCTGACTGAGCCGAGCCGAGCCTGGCCAAGCTCGGCTCGGCTCGTTTACACCCCTATATGGCAGTGCACATACAATTCCCCTAAAAAATATTGGTCTACATAAAACAAAGCTCGGTAAGGCTCGCGAGCCTGGTTTGAGCCCGAGCCGAGCCTGAGTTCAAGTAATGAGAGCTCGGCTCGGCTCGTTTACACCCCTACACGGGCAACAAGGTGGGGTCCCTTATATGGATGATCTAGATTGATCAAGTTAGAGGTGTTCCATTGCTTTGCACCGGATTGTTCTACATATAGGGAATTTAACCGGGTAGAACCCACCCCTAAAAGCTAGCCATTAGTGGGAGGGTGCCCATTTCCTTATAACCCATCCTCATCTATTTCACTTATCCGATGTGGGACTATTTGCTTTTGCGTAGAACCCCAACAATCTCCCCCTCCACGCGGAAGCAACATGGACAATCTCGCACCTCCACGCGGCGGTAGTGTGGGAACCACGAGATACTACACCGGGTTTTCTGAGATCTTCCCCGAGGGACATTTCCCCGGCCTCGGATGCAAACTGGGGTTACCACGTGGTCCATGCCCTGAGCTCTGATACCATTTCTAGGGAATTTAACCGGGTAGAACTCACCCCTAAAAGCTAGCTGTTAGAGGAACGGTGCCCATTCCCTTATAACCCTTCCCCATCGATTCCACTTATCTGATGTAGGACTATTTGCTTTGCGTGGAACCACAACACTAGAGCGTTTTCTTATTTTGGTGGGTATTCCAAGTCTTGAAGAAAAGTATACTTCCTAATATTTCCTGATGATGTGAAGGTTCCTAAGTGTTTTACCATGGGCATAAGCAAAATGCAGTTCATTATGTACTAGAATAAACTTTAAGAAGTATGTGAGTTTGCTAGTCAGGTTATTTGATCAGCTGGGTTATGGGCTTTGGTTAGGATGGTCAAGTAACTTGGTGCCAAATGTGCCACTTTGGCCAAAGTTGAAAATCCAAAGAATGGCCAACAAAGGGAGATGATTTCCACACTCTTGATTTAGTATTTGCACTCTTTATTTTAAGGGATTTTTTTTCCAAAAGTACCAACCATAAACTCAACCGTTGCAGTGTATGATTAAACTGCTGGTTCACAAAATTTAAGGGCGATGAAAATCGATTATGATATTTGCATATTATTTTGGTTTGTTGTATATGGTGTAGTTAGAGACTTAGAGTGTAGTTATTATATGGTTATGTTTATGTAGTTTAGATTTGAGGGTTTAAGGGGATTAGTTACCAGTATGTCTTGTAAGATGGTAGATGGGCTTGTAGTGTGGCACTACCTTTTGCTTGTATTTTAGTAATAATTTCAATGAAAAAGATTAGAGAATTTTTCAGCAAAGAAGGAAACTTTGTTATTAGGAGAGTTTTCCTCTCAAATCGAATCGTTAGGAGGTCGATTTGTCTCGAATCAACCTTTTTCCCCTCCTTTTCAATCTTTTCCTTTGTTTGTCTTTGTTACAGCTAATTAGTCAGCTCACATGTGAGCGTCAAGTACCGTCAAAACGGTAACACCCTTGATATTGTTTTTTGATCGGTTACAGTGTTACACCCTTGATATTTGATCCAACAGCAACACACTTTTTAAGATACTGTTGTCGGATCAAATATCAAGGTGGTACGTTTGATGTACCACCTTGACGGGACCTCACCGTCGGCCACCATATAATTTCTTCAGGTCTCGTATTAAAATCAAATGAAAATCGGAAGAGAATTATTTTTCTAATAGAATAATGACTATTCAGGCAAATGCTAGCGAGACAATTATTTTTCTAATTGAACAATTGGGAATTTAGTATCATTCGAATCAATATGCTTTTAGACTTATCAACTAGAGGAGATTGGTGAGAATTAAGATATAGAGAGAGAGAGTGAGATTCTCAGTTGACATGCCTACAAAATCTTCTCACCTCTCCTTCATCACCCATCAACACATCAACGGCTCCAAGCCGGTGCATCGCATTTCCAAACTTGATGGCCCACTGCCACGGATTAAAAGCCATACGCCTCACAATTTTCCTAGTCTTTTTGTTCTTCATCAACGCTTGATCTGAGGTTAACAACCCTCTCCCCATCGTTAACCCTGCATAATACCCATTATCCAATACATTACTCGTAATCGAATCCAACTTAACCGTCCCATCACTCATCATAAAGTCTGCCCCCCATGAACCCGGCTCGGGACATGCCACCTTCAAATACTCTGCATATAATGGATCAATGCTTGGGTCTTGCCTCTGTTCGGGTTTGAAATTGTGTAGACGGTAGTCGAAGGATGGGCAATGGGCTTGGCCTATGGAATGGGCCCCGGAGAGTACTACCTGTTGAAGTATAAATGATTAAATAACACCATTTCTAACGGGTTAAATACTTTATCAAGTTGGCTTAGACCATATATTTGGTACTCAATAGGTGTAGTTTGCAGATATCATGTTGACCCAGGTTCTGAACTGGACGGTAGTGTTAGAATATGTGGGATCCAACGGTTAGATTGGGTTAAGATCTCACAGTTGGATCATCTTGGAGGTAGATTAGGTAAGTTGGGTAAACGAGGCAACTAGATAAATTAGGCAAGTGGATTAGAAGAGGCAAGCAATAGAGATTAGGAAAGTAGATTTGATTAGGGATTATTTCCTTCTAGAATTATCTTGATTCCATTCCACGTTTATCATGTAAGTGCTCTATATAAGCACACATTGATCCTCTTGTAAATGAATCCAAGTTTAGTGAAATCTCTAGAATTTATCATGATATCAGAGCTTATATAGAGCATTTACAAGAGGATCAATGTGTGCTTATATAGAGCACTTACATGATAAACATGGAATGGAATCAAGATAATTCTAGAAGGAAATAATCCCTAATCAAATCTACTTTCCTAATCTCTATTGCTTGCCTCTTCTAATCCACTTGCCTAATTTATCTAGTTGCCTCGTTTACCCAACTTACCTAATCTACCTCCAAGATGATCCAACTGTGAGATCTTAACCCAATCTAACCGTTGGATCCCACATATTCTAACAGGTAGGGAAGCATATTTTCAAATATTTGAAAAGGACTAAGCATTTACTAAACTAGCAGAATAGTCAAACCGGACATCCAAAGTGGGAAGTGGATTGTTGGAGGCCCTGTTTGATTTAGATTGTTGCAACTTATTATGGGTCCCAAACCGATTATTAGACTCAAATTTAAATGTAAAAATCCAATAATAGGTTTGGGGCTTACAATCGGTTATCACAATCTCAAACAAACAAGGCCTTAAGCTTTTAGAGTAATTGGTTGTTTCACATGGTATCAGGGCTACTGTCTTATGACAGGTCTTAAGTTCGAAACCGAAGAACTCCTTGATACTAAGAGATTCATGTGTACAACCAACCCAAAAGAGGGGTCATATGTGATGGCCAACCCAAAAAAGAGGGGCCACACGTGAGGGGGTGTTGAAGTATAAATGATCAAGTAACACCATATCTAAGGGCTTAAGCTTCTAGAGTAATTGGTTGTTTCACACTACCATTTCTTAAGTAACAACTTAAACTTTTGGAGTAATTGGTTGTTTCACATGGTATCACAGCTATTGCCTATGGCAGGTCTCAGGTTCGAAACCCAACAACTCATGGATGTTAAAAAATCGATGTGTAAGGCTAATCCAAAAAGGGGCACATGTGCCACGTGTATGGCCACCCCCCCACCCCCCAAAAAAAAAAAAAAAAAGAAAAAAAGAAAAAAGAAAAAAGAAAAGAAAAGAAAAGAGAAGGGGCCACACATGAGCGGGAGTGTTGAAGTATAAATGATTAAATAACACTATCTCTAACGGCTTAAGCTTTTGGAGTAATTGGTTGTTTCACACTACCATTTCTTCTTGGGTGATGCCTTTTTTGGCGAAGACGGCAGTGAGTTCTTCGGCGGAGGCGAAGGGTGAAGGGAGTTTGATTGTGTTATAGGCAAGGGAGACGTTGCCGTCACGACGGCCGGAAAGGACGGGGTAGCGGGGGAGGCCGGCGAGGACAGCGGCGTCACGGGCGGCAAAGGCGAGGATGTCGGCACAGGAGACGGTGGACGGGCATTCGGCTTCGAGTTGGGCTTTGGCTTCGTCGATCACGTCGAGGCCGCGGAGGGTGTGGCCATTGGCCTGGCTTTCCTTCTCGGTTGGTTCTCCCGTGGGTGTGGCGTCTAAGAGGATTGAAGCATCACATCCCTGTTTTTTTAATTAGAATTTGTCAGTTTAATCACTTTGCATGGGGAATAGATGAATTTTTAATTATATGTACATATTTACAAAGCACATTGCAAGTTGAATTAACGAAATTTTATTTTATATGTAGATATACTTACAATGGTTGTTAATTTTGTTATATCGAGTACTAAATAAGTATACAAAGAGTAAAAAATTAAATTAGAAACTAAAATTGAAAAATCCCAGAGAAAGAAAGCTTTGTAATTACTACTGAGCTCTAAATTCAAGGTACAAATGCATTATGATCGACAAAGGTAAGCTAAAAAAATATACTTCAATGAGAATTCATCACTTACCATGATATTCACTAAATATATATAAATAATAATAATATCACCACGTTTTTACGGTTAGATTTTATTATATAAGAGAAGAGGAATGATATTGAAAGGCGCCCTTGTAGAAATCAGCTGCAAGGGCACCCCTAGTAGGACCTATGTAGTGTTGAACCAGCCTCTAGCTCAAAGATCAAGGCTTTTGGGGGGAATTTGGTTTTGAAGCTATAAGGAGGGGACAAGAATTTCACAACACGCATTAATTACCTAGGAGACATCCCAAGGAGTCTCCGTGGAGTTCAATGCAATATTAAAAACCAAAGGAGGAATGACATCCCAAATCCAACCAACATTCCGAAAGTTGCCGAGATCTTGTGCAACAAAACACAGAAAGAAGGTCGGGTAGCTTACTCGAATAAAGCAGTCATGGAAATGTAGGCGGATGAGTCCCGCAGAGATGCCAGGATTGAACATGACATGGCGCATGACGGTCTGGCCCACAATCTCCTCCACTCGCGGGCAGCTATGGTTGTAGAATCCGACGTTGAGATGACCTTTGGATTTGCGGGACCCACCTCCTACAGCAAAATGTGAGCAAAAGCCGAGGAGGAGGAAGAGGGAGACGACTAACCGTCCCTCCATCGTGGGGTGGATGAGGGTGGATGAGGCCCGCGGCGAACCTTGGTAAACAATTCTGGTAAAGACCTTCCTCTCTTCGCTCCTCACAAACACAAAGGAGAAAAGGAAAAGAAGTAGGGAAATGAGGGGAGTATTAGCTGGGTCCCACGTTGAATAAGTCCTTGTTGCTCTGTCTGAAACGGTTATTTCAGTTATGGCTTTGTGGGTGAATCAAAGCTGTCTGAGGGAGAACTATTATTTTAGGGGAAATGCTAAGAAGTTCACCTAGGGTAATTTTTATAAGACACTTATTGGGCCCATTGCTTACGTGATCCAAGCCATTGATTGTAAAAGAAAGTTTTTGAATAGTTGGCCCTCTATTTTACGTGGACATCTCCTCTACTTTCAGTTGGAATTACTAAATAACCACTGATCTCTCCCTAAAAAAAGGAGAGCTCTAAAGGGTAATTTGGTGCTTTAATTACTTATTTTAACCAGATACCTCCATACATGTAGCGTGGGATGATCGATTTTGTTGATCTAATGAACTAAATGCAAGGAAACTATTTGTTCAGGAATCTAGATTGTGATTGTGTAATTAAACTTGAGCCCTGTTTGTTTTGTTTTGGACTTTTAGAACAAATTTTAGTTCTAAACAGCTTATTTGATTCAAGATTACGTTTAAATTTGAGTCCAATAATCAGTTCTGGACTCACAATTAAGGCCCTGTATGTTTTGGATTTTGAGAACAGATCGTGAGTCCAAAACTGATTATCGGACTTAATATTAATGTGATTACCTTGACCCATTAGCACAATAATAATTTTTTTTTTGTTTAAAAGGCATTCAGCTCTTTTTTTTAATAGGTAGGTTAGGATTGAACCTCCGACCTCTTGGTTTGAAGAACAAAGCCTTGGAAGAGGGGATTTCAACTTACAATCTCATATCTCTTCAAGGTCGGTTTGGTTGCCCCTTTCTAGGTTTTTATGACATTGGCTTCCCTTTTTGTTTTCCTTAATTTTTGCAACTTCAAATCGTCTCATCACTTATTCCCTCTCAATTCTCTCCCCCTCTCCTACTCTCCCCTCTCTCCCCTCTCAACACTTTGGTAAGCTAATATTCCATGAAAATAATACTTCGTGGTTGCCAAGCAAGGCTGAAGAGTATTTTTATATTACATAATTGATATCCATTTGGGCCTAGGACATTGATGAACTTGCAACCTGTGTCTATGACTCTATGTTCTCATCGACTAGATTTCGATTATGTCAATGTCCAACCCTATAGATACTGCGACATACCCACAACTTGTGTCTCCCCCCCCCCCCCCCCCCATAGATTAAACACTAGGGATCCTTGTCTTTTTCTTTTAAAAAGAGGATACCCATATTATAGTTCCTTGTAGTGTACGACGTCTAAGTTAAAAGACAAGGTCTAATGTGAGCAAACCCACATATTTGAATGCCAAGTTTCCAACAAAGAGCCAAACAGAAAGGAAAGTAACAAGGACGGAGACAACAAAGTCCCAACAATGTAGATAGAGTGAAACATATAAAAAGGGTCATCTAGTGCAATTCCTCTTTAAAGATTGAATAATGATACCAACAACATACGAATGCTTTATCCTTGCCTGTATACGGCTGATTCCAAATGAACCAGCTTTTGCCAGGGATTAGGGAAACATAACAAAAAAAAGAAAAAGAAAAATTAAGACATAAATGATATCCTCACTCCCTTGTTCTAATAATGGCACTCTTCTAAGTTAAAATGTCAATAGAAACGCCCCCTGATCATGCACCATGTTTTGATAAAGGGACGACCCACTTACACACTGAAAATTAAAATCTCTTAACAACCCGTTTAAGGAGTGTAAAACAAGGTGATTCCCCCCATTATCAAAACATATTCGTGCAGATATAAGTTACATGGTTGACAAGTGACCTCAAGGAACCTAAACCAATTGAGTTACAAGCTAAACCCTGAAAAAATCTTTTTAAATATAATGGGGAAACTTGGGTAGCCTCCTAGAATATTTAAACCTTATAAATGCAAAGTTTCTTTTAACTATTAAAAACCCCAAATTGTAATTTCTTTATAACTATTAAATATCATTTACAAGGGATTTCTCTATGCTATTAAATATCTTATCTTTTATGTGTTGGGTATATAATATAACCCATGTATGTTCTAATATAAGCCCAATAAGATAATGGACCGGTGTAGTGGGCCTATTTGGGCTAGAGCCCACTAACCTATTAAAACCCTAGTGTATCTCTATATATAGGGGCTGGAGGCAACAAACTTGGCATTCCAAACTAGATACCTTGGGTGTAATGCTTTAAGCATCCTTGCTTAAACCCTAATTACACTAACATTATGTACATAATGGAAAAACTTAGGTAGCGCTAAGTTTATTTTTAAGAGGAATGATAGATACAAGGGAGCCCTTGCATAAAGAGCCAAAAAAGGGCTCTTGATTGGATCCACGTCATCAAATGTAACTGATTTTACTTTTTCAAACGATTTTAAAATGTAAGACGTACGTGGATCCAATGAAGAGCCCTTTTGTGGCTCTTTATGCAAGGGCTCCCTTGTATCTATCATTGCTCTTATTTTTAAACCTTATAAATGCAAAGTTTTCTTTAACGTACAATTCAATACCATATATAATGCAAACCTAAACATTTTATACAAGTAAATTTCTCATAGCTATTAAATACCTAATTATATTTTTAAGTTTTCGTTCTATTTTTAACTCATAAAAATTTAGTCATAAAAGCCATTTTCTTTTGTGCATTTTAATGTTCACTCATAACACAGCTTTGTTCATTTATATATGGTTACCTATATGGCTATATTCAATAAGGCTACTTATATTGGCACTAGTATGTTTTAATAAGTGCACAAACTCACCTTGTCTTTTCTGTTTTAATTGGCTTCTCGTAATAACTTTGACAGCCGTTTAAATTATAAAAGGCAAGATGAGTTAGTGCACTTATTAAAACATGGTAGTGCCAATATCAGCACCTTCAATAATTGCTATTAATTATCTGGGATTTGCTAGGGACCATCGTCGAAGGCATTTCGTGGACAGGCTGTTGCATGATAGCTCACATCTTGTATCATTCATTTAATTCATCTAAGGTGGCTGCCCTCTCATGCAACATTCAGGTCCCTAGCAAATCCCTAATAATCTAATATGTATTGTATTCTAGTATAAATTAAGGATGAAACTTAATTAGGTATTAAATACTCTTCTAAGGGTCATTAATTTAACATAAAAAAATAACCATTGAGTTGAGAAACCCCCTCTCTCTCCATATATAAATTGAACTTATCTCGACCCCACGTGAGCTTCTCTCTTAGCTAGCGACATGGTTCCTTCATTTAACTTGGTGGATGACTATAGTCTAACTTATTTTCAATGGCCCCACCATGATTTGGATCATCACAGACCTTGGCGCAATAAGACGCTTCTCAAGGACTCTGGTAAAAGAAATTAAGTCGTTGATTTTTGTAAGCATGTGTCTTAAGGGAGAGAGATCCATTCGGCATGGAACGAGGACTATGTGAAGCATCTCTTGATTGTTAGGTTAATATACTAATTTCAATTTGGATTTGCTATCAAAGCAAAATTAAAATAGGTAAGCAAGTCATACATGGGTCCCATCATAAATTAATCAAGATTGTGTATGAATTCTTTTCATAAATTATGTTCTTGTCGTTTATAAAGTTAGGAGTGTCGATAAAAAAAAAGAGAGTGCATCATTTCCCAAATTAAGACCATATTTTTTTCCCTTTATTTTCTCCCATATCGTGAATAACCACATTTTATATGAAGTATATTAGAGAATATTAAGTATCATATTTGGACTTGTACAACACCACCACCTCCTATCCCTAGCCACATGTCACTTCCTTCGTCCAACTATTTGACATATCCTTACTTTGGTTTCTTGTGCACCCGGTTTTTTACCTGGCCGGAAGAAAATATGACACGACCTCCTACTGCCGGTGTTAGGCAAGACTCTAACGCTCTAACAGAATCTACCATTAGTGCCATTGATCACTGTCACAACAAAGTCCATGACTACTAGACCACCATAATGGCTTTCACAGAAGAGACTGAAGAACAGTTCCTATGTATGTAAAGAATGTTTCCTATGTATGTATCTACTATCTACGTACAGTATGTATGTACTCTGAACAATATTATTGTTTACTTGTATATATTTTGAATAACGTTTTGTGAGAAGGTACTCTTATTTCTTATTATATCAGATCTTTTTTTTATAAAGTATTAAAAATAAGAGAGTTACACCGGCATAAAAAAGTATCGAGGGTTTGAGCAATCGGAGGATTAGAATTATCTTGCTGATAATATCCCATTTCCTTGATTTAATGTTGTTAATTATCTTTTTATTATTTTATTTTTAAAATTGAAATGATATATCCACTCTAATTTTGATTATGACACGCGTCATTTTTTTTTATAATTAAAACATTTTTTCTCGAAAAGTGTTAATGAAATGAAGAGAGTCATTATTAAAACAAGGGACTGCTGATATCATCTTCATGTTCTTAAATTTAAAACTTAGGGAGACTTAATATTCTATCAAGAAAGAAAGAAACAAACATGTAAGTTTATAACAAAGAGGACAACTAAGCAAAGAGGACAACCGAGCATTGCTTCCCCTTCTTTCCTTCTTTATTTCATTTATCATATCATATTCCTTCATGGAAACACATCCATGGTGAAAACCATGGCTCCCCAACTCCTCCTCCTCCTCTTCATGACATTCTTCACAAGAATTCTTTCAGATGTATCTCAGAAAGATAGTCTAATGTACCCGTCGACTTGTTCTCAGAACTCCATCAAAACATGCAATTCATACTTATACCACATCTCTAGAGGTCTCACTATAGAAGAAATTGCCTTGTTCTACTCTGTAAACACATCCCAAATCAAACCCATAACCCATGGGTCCAAACAAGACTACCTTATATCGGTCCCTTGTGCTTGCCAATTCTTCAACGGCACGACTGGATACTTCTATGGAAGCTACTATAAGGTGCGCTATGGCGATACACCGATAAATGTAAGTGATCATATTTATAGTGGGCAAGTTTGGGAGATTGGAGGAGCTGATAGATTCCAAGTAGGAAATGTATTACCTATACATCTCTTGTGTGGATGTTTGGGTGGAAATTCTCAAGTGATGGTCACATATACAGTTCAACAAGGTGATACCTTATCAGAGATTGCTACCTTACTATCTTCTAGTGTGGATGGGACTCAAAGCTTGAATGGGTTTTTGATTCAAAATCCATCCCTTATAGAGGTTGGGTGGGTGTTGTTTGTGCCTATGCAGAAGATTGGAGTCTCAGTAAAAGATAAGAAAGGTAATTTTCATCTTTTTATGAAGAATTTTAGTTTTTTTTTTTCTTTTCTTCATTTGTTTCTAAATCTAAAGTACTTGACGTAAAATTGGCTCTAAAAAATTCTCCTTGAGGTTTATAAGGCCCTCTTTGGATTGCAAGAAAAATATTTCTTATAAAAAAATCTTGGGAATTTTTTTTCTTTCCTCAATTTAGAGAGAAATAATATGATTATAATTAATTTAGTGGGATATCATCATAAATTGAAGGCCCCTCTAAATAAAAATTGAACAGGGTCTGTTCAAGTTATGTTTTTTCACGTGTAAAAAAGGTAGGAAATTTTACAAATATTTTTCCTTACCAAAATTTTCCTGCAATCCAAACAAGGCCTAAATGTTATCAACCATGTCACAAATATCTTTGACATATTCAAAATATCCCGATTTTATCACGACATTTAGATGGAAAGACGAAATCTAGAAATAATCCTAAGATTTAAAAAAAATATATAGATATTTTCAATTTTCATCATTTTTTCAAGATAATATAGTGATATATTTATGATATTTTTCTTAAATTATATATTTCTATATATTTTTAATAACTTTTTATCGTTTTCCCTATATAAGCCCGAAAAATAAAAATAACTTATTGTGTCCCGAGACTTTTTTGTGCCGAGAAATTCCCGAGAACGATATTTGTGTCTTAGGTTATCAAAAGCCATTCAATAAATATTTGGCCGATTTGAAATGTAAAACCATGTTATATGCATACTCTGGGAAGGCTGTCAAAGTGCGTTAACTAGACATGCACTATGCAAATATTGTTAGGAAATAATCCTAACGGTGGATGTGGCTTTTGCAAGATCGACGGTCAAGATCATTTGGTTAGTTAATTACTTTTGTGAAAAGTCATTAATGAAAAGACTTTCTGTGAAAAGGTATAAACGTAAAGAGACGTTTGGGGAGAGAGATCGGCGCGATGAGGAGTCGCATCTCTTCCCACAAACGCTTATAAAAAGTACTCTTGGGTCCTATTTGCACACAACGAATTTGTTTCCAAACTTTGAGAATCCACGCTTGAAGAGAAAGGAAACCGGTCCCCATCACCGACTATTGTGTAGCAAAGAGAAACCTTAAGAGAAAGAAAAATAAGATTCATGGCTTCCCGTATGTCTTTTTCTCATTTCAATTTATTCCATATTGTTACATGTGATTTTCTCAATGTTGAATCGCTAAGATCCGTTGCCGGTGTTCATATTGTATCGAACACTTACATGTGGTATCAGAGCCACGGTTCCGGCGAGAAAATGGCGAGAAAATCGCATTAAAAGTAATTGAAATAGGGTTTGTGAAAACTTGTATTTTGAGTGCCGCCATCAATTTTGGAGTCGGATCGATGATTAAATGGCACTGAAACGTTGCTTGTGTTCCCATGAATCCAATGCAACAAACGGTTCGTCGATCCGATGTCTGGATTGCGTTTGGCGGCGATTTAAAGATGAAAATTTTAACTTTTGGGGAAGTTTTGGACCTTGCCGGAAAACAGTGTGCCGCCGGCGACCGGCTTGTCCAACCGGAGATTTTCCGGCGTGGTTGCGAAGTTCGTCGAGAGACGAGTCCAACGGCGTATTGTGAGCCTCAATCGGACTTCAAACGAAGCCGCAATAATAAATCGAACTTTGAGTGTTTTTTCGGATTTTGCTGGAATTTTCACTATTATGATGAAGAAAACGATGAATAGTGTCGGGCTTGGAGGGCCGAACCGGGCCGCGCGGGCCCATCAAGGATCCGCGACGGGCTTTTCAATTAAAAAGGGCCCAGTAGACCCTCTAAGCCCACCAGACCGCATGGCCCAACCTAACCTGAACCGGCCCATAGGCCTAAACGGCCCAAATCTGTGTTTGACTCGGTTTGGCCCATTTTTGTGAGATTTTTGGCCAGATTATAAAGGTTCTGGAGGTTTTGCACCATTTTGAATCCATTTTTTGGGTCAGTTTTGGCATCTGGCATCTGTATCATATAGGTATAGTGTAAATTCAAAAACTTTTGATTTTTCAACTTGGTTTTTGAGTCAAATATTTTAGGGTTTTAGCCCAAGTAAAACTGGTTCCGAACGTTTTGCAACCCTTTGAAACCATTTTTGCTATCCATTTTGCCATTTGAGCACTGTATAATACACTTATAGTGTATTTTTAACACTTTTGACTTTATAAATTTGGTTTTGAGTCAAAAGTTTTGGAGTTTTGGGCTCGGATTAGATTCGTTCCTAAGGTTACAGATCGTTCTGGACCTATTTTTGAGGTCATTTTTGGTATTTAAGCACTGTATGATATAGTTACAGTGTAAAATCAAGACTTTTGGTTTTGTAAGTTTGATTTTAAGTCAAATATTTTGGGGTTTTGGACTTGGGTTAGACCATTCCTATGGTTTTAGACCATTATGAACCCATTTCCAAGGTCTGTTTTGGTATTCGGAGTCTGGATTTTAAAATTCCTGTGTAATTTTATAACTTTTGGGTTTTTTAAAGTGGGCCTTGAGTTTAATTTTGATTTCAAACTCTTGAAGAATTAACTAAATGCCATGGAGACCCAGTTATGTAAAGTTTTGATGTTGTTTAATGATTAAAACTCGGTCAATGAACACCTTTGGTTTCTAATTCTTAACTTAAGCACCCCTATATGTTGTTTATATGCTTTATGTTTTGTATATAACTTAAGGGTTAAAATGATTAGTTGAAATCATATATGGGACTAAACTTTTAACTTGAATGCACATTAGTTCATGCCAGATATGCTTAAAACCCAAGCTTATGGTTATAATAAACTGATAATTTTCAAATCCTAAAACATTGAATTATGTTTGATCATGGAACTTGAAAGTTGGTTTTGTATACACAAGTTTATTACGTTGTTCATTATTTTTTGTTGAAATTGAACTATATCTTGTTATGATTGGTCACTAAATGAATGAACAAAGAACTGCGATTCCAACTGGGAAACGAAATCGCTTAAGGTTACGTGGTTAATTTTGAGAACAGTGTCGCATACAATGACACATTTATGGACTATGAACCACTTTCAATTGCGACTATTTGTCCAAGAGCAACACTTAGCCCAACGGATGACTGTTGTTTTGCACAAATAGGCGGTGTGAGAGGACTAGGCCTGGGTAACCTGGTTTGGGGTTATACTTCTGCCCAACGGTGATGTGCGCCTCAAGTATAGGGTTATCAGGCCCTAGTTGGTCTCATGGGAGAGCCAATTGTGTGCTGTGGCACGGCCCAACGGACGGCCCACGGTGACACGCCTGGTGTCTCGCCAGAATGACAGTATTGTGATTTCCTGAATTGAAAATCTTTTGTGTGTTGTGGCACGGCCCAACGGACGACCCACAATGACACGTCTGATGTTTCGTCAGGGTCACATTTTTGTGTTTTTTTTTTGTGATTCTGGGCAATCTAACTAATTTTCCCTTAAATAGATTGATTGAGTATTGTATGTGAGAACCAATTGTGTGCCGTGGCACGGCCCAACGGACGACCACGGTGATACACCGGTGTCTCTTCATAATCATGGTATTGTGTTTTCTAAACTAGAAACCAATTCTGCATCATGGCACGGTCCAATGGACGACCCACGATGGCACATATGGTATCTAATTAGAAGCACACTTATGTATCATCATGATTTTATACATTTTAGTCATTCTTTTGAGTTGGATTGATTAAAATCGTGGATTGAGTTAATTAAACTCCATTTCTGGACTGAATAGGTGTTATAAGAAGTGAGCATGTTTGGAACTGTAAATCTGTGTCTGTGACATTGAAGTTGTTGGTATCTTAGTGTCTTTTCTAGATACCGATTATGTTGAGTACTTTAGTGGGTCAGAAACCTTAGCAAGTGATGGAATAGATCTGCATAATTCAAGACTACAAAAGGCTAGACTATGTATCATTGAATGACAGGCTCACTAAACCCACATCTAAAAGATGCTTATGAATAGTGGGAGTTCAATGTTAGTATCACTCTAGTAGTAATGGTAGACCTCCATTTTTTATGCAATTCGAGATATTTTTAAGACTCGAAAATGCAAAGGAGTTCTTGAATGTAGTTAGTGAATATTTTAGAGGATCATTGGAAGCACTTGTAAATACCCTTATGATGTGTTTTGATAACCTTAAAGTATATTCACCAAAGTTGTAGTTTTGAGCAAACTTTGAAAGGCTTTAGATTCAGAACCTTGGTTGTGCTCACTTTCGACACACCTCTTGGTTATTTTAAATGGCAGCATTAGAGTCATGAAGATATAGACTAGTCTTAGCATTATCAATTAAAGAGAGTGAACTTTGTATCAAGTGCCATTATCTTGAATAATAAATGACACATACTTAAAGTATGGATCCCTTAAGTTTAATATGGCCTGGAATTAATACCATATCTTTGTATATTATGATTTCTATTTCGTAAGTACTCCGGAAAAAGATTTGTACATTTAGAATTCTATGTGAGGTCTTGGTGCGAGTTAGGTGCTTAGTAGAGGAGAGTATACCATTATATCGGAAAATAGAATAAAGGTGGCTGTTGAATCCATTATTACTCGCCACTCTTTTCTGAAATTTTGGTTTCATATGAACTAGAAATCTTATTCTAGAAAAACTTGATTCCTTTGGCTATGAATCAAGGTTTGGAAGTATAATGGATTCTCTCTAGTTTTTCATTTCACATTTAGTGATTTGGTTCTCTTCAGGGCAATTCTTATTGTCTTGGATTGCACTTCTCTCAAGGTCAGACTTGGCCTACCTTGCATTAGAATAAGATAATCAGTATTGTTAGAAATCGCGTGAATAAGAATTTATCCAATCAGTAGGTTAAGTTTTTTAACCACATATCTGAGGATAGTTGGGTAAAAGAAGAATTCTAGATTCACTTGATTTTATCGATTTAAACAATGATACGGGGTACATTGAAGGAGAAATATACAAAGATTAATCGGTTTAGGGTGTTACCAAGAGTATTGATCTACTAAAGGTCATTCACAATGACATCTTGGATCTTTGGACTCTGACAGTTGGTGGCGAAAGGTGTTACCCTTTTGGTTAAATTTTCTAGCCATATTTAAATGTGTCTCTCTAATCAGAAGTAGAGGCCCTATCTTTGTTTGTGATCTATAAGGTAAGAGTCGAGAATTAACTTGACATAAACGATCAAAACAATAAGGGTCATTTATGCAACTATCTGTTGCATAAGATTGTGGGTTAAAACTCTTAAAACACCCATGTATTTTGTGATCCAAGTAAGGCTGTGCCTAAGACCCTTTAAGATTTATAGGTCATAAGGAAGCTGAAATTGGGAAACATGCAACTTTGGGTTGTTTACATGAGGCAAAAGTTTATAACCCACGAATATAATGATTAAGCTCTATGACCATAAGTTACAATTTCATAGATTATCTTAAAGTATTTAAGGGTTTTAGGTTCTGTTGATTGACCCATAGTACGTATATTGTCGGGATTAAATGTGCCAAGACTTCTAAAGGATGGTGACCTTAGTGGGAGTGTAGTGTCTTTAGTAAAATCACCTTTAAGGAGAACCAGATTGTAGTACCGGTACTGGTGATCCAAGATAAGGTGGTACCAATGCTCATTGGAACATTAAAAGACACATATAAGTTAACAACCCACATTATAGATGTTTTGGTGGTGACAACTACCGACCAATCCTTGAGGCTAAGGAAAGAGGCACATAGTCTGTAGACTTAGAGATTCTGCTTAAGGTTTAGAGCAGACTTCTCGACAATTGTACATAAAGTTTCATCAAGTATTCTCTATGTTAAGTTTTAAGGAATTGTCACAGGATAATGGATATATCTTAAGGTCGGAGGAGTAATATTATTTTCCTCGTGTTATGTGTTGATGGTATACTACTTGCTAGTAGTACTTAGCCATGTTCAATGATATTCATACAAAAGAATTCAGGTGAAGCATCCTACATAATAGGAGTTTAGATTCACCTAGTTGGGACTCGAGGATTGCTGAGATTGCAGAAAGTCTATCTTGGTAAAGTCCTAAGTATTGAACATGGATAAATTACTCAATTTGTAGTGTTCCTATAGTTAAGGGTGATATATTCAGTCAGTTCCAAGGTCCCAGGATCGATTCATTATAGGAGTAGATAAAGAGGTTCCCTAATAGTTCCGCAATTGGGGTCTATTGAATATTTAAATCTGCACCTATCTGTGTATAACCTATATGGTGGGCAAATTTAGAAAGTACCAATGTTATTTATGTATGGATCATTGGAAATTTGCCAAAAGGTTATATATTGTCTGTAAGGGACTAAAGGTTTAATGCTCACATAAAGTAAATGAGATAACCCTAGTGTGATTGGTTAATCTGATTCCGACTGTTGTCGGAACACCTAGAGTTCTGCTCTAATATATTTTGCAGAAAGTCCTAAATCGTGGAAGAATGTCAAATTGACACTCAATTGCTTCCACCTTGGGTACGGAGTTTATTGTGTACTTCAAGGCCTTGTACTATGCCTTGAAGTCGCGGAATTTTATCTCAGGGTTTTATCTTCTTGATAGTCGACAAGTTACTGGGAATGTATTGTGATAATTCCGCTGCGGTTTTACAATTCCAAGAACGACAAATCAAGTAATGTGGTCAATGTATTGACATATTGTCGTGAGGAAGTTCAGAATCAGTGTGTATCTGAAGATTACATAAGCACCGCACTTATGTTGGCAGATCCTTTGACTGAGGGCTTGTCACCAAAGCTCTTCAGAGAGCATGTAGCGCGCATAAGGTTGGTTGACACTTTTGATAGCCTATGACAGTGGGAGTCTGCATTAGGTATTGAGATACACTGTTGTGATCACATTTTATTTTATGATTCTGATATATATTATTTTCTACCGCTCCATTTTGTGCACATTACGTAAATGGATTGTGAGTAAGAGGTAGAATGTCTGTAGACTATTTTGGACCATGTTTACATCTTATGCATGTATGCTTTTACATTCATGTTAGTAAGAATTACTAATAATATAATCATGGGGTAGGCTATTGGGTAGAGTTGGTGACCCAATGGTTACATGGTTTATTGTTGGTAGTTTTTGCTAAACGGAATGTTGGGTTTATTATCTAACTAATTTAAAGTTATGATCCTTATGTTTGGCTCAAAGATCTTGCTAGCCAAGTGGGAGAATGTTAGGAAATAATCCTAACGGTGGATGTGGCTTTTGCAAGATCGACGGTCAAGATCATTTGGTTAGTTAATTACTTTTGTGAAAAGTCATTAATGAAAAGACTTTCTGTGAAAAGGTATAAACGTAAAGAGACGTTTGGGGAGAGAGATCGGCGCGATGAGGAGTCGCATCTCTTCCCACAAACGCTTATAAAAAGTACTCTTGGGTCCTATTTGCACACAACGAATTTGTTTCCAAACTTTGAGAATCCACGCTTGAAGAGAAAGGAAACCGGTCCCCATCACCGACTATTGTGTAGCAAAGAGAAACCTTAAGAGAAAGAAAAATAAGATTCATGGCTTCCGGTATGTCTTTTTCTCATTTCAATTTATTCCATATTGTTACATGTGATTTTCTCAATGTTGAATCGCTAAGATCCGTTGCCGGTGTTCATATTGTATCGAACACTTACAAATATCTCCTCCTTAAATATTCATGACTATGAGTGTGATATCAAACCGGCCTCTGATGTGTTCATTCTTATTCTTTTATTCAGGAAAAGGCAAGGTACTGTTAATCATTGGAATATTGGCATCCACAGCAATACTTGCAGCACTAGTGATGGTTGTGTTCCTCTACAACAAGAACAAATCACGTGAGATGGCCTCCAAAAAACCCAAGTCTGTTTCCAAAAGCCAAAGTACAAAAAACATGGCTTCCTTCAAGAGCCACCTTCCTACAGAAAGCATGGAAGGTAAGATAAACTTAATACAAATTTGCACTAATCATCTCTTTTATATGTAGTTTTAGGCATGATTAAATACACCAAACCGTAATAGTCATTTTAAAATTTAAGGAGGGGTGTTTTTGTCAATTGGTGTTAACACCCCTCCTTAAATCTTAAAATGCGTACTGTTTGAAATAGCGTTTAAAACGCCGTTTTGCAAAACGGTGTTTTGCCAAACGGTGTTTTCATGTTTGGTTGGCCAGATCAAAATGGTATATTAAACGGCAAACGGAGGTATTATGTGTTTGGTTGCAAATGCCCCAAAACAGAGTTTTAGTGATAAAATGACCAAAAAAGGCATTGTTTGGTTGGCCTCAATGTAACTCAACTACTCTCTCAATAGGCCCAATATTAAAAGGTCATTAGGATCTCATTCAAACACTACTAAAATTAAACATCATTGCCAAAAAAAAATGGCTATACCTTTGGGGTTCTTCTCCTTCTTCTTCTTAACGGTTGGATTTGCCGGATTTGACGGACGAGTGGAGGCGCTGAGGCAGTGAGGCGTGAGAGGGTTTGCAACTTTGCAAAGTAGATGAAGAAAGTAAGAAATTAGGGTTTCTTTTAATTCTTTTGTCTTAAAAAAATCAAAATTAAGTGGTCATATAATGATATCAGCAGCCCCTTGTTTTGAATTAAATATTAACAATTTAATAAATTTGTATCCTCAAGAATGATATTAACACCCCCACTTTTTTGGTATTTGACGTAACGCATAAAATCGCAAGTATATATGTAAAAAAGGGTTTTGGTGAGGGCAAACACGTAAAAACCCACAGCCTAAAAACTCCGTTCAAAACGGCGTTTTGCAAACGGACCTTCCCCCCTCCGTTTGCAAAACGCCGTTTTGAGGGTTCAAAACGGTGTTTCAAACGGCGTTTCAAACGGTGGCTGCGCACCCAAACACTCCCAAACGGCCATTTGGCCCGAAAACGGTGTTTTAAATGCCAAACGGTGTTTTAAACGGTACGCCAGCACTTACTAATTTGGGGTATTTCACATTTGCTAAACAATTTCGCGTAAAGCTATGTTGGGGCTCACTTTTGCAGGAGAGAACAGCTACCTCAAATCAATTAAATGAATATGACAAAATCTTCTAAAAAGTGAGCCTGTGCGGCTGTTCTCTCATGCAAAAGTGATTCGTGAAATGGCTTTCCGCGCAATTGCCTAGCAAATCCAGTAGTATTAATTTTTCAAGCTACTTATCGACACCCTTAATCAAGATTAATGTAGCAGAAACACTTTGATACAGAAAAACACACAACAATAAATTTTGGGCAGTGATAAATTTACCCCCTAATATCTTAAATCGACCCCATGTTTCTCTCTCTCCTCTCTCTAAGCAATGCCCTATATGGGGGTCGATTTATCACTCCCCTAAATTTTTAGTGAACAAAGACTTAGTACAAGACGGCAACTTTTTTAACTTTATGTGCATGGATCACTTCTAAGCTTCAAGCCAGAGCTAAGTTACTTTTCTATAAGGCCCTGTTGGTTTTGGATTTTGAGAATTGATTTTGAGTCCAAAACTGATTATTGGACTCAAATTTGAATTTAATTTTGAGTCCACTAATCAGTTTTGGACTCAAAATCAATTCTCAAAATGAACAGGAACTAAGCAAACACCCCTATGTTTCTAAATTGTTTCTTACTTTGCAAATACTCATCTATGTAGTTTTGATTTGATCTTCTGTTGTGTCACATATATATCCTACTAGCTCCTGTCAACGAGGTTTTAAATGTCGATTTCGGTCACCACTGAAACCAAAATATTTCGGTGGAAATTTCGGGCGAAATCATGAAAAATTTTGACAAAAATTTTGGTATATTTTAAAATTTCCACAGAAATGTATAAAATTTTGGTGGAAATTTCGGTAGAAAATTTTAAATTCCGATAGAAATTTTGTAAATAAGTATGAAAAACGAAATTTCGGAGAAATCATGTAAATTTTCAATTCAATGTAATTTCGGTTTCGTTCCAAACTGAAACTGAAATATTTTGGCTGAAATTTTGGATTTCGGCAAAAATTTACTGTAAGAGTGAAAATTCTGTTACTTGTATGATATAGATATGACGGCACTCGAATCAGAAAGGCCTGTGATATTTAGTTTGGAGGATATCGAAGAATCCACTGAAAACTTCGACGAGACCAGA